>NC_053450.1:17132889-18332889 GCF_015227805.2 Hirundo rustica
GTTATCCCAGAGCACATGGCACAGGATTGCATCCAGATGGCTCTTGAATATCTCCAGCGAGGGAGACTCCAAAAGCTCTCTGAACAATCTGTTCTAGTTCATGGTCACTTGCACAGTAAAAAGTTCTTCCTCATGTTCAGGTGGAATTTCCTGTGCATGTCTCTGCCCATTGCCTCTTGGCCTATTGCTTGGCACCACCAAGAAGATCTTGACTCCATCCTCTCGACACCCTCCCTTCAGATGCTTCTATGCAGTGATAAAGATCCCTTTCAGTTGTATCTCCTCGAGGCTAAACAGGCCCAGCTCCCTCAGCCTGTCCTTGTAAGAGAAATGCTCCAGTCCCTTAATCATTGTTGCCACCCTCCTCTGCACCTGCCCCATTATATCCATGTCTCTCTTGTACTGAGGAGCCCAGAACTGGACGCAGCACTCCAGATGTGCCTCACTAGGGCTGAGTACAGGGGCAGGATCACCTCCCTTGACCCACTGGCAGTGCTCTTCCTAACACTCCCCAGGATACCCTTGGCCTTCAAGGCCACAATGGCACACCAGCTTTTTGTACAATATTTATTATTATTGAAACAAAAAATCCACCCAAAATTCTCCTTGCAGAACATGCCTCAAATATTTCAAAGTAAACTTTGTTTTGCTACGGAAAGTATTGCCAGATAAAAACAGCGTGGTAAAGTTTCTTGTTCTACATATAATCTTTGTGCAAGAGTCCCGCATGCATGAGAGAAAAATAAAGGTAAATAACCCTTTGGTCCTTTAAAACTCTTCTCTTTGAGCTGCATAGTGCCTAAGTGTGGTGGTGTGAGAATTGTTTTTATTAAGTTATTTTTGTAAGATTTTTAAGTTATTTTTATAATGGTTTAGCTCACTGTATACCCCTGTGTTCTGCATTGCTTTTCCCTTCTGCATTGGTTGTTTTGTCGACTGTAAAACCAGACATTTTCTGTCATTCATCCCTTCCCTGCACCTGTCGCACCCCCCCCCCCCTCCTCATGGTCGCCTTGTCTGTCACTCAGAGACCCTTCCCCCCCCCCCCCCCCCCCGTGGTCGCCCTGTCTGTCACTCACAGACCCTTCCCTGGCTTCTAGAAAACTCTGGGAAGGGTGCCGAGTGATAGGCTGGGGCCCGGGAGACCCCCTCCCATCATTTTGTGGTTGGTCCCCAGTTCTATGGTTCACACCCCCAGTTAACCCCCCGATTCCTGTGACTGGCTGACCAGTTGTCGCCACCCCCGTTTCCACCCCCCCTTAAAAACTGCCACACGACTGCCCTCAGGGTCTCTCCTGGGCAGCAAGTGCAGAGTGCAGAGCCCTGTGCTCCCTCCGTTTCAATAAACCTACATTACATCCTGCTCGGGAGAGTCCGCCTTTCATTAGCTGCCGAGGTCGCTTACGTCATCTACGTGCCTGTCACTGACGGTGGGATCCAAGTTCCCACAGGGAGGAAGCGGCGCGCTTAGTCCTGCCTCTCCGACCTTACCACGTTGCCACCACAGTGAAACTCTGAGCTAGCCTGTGGTCGCGCGGGTCAGCGCGAATTGGACACTGTGACACCTAAGCAAATCCTGGTTTCTGGAACAGATGCAAAAAAGAAAAAGTAGATAGAACAAACAGGAGATAGAGAATGAGCAAGTGAAATGTGAAGTGAATCTTCTAAGAGCAAGAATGGATTCATTGCAAGGTCAAAGTCTTTTCTTTCCTATGTAAAAAGAATGTATTTAAACCCAGAGGATTTTACCTGTGATTCCTGAATAGACTGGTGAAACAAGGAGGAAACATCCACACTTATTAGTTTTTTATTACTTACTCATATGGTACGTGCTAGAGAATTATATTATAGTGAATGAGGTATAAAAACTGCAATTGTTATGCCTTCTTTTGATGCATATTCTGAGACTCTTACTGGACTTCATTATGTAATATGACCTGATGGCATCACAATGTGTGCAAGTCACATATATTTGTCCTGTCACCAGTTGGAAGTTGAGGATGTATAAGTATCTTATTATGTTAACTATTAATCAACAACAGGGTTTATGGATACCTGGTGAGTTTCATAATCTAGCCTGGTAAAGATGACATGCAAGGAGTGCCTGTAAATGTTTACAACTCCCAAGATTATGAAAAAACTGTTATACCAGAGACAGACAAAACTTGGCACTACCTATTTAACAACTCTTCTATACAGAACAGTATCCAACCGAAAACCTCCTGAATTTAATACATGTCTCTAAACAGTAGTGAAAGATCTACATGTTTAGGCTGACTTACAGTGTTCTGGTCCGTGCTCTGAACAACCATTAGGAAATCAATCATCCACAACAGAGACAAATGGGTAAAGAAATAGGTATTACTTCATACTGTACTGGATTTGATCCTGAGGACAAAGTTGTATTCACAGTAATGAATAATGTCAGGTGTTAAGAGCAAGGAATTTAACTTTTACTTGGTTCAGTTTTAATCTGTATCATGGACATATTAACACTACCGCACTCAATACCCCTTAAAATACTGGAAAGGCATTAAATGAGCATTATATTTTCTGGAATGTTATGATCAATCCCTCTCTATCCCCACCTGACATCATTGTTATGAACCAGGAGACATAAGTCCTTTTGCAGACATAAAAAATTTACATAGTCAGTAACTTGACACGTGTTACTATTGGTTTCCCTGTTTCCATTCCTGAAACTTTTCTTTTGCTCATGAAATATGGTTCTTTTTATCTGGCCAGTTGTTAACGTACAGTGAACATCCATTAGTTCAGATTCTATTAATTTTCTTATTAATTTTATTAATTTGTTTATTTCAATAGAATTATAGGACTGTTGAAATTACTTTTAAAACTCATCCCATTCATTTTTCTATCCTAAGACGGACACTGTACTATAACTTTTAGGGTTTTGTTTTGATTCTTTACAAGAATTTTCATTTGCTTCATTGAATAGTTTCTGGTCATGATTATGTATAAAAGTGTGCTCTTTAATATATTGTTCAGTCATGTAAAACATATGTAATCATTACTTTTATACATATCTTCCCTTCTTCCAAAATATTTATTTTCTTATGGGAAACAAATGCTTTAGTGAACTATTCATTACTTATAGTGTTCTCATATCTTTATCTGAGCTGCACCACACAGAAACTTCACACATATAATAATATGGATTTTGTTAAGAGAAGCATGTCAAGTTCTTACACATTTATGGCAACTGTGAACTTATTTGTCAACTAAGAAGTTGGTTAAGAGCAAAAAAAGTCTTGAAATGGTAAGTGAGCATGTCTGGTTGAACTTATTTCTGTTTGTTTTATAAAGACCTTTTTTTTTTTTGTAGAAAGCATTAGAAAAGAACTTCCTCAGAAGAGAAGTTGCAAAAGAATAAGGAAACTAGGAAAAGTTCTATTTTTTTCTATTGTTCTATTTGTTCTAATTTTTCTATTGTTCTATTTTTTTTTTCTATTTTTGAAATTCCAATGGAATAAAAAATTCTAATCTCAGAAGACTTCGACTTGCGAAGTTCTCACAAGTTGGAGCCAAGGAGTGCAGCTTGCCTTAGTACAGTTCACAAGGCTCAAAGTATAAAAATTGATAAATTAAAATCCCTGCACTGGATCAGTTCAGAGACCTTAAAGTTTTCAGAGTTCCTTGCTGCAGGTAGAGAAGGAAAAAAGGCTAAGTGAAGAATAAAGGTAACAGATCTATAACCAATAGACTGAAATTACTTTAGATTTCCTAATTTCACATTGAATTAGCATTTCTGCTCCTAAAACAATGGTCATATTTGCATTTCTTTTCAGTAACAAAACTTTATGTCCCTAAAAGCTTTCAGCCCTATGGCAGCCTACAAAACAGGATTCACTGGGAGATACAGATATATTTAATAGGCAAAATTCTGAAATGTTTAGATTTCCTCCTAGGCTTAATAAATTAAAAGACTCCAAAACAGGATGAAAACACAGAGAATAAAACCTACTTCTACAGGTATCTAGTTCCTTGAATGGTTCAAGTTCTTAGTTACCAGTTATAATAAAGGTAATTATCTATTCAAGAAATTAAACAGGAAATAGAAACAGGAGACATTTAACTTCCAGTCTGTTTTCTGACAGCTGAGGGAAATCTTTTCACCATATTTATTTATATGAGTCACTGTGATATTATTTGAACCATACCACATTTCACACTGGGTTTCTTTTCTTCATATTCTTCTAACCTAAATCAGAAAATATTCTTATTTGAGACTTGAAGCCTGATTGTTGCAGTGAGGTGTCATGGAAATACAAGAGAAAACACGTGAGTATCAAGCATGTGACTAGAAGGCAGTTATCTGATTTGGAATCGATAATCATTCCTTTTCTCTCCAGCTGAAGGTCTTCATCTTGCTTGCTCATGTCTCACCAGCTGGTGAGGAAGGGGAGATAAACCACAGCCTGGGCAAAGAAGAGGAAAGGAATAGGGATGCAGCAATCTCAATTTCAGTTATTTACTTACTGCAGAAGGATACCTCTAGAATCTTAGGAAGCACTGAAATTTGTCTAAATCATATCCCTTTAAAAAAAAAATCAGCATAGGATGTTCACATCCTTCCCAGGAGGTGTTGATCAGACACCGGGATAAATGAAGACACTTCTGAGTGTCTATTTTTCCAGACAAACCTTCATGGGCAGACACACCTCTCTTTAAAATTCTAATTAACTACACATTGTAAACCCTTGGGACTCAGAAATTATGTGTACAAGGAAATGTGATAAACAGGACTAGGACAGATATTGTCCCCTTGTATTCAGCGCTGGTGAATACAGGTGAGCACCTTGAATCTTGTGTTTGATTTTGGGCCTCACACTACAACAAAGAATTTGAGGTGCTAAAGCATGTCCAGAAAAGAGGGTGAATGGCCTGGAACACAAGTCTTGTAAAGAGTGGCTGAAGGAGGTGGACTTGTTTAGCCTGGAGCAAAGGAGGCTCAGGGGAGACCTTACCACTCTCTACAACTACCTAAAAGGAGGTTGTATCCAGGTGCAGGTGAGTCTCTTTTCCTAACCAACAAGTTAAAGTAGAAGAGAAAATGGCTTCAAGTTGCACCAGGGAAGAGTTTGAATCATAGAACATCCTCAAGGATTATCAAAGTCCAAGTCCTGATCCTTCACAGGACAGCCCTAAGAATCACACCATGTGCCTGAGAACATTGTTCAGATGCTTCTTGAACTGTTAGGCTGGTGCTGTGACCACTGCCCTGGGAAGCTGTTCCAGTGCCCAGCCACCCTCTGGGTGAAGAACCTTTTCCTAATACATAACCTAAACCTCCCCGACACAGTTTCATGCCTCTCCCTGAGATCCTGTCACTGATCACCAGAGAGATGAGGTTGGTGCCCGTCCCTCCATTTCCTCTTGTCACAAAGTTTTATAGACTGCAATGAGGTTTCCCCTCAGTCTCCTTATCCAGGCTGAACAGGGCAAGTGACCTCATATGGCTTTTCCCCCAAGGCCCTCCACCATCTTCCTTGGCCTCCTTTGGATGCTCTTTAATTTCTTTATATCTTTTGCATATTGTGTATAGCACTTGAGGTGAGGCCACACCAGTGCAGAGAAGAGTGAGACAATCACCTCCCTTACGGTGATTTTGTTTGGATAATAGGGAAAAAAAAATCTTCACTGAAAAGATGCTCAGACATTGAAACAGAGAAATGTTTGAGTCACCATCCCAGGAGGTGTTTAAAGGACAAGCATATGAAGCACTTGGGGCCACAGATTAGTGGTGGACATGGCAGTTGTTGATTTTAGAGTTATTTTCCAACATCAATAATTATATGAATAATTCCTTTTTATTTTTTTTTACCATCAGTAAGTTGGTGCTAGGGTTTCTAACTAGGAAATACAAAATTTGAATGTTTGAGAGATGTTTTATCAACTTTGCAGATTGAAATTCCTTTTTAGAAAGAGCATTCAAAGGGCATTTCCATGGGTGTAATATTCATCCTTGAATTTTTTTCAGTTATGCTGAGCACAATAAAAAAGTGTATTCATGGTATAGAAATATTGTCACCAAATTTTTATTCATCACTTCAGCCTTCATTTTCTCTTAAAAATTTCAAAAATCATCTGTAAGGTAAAGGTGTTTTAGTGTCAGAACTTCAAAATCAACCAGTAGAGTTCACATCAATATCCTTAAGAAAAAAAAAATAAAATAAATACAGACATGAAAGTAAGCCTTACTGTTTAGATGTATTATTTTGAATTAGTATCTCTTGTCACTTTATAAAAAGAAAAATCTAAAATTTCAGCAGATCAATCCCAAACATAATTACTGTGTGCACAGATTCCAAGAGATGGCAGACTGTCTATTTGTTTGCTTTCCTGAAGGGTGAGTGATGATAGGACTTTTAATATTTTGGGATAAGATGTATAACTACCATCTCTTTTAAACCCAAAACTTATCTTATGTGCATTCCAAAATATCCTGAATGCTTGTAGGAAATCAATATTAGCCTCAGCTTTGAGCCACTTCTTTAGTCTGTTTTGCAAGGAAGAAAAGTAGAAAGAAATGTGCTGCAGTTTGAGGTCTTAACAAGTCATTTCCTCTTAGTGAACTCAGGCATTCCTTGGACTGAACAGAAAACAGGCTCTGCGTAACCATATGCAACAGTAAACTAATGAAAATTATAGTGACTGATGACGTGCTGTCACGGTTTGACACTGGCCCATCACCAAGCACCCACAAGAGTAACTTGTTCACCCTCCCCTGCCACAGCTGAGCAGCAGAGAGGGGAAAAAAATTAGCAAAAGGTTCCTGAGCTGAGATAAGGACTGGGAGAAACACTTCAAGGGCAAAACAGGCTCAACTTTAAGGCTGCAAAGTGAATTTATTACTAACAGAATCAGAGGAGGATAATGACAAGTAAAACCAGCCCTTAAAACACATTTTTTTTCCCCCAGCCCCTCCCTCCTTCCCACCAACAATGCAGGCAGACAGGGTGTGGGGGTTTTGGTCAGTTCATCACCGAGACTTTCTGGTGCTGCTCTGGAAGAGGAATCCTTCCCCTGTGAGGCTGTGGGGTCCCTCCCACAGGAGACACAGAATCACAGAATCACAGAATGTCTAGGCTGGAAGAGACCTTCAAGATCATTGAGTCCAACCCATGCCCGAACACCTCAACTAGATCATGGCATTGGGTGCCACATCCAGTCTTTTTTTTGAACACATCCAGGGATGGTGACTCCACCACATCCCTTGGGCAGACCATTACAGTACTTTATCACTCTTTCCGTGAAAAAACTTTTCCTAATATCCAACCTATATTTCCCTTGACGCAGCCTGTGTCCTCTTGTTCTGTCAGGTACTGCCTGCAGAAAGAGACCAACCTCCAGCCATCTACAACCACCCTTCAGGGAGTTGCAGAGAGTGATAAGGTCACCTCTGAGTCTCCTTTTCTCCAGGCTAAACAACCCCAGCTCCTTCAGTTGTTCTTCATATGGCTTGTTTTCCAAGTCTTTCATCAGCCTTGTTGCCCTCCTCTGGATGTACCCAAACATCTCAACGTCCTTCCTAAACTGAGGGGCCTAGAACTGGACACAGCACTCAAGGTGTGGCCTCACCAGTGCCGAGTACAGGGGAAGAATGACCTCCCTGCTCCTGCTGGCCACACCATCCCTGATACAGGCCAGGATGCCATTGGCTTCTTGGCCACCTGGACACACTGCTGGCTCATGTTCAGCCGGCTGTTGACCAGTACCCCCAGGTCCCTTTCCTCCTGGGCACCCTCCAGCCACACCGTCCCCAGCCTATAACGTTGCAGGGGGTTATTGTGGCCAAAGTGTAGGACTCGGCACCGGAACTTATTAAACTTCATCTTGTTAGACTCTGCCCATCCATCCAACTGTTCTAGGTCTGTCTGCAGAGCCATCCTACCTTCCAATAGATCAACACACGGTCCCAGCTTAGTGCCATCTGCAAATTTCCTAATGAAAGATTCAATAACCTCATCCATGTTATCAATAAAAATATTGAACAGAACTGGCCCCAGCACAGACCCCTGAGGGACACCACTGGTGACTGGCCACCAGCTGGATGCAGCACTGTTCACCACCACTCTCTGGGCCCGGCCATCCAGCCAGTTCCTAACCCAGCCAAGAGTGCTCCTGTCCAAGCCACAGACTGCCAGCTTATCCAGGAGCATGCTGTGGGGTACAGCGTCAAAAGCCCTGCTGAAATCCAAATAAACAACATCCACAGCCCTTCCTACATCCACCAGGTGGGTCACCTCATCATAAAAGGAGATCAGGTTGGTTAAGCATGACCTATCTCTCTGTCATGGGTTGGTACAGTTTGGTTTTTTGTTAGGGAGGCACGCGGAGGTTTTTTTTCCCTGTTAGGACCCTGGAGTTATTTTAGAAAGGACAGGGACCTATCAGAAGGCTAGTTTGGGATATTGGCATCTTCTTTGACCACTAAAAATGTCAAATGCGACTTTGGGAAGTACCCATATAAACCCTGATTTCCTGCAGGTCAGCCCTTTTTCTCCTGGTCATCTGAACAGGTAACATCGAGTTGGGGCCTGCTGCTCCCCCCCTCCTTTGTGGGGGGAAGCTGGCCCTGAGGCCTGGCCGAGCTCCATCGGCTCCTGGCGGGGAAGGAGAAGTTGCAGCTTGACATCAACTACTTTTTCATCAACTCCTTTCCCGGAGCCCCCAGAGCAGGGAGGGATCTCTGACAGGTCCCTAATAACTGCTATGGGCACGTTTGGGCTGAAGGCACCTCAACTGTCACCGAGGGGTGGGCAGAGCTCTCCCCCTCCCCTCCTCCTGTCCTCCGGTGATTCCAGACAGAGAAAGAAAAGAGTGGAGAGAGGAAACTGGGCAGTCTGAGGTGCAGCAGGGGAGAGATTGCTGCCAGTAGAGATCACATGGGCACTGCACGCCTGGGCAAATTTAACCTTTCCCTGGCAACATGAAGCTTCCAAGGCCTAACCCTTCCCTAAGAGAGAAAAGAGAGAGACAGAGTGTATGTAGAAAAGGCACTGCATGAAGCCAGTAGAGCAAGAGTCAAAGAATTGATAAAGACTATTAGAAGAGGGATTGAGGATGTGGACATTTTTAACCGGACTTCTCTGGGGTAAACTATGGAGAAATTGACTGTTTCTTGTAACATCTTAATGTTGTTTGCTGGTTCTAATCAAATTAGGGATTGATATGATTGAGATTTAAGTGAGAATCTCAAAGCCCCTTGCTCCTGGAGTAAAAGGAGGTCTCAGCCTTTGAGACAAAGATGATTTTAGAGAGAAAGTGATTTGAAGCCCTTGGCTCTTGAGGTAAAAAGGAGGTCTTCCTTTCTTTTGAGATAGAGACTATTTTAGAGATAGAAGAAGAAAATCCTTGCTTTGTACTAGAAGAAGCATTCTTAAACAGTATCCTAGATACACTGAGAGGCCATGAGTAGCCAAGGGAAAGGCTGCTAAGGGGTGGGACTGCTCAATCTGCAAAAACTCCGGGCGACATTGGGAGTCACTATACTGTTGCAGTCTTGCGGTGAATGTCTCCATGGGACCCAAGAGAGACTCCTCTCCCAAAGCGATGAAAGATTGTTTAAATGGTAAAACTGACTGAAAATCACAGGTTGTGTCTCTCTATGTTGTTTTGTAGGAAAATTAACAATTTGTAGGGGGAGGGAAAAGTGTTTTAAAGTTTTGTTCTGTTTTGTTTTAGGTTTTTTTTCAACTTTTCCTTTCCATTGTTTTAGTGTGTGTTAATAAAACTGTTTGTTTATTTTTAAGCTTGGGCCTGCTTTTCTTTCTCCTGATCTCCCACAAAAAGCGAATAAACACTAAGACCACTACACTAAATTTGGCAACCAGAATTTAATGAACGTGAAACCACTACACTTACTTAAACCTGTGCTGGTTGGGCCTAAGACCCTGGCCATCCTGTATATTCTGTGTGATGACACTCAGTATAAACTGTTCCATTATCCCATTATCTTGCCTGGTACTGAGGTCAGGCTGACTGGTCTATAATTACTAGGATCCTCCCTCCCACCCTTTTTGTGAATGGGTGTCACACTGGCCAGCTTCCAGTCATCTGGAACCTCACCAGTGAGCCAAGACTGATGGTAAATGATGGAGAGTGGCTTCCCAAGCTCATCTGCCAGCTCCCTCATCACACTGGGATGGATCTTATCTGGGCCCATAGATTTATGAGTATCCAAGCATCTCAGCAGTTCTCTGACTGCTTCCTCTTGAATAATGGGGGGACCATTCTGCTCCCTAGCACCATCAACCAACCCAAGAGAACAGCTGTCTTGAAAGCAAGTTGTCTTCCCACTGAAAACCAAGGCAATGAAGGCATTAAGCACTTCTGTCTTCTCCTCATCTGCAGTTACTAAGCTCCCTCCCTCATGCAACAGAGAACAAAGGTCGGCCTTACCTTTCCTTTTACCATTAATATATTTGTAGAAACATTTTTTATTATCCTTTACAGAAGTCACCATTTTAATTTCAAACTGAGCTTTGGCCTCCCTAATTTTTCTCCTACATTCTCTAGCAGCCTCCTTAAATACATCCTGAGAGACCTGACTTCCTTCCAAAAATGATACATCATCTTTTTATTCCTAAGTTCCTCTAAAACTTCCTTGCCCATCCAGGCTGAACGTTTACCCCATTGACTCATCTTTCAGCACACAGAGACAGTCTGTTTCTGTGCCCTCAAAATTTCTGTTTTCAAGCATGCCCAACTTTCCTGAACTCTTTTGTTTTTAAGGGATTCTTCCCAAGGAACTCTCTGAACAAGCCTCCTGAATAGGCCCTCTGGAAGTCCAACCTAAGTGTCTTAGTGGTGTTCCTCCTGATTTCACCAAATATCAAGAACTCAATAATTTCATGATCATTCTTCCCCAATCAGCCTAGTTTCAATACTTATGGCATCAAAAGCCTTCCTAAAATAAAGGGCCACCCCTCCACCCCTTCTCCCTTTCCTGTCTTCTGAAGAGCTTGTAGCCATCAAGTGCAGTGCTTCAGCCATGTGACTCATGCCACCACGTTTCTGTGATGGCGACTACATCATGGCCTTGATGTTGCACCATGGCCTCCAGCTCTTCCTGTTTGTTATCCATGCTGCATGCATTGGTACACATGTACTTCAGCTGGGCTACTGATTTCACCCCTAACTCAGGCTTACCACCTTTGGGCCTGCTTCCAGGCAACCCAGCTGCATCCCCTTCCCCCTTCAAACCTAGTTTAAAGCCCTCTCAACAAGTTCTGCCAGTTCATGAGCTAAAAACCTTCTGCCCTTAACAGAGAGATGTATCCCATCTGGTTCCAACAGAGCAGGTGCTGTAAAAATGTCCGATGATCAAAGAATCCAAAATTTTGTCGATGACACCAAACCTTAAGCCACTTCTAAATTATATGAGTTCTCCTATTTCTTTCATCATTTTTCTCCACCACCAAAGGGACTGAGCAGAACACTCCCTGGGCCCGTGTCTTTATCAACCACTTGACCCAGTGCCTAAAGTCTCTTTTAATTGCCTCGACACTCCTCTTTTCCATCTCATCATTGCCAGCCTGGAGTATGGAGCAGTGGGTAATAATGAGAGGGCTGAATCAGCCCAGGAAGTCTCTCAGTGATATTTCATACCCAGGCCCCAGGGAGGCAGCAGACTTCCCTGTGGGATGGGTCTGGGTGACATATGGGGCCTTCTGTTCCCCTCAGAAGGGAGTCACCTACTACGATTACCCTTCTTTTCTTCTTGATGTTAGAGATGGAGATCCATCTTAAGGTGAATCATAATTGGGAGGCACACAGGGCACGTTATTTCCCTCTAAATCATCTAAATTATCTGACTGGCTCTCTAGATCCTGGGCCTCATACCTATTCTGAAGTGGCACCTGGCTAGGACATGGGGGTCAGGAGGCGTTTTTATTATTACCTCCCTGAGCAGGGACCAATTTCCACTCCCTTTCATCTACCAGGTGCCCTTCTATTGCCTGGGAGTGGGAGACATATGAGTCCTCCGAATCTTGATGGGCCTTCCTTAAAGATGGAAGGGCTGAACTCCACCAGTCTATTTCCCTTGCACTTTCCCTGATACACTTCAATCTTTGAACTTCCTCCCTAAGTTCAGCCACCAGTGAAAGGAGGTCGTTCACCTGTTCACATCGCAGGCACGACTCCTCCACAACACCCATAACCAATAACTAATAAGCTGAAACACTCCAGGCAGGAATGGGTCTGTACAGATGCATCCTTTTTGGAGGGCTCCACTTGGCCACATATACTTGTACTAACCACAGTTTTTTGTTGGAGTCCAGGGCATTCCTTTGGTTGCCCTGGAGGGTCAGGGACCTGGGCAGGGGGGTCTGAGACCCCAGCCCAGAGCTCAGAGAGACACTGGCTTTGATTTCAGTCCATGGGAAAAACTTTCTACACTGAGAGAAGGTTTACAGGCCACAAGAATGTGAGAAATAGTAGTTTAGCTTATCACAGAATGAGAAAATAGTAGTTTTAGGTTCCTAGCATTGAAGTGAATGGGGACAAGATGGAGAATCTGGGGCGTTGTCTCCTTCTTCTTCTCCTTCTCCTTCCCTCACTCCATTGCTGCATTGACGTGGCACAAAGTAGTTAGTGAGGATTGGGTCAAAGTAAAGATGACCTTTTTAGTAATAGTGATAGACATTGGTAAGAAATAGTAAATAAGAAATACGTAGTAATTAGTATAAAAGATAAGGACAGCCCAGCTCAGGGGGGAGACGTGAGGAATCCATGCAGCTGCGAACATCTTGTCGGACTCCGAGAAAATTGTAAGATAAGAAACAATAAACAAAGTATGCAACGTTGAAAAATCTAAACCTGAGAACTCCGTCTCTTCCTTCGGCTCGGCTCGGAGCTGTGCAGGGGAGCAAGGACCCTGAAACCACCTCAATGTTGGGGTAAGCCCCCGACAGTTTTTGACCATGTTGAAACCATTACTAACAGAAACCCCAAGACCAACCAACCAACGAACCAGCCAGCAGAAACACCTCAAACAACACACACCACACCTTACTAGGAAGAGAACTTGCAACCCTGCCTGCTTGCCCTACCTGTGTGAACTGCCGTGCAAACTGCCATGGTCACACCCCAGAGTCATGCCACACCCCTGTTTGCCCACTCCAGTTCACTGCACTCCCTAGAGGCCTCTTACAGACAGTCACTCAGCAACTAAGGAAGCTCCACCCCTTGTTCCTGAATGACTCCCAAATGCAAGCAACTCACCTGCTCACAGTTCTCTGTGAACTTCTCTGGCATGGTCCACTCTTGTGGGAAGTAGCAAACTGCACCTGGCTGCAGCATGAGTCTCTTCCACATGCACACACTCCTCCCAAAACTGCTGCATTGTGGGTCACTCTTCCAGGGGGTGCAGTCCTCCAAGGACAGGCTGTTCCAGCCTGGAAGCAGGGCCCCCTCTCTCCATCGGGTCTCCCATGGGATCACAGCCTCCTCCAGGCATCCCCCCGCTCCGGCATAGGCACCTCCCCCACGGGCTGTGGGTGGATCTCTGCATCCCTCATGGATCCAGGGGCTGCAGGGGCACAGCTCCTTCACCATGGTCTCACCATGGCCTGCAGAGGAATCTTGGCTCCCGTGCCTGGAGCACCTCCTGCCCTCCTTCTCCACTGGCCTTGGTGTCTCCATGTTGTTTGCCTCACATGTTCTCACTTTCTCCTCTTTTCAGACTAGGAGAAAAATCTGACTTAGTTTTGATTTCCTTCTTACATGTCACCACAGAGCTGTTACCAGCCTCTCTCATTGGCCCGGTTTTGGCCAGCAGCGTCTTGGCATCTTCAGAGCCATCAGGAAGTGGCTCTGTTGGACAAGGGGAAAGCTCCCAACAGCTTCCTGCAGGAGCCATCTCTGTGGCCCAAAACCAAAAACCAGGCAGGCAAAACCAATACATGTGCATCTTAAAATCTCAAGATTTTGTAATTACCCATTTAACAAACAGTACATATCAGTTTATTATTGGAATATTAGTATTTATCAAAACCTGAAATCATAGAATTTAGAATACTGTTTGATCTTTCTTCCTGAAATTCAACAAGATATGCTACCTTACTTGCATATGTTTTCCATCTGTTTGTAAAAATTTTAGCTGTTATTTTTTGGATCTTACTTAGGAACATACTAAGAAAATACTAATGCATTTCTTACTAAACATTCCTGTTGTGTTCATGTGAATTATCCAAAAATTTTAGTTATCACACCCTTTGGAACCCCAGAATTATTTTAAAATCTGAGCTCTTTTATTATTTGATATTTTTACCTCAGTTTTTAGTTAATCAAGCATATAATGACCTTCTTCATAAGGAAAGAAATACCTAGATATAAATAGGCTATTATCCATCTTGCTGTATAAGGCATAATCTTGCAAAGAGATTGAAAATGACCTCTTTGTTTTTGGCCAAAGCTACATCTCCTGTGTCTGAGTAAGCATCTCAACCATCATATTCCTAAATAAAGGTTAACCACAGAAAGGAAACCTCAGTGTCTCATGTGAAAAATCTGATTTTGCTAGCCCCTCTTTTCCTTTTCTAGGCAGGCATCCAAAATCAAGCTCTTATATGATTTGATGCTATATTCTCCTTTTAGACCTGAGAGAGAGTTCAGACTCAGCTAAGCATCAATCACTTGGTCTTGCATAATGGTTTTCAGTGATAGCTTTAAGTGCAGGCAAAATCACAACTCTGAAGACTGAATTATTTTTAACTTCCAAATGGACACATAAATTGCTTAACAGTCTTTGGTATTTGGGTCCTAAATATTTTACTGGAAAAAATATGTGTTGAAAAAATAGGGCAAGAAACTGGCCTTGTATTGAAGATTCACTGTTACAGAAGCTTAGGATTGAGGAGAAATATACTATTTTTCATTAACCCTAACAGCATTATTAGAAACCTCTGGGACATTTTTAGTACTCTAAGCAAGAAATTGTATGCTTAACTCAGGGATGCAGAATTGGTGTCAGGATGTCTTACCCTGCTTCTCAGCAGTAGGCCTGCTGAAAAAGCTCAGCAAATAACTTGGTTCATTTTACAAGAAAACAAGAGCCCTTTCAATGATAAGAGCATTTTGATGCCAGGAAGCAGAATTACTAGCACAGACTTATTAGTCAATATTCAAATATTAAAGAACTTCATAAAGATTAATTTAATCAATAAAAATAAATGTTCTTATTAAAAAACTACATTTTCTGCACCTTTTCTCCAAGACTGCAGTTACCAAAACTGTCAAAATTTTTGTTCAGCTGCTACAGTATAATAGACCATAGATCAGCTGCAGCCCTGTTGGAGTCCAGGGCATTCCTTTGGCTGCCCTGGAGGGTCAGAGACCTGGACAGGGGGGTCTGGGACCCTGGCCCAGAGCCCAGAGGGACATTGGCTTTGATCTCAGTCAATGGGAAATGCTTCCTGCACTGCAGGAAGGATTGCAAGCCACAGAAGTGTGAAAGATAGTAGTTTAGCTTATCACAGGGTTAGAAAACAGTAGGTTTGGGTTTTTAGTATGGAAGTGAATGGGAGAAAGATGGAGGATTTGGGGCATTGTCTCCCGCTTCTTCTTTCTTCTTCCCTCACTCCATTTTCTGCAGTGACGGTGGCACAAAGTAATCTCAAGAGATTGGGTCAACATAGAGATGACCTTTTTAGTATAAGTGATAGATATTGGCAAATAATGATAAATAAAGAACACGTAGCAATTAGTATAAAAGATAGCGACAGTCCAGTCCGGGAGGAGTCGAGGAGTCATCAAATGCCCAAGCAGCTGCACAGACCTTTGTTGGGCACTGAGAATATTGTAAGATAAGAAGCAATAAACAAATCATGCAACCTTGAAAAATCAGAACCTGAAGATTCCGTCTCTTTCTTGCGTCAGGCTCAGAGCTTTGCAGAAGGCGAAAGACTCTAAAACCATCTGAATCTCGGAACTATAAACCAAGACAGCCCATTTCTTCTCATGTGATTTACATTATCTGTAATTCACAGATAATGTAAATATTGAAACTGGTTACTAAAGATGTTGTTACTTTTGTTATATCCCAGTATGTCATATCTTTTGTGACACTTAGAAAAATTTAAATGTTCTAAAAAATAGATCATAATATGTTCTAGCATTCCTGTTATGAAGTACTCCATAATAGGCTAATTATTAGCTCTGTAAAATGTTTTATTAAATTCCTCAATGTGCTCAAATCACCTGTCATGCTGAATAAAAACTTCACAGGCCACTTGCACAAAAAATCTGTATATCCCTTCTTTTTAACAAAATAAATTCTAGGGGTGGTAGACCTGCCCACCTGTTTAAACCATGTTAAATTCTGGTTGTCATCACAAAGAAAAAAAATCTTTTTCTTACAAATAGCGGTGATTTTTAAAAACCTTAAAAATGCATATTTGCCTTAAATTTAGCTTTTCTTAGGGTATTCAAAGTGGCACTTTTAAAAGAAATATCAAGGTTTGAAACTCAAAAAGGTCAGTGTCTGTTTTGGTGCTGCATTCACAGAATAGCTCTTTAGACTGAATCAACAGCTGAACTAAAATGTGGTTTGGTGTCTTTTTTTTTTTTTTTTTTTTTTTTTTTGTAAACACATGATTGACTGGCATCTCTGTTATTCAGTAAGTCCTCAATTAATTTGAAAGAAGGCACCATACCAGTCTAGGAGATGAGTAACAGTCCTGGCAGGAAAAACAGTATGAAAGGATAAGTGTAAAGACATGATTCCCAGCTTGAAATGCCTTTTTACTCATGATTAAGAGGTTGTGTAATCACTAGCCTATCTCTAAGCCCAATTAGCTTTGAAAAAAACCATCCACTACGCAGCCCCATATGGTGAGCTTATGACCTTGGTGAATTAAATGGATTCCTGTGCAGTTTCATTCTATGAGCTCAACCTCGGCTTTATCATACTGCATTCTGTTGAAAGCAAGGATGCAGTTCCAGGATAAATCAATAAAAGGTCATTTGTTAGACTAGAGCTTTCTTTTGGCAGGAAGCCATGTGAAAGACTTAAGCAAACAAAATTTATTCATATATCCCTTCAAATAAGCATAGGAGACTTACAGACCCTAATCTTCTGGCCATGTGTCCAACACTACCAAATAAAAATTTTGGCCTAAAATAACTGAACTATAGTGAATGGTTCATTTTTCCATTCCAAAAATCTGCTTCAGGACAGAAGCCTCAATCTTCTCAGAACCTTATTTAAGTTCATGGGGCTTTGTGGGAACTTTCCGATATAGTCACAAACACCGTGCATTTTTTTAAGACTGATTATCTCCTTTCAAAGTTTTTTTGGGGTTTTTTTTTCCCTCATTTTGTAGTTTGAGGACTATGTTGCAAAGCTGAATGATCTTAGGCCAGCTGAGCTGCTGCATGCACCTAAGGGCTGGCTCTGAACAAAAACTAGGTAGAATATACTGACTTGCATCTGAATCATTAACATATAAGCAGTTATATTTTCTTGCAAATTTGTGTGACAGCTAACATGAACAGTTAGCAGGTACAGTTCAGTTAATGTTTATTAGTGTCTATGCCAGATACTGAAGCCCTTATGAATTGCATTTTTCTCATTAGGGTTCATGATTTCATCTGAGACAGGTGACAATGAACGGTATCTTGAAGGATGGGTAAATTTATTCCTGCATATTTTTCATATTCTATATGAGGAGCCTTCAGCCAGCAATCATAGGCATCTGTGACCTGTTGTACTTGTCTTCCTTCTCAGGAATAGTCCAGGAGCCAGGAGGAAAACAGCAGATCTAGTAGCAGCAGCAGCCTATCCATAAATTACCTCTTTCAGGGGCCCTACTTGTACCTGGGTATCATTGCACTCAGGCAAATGCTACTCAACTGCCTCAAGGACCCACCACAGGCAAGGAAAAGAGGTGTGGGGGTTTTCAGCCACCCTATGATGGTACAAGATATTAAAAGTCCTAACCCATCTCAAACAAGATTGTTACCCTGGTTTTTCTGAGTTTTTAAAAGCCTTCTGATTGTTCATAAGATGGAGTCAGTCTCTTTAGCTTCTGTACAATATTAAGAGCAGTCTTCCCTTTTTCTCACATATGTAACATAAACAAACCCTTTGTTTTTCATTCCCTGTCCTTTGCTTGCATATTTCCAACCTGAAAACAATTGTAACTGACAGCTGGTCAAGCCATTCAGCTGCGAGGTGATAACCCCAGAAGCCAATCCACAACCAGACCCACAAATGTATAAAAAGTAAGAAATAAACAGGCAGGGGGCTCTCAGCCTTGGCTCGGCCTTAGGCTCTCTCTGAGGAACATCTCTGGCCTGCAAATCTTTTGTCTCCGTGTGACTCCTTTGCTCCGTGTGTTGCGATCACACAAGATGTCATCATGGAAGTACTATATGTGGAAATGAGTTTATTTCCCAAAAATATGCTGGTTTTAACAGAGTTACAGATAAAAAAAAATCAAGACATAGAGAGAAAAGGTGCATAATTTATTCTGACAATACAGGACAAATGACAAAATCGATAACAATGATAACATTACTACTTGTGAGCTTAAGCATCAAAGTTAGTTTCTTTTTTACAAGCTAAACTGTACTAGAAGTAATAGTCATAAGACTTTATTGGCTACCCTATTCTGCAAGTGATTTAAGTTAGAAGGTAATTTTGAGCAGAATGGGTGGAAGTCACTTTAACTTTTTGGTGGCAGACAGTGGCTAGGACATTATCATCAGTATCCTTGTTAAAGCGGTAGATAGAAACTCTGCGAAGAGAGAATAAATGCGAGTGGATGAAGTTCTAGAGAGCATTGAAAAGATACATAAGAAAGTTTCACTAAAAAGTCTTAGAAGTCTGCTGAATGTCACTTCACCAAGCAAAGATAAAGCTCTTAATTGAACCCAAAATCCAGCAATGACTATGCACTTCTGAAGACCTTATAGGACATTATTCCAGGCCCTGATGAAAAGTCTACTCAACGGCCAAAGAGGAGATTAAAATAGCCTGCAGAAGGAGTCGTGGACATTAACTTCATGAGATAATGAAAATGCTATACCACTTAAATTGGGTATAGGGAAAAACCCCAACTATTTTGAAGTAATGTTAGCTGTAAATTCAAAAGATACTTGCTTTCTAAAGCACATTCTACTAAAAGTCATTTAAAATGTCCTGTAAGGGCTGAATTTCATTTTTTGCTCAGGCAGAGCTGAGAAAACCTTCATTTGGGTCCTTAAGAGTTTTATGACCTACCTGTATCTGCTGGAATGTTTTTCAAGTTGTTTTCAATTATTTTGTTGAATTAGCTTTTTTAAGTTTTCTTATGAAAAAAATGCGTAATTTCATCATGTTTTTTAGCTGTTTTGAACTTAGGGGTGTTCTGTTTCTGTCATTTTAGTATAGACACTTTTAAATTTATTAACAACTGGTGCCAATTCTTTGTTCAGAAATTATATATGACAATTGAAAGTCCCTAGGCATCCCACAGAAGCTGAAGAGTAAGAGATTGATTTTGGAGTATGCAAAAGAACAGTTATTAAAACTGTCAGAAGACAGATGGAGATATATTACTTAGATGCCAAAAAGACCTTAGCTTCTTCCCTGCTGTATGTGTCCCCAACTCACAGAGTATTAACAGCTTACTCAGCTGACTCCTCATCTCACCATAGCAGGTAAAGCTTATTTAGATTGGGGCCACTAGAGAATGTAACTGCAGCCCCACCACACAGAGATTTTTGTCTCAGGGTCTGTCTGCAATGCTGTTCAGACTCTCAAGTCACATCAGTTTTGGTCTGTCCACCTGTGGCATTGAGATAATAGACATTTGGCAGAAAATAAATTCACTTGTGTTCTGGCTGGTACTCAGAGAGCAGAGGGGCTAGGTGTGTCTGGACTTAATTTCTGATTAAAATCAATTTGGCACTGTAAGTATGGTCAAGTTCAGTGAGTACTTTCATGATCAGACTCCTGAACAATGCACTTTACTGAAGCATCAGTCTATAGATTGTTGTTAGATTACCATATAAATAACTAGACTTAGAAAATATAAGCGTATAGTGCTATGTGCAAGGATATGCTCTGACATAGAGGCGCAAACTTTACAAAAGAGATGTTGCTGCTTAGGGGAGGAGAGAGACTCAAGATCAACTTGTCTGCAAGGTGATTGCATTCTCATCCACTGCCATGAAGGATTTGAAATGCCAAATTTATACTTTTAGAAGAAGTGGAGATGAGATGTAATCAAATATCCTTTTCCCATCATAAATGGTGGTAAGGACAGATAGTGTTAGTAGAACTGTCCTTTTCAATGGCTGTAATTGTTTGACAGAAAACATGTCTTAAACTAAATGGAGTTCTAAACATCAAATATAGTTTTCTCTAATGTATGTTGCTTACATTACGCAGAAATTTAACTTTCAGGATTCATGTCATACACTGTATTAGTGGGCAACAAGCATACTGGTGCTCAGATTGACAAGCTGGGATATTGAAGTTCTCTTTCAGTCCTTTCCCCATGAATGTCTACATGAAAGATAAATGGGGATTTCAAATTTTGTTGGTTGTTTTTGTTTTTGTTTTTGGTTTTTTTGTGTGTGTTTGTGTGTGGGGGTTTTTTATTTTGTTTGTTTAATCAGTGTCATTTTACCTTGGGAAAAAAAAAAGAAAAATAATAATGAAGCAAAACATCTGGTTAAATCATTCTTTTCATCTATTTGTGCACCATCAGAGTGCTCTAGCAATAATGCAATTCTGTAGAGTATTTAGAGAATAATTCCTCCTGAGTTGGGAGAAATATTTTTTACAAAATTATATCCAACAGATTAATTAATTTTTATTTGGGGTTTTGTGTTGAATTCTTCTGGGTTTCTGTAACTATAAAAATCAGTAAGCTATACATCCCACACTTTCTCATTTTTACTTGTGGGTAACTGATAGTTGATAATATTGTGAATACAGCTTTTTCCTTGCCTACAATGCTTTTAAAGTTTTAATCAACATCATGTTAAACCTTCCTCCAAAGGTTGTGTTCTAGCAGGATAAATTCTTGCAGATCTTTACAAACATTGTGAAGATGCAATGAAAAGACAATAATTCCTCCTAACTATGGGGGAATGTTGATGTGATAATTGAATGTCAAAACTTAATGGCTCTTACAAAAGCGATTTTCATGTGTGCGCTGGATTTCAAATGAAAAAAAAAACCCATTGCTATTAGTTTCCAAAAATACTTCTCAGCTTTTGGTGTGTTTTTTTGGGTTTTTTTTTTTTTTTTTTTGGTTCTTGGTTTTTGGTTTTGTTTTGTATGAATGCCATCTGAAAGTTTTACAAACACTTTTAAAAATATATTTGTTCAGACATCCTTGACAAAAGACATAGTGTAAGCAGCTTAAAGTTGCTTTGATTTCTTTCTTATTTATAAATTATATGGTGGTGAGAGCAGGGAGTAGAAACAATAGAATGCACTTTGCCTGCTGGTAAATAAATAGCCTGATAATTCCAAGATAATTTTTGTGACCCAAAGCTACAAGAATAATGCACACACCTAAGAAAGGTGATGGTTCACCATATTACTTTGTGGCATGAGAATATGACTCCTCTTGAAACAAAGTGTAACAATCTATAGTCTGTAATGGATTAGCATAAAAATTTTGTTGTCAGTTATGAATAATGAATATGCTTTTGAATTAATCCTTCTTATAAAAAAGTTCATAAGGGATAATAAAATAGTTCTTCACTACATTCCTTTTTCTTAACAATTCATAGCGTTACCATCTCTTTGCACAGATGTTTCTTCCTTAGTAGTGCCTCTTATGATGAAAGCACAATATAAAAGCCATGTGGAGAATTAGAAAATAGTTATCTTATTTGTTTGCCGTGCATTTTGTTTCAAATTCCTTATACTGTATAAAGATAGATCTTGTAATAAAATTATTTTATTTGAGTGGTGAGAGTAGTTCCTTGAGGGTAGGAAGGCTCTAGAGAGAGAACTGGACAGTCAGTGGGCTGAGGACAGGTGCAGGAGGTTCAATTAAGGTGAAGTGCTGAGTCCTGCACTTGGGTTACAACAACCCCATGAAGCGCTACTGGCTGGGGAGGAGTGGCTTGAGAACTGTTTGGTAGAAAGGGACTGGAGGGTGCTGTTTGACATCTGGGTCAGTAAGAGCCAGCAGTGTGCTCAGGTGGCCAAGAAGTCCAGTGGCATCTTGGCCTCTGTCAGGAATAGTGCAGCCAGCGGCACCAGGGAAGTGATTGCCCCCTGTACTCGGCACCAGTGAGGACACACCTGGAGTGCTGTATTCTGTTCTGGGCCCCTCAGTTTAAAAAAGACATGGAGATACTGGAGCCTATCCAGCAAAGGAGAAAAAGGCAGGAATGGTCTAGGAGACACATCTTTTGAGGAATGACTGTGGGAGATGGGTTTGATTAGTCTCAAGAAGAGGAGGCTCAGGAGGGAGCTCATCACTCTCTTCAAGTACCAGAAAAGAGTTTGTAGTGAGGTGGGGGCCAGTCTCTTCTGCTGTGCCTGCAGTGAAAGGACCAGAGGAAACAGCCTTAAGATCAGACAAGGGAGATTCAGATTAGATATGAGAAAAAAGTTTTCACTGTTAGGAACAGGACAGATGGGCCAAAGAGGTAGTGGAGTCACCATCCCCACAAGTGATTGATCTGTCTGCTTTTGGCTCTGAATGTTATGTTTTAGTGGTTTAGGGATTACAGTGATAGTGCTGGATTGATGTTTAGACTTGATAATCTTAAGGGTCTCTTTCAACCTTGATGATTTGATGATCCTATGATTATATTTTATGATTTTTTTTTTCAAATCCACTCAGTGTTTGGGGTCTTTTTGTTGTTGTTGTTGTTGAAAATCAAAAGAAGTATTCCTTTGTCATCTACATTATTTAGACATTTATTCATTACATTGATTCAAGTGGAAGGATATATTTCATTTAATGATTCCAGATTGTATTATTCCACAAAAACAATGATCTGTCTGTATTGGACTAACCAGTAAAAAAATCCATAAATTAACAACAGAGCAAAAAACATGATTTTGTGGTTTTTTTCTGGTTTGGTTTTTTGTTGTTGTTGTTGTTGTTCTAAATAGAGCTTTCACATTGATTAAGTTGACAGCAGTACATGTGACTTAAGGAATAAATCCTTACAGAAATAATGACAAGTCTGCCAGTGAATCAAAAAATAATGGTTGGACAAGTGATTAAGTATGTACAGCTTTTGAAGGTAAGTGTTTTGAAACATAATGGCATAGATACAATATAGCTGGGGGGGGGGAGGGGAGAGGTAGATATTATTGAACTGAAAAGATGCAAGTATGAGCAGTTTTTTATTCTTTTTCCTCATCACAGTGAACATAAGTGTATGTACAAAGACAACAGTATTTAGAAACAAATAATTGATTTGATACCTGAGATCTTGAATGTAAAACATTTATCTTTGAAAACATACTTGACACTTATTCCTATACAGCTGAAGAAGAATTATGCATTTTACTTCTGGGGCAGGATCTTTTAATGTGATAGCCAGATAATTTTATTTTATTTAAAACATCTGTGGAGAAACTTCTGAGAAAAAGATCTGCATGTTTGAGTGGGGGTTTTTTTGTTTGTTTATTTTTATTTTAATACCTCAACAATATAAACAATAAAATGGAGAAGGCATTAGTGTTCAAATACTGAAAAGCAAACAGCATTATCTTGGTGGAAAAGTGAATGTTTCATTTCAGAAAACAAATATCAAATTTTCTGATCATTACCTTCTGGAATGGATGTAACACCCTCTCAAAGGCATAGTAAATCTCAGGGAAACTTTCCATTTCTGTGTCTGGTGTCCAGTCTGTAAGTAAA
This sequence comes from Hirundo rustica, assembly GCF_015227805.2. Lineage (NCBI taxonomy): Eukaryota > Metazoa > Chordata > Aves > Passeriformes > Hirundinidae > Hirundo > Hirundo rustica. The sequence goes on from NC_053450.1 coordinate 17,156,751, forward strand.
TACACTGACATTCACAATATAAGTTTCTTCACCAACACAATTTACAAAGTCACTCTCTCTAAATCCTTACCACCTTCTCTCTCTGCTACTTAATAAATGAGGAAAATGAAAAAGCAAGCAAGAAAATAAAGAATATGTGTGACAATTTGCACAACACTTTCCCAATGCCTCAAAATGAAGTGATACAGAATATGTTTCATTACTAAATCAGCAGGCAGAAAGAACTGAAACTATTGTGATAATATTGCAGATTTCTGTTACTGGTCTGCTGTGAACTGGCATTTTCACAGCTACATAAATACCACATCCAGGAGAGACAGCGTTCAGCATCCAGTCTCATTCTGAAAACACATTTTTATTGGAATGACTTCTGAAATAATAAATAACAGCAACAAAATTGTATTTTAGAATTTATCATAAATACTACTGTGTGTAAGTATTTAATCATTCTGATCCCACTGCTAAGAATGCGTGTTTATTCACTACTGCGTTTGGCTACCCACAACAGACTGTAACACCTTGGCATAACTTTAGCAGGAAGTTCAGCACTATTGTATCTCTTTTCCATGTTTAGCTATGGATTTTTAATTATCAAGTCACAAATCATTTTAATTCCTCATTCCAATTTACATTAGCTACGTAAACCATATGTCATAGGCTCATTTTCCAGCTCAGTGATAATAAATTCTACTTTCTTCCATAAGCAAAAGAAAATGAAATCTCTTAATGTTCCAGTCAGTCTTACCTGAGCTTCATAAAGAAACAAAGAAATGCATTCATTCTAAAATAAAGTTTTAGTTGTTCCAAGATAAGCTTCCAACCATTAGACCACAGGCAGCCAGTCTGTCTGATATGATGAGCTACACACTTTTTATTTGTCTGGAAGGTTCCAGACATTTGCCACATACTGGACACCCAAAGAAGTCAACTTATGCTACCTGCGTGTTCTTGTTACTCTCTGTATTCAAGGTTGTGAGCTACCCAGAAGCTCGCCGTAGTACCACTGCTGTTCAATTACACAACAGAGTCAAGGTATGAGATCCACATTTACACTAACAGGTAAGGGGCAGACCAACAATATTAATTTTGTACCTCTCTTCAAAATAAAATTAGTGGTCTTTGTTCTGAATGTATGATCTTAGGTTTTGCCATTTATGACTATTTAACTGGGAACTTCATATCCCTGTATAGAGGAACACAATCTTGATATAAATTACCCCAGCTGTCACATGAAATTGGGGTTTCCTTGAACCATTTATGTTTGCTCAGTCTGTTAATGCCTCAGGAAAGCCAAGACCCTTGTGACCTACCCACCTGTCAGCATCCTGTTATGGGGACTCCACTGATAGTTCACTGTATCCAGTGGCAGTTTGATTGACTTGTTCAGGCACACGCACCAATAGTGCATCACAGCTTTATTACAGTTTTGAAAGAGGGACTCCTTAATGGATCTTCCCACTTTTGCTGAGCGTGTTACTGACTGTTTATGACTTCTAGGACCCTTGAAAGACTTAGGTGAAGCTGTTTACAGAATAACCCACTTAATTAATAGACACTCCGATAATAGAAAATTGTGCCAGATTAGGTTCGAAAATTGCCAGTGATAGTAACTGACTGCAAAAATGTATTTAAAGCAGTATCTCTAATCACCAATGAAAGTTACCTTGAGATAATAATAGAACATGCATAGTTTCTTACCCCATATGCATCCCTACAAGAGAAAAGACAGGCTCAGCCTGTCACCTGACCCCAGAAGCTAAAATGGAGACTTCTCTAACTTTTCCCCATCCTTAACTGACTTTTATGCCATTTCTTTATGTTTAGATGCAGCTTGAGTGACTGTAGTCCTACATACTTGTATTACTGATAGGTGTAAAATTCTGTCAATTCTCTGTTAAAGATATGGTTGATAAAATATAGAGCACACACCCAGTGAGGAGTGGTTGTACCTTGAAGGTAATTAATGTTGGGATGGAAGCATCTGTTAGTATTAAAATTGGATTATAATGAAGGAATTTCATTTACAGAAAAGTATTTTGCCACAGTTGCTGATTCAGCAGGACATCTTCTATCTCTCTTGGCTGGCAGGTGCTGTGCAGTTTATCAGCAACATGATGCCATTGAGTACCCATCCCTGCAAGGATTTCAACAGAGCTGCAGTGTCTTCACTCGGCTCCACCCTCCGTTCCATCCTTCTTAGGATGTGCTTAAGGGTGCAGGTTATCTTGCATGGGGAATCATTGTGGAATAGATATCCTGCATGCCAAATGCATTCCATCCCGGAGGTAGCAACCGTAGCTCACCTTTTCATTTCCTATTATCTGTAACATATTCATATTATATTAGAATATGAATATAAGTTTGCAGATTTCTCTAATTTTACTGCCAGTCATCTTCCCAGAGCAAGTTTCTGTTTTGCAAATGCTACTTGCAGGGAATTTGTAGTCTGGTTTTTTTTAAAAAGCTAGGTAGCAAAATATGTTTAGCATTCCTCGTTGCAAGGAGACAGTTTAAAAAGCTATAAAATGTTATTTTAGTTTATAGGTCATTTATTGTCAACAAATTTAGTACTTTGAAACATTTTTCTATACTCCTCTAACAGAGACATTTTTTACTATACCATCAAAAAATCATTACTCTGTTTTGCATGCCCTTTATTTGAATTCTACATTCTGAAAGAAGAGCATGTAAAGAAACCATCTATTTTTGAGAGAAGCAGTGGGACCAATTTAATAACTGATGGTAGAAATACAGTTGGGGGAAAAAAAAAAAAAAAAAAAAGATGATTCAGCTTGGAAAAGTACAAGGTTATACACCTGGGGAGAAATAATACAAAATCATATTCTGTAGAAGAGTACTGTGGATAATAAGAACGCTCAGAAAGACATAAGGACAGTATTATACAGCAAATCTTCTAAACTTTTTGCATTGAATTAATATAATCAATAAAACAAATATTTTTCACAAATCTGCAAAGATCAGGAAATGTTTATTTGAGTCTTAATATAGTTTAGTGGGAGGATACTTTCCCAAAATAGTCCTCAGGGGATCATTTCTGTGATGCAGAGAGCACTGACATAGACATTGACATTACACTCTTAACTTTACAGGTTTCTCACATATAACAAACAAACAAACAATGTCTGGCATCACAATTCCACCCATGCGGCAACTGTTCAGAAGATATTTTTAAAATATCCATCACTGATTGCCTGGATAAGAACATCACAACTTGGATATGGCTTTCAAGATGATGCCTTAAGCTTTAGCTTTCATATTTTCAGATTCTGTGCTGCCTAGGGATGTAGCTCTGAGCCTCATATTAAGTGCCAGTAAGCTCTCTTCACAGAGTAGGTAGACAAAACAAATCCTTTTCCACCTGGAGACCAAGGACAACTTTCAGTTCAAAAGCACAAACAACGGTGGACTGAAGGGAGGAATAAGAAGGTTGGGACCTCATAACATGAAACTGTAATTGGACAATTAAACTCTAATATGCAAATGAACCAAAACTTATAAAAATGTAAGATCTTGTGACCCTGATGCCATCTTTCTTCTGTGACCACCCTGGGTGCAGCCTTGGTCAGGCTCCTGTCTTGCCCAAAGTGGATCCTGGAGGTCTTTCAATAAATATTTTGTTTTCTAGCTCTGTCCAGTCTCTGTTTCAGGTCAGCCTTCCTAAGGTATCAGAGCTGAAAGTGTGGAATAAACCAACATTTAGAGTGAATGAAATAGACTATCCAAAGGTTTAACCTCCAACACAGCTGCCTGTAAAATGACAAACTCTTAAAAGAGCAATAGTTTCGTACCTGTATTTCTCATATGATGTTCAGTATTTTTCCACATGTTCTTCATCTCTCTGCAGTAAGCTAGCATAAGAATACATTTGACTCTTCCTCAGAATCTTGCTTTTAATAAATCAATATTTTCTAAAAAAGAAAAAAAAAAAGGAAATTCCTGAACAGCTTTGCTTTTATGCTGTTTATATAAACAGTAGTATTATGTAGGAAATATATATGCCCTGAGAAAATTATGAGATAGGAATAAAGCTTTTTCTCCTATATTTGGCATGGACATGCATCTTACTATTTAATGCTGACCAGAGGACCATTTTAGTCACCTTCTCCACTTCCTTTGGTAAATCTCCTCTGACATCTGCATCACTTTCCTTGACGCATATGATTATGGAAGCCATTTAACTTGTGCAATATTTTAGGACTGAATTGTTAAGTCTCATTTTAGACATGGAAAATGCATAGTAATTTTTTTTTTGATTGTTATATTTTTCAATTAAATCAGTATTAGTTTTCTTGTACAGTGTCAGTATCCCTTACCAGGGATTCCCAGGATATTTTGCTAAAATTGACAAACATAGATGTACGCAAACATTAACAGTTTTCACTTAGTTATCTCATCAGTATTGTGAGAATTCAAAACACTTTAATCTGAATGAATATTAAATTTTAGCCCAAATCAAAATCACATATATATACAGTCATGTGTCCATGTGAAAGAAAAAAAGAACAGTATTTGATTTTGTTTGATTTGATGTATTATTTTAGTTTATTGTTTTATTTTATGTGATTAAATAAATTTTGAAATTTGAAAAGGCTCAATTACTTGCAAGTAGAAACTAATGAATGTTTGGACATGTTAAATCCACATAACAGTTTCTATATCTGTTGAAGCACATCATGTTCATCATTTTCATGCAACAATTTTTTGGTTAATTTACCATTATTGCAATTGGCTATATATTAATTATTTGGACATACCCTTGAGGAAGGCAGAAGTGACGTGGGCAAATAGAGAAAACTTCAAAATGAGTGTCACAGCATCATGATAACATAACAGCATGACACAGCTAAAATACAGTGGATGCCAGATCTCATACCTGAACTCATATCTTTCTATAACACATAAAAATTTATAGTAATGTGGATAAAACAGACCTTACTAAATATGGTAATTAAATGCATGTATTTTTATATGACAATTTTTTTATTTGATTCTTATGCATACATATGTTTCTGAACTGAAACTAAATTGTCTAAATATTAATTGCTTAAAGACAGCAGGCCTGAAAATATTGAAAGGAAAATAGCCCTCTTAACAAACCAAAAGAACTATACTGCAAATACAGATTGTATGAAAAAGAAGATGAAGACACAAAACTCCTGAAGGAAAAATCAATAGTATTGATACTATAATAAATGGAATGGCAACATGATCCCATAAACAGACAAATTTCCAACAACTTACTACCTAGGAAGTTTAGTAATATCAATATTCTCCAAATCTTATTTTTCAAACAATATTTTCTTGTGATGAATGAGGCAGCTTTTGCTGAGTCTAAGAAAGTTTTATATTTAATAAAAGAGGAAGAACTATGAAAAGAGGCATAATAAAATAATATAGAAGTTAAATTATCTGGAGATGCTGAGGTTTATGCATCATAACATTGCCTTCTAGAACAGGAAAAGTCAAAAGGAAAGAAAGACTACAAGGGGTAAGTTTTTCAAAGTTATCAGCACTGAAACTATACTTTAAGTGGTAAAAATTAGTCTGAAGCAGACCAAATCAAGATTATTTTAATTATTAACAAGATACTAATCTCAAAAGTGAGAGATATGTGTATGGAAGAAATAAAAAGAAAATAAATTTGTTTCTGTGTATTTTTTGGCCATTTTTCTGCAGCAAAATTTTCACTGATTTCAGCAATTGTTTCAATATAATGAGAATTGCAACCTTTCCTAATATCCAAGACAGTGACATAAGAAATAAGGAAAGCTGCAGCTCCAAGCTGATAGAGTACAAGAAAGGAGATATGAAGCATATGTAAGCCTTTCCACTTTCAAATTGCTGTTATCACTCCTTCGCTGGGACAGCTTGCTAGCTTTTTTCTAATCTGCTGTCTTCAGATGTAATTAGAATCTACTTTTGTTTAATTAAAAACATGTAAAAAGATACACAGAAATGTAATTCAATATATTCAGTCTACATCTGCTTTCAGTAATTCTCAATTACAACAGTTTGAACTGATATCCAATTTTAGGTTTTACTTCTTCAGTAGATATTGTGATTTGCCCTTATTTTCATTCTTTGCTGTATTCTGAAGTTGAAACATAAAAACTAGTTTATCAGTAGAAATGAATATTTTTTCACCAGGCATTTCTGTCAAAGTAAGATTTTCAAGGATTAGTGATTCCAAGTTTACCAATGTTCATCAGTTGATAAACCTCAGTTGAAACTTTACTTGAAAAAAAGTGCCATCATAACTCAGCATTTGAAAAATGTTTTGATATGTTGCATAAAGAAATATTACAGTTAAAACAGGCTGCATACAATCCTTGTAACAATGAACCTGCTCTTTTTTTACCATTATCTCAGACTTCTATTGAATATGCATTTTCATAGAAGACTGTGACTCTGAAAACTTTACCAAAAGCCTCCTTCACACCAATTATTCAAAAGGCATCCTTACTGTCCTTGTCATCTGGAAGAGAAGTCAAATGTCCACCAAACTGACAGCATCATTACCCAGTTAACTGTGACTCAAAAGTGCAATTGGAAGAGGTTTATTAAGCTCAGACAAACCAAGGTATATCCCTACTTTTCCAGCAGTTACAAAAGGCCTTCCAAACATAGATGACTCTTTAGATAACATTTCATGTTTGCTTTCCCTGAAAGCTAACCCTGAACAAAACTAAGAGCAAGGGCATCCTGGTAGAGTAACTGAGTGAAAAATCTCTTGTTTTCTGATAATGATAGCTAGCTGGGAGCTATGCTAGAGCACTGCTGTCTTTTAAATCTTCCTTTTTCAAGACCAATCTTTCTGGTTTTCAACACTTAATTACTTTTAGTTATCAGAGAAGGAAAGAAAAACTGGTTCAAATTCAGCCGTAGAGGTCCCCTCTTAGTCACTCTTCTCAAGGATATCAGGCCCAACTCCCTCAGCCTTTCCTTGCAGGAGAGGGGTTCCGGTCCCCTAATGATCTTTGCCACCCTCCGCTGGACCCACTCCAGGAGTTCCACGTCTCTTGTGCTGAGGAGCGCAGATCTAGACACAGTATTCCAGATGCAGCCTCACTACCATTGGTCCTGCTGGAAGTGCTCATAGAAGGTGTCAGTTACTGCGGAATATCATCATGACAGAGGTAATCTGAAACATTCAATTCAGTGAAATGCTGGTTGTGGAGACTCATTTTTCTCTACTGATTAGCATTGTCCTCTGTGGCAAAATTATAAGCTATATATCTGGCCTGACTTACCTACACAGATGTATTCTGATGAAAGATAACTTAGGTATTATTTCATGTCAGATGCCCTGATTTACTTTTATAGCTTGATTAAAAGTTCTCTGTCAAGTAACTTATTAACAATTTAAAAACTCTTAAATTTTTTACTGTCTCAGGTTTACAGTAGAGAGGTAAAGAAATTTTAGGTGTGAAATTTAAAGCATTCATAGATAATCATTTTGGTAGTTTACAGGGAGAGGGAGTACTGGCACTATTTCAAATATTACCTATGTATACATTGTATATATATTGTATACTGTTGTACAAATGTTGCTAATCAGACACTTAATTCTTTGGGAGTTTCACCATTGATTCAGTGTCCAAGGACCTTGTGCACAAATACAGAATTCTGTGCTGCATCCATGACCTGGCTTCTTTTTGTATTCTTTGTGTGCTAACTTCATTGATATCTGTCAATGATCATATTTGTCTTGAAGTTCAGTTAAAGATTGACAATGTTAAATAGTAACAGAGAGTTTGGTATTTTTATTTCATATAATTCTTTCCCATTAAAAAAATAAAAGAGTGTTTCAAGATTTACTTTCTTTCTGTAAGATGATTTAATTGGAAGTAAAGCATAGAAACATACAATTCTACAATATGATCAGTAATGCCTGACAAGTCTGGTAATACATATGTATAACCTCTGTAAATAGTTGAAAAACCTCTTCAGTTCTAACAAGCTTTTAAAAATGAGAGAAACTTGATAGAAATAACTTACTATTTTAGAAAATATAATAAAAATAATATGTTGTGCTTAATGTTAGTAAAGTCTTCCTATCTCACAAGCAAATTGATAAAACATATTCTTTCTCAGTAATAAGGTCAGAAAAAAGAGATATATCTGATTTGCTGTCAGCATTACAACCATAGACAATAAACGGCTGAACAGCCAGGAGTATAATATTTGAATCTTTATGTTTCATGTAAGCAAATTCTGCAACACTATGTTCTTGGCACAAAACTATTTGTAGTAATAGTAAGTACATGGCTGTGCCTCAAATTCTAATAATGTTCAAGTCAGAAAATAATTTTGCAGAACATTAAAATAAAGAAGAAGTCATGTAAAATATTTGTAAAAAATGTACCTCATGACCTGCTTGATGGCAACTCACAGGGTATCACTGTGCTGAGCCCTTTTGGGTGGTGCCCCAGCCTGACGGAGGCCACCATGGAAGTATAGGCTGTGGACACTGAATGCCATTTTCCACATCATTAGAAAATGGCAACTGGCTTTGTACTGGGCTTGAGTTGCACTTATCCTCAGTAAGTTCTCCAAGGAGAACAAGCTGTGTGGTGCAGCTGACATGCTGGAGGGAAGGGGTGCCATCCAGATGGACCTGGACAGTCTTAAGTGGACCCATGGGGTCACCTAATTGCAGCCTTCCAGTAGATGAAGGGAGCCTACAACAAAGCCAGAGAGGGACTTTTTGCAAGAGCATGTAGTGATAGGATGAGGTGAAATAGCTTTAAATTGAAAGACGATAGTTTAGACAAGATATTAGGAAGAAATTCTTTACTGTGAAGTTAGTGCAACGCTGGAACAGGTTGCTTAGAGGTGTTGTGGATGCCCCATTCCTGGATGAGTCCAAAGCTAAGTTGAATGGGACTTAGAACAACAGGCTCTACCTGAAGGTGGTCCTTCCAGTGGCAAAGAGGCTGGAACTAGATGATCCTTAAGGTCTCTTCCAAACTAAAACATTCTGTGATTATATGATAAGCTCTATCCCAACTTGCAGTGAATGCCTGTTGTTTTTACTCTAGATTTAAGGGCAACTGCTCAATAAATACACATGTAAATTTTCTCTAACATGATGCAGTCATCATGTTATGTATCTCTCACTAAATAAATGGTTGTTTGATAGTAAGTTTAATCATCTGCTCTTGATGTCTTGGATTAAAATAGTCTATCAGTAAATCTGTATGAAAAAAAATCAAATTATTTTGTCCATCCTAGTGTAATTGATTCATATACTAGTAGAAAACACAGAAGTATGTCCGAATTTATTTAGTTTAAGAAGTGGAGCATATAGTCAAAGAATAGACTCACACAATTTTCCCCATCTCTATTCGCCTATTCCAATGCAGTTTCTTTACTGACTTTAATGAAATGCACCTGCACTCCCTCTTTCAATAACCTTTCTTTCAATCATGCTTTCTTTCAATAACTTCATTACTTACTTTTTTTCAAATTTTAGAACATTTTCAGATGTTATCATCTCCCTCTGAGCTATTTACAAACAATAACGGATTTTTATACCTGTGATTTTTTTTTTCTCCAAATCAACAATTTTTAAAAATTGTATATTTAAAAAATAAGGAATTTGAGCTCTAAGAGGACACCACATAATAAACAAATAAAACCAAAAGGAAAGTGATTAAAAACTCCAGGATTTATACCTTTCATTGAAAGACAATCAAGTATATCACAGTTCTGTAGTTCTCTTAACATTTTCTTTTTTTATCTAGACCTTTACAGGGTCTACCATACAGTTTTCCAACTCCCAATAAAGTTGAATTACTACTGCAATTCCTGCTGGGTTCATAATGTTAATCTTGAAGAATCTAATTTTATTTGTTAAATGCACAAATAACACTTCATTTTTATAAGAACAGCAAAAAACCCTTACAAGGAGTAAGAAGGGAATATTAATAAGAATCTTGAAGCATACTTTCCCATACCTAATAACCTCAGATATCTCAGTCTGTGATGTGAATGAAAAAAATCATGAAAACCTGTCTACTCATTACATTACACTATATCACAGTAGCCACCAATTTACATCCATTGATGACTCAGAGCCATAATTTTTAAAGCAGTATTTTTTGTCACAATTTTAAGGTTTTTACTTACTCTATCAATATACACTGAATTCAATACATTGTTTGGACACTGGCAAGTTTATCAGTATTATCCATAGCTTGTGGGCATCTGTGTTCTTTAATCAGCAGATTACGTCTCTAGTGACCAAAGACTCTTTTGGCAGATAAAAGAAAGAAATTCCCTGGTGTACTATGTCTGATTTCAAATAAGAGAAACACAGCTAGCCTTGACATGTTCTAAACAGGTCACAAAAGTACAAATGTTTCCTTGCCAGCTTTCCAATTAGACTAAAACCTGAACATACTGCCATATAAACCAGATTTGCTAAATAAAACCAACTCATCACCGTGTAGGTGGCTTGTGACAGATAATAATGCACCTGCTCATATAATCAGGGCTCTCTTTTCTTCCCACAAATGTGCAATAAATCTGTTCCTACTCATCATTCACAGTGTGACCAGGAATAAAAACCAAAAAGATAGACCTTTAGCTGATTACTTCTAACTTTCAGAGAAAAAAAACAAATTTTTTTTTAAGCTTATAAAGTTAAAAAAAAAAAAAATAAAGCTTTTGAAAAAGAAGAGGCATTGTTTTAAAATTTAACTCTGAGATTCTTTTTCTAAGTTTCAATTTCAAATTTATTTTCTTGGACCAGCAGAACAATTACATTATATCGCTATTAACACGGTATGTTGTTATTTTGGTACATTCAGTTTTCACGCTTGCATATCCCTTGTTAAATAAGAAATTTAATATCTTCTGAATATTCAATTTACACTAAATATTTAGTTCAAGTATGAGAACCTTGCAAGCTAAAGACTGATGACAATAAGGCATTTTGAATGGAAACTGTGGAGATACCTATTGTTGAAGTTTCTCACCTTCCTAAAAAAAGACCAAAATAAATCCAACTGATTTTCAGATTTCTGGATGATTTGATTGAACACCTTTCTTCTTCATATCAGCTCTTTCTCTCCCCTCTTCTCCATAGTTAGTGTCTCCTGCTAGCTTATCTGAATATATGGGGTTTTCCCTATTCCCACACATCTGCATCTTCATACTTCATATGTAACCTACCATTTTACAGTATGACAGTCTGTCCTGACTTTCCATTTTTTTGGTGCCTTCCTAGATTACAGATAAGCCCAGTATTTTGTAATTTTTTTCATCAGGACTTGGATCACAGAATCAGTAAGGTATGAAGGCACCACTGGAGGTCATATAATCCAACCTCAAGCAGGGTCCCCCAGATCATTTTACTCAGAATTGTGTCCGAACTGTTTTTAAATAGCTCCGAAGAAGGAGACTCCACAGCCTCCTTAGGCAGCCCTTTTCAATAGTTTGTCAGCTATATATCATTATGAATTTCAAATCCTAAATATCTAGTACATCCAGTGATTTTTTTATAAATGACAGGTGGAAAATATTGGGGAACTGCACCTAATTAGCATAAATACACATATATTTCACTTTAAGATACTTTTCAGTTTTCTTCTTCTTTTCATTTGTTCAGGTAATTACATCATCTGAGGTATATTACAGGAAGTTTATAGCATGTTCTGTCATCTTTGATTTAGCAAGAGACTTCTGAGGTTTGATGTTATCTCTGATGGTCCTCAGTTGTGCCTAAATTAATACCAAATAGTCATGGCTTGGTGTGTCTGGTTCCGTCCCACACCGGGCAGGGGCTGACCTCGGGCTAGCTCGAGTCAACACAGCCACAGACGGTCCCAGTTCGTTTCGGCTTCTCAGCTTAGCAGCTGGACCCAATAGTGTCGTGACAGCCGACAGCAGCAGAAGAGAAAAGGCTGGCTCTCAGCTTAGCAGGTTAAAAGATGTTTATTAGCTCCAGAGCTGAGGAGCAGAGAGGCTCAGAGCTCCGAGCTGAGTGGCTGAGAGGCTGAGAGAGGCTGAGAGAGTTTTTTCCTCCCTCCTACCCCCTATAAGTGGGAGAGGGGTTCCAGGGAGGACACAACAAAACAACAAATCAGGGGATTCAGGGGGTAACAAGGTGTGCCCACCCCCAAGCCTTGGACCACTAAAATCCCAAGCTAAAGGAATTCCCCCCAGGGGGCCTATCACCTGAAGCTCTCTCCCTGAGATTTCGCAACTTGGGAGGGCTCCTCAAAGTGATAGACAGGCTGCCCCAGAGAGGGGGGTTGGGGCAGAGGGGATGTTCCAAGTCAGGTGAGGAGTGGGAGGACTGACACAAAACACCTTATTATACAGACAACACAAAAGGGATACAGAATTGGGGATACAGTGAAATGAACCATAACATAAACTTCTTATAAAAACCTAATAAAACAGTTCTGCAGCACCACAGCTTGGTATATTAGAGAAACATTAACAGTCAGATTGAGTCCTAGCAGTTTATTTCAAAGCATGCTGTGATTTATTGAAGATATTGTCTAACTTAAGGAGAGAGACATGCCCTTATAACCTGTTTATATAATTTTCTTTTCACAGTCAGTGCTGATCAGCAGGACATGACAGGAAGGGCAGTTATTTTTCTCAGCTGCCTACAATTTTGTTCTTTCTTTAGCACAGTGATGGCATGTTCTACCATGGGTCTTTTTCTTTTATTCTCTGATTCTCTCTCTCTTCAATTCATATCAATGCTTTAAACTGGGTAATATTCTCCTTACATCAACTGTCAATAAGCATAATTTCTGGAACAGTATTAGCAATATTTTCAATGCTACATACATTATGAGTGTTAATATGCAGTTTTCCATATATTAATTTTCATTTAGATTTTTCAATTACAACTTGAACAATTATTAATTGAGGTGCAAGTTACACTGGCACAGTTCACAGTAAAATTATGTTTGTCTAGGTAGAGTTCCTCTGTGCAAATTATTAAGGCACAAAATGAGAGTATAGTAGGACTGGATTCACTACATCATCTCTCTGTTAAATTCCTAGTATCCAAATAAATTGTCTCTGACATCATATTGTACAGTATTTGGAAGGTATTTCATTATTTTCTTCTCTTGAGGCTGCTTTAATTTAAATATTTATTTTAAATATTCATCAATCTAGTTAAAGAGAATGTAGATGATGCTAATATCACACACACTTCTTTTTTTTTTTTTTTTTTTTTTTTTTTTTTTTTTTTTTTTTTTTTTTTTTTTTTTCCCTAAGACTTGATTTTTGATTTTTTTTTCCCTACCTCAAAAGATTGAATGGGAGGTTTTAGATGGCTGCTTTACATCTGTCATCTGGCAGACACTTATCAGAGGCAACTCTTATATGTGTACAGAATTTTTAACTGGGATACCAAACCTCCAGATAAGGCCATAGGGAGGTGAGATATATCAGCACACACCATCCAGATTATCCACTGCATATGAAAACACTGGGCTTATTATGAATGCATGACACAGTCATTCTGGTATTAGTGGGTCTGATGCTTCTGAAATGTGCCAGATGTCCAACACATTCCCAAAGGACTGCACACATGCACAACCCAATTGCAAAAAGTATGTTTTCCTAGTTCAGTATTTTCTTCTATGTACTTGCCTTAAAATCTATTTTATTTTAAACACAGAAAGTATTTGGCAGTATCTGCTGTGACGCAAGTTTAAATACTTCCTACAACATGAATCAGTGTCAGCAGGAAAATTTGTGAAAACCACCCATCTAGAAATCAAGAGGACTCATGGCAATTTTAATATTTGTGCAAGCATAGTAAAAAACTGTATCTGGGACTTCTGCAGCCTAGGATATTTCTCTACATATTTAACTTTTATAAAAGGCTTGTTAACTGTGCCATTCTTTTTAACTATGAAAAGATACTACAAAGGAAATTATGTGGGGCATTGACACATAATCTGTAAACAATCTGTGATTTACTAAACACACTTCTTTTTGCTAGTACATGTTCCAAAAATAGTTTATAGATCTATGTAACAGTGAGTTTTTGGCAGGAAATTATACTCACTGGAAGTTTGAGAGGTATATACCAAATTTCTTGTAACCAGTAAAAAAATCTTCCACAGCCTCGGAGAAATCCTATGGTTGTTCTGTAATAAAATGCTGGACCCTGGAGTTGCCTTCTCTATATACTGTTGCTTCATTGATAGCCTGTAGATGGAAAGTACTGATTTGCCTCAGCAAAAAAAGCAATACTTTATTGCACTTACACATGCAATATTTCATGTGTCCTAAAAAGTGTGCTCCATTAGTATCTGAGACTGTCCTTGGGCTCTAATGCAGATGGCAAACCAGGCCAGTCTTCTGTGTAATTCAGAGCTTGTCACCCTCTATAGGCATTGGGAACCTGGCACACTGCTATTCTGCAAGATCATGATTAATATATGCTTTAACTCACAAGTGTTTGCAGGAATGAACTTTTTTGAGATTTCAAAATAGCCCTGAACCTCAGTTTTGAAAGCCCTACTTAAATTTCAACATCTTTAAAGATTTCTGTATCTTTACAGAATCTTATGTTTCTATGTAAGTTTTTTCTTCATGTGTTGTAAATTACATGGCACTTTTCCACATCACAGATCAGAACAAAAACTCAGTAGAGCAAAACTATACTAATATTTGAAGAAAACACAAAACGAAAAAGAGGTGAGGTAAATTGAACTAAACAAGTTATAACAATTGATTTCTTGTTTCCTGAAAAAAAAAAAAAAAAATCCTCCAATATTTCAAATTACAGTAATTTTCTATGCAGCTGTTCTCACTAGAGTTTATATAACTGATAGCTAATTGTATTGATGGACCTTGGCTGAATATAATTACCTCAGCTAAGTAACATTCTGATTAAACTAATCATAATAAACTTTCTATTTTACAACACTCTAGCATCAGTAAAACATCACATTTTTAATGAATACATTTGATTGCTTCTGTTTACAAATGCTGAATTATGTCACAATTGAATTTTATTTCTTCAGCTAGCATTATACAGAATATTGATTATGCAGCAAATTCAGATAACTCAGCACCTACTTATAAAATACAATTATATACTGTCCTGGCTTAGGGCAAATTTAGGAGAAACCCCCTGAATTGGGTCCCTCTGGGGAGCAAATCCAAATGACCCCTTCTCCCAGCTGGTCTGGGAAAGAACTTCCAAGGAGAAAAGTGGAAAAAACTATTTTACTTAACAAACAAAGTGTCCACAAGTACTAAGAATGAATAATATGAAACAATAAAACCCCTCATTCTGGAGGGGTTCTTGAGAAAGTCCTTGCCGTGGGTGTAGCTCGGCTCTCTCTCAGTCTCTCATCAGTCCCAGTCTCTCCGGTGCTGCTGGAAAATGCCGAGGTCCAGGCCCCGGTGGGTCGCAGGTGCAGCCCCCAGTGCTCCCCTGGGTTTTTTTCAGTCCAGAGCAGGTTTAAATAGTCCCAAGGAAAACAACAACAACAAAACAGTCCAGGGAACTTCCCTGCCCTAGCTAGCTAAAACTAAAAGCAAAGACATCTCTGTCCTGCAGTCTCCCCAAGCCTCAGCTGAACACCCAGTCCAGAGAAGAATGTGGAGGAGTCAGGCAGTTTTCTCAAAACAAACTCCATGCCTCTTCTTGCTCCCTTTTTGCTCCCAGAACCAGTCTTAAAGGCACAGAACTCAATGTACAGCACAAACAGAACAGGATACAAGCATCATAAAGTCACCCTAGGACATATACCAATGTCTTTGTGAAGGTTGCATATCCTTCCCTGAACAATAAATACTCCCACTCTCATGCTACATAAAGCAGAGAAATGAGAAATTAATCACTGGATTTTACATAGCTATAGGACCAAAAATCCTGAGGTACTTGAAAGTTGAAAGCAAAAATTCTCACAACCACATTGTGGTACATCTTTCTGACACTTCAAACATAAGAGGCACATTCAAGTTTCTTCAGGGTCTTGAATCAAAATGAAGAAGAATACAGTATTCTGTAGGCATTCTTTTGCTAATCACGAGCATGAAGGATGAAAATAAAGATGGATCACAAAACTGAGACTGAACTTCTGTGCTTAATCTGAGCTTTGGGCTACAGATGGAGTGTGTTGTCCCTTGAGAATCCCAGAACTCCTTCGGTTCCTTAATCTTAAACTTCACCTGTGGTGCCTGAGGGTGTCTCCCCCTGCCTCCAGCTGCTGCTTGTGTCTCCCAGCTTCCAGCACTGGGCAGTTGACTTGAATGCTCTTGAGCATCAAAAATGGTGTGGGGGTTGTATGTGAGCAGCTGAGTCAAGTTTTATCAGTTAGCAGAAGTTTGTCAATAGATGTATAATAAATTTTCCAGGAACTGGTTAATGGGGGTTCTGGTCTTTTTTCATTGATTTAATTATGTTCTGAACTATAAATTAATCTCAACAACCTGGGCCTCTGCTGAAGGATTAAAGAGCACATGGAACTTTTTCCCAGTATGTAGTTCCTTATGCCCTCAGCACTGCCTGGAAGAGAGAGGAGGTCACTTGGGCATATGTGATGCTGTTTTCAGGTCAGTCAAACATGTCCAAATTTTATGTGTTACCAGAATCAGTGGTTTTCTGTTTCTGACATTGAAGTTCTGAAAATAGTAATTTTTTTTTTTTATTTCAGAAAATGAATTGTGTAGCTTTAAATGAAAACTTTTCCTCATCTGCATTCCTTAGCAAGGAGGTAACAAAGAAGAAAGAGATTGGTCTTGCTGTCAGAAAACCTGTGTTTCACACATAGAGTAATCCCGAGCACAGATGAAGTCCAGCACATTTTTCTTTCTTTTTTTTTTTTTTTTTTCCTTGCTCTCCAGCTCCAGGGAAATACTGTCAAGTTCACAAGAGTTAAATGGCCACCAAACCATAATGTGGCTTATCAATCTCAGTGACAGCACTGCAAGGGATCAAGAATGTTTCATGCTTAGTGCCACATCTTCAAAATCAATGTGCATGTCTGAAGAGACAGATTTAGAGTAAAGTCAGGAGAGGACTGATGTACATCAGTTCTCATCCTTTATGGATGTCCATGAAGCAATTATAGGGCTTTCTTCCATTACATTTCATTAGAACCATATAGCTCCAAATAACTATTTCAGAACGAAAGATTTAAAATTATTTTCTTATACTCACAGATACTTTAAGGGAGGTTCACATTCCTTTTGCTTGTCATGGCTTGTTTTATTACTAAAAAAAAAAACTAAATCAAAAAAATGACATCAAAATTCCTTTTGAATTAATTGCTATTTAACAATCAAAACCAAGGTTATGCTATTAAAAAAAGAGCAAAATAACCACAAGTACACATATCTGTTAAAAGCCAATATACAATTTAAACTATTTTATTTAAGATTTATTTTATTTTTTTATTTCATTACAGTTTTAATTATTTTTTGTCTATTTTCATAAATATATTGTATGTATGTCAACACATATATATATATATTTACATATATATGTATGCACGTATTCTACTTTCGCAGAATCACAGAATGCATCAGGTGGGAAAGAACCACAGTGGCTTGTCTGTTCCAACCTCCCTCCTCAAGCAGCATCATGCCAGAGCACATGGCACAGGACTGCATCCAGAGGGTTCTTTAATATTTCCAGTGAGGGCAACTCAAAAGCCTCTCTAGGAAATCTGTTCCAGTGCACGGTACCACCGAGAAAAGTCTGAATTCATCCTCCTGACACTCTCCCTCCAGATACTTACAGACATTGATGAGATCTCCTCTCCACTGCCTCAAGACTGAACAGGCCCAGCTCCCTCAGCCTGTCCTCATAAGAGAGATTCTCCAGATCCGTGGCCAACTTAGTAGCTCTCTGATGGACCAGCTCCATGTCTCTTTTTCCCTGAGGAGCCCAGAAATGGACACAGCACTCTACATGTACCTCACCCTGGCTGAGTAGAGGGACAGGATCACCTGCCTCAGACTGTTTTGACCTTCTTGGCCATACAGGGCCCCCCAGGTCCTTCTCCACAGAGCTGCTTCCCAGCAGGTCAGCACCCAGCCTGTACTGGTCCGTGTGGGTGATCCTCCCAGGTACAGGATCCTGCATTTACCTTTGTTGATTTTCAGACAGTTTTTCTCTGATCTCTCCAACTTATCAAGGTACCTCTGAAGGGTTGTATAGCCCCCTGGGGTATTGGCCACTCCTCCCAAGATTGTGTCATCAGCGAACTTGCTGAGTAGGCATCTGTCCCTTCATTCAAGACATTGATGAGTCATTTCCATTGTAAATTAGGAATTCACTTGTTAACTTGGAATGAAATGCGGATTGTCTCCAGCTGATGGAAATCTCTAGTGTGAGCTCCCCTTCTTGCAATTCAGGAAAGATTAAAAATATTTGCAACAGCAGTTGACTGAGTGTAGTGTTAATATACATACTTAAAATTGAAGATTTATGCTAGGGGACTATAATTGATTTGTTTATATGAAGACTTCATATATAGGTTGTATTTTTAAGCCTATGATAGTTTGGAAAACAGGTTTGATTGCTTTTATAACAATTTAGTACATTATATTTTTTAGCCTCACAGCCTCTCAATGTAGAAAACTGAAAGAAAATGTTTGTTCTTGCATAAGCAGTCGTGTTCTTTGGCTAACTGTTACAAAAAATATTGCTTTTTTTCCCACCCAGTTCAAGAGAAACCAATTCATAAGAAAACAATTAATTCCATAAATTATGGGATATGGAATGATAAATCTTAGAAAGAATGATAGAATCATAGAATATCCTGAGTTGAAAGAGATCCATAAGGATAATCAAGTCCAAATCTCTGCTTCTCACAAGACTAACTAAAACTTAATCACATGACTAAGAGCATCATCCACATGCTCCTCAAACACTGAATTACTTGTTTGGCGTCTAATTCTTTAAATATTTTAAGTTTGGTCAAATATCCTGGATTATCTGCTCCTGCCTTCATTTTGTTCTGCTTAAAACTTCCCCAAGATCTAAAAATGAATCTTTAGTATGTATTTTCTATATGAACTCTACATAGTATCACGACATTAGGCAATTAAATCTAAATTAAAACTGCTACATATGATGGTTTTATGAAATTTTCTTTTACAAGTAGGTAGCTGTAGGAATCAAGGTCTCCACAAGAATATGTGCTGCTGTAAGCATGCAAATTCACTCATGCATCTGACTGATGTGGGCAGAGGAGAGCTGTTTGCCTAAAGGTATCCAAGGATATAGTTCTGCCTTTGGACCTAATCTCCTTAAATACAGGAAGGGGGATTTCTGCTCTGCCTTTCTTTTGCCACATCTCTTTGCAAACTCTTGAGACTGCTCTTTTCACTCTTTTACAATGAGTTGAATGCAGGGAGGCAAACAAGAAATCCCAGGAGGTGGGGAAGTGAGCCAGCCAGCATCTGTCAGAGATCCACATTTAGTTTACATAAGGCATAATGATAAACCACATAAACGAATGAAATAGAAAGAAATCCTAACACAGCCATCATAGGAAAAACAATGAAACATAACTGGTACAGTAAGAATATATCCCAAGAACATGAATATGAGAAAAAGTCTGGAGAAATGGCTCTTGGAAGTGAGCTTATTGAAAGCACTTCTATTATAGGCAGATAAATTGTTTTGTGGTTCATTTCTCCAGAGCATAGATAAACAGGATTTTGCATTTCCTTTACTAGTCAGCTGCATCAAAGAAAAATATAATGAATTATCACTTTCTTTACTTAGCTGAAACAAATATATACCCAAAACTTCTGAGGATCTAAAAACTTAACTGCTTTCTTTAACATATGCTAAAGTTGTTGATAGTGAGATGAATGAATTCAGAACATATACATGAGATTCTTCACATATTTTGACTCAATATCTCACATTAATTTTTTTAAAAGACCAATCTTATCCATTCTTTTCCTTTTTCCTTTTTTGTTGTTTTTTGTTTGTTTGCATTTTGTTTTCTTTTTTTGTTTGTTTGTTTTGTTTGATTCTTGGTCAAGCTTAGATAGAATCATAAAATCATAGAATCATAGAAAGTTAAGGGGTTGAAATGCACTTTAAATATCATCTAGTCCCAAACCTCCCTGTCATGGGCAGGAACACCTCCCACTAGACCAGGTTGCTCAAGGTCTTATTCAACCTGGCTCTGAGCATTTCCACGGCTGGAGCACTCACACTCTTCCTCAGCAACCTGTTAGTCTAACCCTCTTCCTATTATCTAACCTAAATTTCCTCTCTTTCAATTTTTAGACATTATTCCATGTCCTATCACTACAGTTCCTAACAAAGAGTCTCTCTCAGGCTCCACTGTAGGCCCCATTCTGATTCTGGAAAGCCTCTATTGTCACTAGAGGACATGAAGAGAAAATTATACTCACATGCTCTCCGACTCCGAGAAGAAGGCTGAAGAACTTTTTATTATTTACAAAGACCTCGCTTATATAGGTTCTGACCAGGGATTGGAGAACAAGGTTACTACCTCTCCATCCCACTGGCCAGGCTAGAAGTCAATCAGTTGACTCTCATCAGAAGGGAATGTGAAAAACACAGATTGTTTACAGTACAGACCATGCGAATTCAGCTACAGAGCTGTAAACATCTCACAGAAGGTCACATAATACATCAACACTCTATGTCATCTCCACACAACCTTCTCCAGGCTGAGTTCCCCAGCTTTCTCAGCCTGTCTTCCTAGGGTAGGTATTCCGGTCCTCTCATCATCTTCATGGCCCTCCTCTGGACTTGCTCCAAAAGTTCTATGTAATTTTTATGTTGGGGAAACCAGAACTGTATGCAGTATTCCCAGAATGTTCACAGAATGTGCTGAGTTGGAAGCCAATTACAAGGATCACTGAGTCAAACTCCTAGCCCTGCATAGGACCATCCCCAAGAATGACACTATGTGCCCAAGAGCATTGCCCAAATGCTTCTTAAATTCTGTCAGGCTTGGTGCTGGGACCATTTCCCTGGAAAGCCTGTTCCAGTGCCCAACGACCCTCTGGGTGAAGAACCTTTACTTAATATCTAATATAAACTTCCCCTGAAACAGCTTCAGGCCATGCCCTTGGGTCCTGTCTCTGGTCACCACAGAGATCAGTGTCTGCTCCTCCTTGTCCCCTCATGAAGAAGTTGTAGACTGCAAAGAGATCTTTCCTCAGTCTCCTCCAAGCTGAACAGATCAAGTGATCTCAGACACTCCTCATATGGCTTCCCCTCAAGGCCATTCACCACCTTTGTTTCCTTCCTTTAGATGCTCTCTAACAGACTCATTTTTTTCTTATATTGTGGCACCCAAAATTGCCCCCAGCACTTGAGGTAAGGCCACCCCAGTGCAGAGCAGAGCAGGACAGTCCCCTCTCTTGCTCAGCTGGCCATGCTGTGCCTGATGCCCCCCAGGACAGGGTTGGCTTTCCTGGCTGCCAGGGCACTGCTGGCTCATGTTCAACTTGCCAATGACCAGGACCCCCAGTCCCTTTCCACTGCACTTTCCAGCATCTCAGTCCCCATTCTGTCCGTGCATCCAGGGTTGCCCTATCCCAGGTGCAGAATCCAGCACTTGCCCTTGTTGAATTTCATGTGGTTGGTGACTGCCCAGTCCTCCAACTTTTCTCTCTACTGGGCCTCTATGCCTTTAAGGGAGACAAGAGCGTCTCCCAGGATTCTATCAGCTTCGAACTTGCTCAGTATCCCTTCCAGTCCCAAGTAATTTATGAAGATATTGAAGAGCACAGGACTCAGGATGAAGCCCTACAGGACCCCCAGGTCACCAGTCCGATGTCACCCCATTCACTCTAACCCTTTGTGCCTGACATTTGAGCCAGCTGCTCACTTATCACCTGTTTATCCAGCTGTGTGCTGGACACTTTATCCAGGAGATAAAGAGAGACTGTATTGATTGTGAGAGACTGTGAGAGACAGGCATTGAAAGCTTTACTGAAATCTGAAAAAGATTATATCAACTGACTTCCCTTGATCAGGTTGGTGGGTTATTTTGTCATGAAAGGAAATCAGGTTTTATAAGCAGGACTTTCCCCTCATGAAGCCCTGCTGGCTGTGACCATCGACTATGTTGTCTTTTAGGTGCTTTTCAGTACCTCCCAGAATAATCTTCTCCATAACTTTGACGGCCACTGAAGTGAGACTGACAGGCTTGTAGTTTCTGGTGTCTTCTTTCTTGCCCGTGTTGAACTCTGACAATGTCTGCCAGTTTTCAGTCAGCTGGAAATTCTCCAGATTCCCAAGACTACTCCATTGAGGTGGGGTCTTACAAGAGCAGAGCAGAGAAATCGCTTCCTTTGACCTGCTGGCTGCACTCGTTTTGATGCAGCCTGGGATTCTCTTGGCTTTCTGGGCTGCAAGAGCATACTTCTGATACATGCTGAGTTTTTCATCAACGCTCACCCCAAGTCTTTCTCCACAGGGAAAAAGACTTTATTATGCCTTTATTATGTGACGTAAATAATTTTTATTCAAGAGATATTTAACCTTTTTATATTTTCAGTATAAAATTCTAAACATTTTTTACTAATATATCTGTATCAGATACTTAATCTATAAGACACATCAGCTTGAATTTGAGTTTATTCATGTTATTTATCATTTTATAGCTAAAGTAGTCAGTTTGATCCTAACAAATATTTCTTCCAGATTGCAACTGAATTTAAAGTTCACAATGATCTTGTTAAAATGAGAAACACATCACCAAGGTTGTTCAAATTTAGACAATGAAGTGTATGTTGTCATGAAATTATTGTGTGTTTGTATATGTGTTTGCTGTCAAGGTTAAAGTTTCAGCTTTGGTTCTCTTTGTAATTGCATTATTCTATTCTATTGACTGAAGATTGTGATAACTAGATTTCATTCAGTGTTGTATGCAATCCAGAAAAACCACAGAAATTTAACAAATACTTGTCCTAAACCTACCCTTTATGATAAGTACAAAATCAAGGTTGATTTATATTGAACATGGTATAATATGTATTTGTTTGGTCAAGCTTTCATCTGATCTCTAGCTACATTAAAATCTACAGTGAAAGCATAGTCCAAACTCAGTGGAAATCTTTCCAATTTCTTAAATACATATAAGTAGTTCTAAAATTTTAGAACTACGATTTTTAAAATTTTGATACTATTGCTCAAATGTAAACAATTTTATTATATAGAGGGATTTAATATCTGACTATGGGAATGCTGGGTATTGATCCTAATTCAGCCTCACTAAAAGTCTAAAAATACCACTAAAATAAACTACTTCCTTTAAAAAGGAATCAAGCATTACAACAATCAAAATAAATATCCAATTCTAATTACATAAGAGAAATATATCAAAACAAGTCTTCAGCTAGCAGACCAGCATTAGTATAACATAGTTTTGCCACTTATAAAAAAAGAATATATGTACTTACTTTTCAAAAATCATATTATTTGAAAACATATTTTCTTTCAAGAGCAGAGAAAAGACACTGGAAAAGATATTGCTACATTAAACAATATATAAAAATTGAAAGAATAAGAGTAACTTTAAAACAGCTAAAACTTTAGAGTCACAGTAGAAAACAGAATACTGGTATAACTCCATAGAAGTTCAGTTCTGTAAATTACAATAGAGGACCACGTTTTCACCTCAAGATCTTTATTTTACATACTGAAGAAAATCCCCATTACTCATTAAAGCAGAGTTCTGGCAGTTATCAACCAACCCAAAGTAAACCTAGGTCAGGCAAAATTTATGATAAGAAGTCTGATGATTATCACTAAATCGTAGCTAAGC
Source organism: Hirundo rustica (assembly GCF_015227805.2). Lineage (NCBI taxonomy): Eukaryota > Metazoa > Chordata > Aves > Passeriformes > Hirundinidae > Hirundo > Hirundo rustica. Next base: position 17,180,543 of record NC_053450.1, read on the forward strand.
TATTGTCAAAGTGCAGTCAATAACTGACTAATTTTCATAGAAAGATTAATATATACGACAATAAATTAAAAATGACACATGGACTTACAGGACTGTCAACTAACTATGAAAGGAGATAAAAAAGCTCAGGATTTTAAGAGTTTTTTTAAAAAATTCTGTTTTGCTTGTAGATTCCACCTGCCTTTTTTTTTTTTTTTTTAAAGTAGAAAAGCTAAGTCAGAATTAAACCAGAAAGAGGAGTATTCTTCTATACAGTATTAAAAAGGGCATGATTATTTTTTTTCCTGCTTTCTATGCTATTTAGTGAATCACAATAAAAATGGAAATTTATACAATTATTTTAAAGCCCTGGAAAGAAAGAGTCTTTTGTTTCATGTAGTTTTGTTTCTTTTTTCCATGTCCATCCAAACCAGTAATATTGAAAAATTAAGCATTTTGTACTACACAAATTTTCTTTCTTTCCTCAGTAAGCCTTCAGACATGAACAATGTTGATGCAAATGAAACATACTCACCCCAATCACCATGTCTTTCTTTCAGTAGCCTTCCACTAGCACCATTTAGAAAAGAAAAGAAAAGAAAAGAAAAGAAAAGAAAAGAAAAGAAAAGAAAAGAAAGAAAGAAAAGAAAAGAAAAAAAGAAAAGAAAAGAAAAGAAAGAAAAGAAAAGAAAAGAAAAGAAAAGAAAAGAAAAGAAAAGAAAAGAAAAGAAAAGAAAAGAAAAGAAAAGAAAAGGAAAAAAAAAAAAAAAATAAATGGACATATTTGCAAGTGCCTTGCAAATCCAATCCAAATGGGAATTTTGATATTTAAGAACATAAAGTACTATTTTTTTTTTTAACCTGAATGAAAAAGTAGATTTTTAAATGTTGGAGTGAGATTTATAAAAATATAACTTCATATATAAGGCCTGAACTCCAGCCTTGTTCTTCAAGACATTATTTTCTCATGCATTGCTCAGCCTACAAATAAAATACTCCTTTTTAAAGCAGGTCAGTGATGAGGGACCATCATTGAAGACAATGGAGAAAAGAAAATAGTGTTTTTAAATCATTAAATGATTTACTGTTTTGTGTAATTTTTTGTATTCTGTTTTAGTTTTTTGTGTTTTCATTCTATATGAAGACTAACAGCTTTAAAGATTTCACTTCTAAACTATATGTGTGACTATCTGTATTTCTTTTGATGTATTCAGGCAAAAAAACCCCCTAAACTTAGGTTTCCTTTTCATCAAGACAGTGTATGAATTATTTTCTAAGTTTTTCCCCAATAATTTAAGATGTCCCAACACATTTCAATAGCTAACTGTGATTAGGTGATAGGACACTTCATTTGACTATTTAATTAATCTCATTATGTAGAAAGTTATTATCAGCATTAAAATTTTCTGGCCACCCCCAAAACAGGATAATTTGTTTAGATCCCTGTTTTCTCAGTTAACAGTGTTATCTCTCCAGCCCACTGGCTAATGCTGTACTGTAACTCTCCATCTCTTTCCTGAATCCATATACTGTTGACAGGAAAAATTACCTTCTCTGCATGCTTGACTGATGTTTTTTTTGTTATGTTTTATTTGAAAACTTTTCAAACCATGCTGATGTTGTACTAAACAGAAAGCATACATGGATTTTGTCAACGGCTCACTGGTCTGTGGCAATATTAGCCTCCTGCAGAAAGTAGACATCACAAAAAGTTTACCTAGAGCTCCTTAATTATGCCTCTTTCAGAAACTGGTGGAAGTCATTTTTGTTGAATAAGGAGAAACTATTCCATACCAAATGCAACCTCACTTCTTAGCTTCTTATTATTATCTTCCAGGTCTACTTCCAAAAATATAAAAGCCCAGTTTGATTTAAAATCAGGAATCAGTTTTGGTTTAAAATTGGGAATCAGTCAAAGTATTGGTGATTCAAAAGTCATAATTTGCTTCCAAAAACTTAGACCTGAATAAGTCTTCAATCATGAAATTAGATTTATATGTATGGGGTAAGCATATGGATGAATATATCACTCATATGGCTTTTAGAATCACTCCTCTGTGTTATGCCATAGTTGAAAAGCAAGTGCAGAACATGGCTTGTCTTTTTACAGACATTTATGACAAACAATAGTAAGTTCTGCAGCCTTGTGACATTTTTCACATTTATTCATATTCTTTTTACTTTGTGCACATAAAGATTTGTGTTTTTTTTAATTCTGCTATTTCATAGTTAAAGATTAAATATCAATCTTTTTATTTTTGAAAGACTTTTTTTGATTTTGAAAGCTGGGTAAATGCAGAAATTATTCCTTTCCACCAAAGGATAAGGTAACATACATTTAGAAATGCCCAGATAAGCTGAAGAAACTTAAATTTCCAGAATCCTTCCAATCTACCTGTTTTTCTTATGCACTAATAGCTTGCTCTTTTACCTATTAGTTTTCTAATATGTGCTTCTGTAAAAAGTGACCTTTTAACATAAAACATATTTATGACTAAGGAAGGATATTTCACTGTTTTTCTTTGCAAAGACCTGGATTAATTTCCTTTGTGCACCTATATTTCTGCTGTCCTAAGGGTCTCATCTGGAAAGATCTTTGAGGCATGCCTTGATTTTCATGACATATTTTTTCATTGTCTCATGCTGGTCCAAATCTCTTCCCTGTGTAAATAAAAAATAATGATAAAACCTGCTCTCAGAAAAAGTACCACACTCTCAGAGAAATTAAGATTAAAAGCCAAACACAATGCATCCCTAGTGAGACCAGCTCCATCCAAAGTCCTGATTTAACATGGAATTATTCTAAATCTGTAGCACTGTCTCAGAGTTTGAGATAATAAAGTAAGGAAAATGCATGTAAAATTCAGCTCCTGAGTCAATTTAAAAAAGTATTCTGTAACAAAGGTTTCCAGCTGCTTTCTTGCTCCAAACTGTCTGGTCCTGGTCTCTGGCAGGAAAAGTTAAGACACCTCTCCGGGGTTCAGCTATCTACACATAATCAGACCTGTGACGCATAAACAAAAGCCGTGCTTTGCATAGATATAAATTGTCATTTGACAGGAAATTTATTCTGGGTGAAATGCTTTGCATTTTGCAACTGCAGATATGCCAAATCTTTTAAGTGTAAAGCTCTAAGGCAGAAAATGACCTTATGAGGCTTTCTATTCAGAGCTGTATGACATCCTGAATGAGTACAGGAACATGCAGATGGCAGCTGCAAAAAGACAGCTGATTGTAAAGCTCTTCAAGATTACCATGAAGAACAAATATACAGTACATTTATTTCAAAATGTTTAAGAGCGCTTTCAATTTATTGGAATGCCTTTTGTTTTGTGCCTCAAATAGCAGCACTATTCCAAGTAAAATATCCTGTCAGGATGTTTTATAACCACTGAAGTAATATGTACTGACATTCTAGCTTCAATGTGTAAAGAAAATATGTGACAATCATAGTAGTGAACATCATTATTTTACAGCTACCACTGCTTTGCCTTGACGGAAGTAATGGCTTTCCCTTGAAAATGTTGATTGTGGTTAGCTGCTGTTCCCTTGTACAAGCAAGTGAGAAAAGGTTGAAGTCATCCAGGACAAGAGAGGAATATGTACTTTGTAAAACCAAAGTGCTGGTGTAAGACTCATGAGGCTTTTTTTTTTTTTTTTTTTTTTTAAATACTAATTTTTAATATTAATTTCTTAGATTAAAGTTCAATTTAATTTTTCAATTAAATTCAGGATTTTGTATATAATTCATGCTTTTAGTATGTATTTGAAGTGGAAGGAGTGTTCATCTTTGGTTATTTTAAAGTGAATATGAAAGAATTTTCATAGCAATTGGATTTAAAAAATGTTAGAATGAATTTTTATTCTGGAAACCTCATGTTAAAGGTACTTTACTGCATGCATGATCAACCACAGGATCAAATTCTGAATGAAAACTCCAGTAATTTTCTTATTAGTAAGCTTTAAAATTAAAGACATGAAGAATGGGAGGGCTGTAAGAATGTTTTTATTTTTCATAATGGAGCCTACTAACAATAACTTTGTTCTTAAATTCTTTTTCTTAATCAGGTTTTTTTTTTCTTTTGCTTTGATAGTGCAATGTTATAAGGCCCTACTTGGTGATAAGAGTTCATAAAATAAATATTCTCATAATATCATCATATATCATATCAATTTCTTGATACAAATAGTTTTGGAAAAGTTCTAAGTTTTTGTACTGTAGAACTTACTGTTCTAAGTTTTCCTACTGCACTAGCATTTTTTTGACTTGGGAATTGACAAATCAAAAGTATATATTAGGTTTTGCTCATATAATAGCTCAATTAGAAAGGGAGAAATATTGATGGGGTTTTCAGGTTTCATTTTGTATTATGAAACCCCTCATTGTAGGTTCAATCTGGAAGTTTTTAACTGGACCTTTTTACTTTTCTGACCACTTAATGAGATAACATTGCATCCTCACATTTGAGGGTTTAAGAATAACTTTTATTTAATTTGTTATTTCTTATGGCATTCAGCATAAGGAATGAGTGTCTCTGAAGGAGACTTTGAAGTGTTCCCTTTTTTAATTATTTTTTTTTCCATTTCTGTTTGCTGCATTTTCTCAATTTACTTGGCATTGATTCATGAATGAGCTTTTAAAAATCTTAGAACCGTGGATTTAGATGCTTTTCAAACAGCAGTTTTAGAAAAGGAGGCAATGGGCCATATCTAAATAAAACACTTGGGGCCTTTTCTCTAAAATCAATCATCTAGGATCCATTTCAGTTCATGCAGAGTCAGACCTGTCAGAAGGATATTGAAATCTAACAGCTCACTGATCAGCAACAGAAAAACAAGGAAAACAGATTTAGTTTTTCAGTCCCACTCCCAGAGAGACATCCATGCCTTCAAAGATTACAATTCATTGACACAGGTGGGGAGTTTTCCTTAGAGGAGAAACTTTTTTTTAGGAAAACACAGAAATGCAGGGCTGGGAAGAAGACAGGTTTTTGATATTACCTTGTGAAGATCTTGGAGCTGAACAGAGCAGTGCATTGAACCACCCATGTTTCTTGTTCTTCATTCCCTCTCCCGAGTTAATTCTGTCCTGAATGGTGGATATTCAGTTCTAAAAGAGACTACAGTGGCATAGCAATGCAGAAGTTGTGATAAGGATGGTAAGATATGATTTATACAGCTAAGATGAAATCTAGTTAGACTGAGCCTGAAAAACTGGCTCCTGTATCAGAAAAAACATTTGATGAGATTGAATATGCAAAGACAAAGAGTTGGCGCTGGAGGAACTACACCTACACTATTTAAGATGATTACTTTAGATCAGCTCTGGTTTGATCCTGTAGATTGGATCTTCACCAGTATTTCATAGTGAAAGACTTGATTTAAAGAGGCAATGACATATTGTTATTGCCCCTTACTATATCTTCTACCACTATCAAAAGTTTATCCCAGAAAAGATGTAGTTCTTTAAGTGCCATTCAAGCAGTTGGATGATGCTCTTAAGACAACCACTTAGCATCTCTTATTCAAAAGAAATAAGACCTCCTTGTGGGTCCTCTGCTCAAGGCCCCTTACCAGCACAATATCAATCCATTGGATTCACTTCAGTTTCTTAACAGTCCTCCAGAAATGGACACAAGTATTCCATTTTAAGATGTAAGCTTATTTGCGCAGGGTAGAGGTGGAAAACCACTGTCCTGAGTTTCTCTTCAAGAAGCCCACTCTGTGGTTTGAAATGCGGACTTCAGTACAACATCCAGTTTTGTTCTTGAAATGCTTAATAAGTTTTATGCTTACTTAATCAAGTTTATCAAGGTCCTTCAGAACTGCAGATCATTCTTTCATTGTGTCAATTAGTTCTTTTGCTTCATTATTTGTGCAAATTTCCTATGAGCGCTCTCTGTCATTGTCCACATTACCAATAAAAATAATGGACAAGATGGATACCAGTGTCCCCCTGATACTACTGTATACACCAGCTCATGGATTCACACCCTTTGAGCTTAGAAATCCATCCATTTTTTATCACCCAGTACTCTGTTCTAAACCTCAGCTCCCAACTAAGAATGCACAGTGAGAGCTGGTGTCACAAGTTCTACCAGAATCCAGGCGTGTCACAGTCACCACTCTCCTGTCATCCATAGAGACAGCAATGTCTTTGCAGAAGTCAAGAAGACCGAATAAGCATCATCCTTGAAAAATTCATATGGACTACTCCTGATTTCTGTCCTGTTTTTTACATCTAAAGAAACAGATTGATTCCATTACTCCAAGATCTGTCTAGGGACAGAGGTGAGGCTTACTGGTTGCTATTTCCCTTCTTGCTTTTTTGAAAGAAATATGCATTGCATTAACTTTGTTCTGGTTGTCATGAGCCCCTCCCAGAAATTCAAGGTTTTCCACCAAGAGAATGCTTTGCTGCAGTTCTCTCTGTTTTCATTACAACTCAAAAAGCTTTTTCTCTCCATAGCAACTTCCCAGGGATTCTGATTAGAGGAAATTAGCTGATGTCTGCCCTTCTAAAACCTTTCCTAGCATTTCAAAACTCATATATAAAAATCTACAGCATCCTCTTTTTTACTAGCTGCCAGCTAGAAATTGGGAGGTTGCCAAGCAGAAGGGAAGTGGAAACTGTACTTTTCTGCAATGCAGTCAACAGTCCTTAATCAGGCCCAGAACCCTGAGGGCTCTAATGTTATTCATTCCACTCAGCTAAATGGAAAATTATTAAAATAACATCACATACTTTTATAATGTCTTCTCTCCAGGGTTCTCAAAGTGCTTTGTAATAATTAATTAATTAACTAAGCCTTGTAACATGACTTTGGCATAAAATACTACTGTGCTCCAATCTACAATCTACAAATTAATCTGCTCATAATGAATATGCATGTCAGCTGAAGAAAGGTAGTGTGCCTGTAAGCTTGCCTATTATTTTAGTTTAAGTAAATGTCTAAAAAAAATGAGATTAATTGCTTTTTGTGATGACAGCATTTCTTCGTCACCCAGAGACTAGAGGCAAACCTTAAGCAACTCCCTTATACCTCAAAAGAAATATCCATATCTAAATATCCATAAATTCAAAATGTAACTACATATTGTAGCAGGACACTTCAATAAATACAGTGGTAAAGGATACAAAACAAAGGGGGTTTTTGTTTTGTTTTAAGTATTATCTATAGTTATGATAATTTTCCCAATGGAAAATAGATTCCAAATTATTTTTTTTTAAATCTGAAAGCAGCAAGAAGAATAAGCAGATGATTCTGGCACTCAAATAGGAATTGGAGCATATAGATTCTAGGAACTACTCTTCCAGGCTGGAGCATAATCCTAAAACAGTCCTCTGTATTGGCCATAATGTTGGCTTTTTCTCAATAATTACTTCAGTTCTGATTGCTGTCATAAAACATACTATTTGATGTAAAAATTCCTGTGATATATCTACAAAACTCATAGACATGAAAAATCAGGAAAACCAAATGTTGGCTCTGAGGCTGGGCTCTTCCCCTTGATACAAGTGAAGAGATTATTTATAAAATATAAAATCTGCCTTTTAAGAAAAGTATTATATATATAACTATAAAATACACATTTAGCATTAGGTTCCAAGATTTCATAAATTGATTTCTCCAGCACCTATCTGCTCTAGTGACATGGGATAGTGTAATGTCTAGACTTAACAGAAGAATCAGATAAAGGATAAATATAAATGAAGTTTTTAATGCAAAAAAGGAATTGCAGAATAGTTCTACTGAATGAATGTCAAACACATGAACAAAATCAGAGAAGTCACCTCATTATCAAATTAATGTAGCATTAAGTCTAGTATTACCATATAGATCAATTTCATTTTCATTTGTATGGTTTCATCATGACACCCATGACCTTAAATTGAGATAAATATACTCAGAGGTTGACTTTTTACTCTGTTTCAAGAGTTTTAGAGAAGAACCTTAGCTGGTTTTAATACTAATTTACAAATGTTTCTTTTAGGCATAGGCAACAGGGATCATGATTATTCCAGTTGTTAATATTTTTGTTATATCCAGGCTGTCACCTGAGCATTCAACTCATTCTAATTAACTTTCATGAAAATATTTTCAAAAAATATAGTGTAGAACTCTTATACTGTTTTAAATGCTTTCATTAACAATATCTGCACACAGTATTGTATTGATTCCAAAGTAATAGAAATTCTAAATAGAATAATACTTAATCTAGCAATTAACTAGCTAATCCATACACAGAACAGCTATATTAACAGACTAATAAAATAAATTTGCAAATATTGAAAGGCAGATGAAAGCAAAAGAATGTTTCTATTGATATGAAAGTAAAAGCAGCTGCAAAATGGAGAAATCAGTGAATCAGAGATTCCTTGTTTAAAAATATAGTGTGAGTTTTAGTATATTATTTTGTATTCTGCTTTCTAGGCTTTAATGCATCTTCTTACTCATTTTGTTGTTGTTAAATCTTAGAGTGTTTTTTTTTTCTTTTGCAGAAGGACTACATTGTCAAACTATTTTTCTGTATATCTGAGTATACATTGGATTTTAATCTCCTATTTGCAGACTTTTTACATTTCAGATTTGTGAACTATTCCAGGTTTTCTTTCAAAGACTGCTGGTTTTAGCAAGCAGAGCTGTTCATATGGCCTTTATCTGAATTATTGCTAACAACGTAATATCTGTATTTTTCAAGGCTGAATGAGCCTCCATTACTGGCATTTTCCTACAGAGTTGCAGTTTGTTTTGGTTTTTTTTTTCTACTTTAGAGAGTTGCAATGTCATATATTAAGTGTATGGCTAGTGTTATTTATGTCTACATGCAAATGTCAGAAAAGCGTCATTTAATGGACATGATTAAAACAATAACTGTTTTCAAATGTTATAATGATTTTTGTATATGTTGTTTAAGTACGTATTTTAAACTAAAAACAGCTACATACATAAATATTAAGGAAATAGTTTTATTATCATAACCTATATTTATTAAGGAAATAGATTTATTATCATAACCTAAGGAAAAATTAAGTTTTTGTAGTTACTTTTCATGGAAATATGTGCCATATCAATTATTTGCACAGCTTTCCCTTGTGAGAAAAATTGTAGTCTGTGTTGTTTTGTTTGGTTTGGTTTTTTTCCTGGAGTAAAGAAATTGTAAGTAGAAGCAAAGACTTGGAGAACATAGGAATTAAAATAGTGAAAAATACAAAACACATTCTCTAGTTACAATTCCACCACCTTGAAAACCACTAAGGACCAGCTCCAACCCTCTGTTAGGAGCAATGATGGGAGGTAGTAGAGAATACATGAATAAATGGCATGCCTAATGTAAAAAATAATAGGTTAAAATCTGGTGATTAGTTTTAAGTGACTAGCAGGAGGTAAATAAGAGGAGAGGAAAGCTGATCATGCAAGAGAGAGGGTACAATTATATAATAAGTAAAGGTATTGTGGACTGACTTTCACATCTCTGGTTTTAGCCTGAATTGCTTCATGCATCTCACCACCTGTCATAGGTGGGAACTATTCATATAATTCACCCCCACGATGTCTGCAAAGGAATATACGTGGGAACTTGAGGAAGGGTAAAACAACATGATCTGGGAACAGTTTCTGAAAAGGGCTATCAACATGTTACTAGAAAATACAGATGATTGTGTTCAAAGTTCAAAAAGTTTGTGATGTTCTTCTTCTTGTAACAATATGAGAAGTGAGACTGACTACAGTGAGACCAAAGATGTCTCTAGAACAGTATCGTATCTAGAAGAGTGGATAAAAACACTTATCTGAAGAAAAACCTAAACACAAGGCATTATAGAGTGACACTTTTCCAGATACCCTCACGTCTTGGATTTGTGCTGCAGAGACTTAATGAATCACATAATTTTTATAATAAGTCATAGGAAATGTTGTAATGCTTTTTCTCTGTACCACGTGGTCTCTCCTTGCCCAGCAGTGCCCATCCCCCACACTGAAATGTAACCTAACTCTCTTCCCCTCCCTCTTTATCCCTGATTGGGTGGTGTCTTGTCCCTGCCTCTGGGCCCTGCCCCCTGGGAAAAAGCCCTGACGCAGGAGGAGCCTCTCTGGCACCGGGAAGCCATCGGGAAGGGCTCCAGCCAGGCAGGGCAGGACTCAAGAATAAAAGCTGTAATATCCCACTAGGTGAAAGAGAGCAGACCCTATTCCTTTTGCCATCGGCGGTCGTCTAGTCTCATAAAGAAATGCAACAAGGAAATTTTTCTTTTCCTGGAAGCTTACTACACTGCCTTAAGTCTCTTAAGTTTTTAACATACAGCACAGCTGGTGTGGGTTTTTTTATGGTGGGAGTAAATATTGCATGGTGTGTGCTCAACAGACATCAATGGCAGTAAAGCTCCTCATGTGCAGCTTGGTGAATATTATGCACTGGGCATCAAAGTATGAAGGAAACCAAAGGAAACCAAACTGTCAAAACATTTCTGATGTCACAATTTACAGAGGCAGAAATAAGAAGATATCTCTGTACCTTGAGATGAAGAATCCTTTGCCTTTAGAGTTATTCATCTTTAAAAGCTGACACCCCAATATGCAAAAGTCTAAGACCCATGACCCATAGGCAGCTTGGGAACCTGCTAATGGGAGGCATCACAAAAGCAGGTTTCTCCAGGCAGTTGTTTTTGTGACACTTAAACCCACAAGAGAACTGTTCTAAGTTGTCAGTGGGATCGATGACTCTAAGAGAGACTCTTCTCCTAAAGAATTGATGAAAGATTATTGTCAGATGGTGAAACTGATGGAAAATTACAAGTTTTATCTCTTTATGTTGTTTTGTAGTAAAGTGAACGGTTTGTGAGGTGAGGTAAGAGTGGTTTTGGAGTTTCATTCTGTTTTGCTTTAGTTTTTTCCCAACTTTCTTTTTCCATTCTTTTAGTCTGTGTTAATAAAACTATTTGTTCATTTTTAAGGTTGAGCCTGCCTTGTTTTTCTCCTCGTCTCTCTCCCACAAAAAAAGAGTGAGTACTAAGATCAGAATTTAGTGAATGTGAAGCCACTACATTAATTGGTGTTTCCGCACGGTTTTCGAAATTGAAACCATTACAGAAACCAAAGGAAACCAAATTGTCAAAACATCTCTGATGTCCCAATTTATAGAAGCAGAAATATATTTTAAGGAATTTCAGTGCTCAAAATAAGAGGATACACAAATAAAAGACAAAGCGCAGCAGAATATACAACCTGCATCCTAGTATTATACAAAGCAGACCATAAAACTGCATTTGTAGATGTGTTACAGATTGATAACCTCATGTCAAGGAACAAAATTCTGTTCCAGTATAAATATATCACAGGGGGGGGAAAAAAAAAAAAAAACCAAAAAACCGCACCAACAAAACCAACCAACCAACCAACCAACAACAACAACCAAAAAAAAAAAGAAAACAAACAACCCAAACAACAAAAAACCCACCAACCCCCCCAAAAACAAAAACAAAAAAAACCCCACCAAAACAGCCCCCCAAAAACACACAAACCCCACCCCCCACAATTCCATCTTCAGATCTATAAGAAAACTAAGATTCTAAGTTAAGCTGAGTTCCTTATCCAAAATCCAATCCAATCCACTTTTAAAATAAACTCATACCCTTTTTTTTTTCCCCAAGGCAATAAGTCATCAGTGGATTTTTGATTGACCTAACTTCTGCATGATTACCAATTTTTCCGTCAACAAAAATGGGGACTTGGACTAAAGGATATCCAAATATTTGTCAAGAAACTTCTAGCAAGGGTTAGAGGAGAAGCTAGAAAAAATATGTATGGTAAGTCAGGAGCACTTAGATACAGATGGGAACTCTTGACTATATTGCTGACTCTGTGACAACGAGGGTAGGATGGAATGATTTTTATGAGAGTGATGAGTGCTTTATCAGAGCAGTCATTCCACAAAAATATTGCAGTTTCAACAGTGTTTTCTCTGCAAAGTTTTCTTTAGTCCAAGGTAGAGATTCCTGAACAATTTCAGAAAGAAGTGAGAGGACAAGGAGGAAGAAGCCTCAAAATTTACCATTTTCAGTGAAAGCTTGTTACATAGTACATTGAAAATTATTTGGGAAGATTTTATTTCATTTCAAGACATTAAGGAAATACATTTTGAAACCTCACAAGTTAATATAACATTCAGTTGTTTTCTGGATATATCTAATGACAAAGATGCTTTGAATACTGAACCATATATTAACTACAGAGGAATATAGAAAATGCATCCATTAATTCAATGGATGAAAATAATTCCATTGAACTAGATGAGTTTTCTGTCAAAGTGGTAAGAGATTGAATGCATGTGATTAACAGAAAATAATCAAGTGAAAACAAAATCTTGCAAAAGACTATTTATACCTTTCTTTAGTTAATGTGGTATTTTTTTAAAAAAATATTAGAGAGTAGGAACAGTATTAAGTGTGTCTAATGAAAAAAAACATACTATGCACCAAAAGACAATCCAAGGTGACCAGTATACTCCCAGATTATTTACTGCAGCCTGTGACCCATTTTATTATCCCTGACCGTTTTGGATCAGATTCTGATTTCAGAGATTAGATGTTCTGTTATGTGCTGTTTTTTCGTTACATTTTGTTTTAATTTTAATCTTGCCTGCTTCTGAAGCCTGTTTTTAAAAACCTGGCAGACTTCACCTCATTTGTCATCTGCCTCTTGTTGGACTTTGCTTCACCAACTTTTCTTTCTGTAGGAAGAGAAAGCCGTGATATTGTATGCATTGTGTCACTACATATGTGATATTGGTTGGTTATTTTTTTCCCTGCACTCTACCTCCTGCTGAAGGTCGCTTTTCCAGCAGGTTTCACCTGTCATCACACAGTCAGAAAATAGTAAGTAGGTGGCATTCCATAGGTATAGTGTCCCAGCATGAATCTTTTAAAATGTAGCCTTAGAAAAAGTTCCTTAAAAGGACAAGAGTCATAAAAAAATGTATTGGAACTGAAGTAAGACACTCCTCTCATTTCACAGTTTTTTTAAAAGACCAGCTGAATATGCTTGTGAGCAATTAAGCTTAAAAATATTATGGTTTTTTGAGCTATTGTAATTCATGGTCAATAATATTCAAAGTACAAATGTCTTGAATTTATATATATACAGAATAGGGCTCCCAAAAACTTCTGGCAACCAACACATTTGTAACAGAAATTGCTGATTATTTTTTTATTTTAATAAAAAAGTTTAAAGAAAAATATGAAATCTTTTTTCTTACCAAAGTTTAAAACGAAAGACGCCAAAAATGTGTTCAGATTTTCTCTTATGCTAACATATTGTTTCATCTTCAGATAAACAGTTTCCATATAATGCAACTGACATGTTTATTAGAATCCTCTGCAAGAGCAATTTCCTTTCTGATATATATTCTTTAACAGAATGCATTATTTAAGATGGAAGAGAAATAGAAAAGAGGGAATCAAGATCAGATCTTTAACTGATAGAAAAGGATAACATATTAAAAAAAATAGGAATATATGCAATATTTTCACAGCTATCCTAAGCAGCAATAGCTATATGAGGATGCAATAAATTCCGTTCATAGTAATTGACTCTCAATGGCAGACTTGAAAACATAGAGCTTTGGACAACTCCATCTGGATAAGACATAGAGAAATAATATTTGGCCCAAATTAAACTGTCACTTTATGCATGATACCAAGTCCAAATCAGCAGCAGGCCCAAAGCTTCATCCTTTAAGCTTTTATGCCTGTTTTTACCAAACATAGATCCCTGTTCTGAGACAGGCTCTCACAAAAAGGTCAAAACATGGATCTGGAGAAATGGTCTACAGTGCATGTTTTCAAAAGTCATATTATGTTACAAGACCAAGAATCAAACTCTCTAAATTAAAAAATAAACACAATAAAACTTACTGTTACTGTTTCATATAAAAATAATTATTAACAACACTTTCTAAGAGCATTTTTAATACATAACAAAATAACAGTTAACAGACCAGTTAATGGTCTCTGTACTAATCATATTTTAGTGAAAATGAAAAGCTTCAGATAAAATTATTGGAGTCCACAGAATATGTGTATTGTGTTTTATATAATTTTCAAGGACAGAAAATTTATACAGATATGGTATATAATTTCTTCACTATTCACAGTGGGTGTCCTAACTTTATGATCCTTGTATGCCCAATTGTCTGTTCTATTTATGCTGGACATTAAGTTCTGCACCTTTAAGACTGGTCCTGAGAGCAAAGTGGAGGGAGAGAAGAAGCGCACAGTTTGTTTTCAGAAACTGCACTTTATGTCCCATATTGTGCTCCTGGACTGTGTTGTCTGCAGCACGGACAGCAAGAGAGAGCTCTCCTTTGCTTTCGGTTAGTGTTCTTTTAGCTAGTTGAGGTAGAGAAGTCCTCTGGATGATGGCTTTTCTTTTTCTTGGAACTGTTTAAACCTGCTCTGGACTGAAAACACAGAAAAACACCAGGAACTCATGCTTGTGTCCCAGGATGGCATTTTCCAGCACCAGAGGGACTGATAGGAGACTGAGTGAGCTGAGCTACACCCCATGAAAAGGGCTTTCTGAATTTGCCATCTCTTCAGAACAGCAAGAGGTTTTATTGTTTAATATTATTCTTTTTTTTATGCTAGTGAACACTTTGCTTGTTAAACAGACAGCTTAACACTTTTCCAAACACTTTTCTCCAAGGAATTTTTTTCCTGAACCATCTGGGAAAGGGGCTACTTAAATCTGCCTTCTAGAAAGACCCCTTTAAAATTTTCCTCCCAAATTTGCCCTAAACCAAGACAGAGGGCTAGCAAACAGGCGATCCAGTATGAAATAATCCATTTTGATTTTTGCATGCGTAGGATAGCCCAATTATATTTCTGTTTAACTACATATATTAAGAATTATTGGAATCATCCAAATATCAAAATTCCTGATGGACAATATCTCGCTCCTTTATTTTCCCTCTCTGTCCCCAAGTGTGGTGCAAGGAACATTTCAGGGTTCATTTACAAACTGCAAAGTGCAAGCAAGTAGCATGTCATCCCACAGTACTTGTTGGTAAAATTAGTGCTATAAGTTACAACCCACTATTGAAAACAGTGGACTCAAAGGAATTTAGGATTATTTGACATCTGCAACAAAATATTTTTCAGAGAAGTTGTTTCTTAATTAGAACTAACAAAACCTACTTCCTGCAAGTTTCTTCTACATTACTGCTGTTATATGTCCATTAAGACATTTCCATAAAATTCTTAATTTGGTTCCCTCTTTCCATCTTTAACTGGCATCTCTTCTCTGTCTCATTCCTTGAGTAATGCCAGTTACTTCTCCTGCTCCCAAATTACTGAGTGAGAGTGACAATTTTTATGCCTGTTTCCAAACTATGCATGTACAAACTGGCCTGCTATGAGGTGAAAAGGGTAGGGGGAAGAAGCTTCGGTATTGCCTTGTAAAAAAGAGTAATTTTCAAAAAACTCACAAGACCTTCATATTCTAAGATGTGTTTACTTTTCCTAATGATCACTCCACAGATAAATGAACAGAGACTCAGCAACTCCACAAGCTTGTTTTTTGAGGAACCAAGGCATAGGCAGACTCCTTGGTGCCAGCAAAGATCTTGTCTCCTAACTCCATTTTTTATTCTGGCTTCTAGCCTTAATTTATAGTGTAATTTTAATAAGGGTTATATATATATATATTTAAAGCTCATAATTTTATTACACAGTTTAATTATGTTCAGAACAGAGTTAAGTCCACAATATTCCATAACAATCCACAGATTCTGCTGTATTTTATATGTCGCCAGAGAAGTTTACCTTAAGGTAAACTTAAAAAAAAATATATATATATATATTTTTTCCATATATTTTTCTACATTGTCTGTAGATATGTTACAGATTTCCAGTCTTGATTCTGCCACAAACAAGAAATTATTGCTTGATCTCTCCTATACTCATCAGTTTTTCCTGCTAACAAATATTTCACTGTAATCAGTACTTAAACCTAATTTATCATAACATATGTTTGCAGAAATGGATATCCAGACTGGGTCATAGATGTTAGCGCTTACATACAGAAATATGACTGCTAGATTCTAGGGTTTTTTTTCTCTTTTTTGGATAAGCAATCAGTTCAGCCTCTCCTCTAATGGGCACACAGTTTTAGGCTGTTCCTCTGCAGCCAGCAGCATGGAATTGTGTTCTTCCGCTGTACAGCTCCAAGACAACCAGGTGGCAAGTGATTAGCATGAGTCAGATAAGGGTGTGAGCAAGAGATTGGCTTGGATGCTTGTGCACTCTGATTCCTGTCTCTGCATGATACTCCGTTTCATTTTTCTCCAACCCTAGTTCTAACAGAAAACATCTTGATACAATGTCCTCAAGCCCTCTTGTCTCAAGAAAAAGAGAAAAAGGTCTAATTCTTACCAGAGGCTTATGGCACTGAAATCTATTCTCTCATTTTCTCTTTTAATGCTTCCAAGATAAGCGGTCACATTACCACTCACACTGAGTCAGAGTAAGCAGCATATTCTCTTCGTCTCTCATTATCTTAAGAGTAGTTTCCTAAGTTCCAGGCTATGATGCAGTCAGCTGATAAGAGAGAAGATTGTAGCTCTAACATATTTCATACAGCTTGAAGCATTTCTGATTTGAAATTGGGGGGGGTGGGGGTGGGGGGGGCGGAAATTGCTACAAGAGAGGCACTTTTTAAACAGAAAAAAAGAGAAAACCAAAAAGTTATCTGCATGATATTACAGACTCTGAGGAAACAACACTGCCCTGGATGAGTGGGAATCCAAAGGGAGTATTTTTTTCCCTGTATTTTTGTTGATGAATAGTATTTTGCTATCTTTCTTAAAAGTTTTCCTTTTTCACTTTTTGATCAACCACTGAGGTTTTTATGTTTGGTTTTGTTGGGTCTTTGGGGTTTTTTTAGTTGTTTGTTTGTTTGTTTTTCCAAAGAAACTTAATTTTTCATTTCTAAGCAGGGACTTTCATTTTCCTTTAAGAGAGATACCTTCCAAACAGAAAATGCATAAAATAGTGGCTTAGAGGTGAAAGTGGTATTATTTGCAACAAAATTACACAAAGGTAATATTTAATAACTTCTGCATTTAAAAATCAGTGAACAAAGGAATTAAAAAAAAAAAAAAAAAAAAAATTAAAGCCATTCTAAATATCAGTGGGCATCTAGAAGAAAATAAAAAGGTTTTCATTCAGAAATGTTTATAGGTTCAACCCATGATTTAGAAAAACTGAAATCTTATTTTGAGCAACAGTGAGTAAACTAAATGACAGAAAAGAGAAAAAAGGTTTCATAAGGTCAACTTTTAAATAAGATAAAGTTATCCATTGTTTTATTCCAAATAAATATAGTGATCCTTTTAGACATAAACTTAAAATGTTCCTTTAAAAAAACACAGCAATCATAGTTGATTAAATCAAGAAATCCAATTCTATAAAAGGCAAGGTCTCATGCATTGGGGAGTGATATTATAATTTTTCAGCAGACTATTAAGAGTTTTTAATTTAATGAATTATGCCCAACAGAATCAGATTTTAGCAGTTACGTTACTTTACATATAGAGAGAATAGTAGTATGTACTTTTTTTTTTTCCCTTTCAAGTTTTCTTTTGTTGATAATGATTTCTTTTAGATTAGTTTAGTTCTAGTATATTCTTTTTAATTACTTATATAGATAATTTTTACCATGGAAAATCTTTGAAGGAATGCAAATATAAATATGACTTAAAGCAGAAGTCTTCTTATACTTTTTGTATTTTGCAAATACAGTTTAGCAAAAAACCTGATTAATGGTGATACCTTTCTCAAGTTTTCCTTAAGAGCAAGAGCAATGCAGCTAACACAGTTTATTACATCTCCCTTTCAAACAAAGAATTTCCTCAAATCTATTCCAATTTTCTCCTTCCTTCTGTTAATTATATTTATTAACTAGATAATGCAGTATCTTACCTGTAAAGAAAAAGTTTTCAAACTGCAGACTATTAGTCTGTTCTGAGACAAAAACCATGCAGAATCTGAATTTTATGTTGACATAAGGTTTCTTTCTCCTTTTCTGCAACAAATAATTGCAGAAAGGAATTAAGTTCCTGAAAGCGAAAAGTTTAAAGAATCCATAAATACAGTGTGTGTTTTCCTACTTGCCTAAGTAAGATAACCTGTGTTTTAAGTAGACAGCTTAACGTTTTTTTCTTTTTTTCTAGGAGGAAGGTGACGGGAAGAAAGAAACTATTTTTGCAGAGATTGTATCCCAAAACTAAAATTTGTCATGATCAATATATTCTATTAAAATTACCTGTATACTAGGCTCTAGGGACTGAATGAAAATTATTTACTATAAGCACTAGGAAAAGCTATTTCTTTGCTTCTTTGGTGGGTGGAAAGGTTGATGTCCTGTGCAGAAAATGAAAAATCAAAGTGTAAAAGTACAAGTCCTATATACTTTCCTTGGAAATTCTCTGGACATTGCAGGAAATTGTGCCTTTGTAAAACAGCATTCAACCCGTTTCCTTTCCGTAAATATACTCAATACTGATGATACAGGTAAAATGGCTCAGTCCTTTTTAAGCCATAATGACCAACAGCTTTAAGAAGTGCACATTACAGCTACCCATCTACTCAGTAATGAACATGTCTATATGTGTCACAAGCTGACACCTACCCAGATGCACCACTGAGAGGAGATTAATCCTTAGCTGTATCCACCCAAAAGACCAGTAGTTGTCTTTAGATATGGATAAAATGAAAGAGGTTGATCTGGGACTACATGACCAATGAAGCCATTGGCAACTGGTGCCACCCATGAGGGTTAGAAAGTGACAAATAATGAAAATTTTAACACATTAGCGGGAACACACCCACATGTGTCCATCACTGAGGAAGGCTGAGTCCCAGGAGGCACTGCTAAGCCACTATCCAAGGCTGGGACACACACACTGGATCAAAGGGAGCATTCTGGACCTCAGTGCTGGTCACAGCCAGACCAGGACAGCAGGGGACTGAGTTGGTGGTCAAGTGCACTTTCAGGGCAATTTCTGTTTCACATCATTCTGGTTTAATTTTTGCAAGATCCTCAACATCCAAGTGTTTCCTACTATAAACCTTGGAGTGAACTGCAACAGTTGTGAGAAAAGACTGCTCTCAACTGCATAATAGGAATGAGTGAAAGAGAATCTAGCTTGACTGGTTTCATAATAATTTCTTGATTGATCAGGGACCTATGTTTTTGTGCTTAGTAAAGCGTTAGGACTACTGGATGGGAGTCATTAAAATAACTCAGATGCATCTATGAGGAATCTGCTAGTAATGGATTTTTTTTTTATTTTATGTACATGATATTTTCAGAACAGTCAGGGGATCAGACCTAGCCAGTAAGGGTTTAGGAAAAGCAGGTCCTGCTTAACTAACATGATTTTCTTTTAAAACCAGATTTCCATTTATCACCAGGTGATTCTTCTAGTGGATGAGGGAAATTTTATGGATTTAGTCCACCGGGACTTCAGTAAAGCCTTTGATACTGTCTTCCATACCACCCTCCCGGAAAAACCACAGCCCATTGCTTGAACAGAGGTGCTCTTTGCTGTGAGGCTGGGCCCAGAGAGTGGTGGTAAGTGGTGACACATCCAGTTGATAGCCAGTCACTAGTGGGGTCCCCAAGGCTCAGTATTGGGGCCAGTGCTGTTTAATAACGTTATCAATTATTTGGATGAGGGGATGGAGTACATCCTCACTAAGTTTGCAGAAGACACTAAGTTGGACAGGAGCATTGATCTGCTGGAGAGTAGGAAGGCTCTTTAGAGGGATCTGGACAGGCTGGATTGATGGGCTCAAGACAACAATATGAGATTCAACAAGCCCAAGTGCCAGACCCTGCACTTGGGTCACAACAAGCCCCTGAAGTGCTACAAGCTAGGGACAGAGTGGCTGTAAAGCCGTCCAGTGGAAAAGGAGGAGGGATGCTGGTTGACAGCAGATGAACTAGAACCAGCGTGTGCCCAGGTGGCCAAGAAGGTGAATGACATCCTGGCCTCAACCAGAAAAAATGTGGCCAGCAGGATTGGAGAAGTGACTGTCCCCCTGTACTCAGCACTGCTGAGTCTGCACCTCAAGTGCTGTATCCAGGACAGGAGGACACGGTCTCAAGCTGTGCCAAGGGGGATTCCGGTTGGAAATCAGGAAGAATTTCTTTGTGGAAAGGGTTGGTAAGGATTGAAAGAGAGTTCTCTGTGATGTGGTAGAGTCACCATCCCTGGAAGTGTTCAAAAAATGACCAGAGATCACACTTAGCACTATGGTCTAATTGTCATGATGATGTTTGGTCAAACTGGACTCTACTCTTGTAGGTCTTTTCAATCTCATTGATTTAATGATTCTATGTTTCTGTGTTCTTGAAAGTACTATTCCTGTGCTTAAAAGAATAAGCAGAATGGCAGCAGGGTGCAGGTATGCCCATGAATATATGCTGAACTGTTGTCAGGGTTTAGTGTTTTAGCATATATTTATCTGATGATTCTGAGAACAGTACCTTTCCAATGTAATTTTTCAATTAATATTATATACAAAGATGATATATACCAGTATTTTAAATGCCATAAATAATTTGCAACATGTAATAATAATGATTAACTTTTGGGTTTTAAAAATAGAGTTTTTTAATACACTATTTGCAAACAATTCAGTAGTTTCTGGAAAGGAGGGGGGAAAAAAAGTTCATCCTAAATAAAGGTAATAGTCCACACAGATTTAATTGTACTGTGTGAAATGAAGGAATATGCATGAAAACCTGTTTTAGGAATACTTGACTTTTTATTTTTATCGACAAAAATATGATTTAAAATCAAAGTTATAGCTTAGATTCTCAGACGTTTGGCTTAGAAGGCTTCTTGTCTGCAAAAATGCACGCAGAAATGGGCACACACACACACACACACACGGTGACCACCTCAGCTGTGAACAAGCATCTACATCTGCATCTACATCTACAAAGTGCTTGTGCAGCTGCACAGAGGTTTGATCTAGGACAAGACCTCTTGTAGTAGAAAAAATTGCCTTGTCCTTAAAGTGCAAGGTTGTTTGGCGACAACCTTGAACTTTCCACTGAACATCTCTTATAAATGAATTCTGGACAACTACATTCTCTATCCTCTGCTGAGCCAGACTTATTAAGTTTGAACAGCTTTTGAATGCATTCATGTGTGTTTTAATGATATATTCTTGGTATCTCATTGCTCTGGGAATACAGCTATGTTTTTTGTGATAATACTATTCTGCACAATCTTCAATACCTGCCTGTGCTATTAAAACATTATCCAAACACAACTTGCAGTTAGAAAGCATCTAAGTGCATTCTGTATCACATGGTTGCTACCTATTGTAGGCTGTAAAATAAAAACACCTTATGATCAAAATGGAAAACATTGTCTGGACATAAACTTGAGTAAATGTGATTGCTTTGAAAGAAAGAAAGGAAAGAAAGGAAAGAAAAAGAAAGTAAAGGAAGGAAAGAAAAAGAAAGGAAGGAAAGGGAAAAGGAAAGGGAAAAGGAAAGGGAAAGGGAAAAGGAAAAGGAAAGGGAAAAGGAACGTCCTTCCCCTGACCCTTTCCCCTTCCCTTTCCTTCCTTTCCTTCTTTCCCTTCCTTTCCCTTCCTTCTTTTCCTTTTTTTTTACTTTTGCTGTTCTCTTCCTTCTTTGCCTGTCCTTTCTTTCTTCCGTCCTTCCTTCCGTACCTTCCTTCCTTCGCTCTTCCTTCCTTCCTTCCTTCCTTCCGTCCTTCCTTCATTCCTTCCTTCCTTCCTTCCCTCCTTCCTTCCTTCCTGCCTCTCCTTCCTTCCATTCCTTCCCTTCCTTCCTTCCTTCCGTCCTACCCACATCCCTCCCGCCCTCCCTCCCATCCCTCCTCCCTCCCTCCCTCCCTCCCTCCCTCCCGCCCTCCCTCCCTCCTCCCTCCCTCCCTCCTCCCTCCCTCCCCTCCCCTCCCCTCCCTCCCCTCCCCTCCCCTCCCCTCCCCTCCCCTCCCCTCCCCCTCCCCTCCCCTCCCCGCCCCCTCCCCTCCCCTCCCCTCCCCTCCCCTCCCCTCCCCTCCCCTCCCCTCCCCTCCCCGCCCCCCCTCCCCTCCCCTCCATCCCTCCACTCCCTCTTTTTAGGGAACAATACTGCTTTTTAACTACTAGAGCTAGTTTTCCTGAGTAGATCAAAAATATGTAGAAGTCTTCTAAACTACAGATCTAGACTAAATAAATTGCTTCTAATCAGGAAGTCACAAGTTAACAATTCACAGCTGAAAAACTTCTGTTCTGGAAGTAAAAAATTCCCTTATAATACTGGGACAATATTTTTTTAAAAAGAGAGATTGCAGTCAAATTTTACAAAGGATTTTGAAGCATTTTCCCCTCTGCCTTGGCAAGAAGCTCTCTTTAAAGGAAAAAAAATCGTCTGTAGAATATCTTTGCTAGCACTTTCTTCTATAAAAATTTCTAAGCACTTAATTATTTGACTTTGTCTAGGTTTATCATTGTCTTTTTTGTATTTATCAGACGTGGAGATGTTAAATGAATTTTCTATTAAGTATTTGTCATGCGTTTGGTGCTTAAAACACATGGCTGGAACTTTATTCACATGCCTCTCTTTTGAGATTTCTTTTGTCACTTTGCAGAATAGCTTGATAAGTGTCTATTTTTGGTAGGTGTGTCATAGGCTACCTGACATTTATTTCCACATCCTGAACCATTTTCTATGAAGCTTGTGTATTTATAGGAACTATACTGTACCCTGATAAAGAAAGATGGCAATGAAGCCAACTGGAAATTTATATTTCTTTGTTCACTCACCTTTATTCAATGATTCAGAACAACCCAGGAGCAAAGGAAAAAAGTCTACTTGATCACAACAGCATCAAATTTTTCTAAGTGCAAAAAAAATACTCATACTGTGCAATAAATAAATTACATATATAAATAATCTACAACAGTTGAAAATATTATAGACATTATTATTATATTGAGAGAGGAAAATATTGTTTTGGAATAAGAATTCTCATTTTCATATTGTAAATTATGGAATACACATTAAAAAAAATTCTGACATACAAATTTTTATTATTCAGGCACCATATAATCTGCCCTAAAGACTTCAAGGCCAACATTTTGCCTGAAAGTAGTCTTTAGCTATAAGAGAATTTTACATTAACTGATTGAAGCTGAAATGTTTTCTGAATCCAGTGTTACACAGAGAAAAGCATATTATATTTTCATCTTCCTCAACTCTACTTCCGAGATTCCAAGATGCCTAAAAAAATTCATTTAGGATTTTATGCTAACTAAAGTTAATCTGAATGTACATTTCAATTAAATTCTATGTCTATTTATATAAAAGGCTATTGACATTTAAAAAAACCCAAGCCTATAGTATCTATAAGGTGATGAAGAAGCTACTCCTTTTCATCTGGATTATTATTTATTAGAGAGAGCAAACATCAATCTTACTTTGCTTCAATGAAGACAAACTATGAAGGTCACTTGCATATGACATTCCAGAAACTATTTCATCTCACAGCAAAAAAAAAAAAAATATTCTGGCACAGTAGTGTGTAATTTTCTGGCCTTTGACAAAATATTAGCACTAGAAAATGCTGACTTCTTTTTTTTTTTTTTTTTTTTTTTTTTTTTTTTTTTTTTTTTTTTTTTTTTTAAATTATAAGTCTTTTTGCCATGGAAAGAATTTTGTTTCTTTTGACTTTTTTTTTTAAGGAAGAACATTCAAGGAGTATTAAGAACAGCTGAATTTGGGGTGGATTGTAGTCATTTTGTTCACAGATTTGGGGGGGTTTTGTCACTTCTGTCTGACACAATTTTGCCTTGAACAGATGACAATGCGAAACTACAAGGAACTTTTTCATTCAGCCACTACATGAGTGGACAGAGACTTCACACTTTTGTGAGTTAAGAATTAGATGAAAGACCTGGCAGCTTTTTCAAAGTTCTGTTTTGATCATGCTGTACTTCTAAGAGTAGAGGTATAACAGACTCAGATGTTGTATTTGATTGAAGTAGCTAGTACTGAGAAATTTGGGAAAAGGACTATTGCAAAGATGTACTAGACAGTAAAGACAGGAGTTGAGGAGAAGATAAATTCCTATAGAGGACATCATATTATACTAGAATTGATGTTTTTCAGAGCTGGTAAATGAGAAGAGACAATTCCACTTAAATCCACTGAGAGCTATGCTGGATATGTCTCAAATACAGACAGAAGAATCAAAAAAATGAAGAAAGTCTGTGAGGACAACATATCAAAAAAGAAGGTGTGATTAATCATAATAAAGGAGACCAAAACTAGAAAGCGCAAATAAATGTAAAAGTAAATATATATATAATAAGTATTTTTGAGATTTCTAACACAGAGGTTTTTTGGGTTGGGGGGGGGGCTTTTTGTTTGTTTGTTTGCTTGTTTTAAATTTAATCAGTAATAAAACTAAAGATTTTACCCTTTAAACTGGAGGAGTAGGCTAACTTCTGATTCCACCTCTTAGGATAAATCTGCCATCACCAAAAATCTGATTTATATTGCATAAAATGAGCAAAGAGGAGAGACTAAACTGAATGTTTTTGTTTGTTTTTTTTTTTTTAAAGAAAGGTTTTCATCAAATATATTTTTTCTTGACTATAATAATTTTTATGTATACTCTTTTCTACTTTATGAGCAGTTAAAAAAAAAAAAGGCAAATGAATATGTTAATAATGTGAGTATATACTGGAGCAAATTTTTAAAAAGAGACACAATAACTTCGCAGCTTGATGACCAGAGCACTGAAATTATATGTGCTATAATACTGTTTTATACCAAGTGGAGAAAATTAAACAGCAGAAACACAGTACTCCGGAGTCCAGTAGCTCAGAGGCTGCAGTTAGGATCTTGACTTTTATAACTGTTATGATGTCTTTGTTCATATGGAAAATGATATGCATGTGACTCTGCCATACATGTGATATAATACCTCTTAGAGGCTATAGAATTAGTTAGGATGGAGGGTCCCACTTAATGACTGCACAAGGAGATACAAAATCCTCTTGTAAAACCACCACCAAAAAAAAAAAAAATCCACAAGTTTACCTATTTATCATTTTTTACCTGTTTCATGAGGTGTTGGCTACAAAGTATCACACCTGAAATGTTTCTAACAATGCACACAGCATGAGGAGCAAACAAGAG
Source organism: Hirundo rustica (assembly GCF_015227805.2). Classification (NCBI taxonomy): domain Eukaryota; kingdom Metazoa; phylum Chordata; class Aves; order Passeriformes; family Hirundinidae; genus Hirundo; species Hirundo rustica. Next base: position 17,205,754 of record NC_053450.1, read on the forward strand.
GAGCTTAAAGTTTTTGCCCAGTCCCAGAGATTTGATATCATTGGCAAAAGTGAAACCTGGTGGGATGAGTCCTGTATCTGGAATGCCTGGGTGGGTGGTTACAGTTGGTTACTGTGTCTCCTTTTTTCCCATCATCCTGAGCTTTTAGTTCATCTACCCCAGCTAAAACTTCCACACTTAATTTTTGAGGAGGCTGTCTTCACCAGTTTGTTCTGTCTGTTGGGAAAGATGCCCCACTTGACTGGGTGAGCATGGATCCAGTCTCTTGCAAGGTTTTCATCCTTTAAGAGAGCCCCATGGTTGTAGAACCTGAAGTCCTACTCAAACACCAGCTACGTAAACTATTGTTGAACCATAAAGTCTGCTGCATCCTCCTAATGCCCCTTCTCCTTACTGGCAGGATTCAAACATTATGTGTATGCTGTTGAACACTGTCCACAGAATCCTTTACACACATTTTGGCAATTCCCAGGTCACTCTATATTATTGGTGCCTTTGTGGAATAACTGCAGAACCACTAAGCTGGATGAGGCACTGGTCACCTTTCAGGGAAGTCATGAATGCAAGTCCCCAGCACGAAGCAAACCTCTCCAGAGGGCAAGTCCGATCAGCAGGTGAGAGCATCTGCCCTCTGCATAGTGGCTCTCGTGCCACCACCACACACAACTTTCTTTTTGTGGTCCTGAGTGGTTCAGACTCAGCCACCAGGGATTCTGTTTGACAGTACTGCCAGTTCCTCATCAGCTGCAAGGGTGATGAGCTGATTCTGCAGCTGCAAGTCATCAGAAAAAATGATGGCACAATCCTGCCAAGATTCAGCTGTTAATCAAACTCACATGCAATTGTTCTGCGGAGAATAATAGGGATCCATTAGCAACTGGGAGGAGGGAAAAAGAATGAGAGAGATGGTAGCAGCTGATCTAGCTTGGGTTTTGAGCATTTTTTCTAGGACAATTTGAAACTGAAGTATACAGACAAATTTGTCAGTGCATCAAATGAAGGGAAAGCCTAAAAACAATACATAGACATTTAGACAGATAAAGCTACATAGAGATTTTTTTCATATTAATGATCCATTTGCAGACCATGCCACAGCTTGATACATAGTAAATTGAGAAAAAATTATTACAAGGCATGTTACTTTGTTGGTTACAGCCAGAACAAAGCAGGGACGTTTTGTTCTCTGTGATACTGTATTCTATGAACTCCATGTTCTATATTCCCATGGTGCTTATACAAAAAAAAATCATGTCTGTCTTATATTTCTTACAGAGATCATTGAAAGTACTAAAATCTGCATGAAATAGCAGAAACTTCGGCTATCTAAATACTTGAGATACACTTCAGAAAATGAAAAGAAAATAAAAAAGTCTGTGAAAAGAGGAGGATTTCATTGCCTTCATCACAATAAAAAGAACTACTTGATTCATTATTATTTTTTCAGGGTTGGTTTGGTTTTAGGTGTTTGGGGGATTTTTTTTTTGTGTTGTTGGTGGTGGGTTTTTTATTTTATTTTTTTATTTTTTGTTAGGGTTGTTTTCTTTTTTTAATCTATGCTGGTGGCAACCTTAAAAGCAACTTTAAGGACTTCCAAATATAGTGATAAAAGTCATCTTAGATGCTTAGATGATGGCAATCCAAACATTACTGGATAAACACAGCGATATGGGGAATTTTTTAGGTAGGGTATTGCAATCTGTTTATTTTGCCCAATACCTTTTCCATCTGGTGTCAAAAATAAAATGTAAAGAATCTCATACTTCATTCTGCAAGAGTGGGTTAATTACTGAGTTTGGTGAGACGCTTGTAATTCTGAAAGGGGTGAGAAAGAGCAAAATCATACATTGCTATGTGTTTACCACTACTCTTAGATGGGATTGTTTGATATAAATATTGTATCCTTTCATAAGGTTTCAAATTCACTACAGTTGTGACCTCAACACTGAATGCTTGTATGTCAGTTACCAGTAATTTAATATAGACCTGCAACTTAGAGGTACTACTGACTGTATTAAACTGCATATTTGATATATGATTTCAGGTTTCAATATGATGTTAATTTGCAATGGCTAGAAATTCGGGGGATTATTTTATATACTTGAGGGCTTCACAAATTTTTATCCAGAAGTAAAAGATTTCCACTTCTCTATTTAACTCCTGTTTTTTATGTTCAACTTCTTATTTGATCTATTTCTGTATTTGTTTTGTACACGGCCTCAAATACATTGCTAAAATTATTGCATACCATTGAAACATGATTTTTAGGAATATACGTTCATAGCTGTTTAGCCTAGTAGTTAGGATCTCAATTTACTAGTGGAAAGAGGTCAGGATAAATTATAGTCTTTCTTGAATTTTGGACCTTAAAAAGTATTTGAAGATTTTATGTGATATCTTTTCCTCATGGGGAGATAAACAGAATCATCTAGTTAGAGCTGTGCATTCTGGTTTTCTGTATTTATTTTCTAATATGGAACAAGATTTTCTTATTAACTAATGCCTTAAGACTTATTTATTTCCTTATACTTCTAATTCTATATGGTTTAAATTTATGTCTAGAAATAAAGGGAAACAAAAAACCTTCCAATTTTCCAAGACACTTAAAAAAATTGTACATAAGGTTTCCTAAGTTTCCTATCAGGGTTAATGCAAACTGCACGTATATCTCCTGAGTAAAACTCTTGCCTTTCTAAGGGTTTTGATGTTACATTTGCTTACTTGGGAGATGCTGGCCAGCAGAACTCAACAATCTGAAGTACCAAAAGACTCCATTAAAATGCCCTACTAATTATTTTTAAAAAATCAAAATAAAGAGAAGGCAGGATATCTGTGGCATAGCCATAACTCATATTGTGTAACTGAGCAGTTGTACAAGAGGTGCTGCAGCTGCCGTCTTTAGTATTATTTCTCTTTACTCTCTGATATATTCTGCAGTTCACCAGAGGTATGTGAAGCAATGCAGACACCTGTGAAACCATATAAGTGGTTTACAGAATTAGCTTTTGTGAAATACCAGAGAAATGTGTTTTTAAACTTATAGGAACTACAAATCAATGTAGAACAAACCAAAATAAACTAAAGAAATTCTAACCAAATCAGACCAGACCATATTTTATGACAATTAGTTCGTGCTCATGCCAAAACTGAATTCTGCAAGATACCAGAAAGCTGGTAAGATACACTCATGTTATTTACTTTGTTATGAAGAAGTTTTACCTGATCCAGTCCCCAGTGGCATCACAGCAATACTATCAGCCACTTTTACTACTGTAGTTCATTAATTTCTGCATCTCTTATGCATGGTTTATTTCTGTATCTCAGTCCTTTGTTGTCTACTTGCTCTGTCAGCTAATTTAGTGAAATCAGGAATATTTCTTCATTTCTTAAAATTATGTTGTTTAGAAGCCTCTATTAATTATTTCTGCTTTGTTTTCTTTAACATGATCAAATAAAACTGGAATTTATCTTTCAATACAAAGGGGCTGGTTAGAACTCGTGTAATACAATTAAGACAAATATTAAGCTGTACCTGCTGAAAATATATAGAGAGAATTTTGTCCTACAGGTTAAAAGAAAAAAATCCACAATACCTATGTCTAATACTTTATGAGTATCAAAAGATCTAATTCTGCTAACAAGCATTTTTAGAATAAAATAGATAAAGGGAGAATTACTGTGGAAGTTGTTATAGCACAACTAAGAGCTATGTCTACTCATTTACTAAGGACTGGATTATTTTTGCGCTAATGATTTACATACAATCACTCCTACAGGAATACAATCTTAAACACAACTTTCAAATTAATAAAACTTTGGAGAACTGCTAATGTTTCTCATGGAATATTTGAGATTGCACAAAAAGTGTATTTTGCCTGAGAGTTTAGGGGGATCTTTGCTCAGTGACATCCCTTCCTGTAGAAGGAGCATTTAGTTATGCTGGATGTGGGTTTAAAGCCACATTATGACTCAAGATGTGGAACCAGATCAGATTAGAGAACTCAGATAATTCAGTTAAATTAAATTTATTTAGGTCATAAGTAAACCATTTTGATAGTTGTAATTTTCTCTTTTGCTAGGTACTTACACTCAAAAAGAAATTGAGGTATTAAATAGAAAATAATTGTAGAATTCTTTGCATTTAAAATTCCTTTCACCAAGAGGTCAGTAATTTAAAATGTTTATATCAGCAGTAACACCTGTGTTAAGGATATCTTACCTTTTAAAGAATGATAAAAGGATTGTTGGAGAACAGCAACAAGTTGGCTGAAATTGTATGGAAATTGTGACTATCAGACTTTTTTCTTACTGTTAAAACACTTGTTTTTTCAATTTTTGTTAACAGAATGGCAATGGTGATTTGTCATGTGTAGAAAATGGTGATCAATGAAAAAAACTAAAACAAAAACAATCCATTGAAAATCTAGAATTATCTGATGGATGCCACATGGGTGCCCAGTGCTTTGCAATTACAGACTTTCTGAGCCAAAGACTATATTTAGACTATTGTGTTTAGCACATAATTAATTGTTCTTCAAACTTATTCATATTTTTAGTTTCTAGACCATCCTCTGACCAGGACCTCCCCTGTTTCATTTCTACTTTATTTCATCCTGATGCCTATATTAAACCCATCAAAATGAAACATGTGTTCTCATTTTATATAAGGTTATTAAAAAATATTAAAATCTTTTATATACAGCTCAGGAAGAGCAGAATCAGACAAAGATATATTAGGATACATAACTTTTAATCCACTGGAAAAAAGTAAATAATAATAAATATTACTAAATAATAAAGTAAAACAATTGATTTATAGTTCTTTCATTTTTCTCTCCCTGCAAAAAATTTAAAATTATTATAGATAAAAGCTTATTAAAGAAATAACATGCTAGATATTATTCTTGATGAGTTTTCAACTGAAAGAAACTACAGAAAAGACTAAAGAGTTTCAGATTTATATCTTTTAAGCTCAAAAAATATCTAGAATTAAAAGAAATTCCCTCATGAAAACATTCTGGTATATGATAAGGAAAATCTAGAACTGATAATTAAAAGTTGTATAGACTTCTATTGTCCACTGTTTTAAAAAAAACATAACAAAGGATTTTAAATGTTAGGATTATTCACACCTAGATTATTCTAATCCTTTATAGGTTTTATACGCCACCATATGATTACTCATCATACATCATCATAATGTTTTCCTATAGAAGTGTGTATTAAGTGTGTACTCATGCTATGTAAAGGACATTGATTTTTCTCATCATTTAAGGAGGCTAACTTAATTCTTTCTTTGAAATTCACAGCATAAACACTTAAAAATACAATTCAGGGGATCTTTTCTATTAGAAGATTTTTTTTCTATATGAAACCTTGATGACGATAAATATATTTATAAAACTGAAGTATAATTGTTATATGATATCACAGTTCATCTGAACTGGAATTTCACTTTAGGTGGGAATTGCTACTGGGTAGTACAGATGCAATGTAAGGATGGGTGTATATACTGTGCACCTCTAGAGAAGAATAGGTAGTTAGCACAATTTGATTCTTGGAAATTTTTGGGTTTTTTTCAAGTGTCTCAGTGAGTTGATGCTGAGAATTTTAATTATTATTGTAGGTGCACCTTCTGATCTAATAATTATTCCAGTTTGGATAATTCCAAAAGTATCTTGTACAGTGCTAAGGTGGCACACGAATTAAATTGACCTTTGCAAGTGCAGGGGAGATCTATAGAGACAGGCGGACAAAAGATGAGGTATGGAGGCAGAAAAATATTAATAAGTGAAGATATGTACCTTCTAAAATTAGGGTACTGCAGTCAGTCTGGACTTTCTCTTATAGGTTGTAATTTAGCTTTCTTCAATTTTCTCTAAGTTAGTGTTTCAAATACTGTAAAGTAGCATTGTGCTCCTGTTTATAAGAACCTTATTGGAGAAAAACTTATTTTTCCTTTAGATAAACATTAGGTTCAAATCACATTACAACCATTAGAGGTGTTTGCATATATTATTTTTAGATTCTGTTGTAGAGCAAAAAAAAATATATAGGAAGATTTGTTGCTTGCAGAGAACAAATAAAATCTATATTTCAATATTGCTGTATATATTCAATGAAAATAGAAGTAAGCACAAGTCTACCGAGTATTTTAGAATGCTTGTCCTCTAGAATTTTCTTATGCTGCACTCCCTTATTTTTCTCATTTGAATTTATAAGTGTTCACTACAAAGCCAGCACAATAACATAATTATTTATTAAATAATGCAGAACCCTACCAGAGAAAATACTTGGTAGAGGATCACTATTAAATTAACCCATTTTTAGTGACCTTTTATTTTGCAGGCAATGCCTTCCAAGCAAATTAAGAAAAAGAAACGAGAAACAGAACAGTTTCCAGAGCCAATAATGTGGCTTGGGAATAATAACAGTAAAATTAGATAGAGAAAGTGCTTCATTAAGTACATCTGACCTTACTCCATTGCACAGGATATTTGTGCTATCTGTACTAAAGTTATTTGGAGTGAGAAAAAAAAAAAATTACAGTGCTATTGCTTAATCCATTCTGATACACCAAAAAAAAAATAGCAATGTCACCCTAAGATGACATCTCACATATACTTTCCTATTCCTGTAGCAACATGCAGGGGTAAAATCTCAGCCAATTTCAATCACTGCACTCGACTTAAGATAATTAATGAGACTGATGTGACAGGATTGTTCTATTGATGGTAAGAGCATTTAATTTGCCACAGAAATAGATATGTATCTTGCTAGACACAGCCACTTTGGAGACCTTTGAAGTAATGCAATCTGATTTCATCACTATTGCATCAGAAAGGTGTGGTGATATACTCTTTCTTGATTAGTGGAACTTCACCAGTTACATTAATGAATAGGAAATTCTTTTCAGCGGCCATAGCATCAAAGAGTTACAAGTTTGCCAGCTTATGACTGTTACAGTGCCAAGAACATTCATTCAATACAAAAATATGCACAATATCATGATTATGCATTGTCTCTCCTTGACATATTTTTAATATCTCATCTTGCAAAATGTCCTAGTAATAACATACTTTTATCAGCTCTAACCAAATTAGCTTTTGCTTAGGAATAAAAGTACAAAATTTGTTTTTCAAAGGAAAGGGCTTTGTCTTATTATTCTGGGAGACAGGCAACTGCTGGTGACTTGGGATTTCACTGATATCCTTGATATGATTTCAAGTCTTCCACCTAGAGTACACTCTGACTTTGAAGACACTGTGAGGGTGCAAATTTAGGATTAATTTCTTACTTAACAACAACTCTTTATTAGTATGCAGTTTGATGCATTTCTGAAAAACACACTAATATCAGAGGCAATAAATATTGATAATACTGATATAATTATCTGGGTTATAATTTTTAATTAAGTAATAACTTGATTTAGAGTAAAATCTATTTTTAAAAATGCTTTATGAGTTTTATTTAATCTTATTTTCCTATATTTAAAGTTATCTCAAGCAATACAAGACTCTCATTACTACAGGACATTTCACATTTTAAAAAAAAATTAAAATAACATTTCTTTTTTTATAGCTATTATTATTGTTGTTCTTTTTAAAAATACAATTTCTTTTTGTATAGCTATTATTATTGGGTTTGGGTTTGGTGGGTTTTTTTGGTTGGTTGGTTTTGGGGTTTTTTTGCCTTTTTTTTTTTTGGTAAGGAAACAGTCAATCTGAGAAAACTGCTTCTAGAAAATGTTCAGTTTCAAATATTTTTTGATCACATATTTGCAATTATGTGTAACTAACACCTTTGATTAAGAATAGGAATATCTCTGCAGAAGTATTTGGTGTTGAGAGTGAAATAAAGCTCTACTCAGTCTTTCAAAATTAGAAATCTGTATTTCTACAGAACAATTTATTTTAGAAATTTGAGGCAGGTTTCCTAGCATGTTTCCTAAAATTATCTTGAAATTTTCTATTAAAAAGAGATTTAATAGATTTATGTTCAGCAAAAGCACATTTTTGAATAAACCCCATAACCTGTCCTCCATACTGGTATAGACAAAACTAGCTGACTTTTCTTCGGGAATTTGAAAGTCCTTTGCTAACGTGAAAGATCTAAAAGCCATTGTAACACAGATGAATTGTATTGTAGGTGACAAACTTTATGCCAACTCCACTGTTAATTAGCAGTCCACCTCGAGTTCACCTACAAATCACTCAGAACTCATCTGACAACAAAAGCAATATTGAGTTATCCATCATCTCTTACATAAAGCAATTACAACTGCGCTGTACTAATTATTCATTTCTGCCCATGTTGAAATATTTAATATTTCCATCCTCTTGTCAGTCTCTTCTGGCAGATATTTCCTCAGCAGAAGGCAGACATTACCTATGTTGTGTTGATGTTCACGTTGTTCAGTACATATTGATTGCAGGCTGGTACGTACCTAGTGTTATTTGTCATAGGGTATCACAAAGAGCACAGATAGCTTATGAGACAAAAAAACCCAGATCTATTAGTGCTGAATCCTTGACAGAACATTAATATTTCAGCAACTAAGAATGCAAATATAGTTAAGAAATCAGCATCTAATATTTCAAGAGTGGTTTGTGCTAATTGTGGATTATACACAAATAAACTATAGCCTTGAACAATTTCATTCAATAGAATTGTTCAAATTATATTTAGGGGAACAAAAAACCCAAATTAAATATTGAAAAAAAAGTAGTCATGTTGAATGTCTTTCTCCCACCAAGAAAAGAAAACTAAACTTGCATTTGCAAAATCCACAGATTCCCTGTGAAATTCTGTAGCAAGACAAGGTATGCTCATTTCAATTGAAATTACATTTACATGCTGTATTCCTTCATAAGTTTATATTTTAACTATGAATACAGGTTTACTTTTTATTTTTTTAGATTAGAGTGGTATTCTCTGGACTGTGGGACCAGAGAGAATGGATACCAAAGTGCTGAGACATAAAAGATGTCATTGCGACACTGCTTTCTATCACACTTAAGACATTGTGGAGAGAAGGGGAGGTCCATAATAACAGAAGAAAATATTTTACCTGTCTTCAAACCAGGGCAAGAAGTATTAGTGAGGAATGAGGGTACAACAAGATTGATCAGCTGAACTTCAGTCCATAGTAAATTCCAGTTCAGTCTATCCTAGTCACATGACGGAGAGGTGGGTTACTAGGACCAACCATCATGGGTTTATCAAGAGTAAGATGCTAAAACTATCAGAGTAAGGTGAAATGAGCTATGATAAAATTATTGAATCTATGTACTGATGTAAAGCAGCTGAAATTCTTTAGCTTGATTTTGACATTGTCTCTCCGTGTTCTTGTATTCAAGCAAAGACATCTGAATGTCTGAACAACCAGGAGGGCAAAAATCTGTCTGGACTATCAAGCTCTAGGTAGCAGTTATTGTTTTGTACTATAGCTGGAAAACAGTTAAGGGGATTTCCCTAGGGAGTCTATCCTGGTACCTCTCCTGTTTAATATCTCTAAAGAGTGATTTGGAAGAAAAGATAAAATGCACCATCATAAAATCTGAAGATTACACCAAACATGGGATAATGACACCAGCATTTCCAAGTTATAAAGTGATTTGGGAGGACTCTGCTGCCTATCCTCCTGTGTCCACATCATACATTCTGATGTTGCAGACGTAAATCTGAAGTAGAATATTAATACGTTGATATTACAAACAAAGTTGGTTCTCTGTCTCAGTTATGTCTGTTCATCTCCATGTTCCTCAGCATCTGTAGCCTAACATCTAGATTTGTCTGACTTGTGGTCTCCGGTGCATTGAGCTTGTATTACAGAGCTCAAACTGAAGAGCTGTACTGTCTTATCCAATCTTCAGAATAACACAACAGATTCCTTGTTCTGAATCAAATAGGTAAACATAAATCATATCATATAATGAGTTGGAAGGGACCCACAAGGATTATTGAATCCAGCTCCTGGTCCTGCACAGGACAGCCCAAGAGTCACACCATGTATGTGAGGGCATTGTCCAAACTCTCCTTGACTCTTCTCAGTCTGGTGCTGTGACCACTTCCCTGGGGAGCTGTCATAGCGCCCAACCACCCTCTGGGTGAAGAACCTTTTCCTAATATCCAATCTAAACCTCCCCTGATACAACTTCAGATCATGCCATTGAGTCCTGTCACTGGTCACTAAAAGATGAGATCAGTGGCTGCCCTTCCTCTTCCGCTCATGAGGAAGCTGCAGACCACAATGAGGTCTGCCTTCAGAATCCTCCTTTCTAGGCTGAACAGATGAAGTTACCTCAACCACTCCTCTTACAGCTTCCCTTGCAGACATTTCACTATCTTCACAGAGCTCCTTGGGATGGTGCCTAGTAAGTTTATATCCTATATTGCAGCGCCCAAAACTGCACACAATATTTGAGGTGAGACTGCCCCAGTGCAGAGCAGAGCAGGACAATCCCCTCCTTTGCCCAGCTGGTGATGCTGAGCCTGATGCCCCCCAGGACAGGGTTGGCCCTCCTGGCTGCCAGGGCACTACTGGCTCATTTTCAACTTTCTGTTGACCAGGACCCTCAGGTCCCATTCCATGGCACTGCTCTCCAGAATCTCATCTCCAGTCCATACATCCAGGGTTGCCCCATCCCAGGTGCAGGATTGGACACTTGTGCTTGTTGAACTTCGTACGTTTGGTGTAGACTGCACTGATTGTACATTTGCAACACAGCAATCAAGACTGGTGGCAAGGCCAAAGTTTGAACTCCCACAGCCAATGAATATCAGCATAGTTCTGCAAACAAATAATACTATTTCACTTACAATTGGAAAAGTGACTTTAAAATTAGCATTCTAGTTTGTCTAGGAGGGAGTTCAGTCTTTTATCACTAATAGCACAGTGTGTGCCAGACTTTACCCTGCTGGATTTAGGGCCAGAACATGCAGCCATAAGCCAGTATTCTCTAGCTCTAAACCAGGATATCTCTTGGGGGGGAGGCAGAGGCGGAGAATATTCTATGGCATTAAATGGATGTTGGTAGGTCTGGGGTCTCAGGGTACTTGAAAATGTGACTTTTGTGTTCAGATTTACTGGAGTCATGAGCAGGAATAGCTACAGAGGTACAGACATCATGGTTGCTAAACACAGATTCTTCTCTTCCAGAAAAAGTATTATCATTTTGTAACAGTTTTTTGCAACCTTCAATGTCCTCATGAAATACGGAAAAAATAATATCATATCATATATTATCAATGTCTCTCAAGTAAACATTTACTTTAAAAAGAAACAATTCAACTGAGTGGATGGAACTATTCCCAAATAAAGCCTGTAGCGTCAGGATTACACTAAGTATTACGCATCTGTGTAAAAAATGTCAGTACAAAAGGAGCAAAAGAATATTCAACTGGAATTATTTAGTTTAAAAATGTGAAGTATAAGCTTAATTAAATTAAGTACACTCAGAAAAATCTTCAAATGAAGATTTCTCAAAGCTGACTTTAACACCCAATATTAACAGTTAGAAGTAATACATTTGATGGGTTACTTATCAAGAACCTCTACAGGTTTCAATTTAAGCTCTTAACACTGAAAAAGTAGGAAAGAATGTATTTTAACGTTTATTCAGTGCTAGTTTCCTCCTCTATCTCAGAAGAAGCAAGATCAAAAAAGAAAGTATGCAGGTGAATTTCTTAGATGTTCTATTAATTCACACTTTATTTAATGCATTTAATAATTTGAAGTTGTGGTTTGAATTGTTATCTTGTTTGATCATTCACATAATTTCTCTAGGACCATTTTGGTCTTCCAGCAAGTTATCTTATCAATGTCCTTTTCTTCATCACTTCTCAGTATGAGTTTCCAAAAGGGTGTATATGTCTCTTGTCCCTCTAACTTTTAATGACCAAACCTAAAACGAAATGCAGTTTGGACTTTTAAAATGCAGCATTATAATTTTTTCCCCTGACTAAGGTGTAAAAATTTATAAAATAAAACCAACGAAAGCAAATGGTAAAATTTTTACTACATACTCAACCACTGAAATGGAAATATTATTATTACACAGAGTAATTTTGTAATTAATCTGTTAATGAAGTGAAAAACAAGCATAAAAAATGGGACAGTGCTCTCACTCTCAGACCCGGTGCTATACTACTTAAAGGCCACATGTTCCATTTATTTCTCATTAGCTTTACCTTCAGCAGCTGTCCCACAAAAGGCAGGCTGTACAGATATACTTGTGGGAATGGTTCCACTGAGATGAGAGCAAGGGCCAAGTTAGCTTTCAAAGAAAGAAAGGAAGCAGAAAGAAGGAAAACAGAAAAGCAAAAGCCATAGTGTGAAAACATAGTTATAAAATGGAATTTCTTATTAATGTGATTGTGGAACCTGACAGAAGTCTGGTACTAAACAAATACAATCAGCATGGTTATTACCAATGTCTAACACTTTAGATTGGCTTATGACTGTTCAGGAAGACATGCATTTAAGGTAAAAAAAATTGCTAGCAATGGATTAATGGATCACACTGAGCCTGCAAAATCTGTGAAAATCATTTTTTCTTCCTATAAATTAGCTGACTTGCAAAGTTTCTTCCCTAATAGTGTGCTAGGTGTATATGGTGTACAGTATCAAGTGTTTATTTGGCTTCTAACCAGGTTTAAAACAAAGTGAAAAATAACCAAGGGGAACATATTTTACGAATTGAGCTACGAATTTATTGTTAGCCAAATTAAAATCTTGATCTGACCAGAATCTAGCAAACATCTATCTTTAGTCTTGTTAGAATGATATACATTGTCCAAATATAGAAAATCTTCATGGATAATAATATGCTTGCAAACTGTTACTCCTGAGACCATACTCTGAGCTGCCCTCTTACTCTGCTGTTGTTCTTGCTCTCCCAATATCCCTCTGCTCAATGGCACCAGACTTCTTCATGCAGAGGGACAATGAGGAGTCAAAGTGAGTTAGCTTCCAAAGCTTTGTGTTGGGTGAGGGTGGTGTTCAAGGTGGAACGGGGACATTTCTTTCTTTTTATGATCAGCAGTTTTTCTAATGTTCTCACACCTGATTGCCTCTGACTGGCCTCCAGCCCCATGTGGATGCAGTATCACAACCTCCCCCAGGCCTGCGAGATACCACAGGCCATTGCCTGTCCCACAGTGAATGTCTGCTTTGACCAGCTTCATCCACCTCCAGCCATCACAGAAGTTTGACTCAGGTCAAGCAATGCTCTTGTGGCCACTTGATCATTGTTAGAGCTATCTGGCACCAGCCTGGGCTTAGGCAAGCTGTCCCAAGCACTAAGCATTGCCCAGCAAGGCTCCTGTTGACATTTATAATCTGGCAGAAATCATCTTAGTTGGGTTACATTTGACTACAATAAGTAAAATGAAAGAGATTGCCTTAGTAGAATCTACGTAGATCATTAAAACCTACAATTTTCACAGTTCATGCCTAGCAAATACCTCCCACAAGAAGAATAAGAGTCCTACTGTTCAATGGGATATCCAGTTTTAAGTTTGTACTAATGTAATCTATTAATATCATCTGCACAGTCAATATTCTCCTTCTTCAGTTATTTTTAGTTGAACATTAATGTCTCCCATAACAGACAAGAAAAGAAGCCTCACAGGCACAATTATCAGCTTGGCAGATGTAGCTGGAACCCAAATTATGCAAGAGGAGGTGGGGGGACACACAAACCAATGAATATTCAGAATAGAAATTAAGATTTCTGCCATTTAAAAAAGACAGACACATGTAAAGTTCATAAGCTTTAAACTTTACATCCTTTCTTAAAGAAAACTGAATCTATTATTTGTAAATGATCATCAGTATTTTGAATTAATTCTATCATTTTTATGTCCTTGTCTCTTTCAAAATTTAACCCCTGGGGTATTTTTATTTCTATGTGCTGTTGTGGGCTGGCTATATTTACAGGAAAAAAAAAAAAAAAAAATCCTTCTTGGTTTTAATACACAAAAATGCCTTCTCTTCCATTTTTTCTGTAAGATGTATCATTTTCATTATACCTTTTCTTTTATTATACCTTTTAATTTTTTATTATATATTTTTAATATATTTTACTAAACCTTTTATTAATATTATATTTAAATATATTTTTATTTTACCTTTTTTTTAAAAGCATTAATAATTATAAAATGGCAACAAACAAACAAAAAAAAAAAGGCTTTTACATCTTTCTAATAAAGAAAATACTTTTAAAAATATCTTGCAAATTTTATTTGTAGATCCCAAAATCTAAGAATGGACAAAACATGAGTTTACTCTCTTTTATAAATTGAATTCTAAGACATATATATTATAAATATTATTAGAAATTAAAATTCAGCATAGTATTAAGCAGTATTAGATGTTATTTATACCCAAGGCATTGTCTCTTTATCATGTTCACTTTAAATTGTATAAAGCCCAAAACAAGGGAGGGAACAAAGAAATTTACACTTAATGTGACTTTCCAAAATAAAAACAAAACTAAACAAAACAAGAAAGAAATTGGTAACAGTGAATAGTTTAACTGATTTTACTGTATAAATCCCTGTAAATACTCACCCTTTACATGAAAGAAGAAAAGTCACATAATGCAATGATTTGCAGCGCTGCCTACAGCTAGACCAAAGCCAACAGCTTTTCAAAGGGAGAACAGGGGAGTGAGAATCACTCCCATGAGTAATGGACAGCTAAAGGGAAGAACTATAAACACTTTCTGTCTGCCACTGTGTTCAGATCTTGAAAGAAATAATCAAGCCTCAAACTATCTTTCAGATGTCTGCAAAGTCTGCCTTGCAGTCAATTCCATTTTTCCCAAGAGGAAAAATCTTTCTTTAGAAGTGGAATGTCTACAGTGCCACAAGCAGACTGAGAAAACAGTAAATTATTTCAGAAGTGAAGCTGAATAACATAGGAATTTAGGTATTATGCCTCTTAAGAATCTTATCTCTCATCACAGGAGTGCTGCAGACCTGTGTGGTGTTGTAGACAGGCACAAAACATCAGATACAGTTCCTTGGCCCTTCATGGCCACAGCTGTACAAATGGTCTGTGTGACAGAATACACAGGTGTGATATTTATTGATAGCTTAATGTATAATACACATTTGAAAGAGATTTATTTTACTACATCTGGTTACATCAGACTATTAGGTCTACAGTGTAGCACCTAGAATTTTTGGTGAAAGCAATCCCTAAAATAGCAAGGTTATATTAAGGGCTGAAGGTGACATGAAGGAGAACACTGTAGCAGATCAGTGTGATTTTTATTTCCTTCTCCCCAGTTTCTGAAGACCAGAGAATTAGTCTGCTCAGAATTGCAGTGAAGGCATATAGTCCAAATAAAATCTTCTGCAAACTCCTAATGATTCTGGTGAACTCTGTATCACCATCATGGACCTTCTGTGGGTGTAAATGCTTTTCTTGCAATGTTCCTGTAATTTATTTAAAGACAAGTGCCAATGAGGGGGAAAAGATGCGTATTTGCTTGGGGCCATGAAGACACTTAAGTCACAATCATTGACTTAAAAGAATTTTATGGATATACTTAGTGGTAAAAGCTCTTATGAAAAACCATGTTACTTCATGGGCTGGAAACATTTTTAAGATATGATATTCATGCTCTCAAAGGCTAGTAATCAATTACAGTTTAAGAGGTTTTAAATCCACTGATGCTTTAGGTCTTGCATGGTTAACAATATGGTTGCAAGAGAAATTTTTATGAAAGCTTACTAGGGAGAAGTTTTCCATTACTATACCTATATATAGGTATTAAATGCTTCTTTTATATTTATGTAATATCCACACTTGAGCAAAAAGCTTTTTAAATTTAGTACATAATAAAAATCCAGATTGAAGATTCTGTAGACTGAAGAGTTTTGTATCTGAACCACTGGGAAGAAAATTAAGGTTGTCCCATAAATCTTTGATTTTTTTTGTTTCTGTTTAGAGAAAAGATCTCTTCTGGTAGAGTAGATCAACTTTTTCCAATAACATGGTTTGAAACTTTTCCAGCAGAAGGAAACATAAATTAATAAGATTATTTTCATTTTTTGAAAACATCACTTCCATCTTGGATTTGTTTTTGTTGAAAGAGGATGAATGGAAACCAGAATAATAGACCTTTTTAAAGTCTTTGATGTATTGTTTACATTGGCAGAACTATTGTATACATGCTGCTTCTCTTTGATACTTTCTGGAACATACCTACTAAAATCAGCAAATTGATGTAAAGGGATCATTCCATCATATTGAATTATTCAGTGACATGATTAGTTCTAGACATTGATATTTATTGCTACATGAGAAACTGCCTTCATATAAAACAAGGCAAAAGCTGCTATGTATATATAATCTACTGTATTTAATTTAGAGCCTCATTTGCAAGGGTAAGAAAGGGTAAATTGTGGCAATGACGAGTACACAAGGAGTAGATGGGGAAAGAGCTCCAAGAGATCAAAATACAATTTTTATGCCTTACTTTCATGATCTAGATATTTTTTCTAAATATTCCTAAATGTGTTTGATTTACAATTTACCACAATCTCTACAGAGACCCAAATAGATATCAAATTTCATTATTGTATATTGTGCTGTTGTCATGCTTATACCAGTATTAGAGATCAATTTTGTACTTTCCAACCAAAGCATGTTGCTGGTGTCACACAACAAAAACATCATGAAGTTTTTGGAAGTAACATCAAGTAGATAAAATGTCTTTAATTACTGTTTTACTTCTCCTAAAGTAATCTTTCCAGGTTCCTGTTTTCGCTGGATTTTTTTTTTTTGTTTTTTTTTTTCTCATGAAACTAAAAATCTGTTAATGAAAGATAGTACTAGCTGCATGTTCTAGCTCTGTGCACAACCAGAATTTGTGGATTCTTCTCTTTTTCTGCCTATGTATGATAACCAAGAAGTTGTTCTAACTCAGAGTATTCTGTGATTCTGTGAACCCAGCAGTCTCTAATGACTACTGCATAGTTCTATCTAAATACTACACATTATTTTACCAGTGTCTATGAAACAAAATAATTCTAGCCCACAATGTTTTTTTTTGTATAGAGCTGAATTACTATGGCCAACTTAAAAACAAATATTCTGCAGTGCTTCTTTTCTGCTAGTATAAAGAACACACTACCTTTTCGACATTACTCCTAGTAATGAAAATGTTTTCAGAAAACAAGGCTTCATTCAGCCTTAAGAAATGCAGGAAACAATGCTTCCTTTAAAAGGTTTGCAAATGTCTTTCTCCAAATCAAAACTGTTGTGATCTTAAAAACATTTCTAATGAGATCACTAATAGAGTACACTTGAAAACTGATTTCAGTAAGCCAGAAAATCTACAGATCTAAATCTACAGTTACTTTACCCTTAAGTCTTTCATGATTTTTTTTTTTTTTTTTTTTTAATAATATACCATATAAACACATCATGGAAAGACAAGTAAGTAAATCACAGCTACAGTTCATGGGACCTGAAAGGCTTTCAAAATCAGCCATTTCAGTTGATAACTTAATGTTTTCTGGATCATTAGAAGCAGTCTATTTATTTTCAAAAGTCCAATCATATACTAAATAATAATAATAATCATGGGGGAATAATGAATAATGTTTGAAGTAAGCAGTACAGAATATATACTTAATTATAACAAGGAGTCATTTGCTTAAGTGAATTATACTGATTAATAAATTGACATTGCCGGGCATCTTTTTATAGAGAAAAAGCCAAAATCATGAAAAAAACTCTGACATACTAATGAAAATCTTCAGCCTTGTAGTAAAAGCCAAACATCTGAATATCTATACACAGACTCAATTTTTGTATCCTGAGTTTTATAAAGGATATGTGGTATTTTAAATAAACCTGATGTCTGTAGGAAGAAATATATTTTCATAATGTAAAACTTCAGATAGTTCTGAAGACAAGAGAATATAAATTAAAGAAA
The DNA here is from genome assembly GCF_015227805.2 of Hirundo rustica. Classification (NCBI taxonomy): domain Eukaryota; kingdom Metazoa; phylum Chordata; class Aves; order Passeriformes; family Hirundinidae; genus Hirundo; species Hirundo rustica. The sequence continues at coordinate 17,223,708 of NC_053450.1, forward strand.
ATATTAAGCTTGGTGTTACTCTTACAATAAAGGGGAAAATCCTGGACTGACATACACAGTATGTGTAAATACAAAAAGTACCACAGTTCTTCAAGAAAATGCACAGGAAATCTTCCCTTTAACTCAACAAAAAATGTCATGATATTGGCAGGTTGGAGAAAATAACCCCTTTGATGAGATTTATTTGACACATTGCTAAAACATAGTTTTAATGCTTCTTGCAGTGTCATTTTTATCTCAAGCCATTATTCAACTACAGACTATGCAAGCTAAAGCACTGACTTTCTGGGAACAAGGATTCCATGATGACAGTGATGGCACAAACAGCACAATCTCACTTACCTGCAGTCCAGCTGGCACCTGGTACTAGCCTTTGAAGGATTTGTCTATCTTCCAGAATCTTCAGTGCAGATCTTTTGTCCTATGTGACATAAAATAAATCCTTTGACCTGAAATAAGAAACTTTCATGAGAAAACTGTCAGTGTTTGGAGAAGACTATAATGATAAAAACAGGTAGTCTGTAACTCTCCTGACACTTAAAACCATATATAATGTAATTCAACATATGTCAGAATATACCTACCAATAGCTCTTTTATACCTATGCCAAATTTTTCTCCTCTCTTCTATTTCAATTCAAAGCCATTTACATCTGGACAGATATACTTCTCTCACTCATACACTGCTTTTATACAATGCAAACTTCACCAGATTTTATTTGTCTAAAAAGGGTTTGTTTTCAAGGCTTGCAAAATACTTGGGCTATTCATACAGAGAAATAAAGAAGAATTAGGATTTATGAAACAATAATAAGAAAAAAAGATATAATGTCTTCCTCTCAGGACAGAATTTCATTTGTACCACTACTGAAAGATATTTAGTCAATTTGTTTTCAAAGGATGCCACATCTGGAGGCTGCACAACCCTTCTCCATTTGTTCACTCCCCTCACTGTCAAAAATTCTCCCATCTCTACAATATTTTTCTATTACATCCTGTTGTGGTCACCAAGAATATGGAGAGTATTTCCTGTTGTAAGAAACTTCTTATGGACTTGAAGACCGTATTACCTCCTTTTTTCTCTCTCTGTAACACACACTTTTCTCTCTCTGCAACACACACACACACACACACACACACATACACATAAATACAATTTTTTTTCTGCCTTTCCTCATGAACCTCATTTTTGCTAACTTTAGGCATTCCTATTAATGTTCATTAGGTTTTTCCTAACTGGTTTATATAATTCTTTAACTGGAATGCCCAGAATTATACAGATTGCTCTTGCTGGAACCTTACAGCTCCCAAGTATCACTGAAGTATTATTGACTTTTTTTTTTTTTTTTTTTTTGGCATTTACTGCTGCTACACAAGGTGTGCAACAGTGGAGACACAATGTTGATTGCTACTTAATTTCGTTATCAATTTCAACACTTTTCTGCAGACTAATCTGTATGGTGAATTATTTCTCTGCATTGATGTAACTAAACATTCTAAATATGCTACATGTGCAGTTATGGTTATTGACTATTTCATCTTTGGGACAGTTATTCAGGATTGTTTAAAATCTTGGGCTTTCTTTGATTTCCTTCCTGTAACTGTAGACCTTTTTTTTTTTTTTTTTTTTTTTTTTTTTTTAATAAATTTTAATAAGCATACTAATGTGGTGTCCTGTTCTGTAACTGAATACTGTACAGGACTAGACTCAAGAAAGTCACTTACAGAACTCTGTTCCACATACCTTTATCTTCTGAATCTGTGAAGATATAATTCTTCAGTCCCATGGATGTAAACAGGAACAAAGAGATTTTAAATAGAAAATATACACTTACCATCTGAGTAATCTGCCTCATAGCATCTAGAATCTGACATATTGAAAGAGTGAGGGCAATTTGAATTAGGACATGCTTTGTTCCCAAAGAGACATTGCAAATTGCATGATTTAGCAAGGCTACATCATATCTACCTACAGCCTCCTCTGAAATGCCAGATATGGTTAATACAGTGTGTCATAAACATACTGAATTCTATTCTCCTTCAAACAAATAAATCATAAATCATTCCTCTGTCACTGCACATTCTTATTGCCTATAAGCTGCAAAAACAAAACTCTGTACATGTCAAATCTGGTTTTTGGTTGGCAGTCGGGGGACAAGAACTGCAGTGCATGAGTCTGGCTGAAGTCAAATTAGATCATGGTGTCATACCCACAGGAACAGCAGAGACATGGTCTGACCACTTGAAAAGGAAAGAGTGTAACTCAGATTTAGTGGCCTGGAATAAGGTGTCAGAGAGACATCCATTCCAGACAAAGTACTGCTTGAGTGTGCAGCAGGTGTAAAATGATTTTGAATCAAAATGACAGCGTTCTGCTTTTACTGATTCCCATGTATGGCAGTACTGCTCTGGTAATATGCTAAGAATAATATAATAACACAGAGACAAGTAGGAACTACTATGGAGTTGAAAAGAAAAAACACATTCATTCAGCAGTCAACAATGGAAAAGATGGAGAAGGAGAAGTGGTGTGTGGCTCTAAACAGAAGCATGCCAGGCGCAAGTGCAGCCAAGAGTCAAATATTTCTATGCAGGATAGCAAAGTGAAAGCAACTAGGGTGAGTCCTATCACAGTATTCATGCTGAATGTTGCAGAGAATCAGTCACATTATTGCATTTTTTCTGTCATAACCACCAATATACTGACATTAGTAAAAGCCAAAATATTTTATTTTTGAGATTAGATATAATCTTCCCTGCAAATATCTATCATAAACAAGAAACCAAAATTCAGGAGCACCCTGACTGTTCCAGGTATGGAGCAAGACAATGAACATAGCAGCAACACCTGAATATAACAGAAGGAATTACATGGTGTTTTGTTATCTGAATATTACTTCTTATTAATGTATCTTGACTGATCAAAGCAATATATGCAGCAATTTTCACAGGAGTGTGTTGCATTGTGAGCCAGCAGTGACCTTCGTGCAGGGAGGTTACAAGCACCACCAGGGAAACAGACGAGACAAGTCTTTGTTGTAAGCACAAGAATCCATTTATTCCCCTCTACCCCGGGCCGGGGGTGAGAGCGAAGAGGGGTGAAGACAAAGAGGGCGAGCAGGGGCAGGCTCATGGGTTTTATCGGGTATTTTAGGCGAGGAGTCTTAGGTTTAGGTCAAAGCGGGGAGATCAGATTTCAGCCTCCTCAAAACAGGACTCCACAACTCCTCCCTTTATAAGTTGGTTAAAAGGTGCATTGGATAACTTATAATAAGGGGATTCTTGGGAATATGACTTATTGGTTTGCAAAATTTAAAAGAACATTATTCATTTCAGAGAATAAAGTAACAGAATTGATGAAACTGAATTAAATGAACACTTTTTCACTTAATGAGTTAATAGTTCAATCTCCTTTGCCTTTTGCTCTTCCTACCAGAAGGGGTGCAGTTCTTTCATCTCTTCTTTACGAAGGGCACGGTTCTTACTCTTCGGTCTCAGCTTTGGTGCTGGTGTTGTAGGTGATGACTGTGAAGCAAGGAACAGTGAAAGCGGCAGTGAGAGCTGTCAGCAGCACACAGCACGGTCCGGCCTTCTCTCGGGGCTGTGCAGTTCCGCTACGCCGCCTCTGCCGCGCCGGCTGCGGGGCACCGCAGGGCCCGGCACTATCTCTGGCCAGCCCCGCTTCACCTCCTCCGGCTCGTGGGCCCGGGGCGGGGACAGCTGCAGGGGACAGCGGGGCCTGGCACCCTTCGGCCAGCCCCGCCTCGCCTCCCCTGCCCTGTGGGCCCGGGGCAGCTGCAGCTGCACGGCAGGAAGGGAGGGTAGGTAGGCAGGGGGAAGGGCAGGCACAGGACTGGAAAAGAAGGACTTTGGCGGGAAAGAGGAGTTCTCAAAACCGCATGGTAAGCGCCATTTTTTAGAAGGAGCGCCCGGGACAGCGTGGCCACTGCCTTCCCAGGCAGGGAACAGGGGATATGGAAAGACAGGGGCGAAGGACGCAGGCCAGCAGGAGGACGGCATTGCACCCACGTCACGGCTGGACGGTTTCCGACCTTGTCCTGCCTTCAGGGAAAGGGGGATAGAGGTGGAGAGGGACACAGGGTGATGGAGAGACAGTAACAACTCTATGCCATCCTGGAAGTTTTCTCTCCTTGCCGCACTCTTAGGAACAAAGGGTAAGGAAAGATATGGGCAGCTTCACAGAAACTGAAAAACGTGAAAGATCACAGGATGAAGGGTCTAGGTCACCGACACTCTGCATGCAAATTTTCCATAATCATCCATAGGTAGCCACTACGGCTCTATCGTCCATAAGTTGCAGCAAACGTGTCAGGAGAGTTGGTAAGTCCCCAGCATGGTCCTTTTTGCAGGCAGACTAGCTGCTTGTAACTTTTAAAAACTCCTTCCCATGAAGAATGAAAAGACTTGTGATGGTAGATGTTAGTCCATCACTCGGTCCCAGAGAACCGGTCTCCTTCTTGGTAGCTTCCCTACCCGTAAGCTTTTAACCCCCATGTTTTTATGGGGGTCCTGCAGAGGTGACTTACGGCGTGCTGGTCCTGTTGTCCTCGCTGGTTGCCCGCGTTCATCCACCATTTGTTGTGTCGTGTGGCAACAGTGACCATCGTCCAGGGAGGTTACAACCACCGGCAGGGAAACAGATGAGACAAGTCTTTGGTATAAGCACAAGAATCCATTTATTCCCCTCTACCCCAGGCCGAGGAGGGGGTGAGAGCGAAGAGGGATGAAGAGTGCGAGCAAGGGCAGGCTCATGGGTTTTATCCGGTATTCTAGGGGAGGAGTCTTAGGTTTAGGTCCAAGGAGGAAGATAGATTTCAGCCTCCTCAAAGCAGGACTCCACAGGAGTGGAGGAGCAATTGCTAACCATCAATTTCATCATCTAGAGTTTATCAGGAGATGAAAGTGTCTACATATATTGCAACTGCCTAGAAATTCTAGGATTCAGTTTAAAAACAACTGAGAATTTAGCAGTAATTTATATTATGATAATGAAAAAACAGCATGCTACCTTTGATAGTCACCCAGGTTCAGTAACTCAGACCTCATTTGAAGTCCCAGCATGAACCTGAGACAGGGCTGATACAGCTTCATGGAAAACAGTGCTAAAGTTTTTTGTAAGTAATACCAACATTTTATGTACGCTGTTTTGCTCCCCTGGAGGTGATAGTGTACCTTCATATATTCTGTTAAGATTATTCAAAATATTAGCTTAGTGGATTTAATACCTACTATGCTAATTTAAAAATTACCAGGTTGAAAGAAACTTTTTTATGTTTTTGGCTGTTCTCTCCACCAGCTGTTTAAAACATGGTTTAGGAATGGCACTCCCTAGTTTAGTGCTCCCACTGAGACCTTCAAGCCATGCTGCCTCTCACTTTCTCCCCCTTTCCCCTGTGGCAGGCAGCATAGGAGAGCTGCCTGCCAAAAATTAAAGATCAAGGGCTGAGTGAAGAACAATTTACTAGGAGCTGCAATTAAATAAGAAAACTATCAGTAAGAGTGACAATAGCAGAAGTATACGAGAGAGAGGTGAATGATTCTCATGCAAAATGCTCAACACTGGTGTTACCCTACCTCTCCCTCTGTCACAGTTATTCAAATGGGATTGACCCCCCCTTGCCCAGAACTGACTCCCTTCCCTCTGCCCCCAGCAATGACACGAGGTTATTGGGGTAGTGTTGCTCTGTGTTATTTGGTTTCATATTGTGTTTCATTCTTATATTGGGTTTTATAATGGTTTGTTCTGTACTCCCCTGTTCTCCTGGAAAATGTAATATCCTGAATTTTGCCCCTGCCCCTTTCCCTGCCCATTTTCCCACATTCCTCATAGTCCCCTGCTGCGGGCCCTGTCTATCATATGGCTGTCCTACCCAGGTTCTGGAGGGTTTGGGTAAAAGACATCGAATGATAGGGCAAGGGCCGAGAAGGTATGTTCCCTTTATGTTCCCCATTGGTTTCCTTGAATGTCCCTCCAACCCTGTTCCACTCCCACCTTATCCCTCATTGGGTATTGGCTTGTCCCCTCCCAGAGCTCTTTCCCTGAGTATAAGCCGAAACCACATATGGTCAGATCTCTTGATTTGGGGCTCCTGATCTGGGCTAGGCTCTCGGGCAGGACCACAGAAGAAAGACTGAATAAAGCCTTGGTTTCACCCTCCGGATCAAGTGCAAGACCTCTTCCTTTGCTGCCTATGGGGTCTCGCTCTCTTGTGCTAAGGGAAAGGTCCTCTGCCACCTCCCGGGTTTTTAGGACCCTGAGAAACTTGTTCTGTCTGTCTCTGTCTCAGGCTAGCTGGAGCTAAAATGGAGCCAGGGTGCTCTGTGGGAGAGACAAGCGACAGCGTACCTCGCTCCTGGGGTCAAATCTTGGCTAGCCCCAGACCCCGGTGCGTTACCCTGATAATGGACAGAAGGTAAAAGACAGAGGTGCTGGTTTTCTTCCTCAGGACCACAGTCCTACAGCTTTATTGTAGAACCCAAACTCCAGGAGACAGAAAGAGACAGAAACCCTCATGGTGGGGATTTTAAACCAAGGGAAAAAGGGGTGGGAAGAGGAACCACAACCAATGGGAAACAACCTAGGGGAGGGGTGTAGGGAGGGACCAACTAGAGGATACCAACACCAGAACCCAGAGGGGGGTACAGAACATACCATGTGCAAAATATAATAAAACCATCCCTGTATGCAAACATGACAAACCACCCAGTGCAATATAATAACAAAAATGAACTAACTATTTAGTGCACTACAACATCAGGTGGTACAGAATAACCTCCAGCACCTGGCCAAACCCCCTCCTGGCAGGAACTAGGACAAGGCAAACTCAAAATTGACATAGACCATGACATAATATTGCATCTCTGCTATACCAACTTGATAAAAATCAGTAGCACACTATTGTTCCTGAAAAACTAGCATTGCTAAGGCTAAGGTCTATACTAGAATAATTTTATTATCAATTTTTCCACCTGAGATACAGAGTAATTTTAAGTACATTTCCTTAGCTTCTCAAAGATTTGGTATTTCTTTTTATTTGGCTTGTGTTGATTAATGCAAGTGGGGTTTTGGAAAAACCATGTGAGAAATACTACATTTAAACAGGAAACAGATGGCCCTTAACTGGGCATGCAGGTGAGGAAACTTATCTCATTGCTTCTCTCAAGGTTAAATTTTGGTCTGCACTACCTTTTTTTGGTGAAAAAAATTATGGACAGATGGACGGACCAAAGGAAGGAAGGAGTAAGCATGTGCTTAAGTGTCCAAGATGTAACCAAAAGTATGTATTCTATTGCCATCTGTTGAAACCAGTATGGGAGGTGTTTTTCTTTATCTCTTCTATGACCCATTCCTCATAACTCTGGGGGGGACGGTGCAGATGTTTTTCCGTTAATGGGCCAGCTGTTAAAACCAGGTGGGGCAGTGTTTCTTCATCTCTTCCAGGACCCATCCTCCCTCCGGGGGATATCTGCTGTTAATGGGCCCTTAAGGCTCACCACATGACTGATAAAATTACATCATCCCATTGTGAGATGCTCCACCCAGTGGGAGGAGCCAAGCATTCCTACATGGATAAAACCTGAGATTCAGAACACCAGGACAGCCTGTTTTTCACTGGATTCCCAGAGGAAGACTAAACCTGTCTCAGCACTGCTGGACCTTCAGAGGGAAACTATGCTCTTCTACAGGATCATCTCTGCTCCAACAGAACCACATCTGTCACTCCAGGAGGACTTAATTGGACTGCTACCAACACACTGACCAACAGGGGATCAGGTTGTATTCTGACTCGGTCAGAGTTTTCTTTTTTTGTTTGTTTGCTTTTTTGTACTACTATATTTTTGGTTCTAATATTCCTAATAAAGGACTGTTACTCCTATTCCCATATCTTTGTCTGAAAGCCCCTTAATTTTAAAATTATAATAATTTGGAGGGAGACGGTTAACATTCTCCATTCCAAGGAAAGCTCTGGCTTTCCTGGGCAGACACCTGTCTTTCCAAACCAAGACACTAAGTAATACAGAGGACATTTAAATGGAAAAAAACAAATAAGCAAACAAACAAAACCCCAAAACAAAAACAAACTAACTAAAAAGCCAACACACCAAACAACATCAACAACAAAAAACACCAAGTACCAAGTAAGAAAAGAGTGCATGTAGGCATTTCATTGAAATGAGGAATTTAGCTGTCTAGAACTGCTAAAAGGGTCAGATCCTGATACGCAACTGCCTGCTACTTCCTTAAAGAAATGTTTCTTTATTATCTTTTTCTTAAATTAACTTTTTAAAAGGAAAAAAAAAAAAGTTGTTTTATGATAGAGGACAAATAGAGAAAAAATATCAGAATAGGAAACAAAATTCTCAGGTTTTTGTATCAAAACCCTGTGTTTTTCCTTAGTTTCCATAAACCCAAGTAAATTCACTTCAAAGACCTAACAACGAATTCAGCATGTTTCTGTGTTAACATAAGGTACTGAAAACTATACAAAAAGTAAGTAGGGATAAAGGCAACACCACACAAACTTCTTAGAAAGAAGGTTAATATATTCCAAAACTCCCCAAACCCTAAAATCCATCTCATTTTCCCTTGCCAGTTAAATGGCAGAAGTGCTCAACCATTTGTAATTGAACTGTCAGGGTCATTGAACTGATCATCTTTTACAAGGTGTTCACTGTACTAAGAAAAGTTTTTTCAAGGTTTGAGATCCAAAAGTGATATTTTTTTAGAATGTCTAATCTATACCAAAATAAGGAATGGAAGCTACATCCATGTGAAACATTCTTCAATATGTAGAATTAGTGATCCAAAAATTCAATGGATCTGAATTCCTATCTATATTTTGTTGCAACTTTGATGACACAAAAATTAAATTACTTCAATAGAGTAGCTTTTCACAATCACATTAATACTTCATTAGATCATATCAATGTCTATCTGTGTGACAAACCTTAACTTATTTGCATACCTAAAAGTGTCTTGTTCTGTAGCAAGGCAACACATGACAACCTCTACCCTCAGTCACAACGAGTAGCAGTCACGTACCAGGTAGTGAACTTATTTCAGCCAAAAATCTCACATCTGTTACACCTTTGAAATTTTTGTTCTTTGTGCCACTCTCTCCCTAGGGATTTAGAAAGATGCTAGGGCAATAGCCAGGAGGCACTTTTGCCTTCTTTTCTACTATCTCTTTCAAATGAAAAATAAACTCTGGGATGGAAAATAAATATCAGTTCTGTCCTCCAAATTGTCCATACCTGAAAGTTCCTTTGCTCCTCTTGGGCAACCTGACTCTAACTCTCACATCTCTCTACTGCCTGCAGGTTCCTTCAAAGGAAGAGAGCAGTGGAGTCAGGTTACCAATCAGCCCCTGTCCTGCTGAAAACCAGCACTGACTCTTTGAACAGCAAAGAAAAAACAATTAAACTATTCCAACAAGAAAAGTTTCTCTTTAGATTTTTGTCATGAAGTGTGCATTACCTATAGGAATTGTGTGGGAAATGGTCAAGCCCTGCAACTTCTTTTTGACAACAGAGTCAGTTCCCCGTCAGTCCTTGTTGTCCCAACCCCCTGCCTAAACCCCTCCCAAAAATTCCTCTATTCCACAAGACCCCATTGGCCCATGTGACCCTTTCCACTACCATTGTCTTTCATATTGGTTATCATATTTTGATCCCCTCCTTAATCTCCTCCCTGTTATACACCTGATTGGTTGAAGAATTGTACCCTCCCAGTGTACCTCCCCCATTGAAAAGACTGTGCAGACTGCTGATTTTTGGCTTTTCGTCTCTGCTCCTTTCAGGGAATAAACTCCTTTGAGAAGGACATGGAAGGCTCCTCCCTATTCTTTGCCCTGATCCTAGATGTTGTACCACCGGCTGCTGTTGAGAGCAGAGACAGCTCTGCTCTCTGCACCGCCAATCGGGTCAAAGCCAGACCCAGGGGCACCCACCCCTGGCGCAGACTGGGAAGTGAAAGCTAGCTCGGGGGATTTCTCCAGCGAGCTGCGTCAGTTCTGGTCTGTTCCCTCATTTCCACATGTTCATGGAAAGATGACCCTGGGATCCGGGACTGGAAGATCTTTTTGCACCAAAAAGGGTCAGTCTCAGGCAAAAGGAGTGATTGGAAAAGAAAGGAAAGATTCATCTGAATGCTGGAATTTTTGGTGAGTACCACTTTCGGTTTTCTAAGTGAAAATTTTTTAAGAGGCATTGATCCTCAGGGAAAAGGGTTTTTTCCTTTTGGGGAAGGTTTTTGCTTTCAGAGTAAACCTTCAGGGTGCTTTAATAGCACATTCCATTCGGCAGCCTGGGGGCGGGGAAGGGGGGGTTGTGGAGAAGGTAACTGCTTCCCCTTTAGGCTTCTTTTTCTCTCTGGCGAGGGTTTTTAACTCTTGGTTTCCCACGCACAGTTAAAGGGGACACAGAAACTTAAAATCTGAGTCAAAAATGGGTGCTAAGCTGTCTGTGTCTCAAAGAAGAGTCTATTATCAAATTTTAAGTGCCTTGGAAAATGGCAGGACCCATTGTCCAAAGAAACAGTTGAAAAAATTAATTTGATATATATTTTCTCAATTTTCAGATGTATCATTAGAGCAAATAAGCTTCCCGTAATTTTGGGAAGCTGTAGCAAATAAAAGAGTTGAATCTGGCTCCTCTAATAATAAAGAAAATGCAAATTTTGCTTTTTATAGCTTAAAAATTAAGTTTGCATTGCAAAAGCAAAATGAAAAGGGAAAAAAGCCAGTTCTTTGTGGATTTTCCCCAGTTTATACCTTCGCAGGCAGTCCGAGTGCTCAAACCTCCCATCTTAGTGATCCCCAGGTGGGGGGGTCACAAGATGGAGGGGATTCCTTTGTCCAAAATGGCTGAAGCCATGTGCTCTCGAGCCACAAGGAGTCTCTCCCTTTGTCTGTCCCTCCTTCCTACAATCCCTTTTGCAATCCCTTCTTCTCCCCAGACCCCTCCCTCCCTTCGGTGCCGCCCCTGGCACTGCCCTCTCCTCTGACTCAGCCCCTACCCTCAAACCTCCACCCTCCAGCTCCTCCCTGTATGACTCAAGCCTCCAGCCCTTCCATGCCCCCCTGGTTCCCACGGTTTCCCTCACAGTTCTGGTTCCCATGCCCCGGAGGAGGGGATGGAGCTGGGAACCCGGAAGCACGAAGCAGGAAGCAATCCCAGCTTTTCTGCCACCCCTTTCACATATCAACAGTCAAAAAGAGGGGACGCTGTCCACAGTAATTGGGACCCCTTCCCCCAACAAGTGATTCAGGGTTTATGCAAAGCTCAGGCCAAATTTGGATATGAAAGAGAATACTTTTGCAACCATTTAAAAGCAAATTTAGCAAGAAATACTACAGTTCCCTTTGACCTCCAAAAATATTTACTTCCAGAGCTTTGGCAAAATCCTGAAATGGCTGTTGATAATAAGAAATTGCCAATTCAATTAGCAATCCAGCCCGATGAGTCTTTCCAACCTTACAGTAAAATAAAGCAGCTTCCATCAGAACCTTTTGTAACATTTGTGGAGCGATTAACCCGAGCTATCGAGTTACAGGTTAAGAATGGAGGAGCCCAAGAACAGGTCCTGGAGGAGATGGCTCTGGCCGATGCAAACAAGCAGTGCAAGGCAGTCATCCTCAGCCTGTCTATAGAACCGGCTCCAACTTTATATGACATGCTCCAGGTGTGTGCCAGGAAGGTTCCCTTCATAACAGCTCATTGAAGCCACAGTTCCAGAGTCAAGCCGCCACAAAAAGCTGCTGCTGCAGACACTGTTCCTCCTGTACCTGTGCCACGGCCACCGTCTAAGAGAGGAACAACGTGTCTCCTGTGTGATCAGGCTGGACATTGGGCATCTCAATGCCCTTTAAAGAAGCAATTTCTGGACTTTCAGGACAATGGGGGCGGGAGTTCTCAAGGGTCCAAAGGGAATTTTTCAAAAAAAAATAGAAAATGTAAATGTTAAATTAAATAATGCTGCTTTAACCTGTTCTGCCTTTCAGCAAAAGTCACCAGATGTGATAGTAACGGATCCAGCAACCAGAGAAACAAAAAGTCCTCATGATCAGGTTACCTGGGGTCGTGGATACGCCTGTGTGTCCACTCCCCCAGGTCTCAAGTGGGTGCCAGCCGAGTGGGTGAAACCTTTCATCCCTAAAAGTGCAAAGCCACCTGCAGAGGCCCCACAAGTGGCCAGTGCTGCCTGGAGGAGGAGAAAGCGCTGAACCCTCTCCTTCTAATTATCAACTTCCCTTAACAGTATTTTTCTGAACAGTTTATCTGCACTAGATGTCATTTTTTTCCTTCTTCAACTTAAAAGGTACTCAAGGTCCGAACTGTGAACATCTCCCATGAACCAAGCCTTCCTCCTTCTCAATTTAATAAGAAAAGGAGAAATGTTGTAATGCATTAATTGGGTTTGTATTGTGTTTCATCGGATTTGTAATGTTTCTTCTCTGTTCCCCTTTAACTGTATCACATGGTTTGTCCCTGCTGGGCTGCACCCATCCCCCACACTGGAATGTAACCCAACTCTGTTCCACTCCCACTTTATCCCTGATTGGGTAGTGGCTTGTCCCTGCCTCTGGGCCCTGCCCCTGGGGAAGAAGCCCCAGCACGGGCGGGGCCTCACTCTCTCTGGCGCTGGTGAGCCGCCGGGAAAAAGCTCCCGCCAGGCAGGACAGGACTCCAGAATAAAGCCAATATTCCCCCAGTGAGAGAGCAGGCTCTTTCCAACCTGCCATCGGTGGTCGTCTGGTCTCATAAAGAAATACCACATCCCACACCTTAACACCACCAAACAGGAGAATATTTCAGGAAGCAAAGGGATATGAGTAGGAGGAATGAAACATGAGTTAACAGTAGGCATGACTCAGATTTACAATAACCTGTATTTGACCCTAAAGAGAAAGCAGAATTTTAGTAGTATTCCTAGCTGCTTTTCCTTAAATAAGATTAAAATCTGCTTTTTTATTGTATCTTTCTCTTGTACATGGTCACACATGATGCAGCTGGCTTACACCATGTGCTCCATACAAAGTGCAACCATACTTCTGTATTCTGTGCTTGATAATATTTTTCACCACTAGAAATTATATTTTTCAGAAGACTAGAAAAGATGCTAAGCTTTTCTCAAAAAGGATACTGCCCACTTATGTATTTGCCAAAAAATCTTTTAACTCTGTACAGTGTTGTTCCAAATATCCCCAGTGAATTAATTTCAAATAAGACACTTCTAAAAGATCAACACAGAACCATGACAGTAAGGGAAAATTTACAGTCCCAAAAGGATTGACAGTCTGACTTGGTTTTGTAGTTTCATATCTGATTGACCTTTACATAAGACTTCTGGGTTATAAAGAAAAAGAAAAAGAAAAAAGAAAAAGAAAAAGAAAAAGAAAAAGAAAAAGAAAAAGAAAAAGAAAAAGAAAAAGAAAAAGAAAAAGAAAAAGAAAAAGAAAAAGAAAAAGAAAAAGAAAAAGAAAAAGAAAAAGAAAAAGAAAAAGAAAAAGGAAAAAAAAAGTAGAGGAATAGATTACAGCAAACAAACTAATAAATACATTTTAAAAAATAGAAACTAATTTCTTTCTAAGAACATTCTCTCTTCCATAAAGAGAAATTTAATAAGATACAATCTTACCTAGCTATTGAACAAGGAAGATTTTCTTTCTCCAAAATAAATAAGATAGAGATAAAACCTTCTCTCCATCCACATTGCCCTTTCAGGATGAAAAGAGGAAAATAAGTATTTGCTAAGTCTTATGCCACCAGTTATAATTTAAGCACAATTCATTTGCTTTATTTCTTGAAAGGAAAAGATAATAGAAACTTATTCAAATATCATCAGAAATATATCCTTAGCATATACTCATCACTTTGAAATGAGTTGCTTTTAGAATTTAAACTTCAAGTTAAAGAAAACTGAATATGATTGCTTAGGACTTGCAGAGCTTTACAGACACCTTGTTTCCCACTTTCTGGTGAGATTTTCCAAGGCTGCACATGTGTCAAGGCACAGAGCTTGATAGTCTAGTTGAATGTCTTCCTAAAGAACTACTGGAACAGACACAGGATTTTTCTGAATCACAGGTTGTGCCTAAAATTCCAGATAAAATTCAAACATGGGTATTTTTGAATACAGTAGTTGTTGAATACAAGGTTTTAATTTCTCTCAGAACTGCAGGTTTTGCAACCCCAAACTGTAAAGAAACTTCTGTGTGGCAGTGCGAGAGCTGTTTTATTAAGTTTTTATAAGAAGTTTTGTGTTATGGTTCAGTTCGCTGTATCCCCTGTTTTGTAACAGTCCATCCCCTTTTGAGTTTTCGGTATAACAAGGTGTTGTATGTCAGTCATCCCACCCCCCACCTATCCGTGTCCATCCCCTCTCTCCCCCGGCTCTGGGGCAGCCTGCCTATCACTTTGGGACCCCTCCCAAGATTGGGAAATCCCCAGGGAGGGCATCGAGTGATAGGTCGCCAGGGGGGAATTCCTTTCTTCTGGGTGTGAGTGGTCACAGGCTTGGAGGTGGACACTCCTTGTTGTCCCCTGAATCCGCTGATTTGTTGTCTTTTTGTAACCTCCCCTGATCCATCCCCCACTTATAAGATGAAGAGAGGGAGATTCAAACTCTCTCTGGCCTGCGGTTTGGACTGAATAAACATCTTCTAACCTGCCTAGCCGAGAGCCATCCTTTTCTTACTGCCGCTGCTGTCACGACACTACTTGGTCCAGCTGCTGCTGAGAAGCCGGGTCCAGCAGGTAAAGTTAACCTGCTTGCATATCCGGACTGGAAACGTCCTGGTCGCTGTGCAGATCTGAGCCAGCCAGAGGCCAGCGTCCGCCCAGTGCGGAAGGATCATGGCCACACTTCTGGAAATGCAATAATATTTTTTTGGAGACAAAACATTGGAATGCTTGCCAACTAATATCACTTTGCTCATAATGAAAATCAAAGTTTCCTGTGCATTTTAACTTCTTTTGGAGAAAGAAATTAACTGCATTTTAATTGTATGCATGCTGCATATTCTGGTTACAGGACCAGGAAAAGAGATCTATAGGTAGCACCATGATGCAAATAATTTTCTGGTTTTGGTTAGCAACTATCAGACCTTAAAAACACCATTACGGTCAGATAGTATAATAGTAAGAGCACATGAAAGAACTTAGGACCTGACACATAAGGAAATTCAGGAAATAAATATAGCAAATAATGTATTAATAATTATAGTACTTCTAAAATAGTGTTTGCTTTTAGAAATTAAAGGAAAAAAAAAAAAAAAGAGCATTTCAATTTATTTTTCTTTTAGCTGTTTCACCTAATGTGTGTTGTGTGGATCTTAACAGTATGATTATACTTCTGTGTTAGAGGTTTTTCCAAGGGTTACAGGGCACTATGAAAGCCATCCATGAAGTCTGTGAGTCTGCAATCTGTCACAATAACACGCCAAAAAAAGAAAGTCCTAGCGATTACTTATAATTTTTCAAATGTTTGTGCTTTAGAATAAGACCACAGAAGCATTAGATTTTGACCATTTTAATGCGTAGAACATATTTTGTAAGTGGCTCTTTCATATTCTGGGGTAAAGAATTTCCAGGGAGAGATTCTATTAGCAAATAATAACAGTATTAAAATTAATTTGTTAGACAAGCTTATTCTTGCAGATTGACAAGTTCTTTAGACTTCTGATAAAGAAAAACTGCTGCATGATGACATTAGGTTTGTTTCTAAGTCATGTTCTGCCTTCCAGCTGGATGTAATAATACTCCCAGAGACATTCACTTTCCTCAGAGGAGGAGAGATGTGCACAAGAAATCTTTCTACATGAGATATTTTATTCTATTCTATTCTATTCTATTCTATTCTATTCTATTCTATTCTATTCTATTCTTATTTATTTTTGTAAAAAAAGAACAAAGATTCAGAGTAGTACTGGAAGCTCAGTCACAGGAAACTTATGAGGAATATACTATCATAAATGCAGTTCTTACCTCTGCATGTGGAAGACGAATGCAGTGCAAAATATTTAAAGAAAATCACAGTTATTTTACAAAAGAAGAATTATTCATGTACATTTTAAGGCTGGTTACACTCAAAATTTTCATACTGGAATGAATAGAGAACAGTATTTAATGGTATTTGTTATCTATTAGTTATTTTCCAGAATGAGAAACTAAATAAGTGATATAACTAATTTTACACACAATATGAAGGGTGATATATTTTTACCTAGATATTTTTGAATCTAAAATGAAGATTAGGTTAAGGAATTACCTTTTTTAGCGCTGGCACCACTGTATAACGCTAGGTTAGAAGTCCTTCTCAATAGGCAATTATATTAGCAATCTGATGAGCAGTATCACTAAAAGAAACTCTGTTTGGAAAACCACATCACATCCATTCATTGCTATGAACTCAGCCCTAAAGTGCATCCTGTATCATCATAATGGTGAAACTGCAGCCCTAGAGGTACAAATGTATCACTGTGAATATGTCAGATTTGCTTCAGAGGCAGATATACCAAGCATTCTTCCCCTTTACCACATATACCGCTTACAGTTTCTCTTGTCTAGCTTCAAAAATACAAAAATTTAAATTCACTTTGAGTGTTTCTCCTTTATGCATATGGACATGTAGTTATAACACTGATTAATCATTGGGTTTGTGAACAATATTTATCAGAAGCATACATTTAAAAAATGTGTGAAATATGCTCAACTTCACAGTTAAACATTAATTATTATAATAGATTTTGAGACCTTGGTAGGTCATTTGGAGAAAAGTTATTAAATCTGTTCTAGCTTATCTTGGAGTTATCAAAAAACCTACATTAATTATTATCAAGATTTATTAAAGAAAATCATGAAGACATGCATGTAAAGATTAATATTACTGTTTAGATGGCAATACTAATGTGCTCAGCTGAAATTTGACACACAAAAAAAGAACCAGCCAAACAAACAGAGCATTACAGTACCAAGTCAGCATAGTTTCCTGTAAATAGTGGACTACAAATACTTGTAGGGCAATGAAATAGAGAGAGTATCAAAGGTCAACGGAAAGAGTCTCCTCTAGTTCTTGAATCAAATGTCATCTATCTAACAAACTAAAGAAATGATTCATCAACATCTCACTTAACTGTAGGACATATAAGAAGCCCAAAGACAAATTTCCAAAGGTGAATTATGCCCCAAAGTACTTTCAAGACTGAACAAAGGAGATTTGTTAGATAACTACTGAAGTTGTCCATCTGAAGAGAAAGTACAGTAAGGCCTTGTACTCATGAGATCATAAAAGCCTAATGTGTAAAAAATATAGCAGAAGCCAAGAAGAATAGTGCCCTTCCTGTAATCAGACAAAACTGTGTACACTAGTGTAAAGCACCAGCCCCAAACACATCCATCTGAGGTGGTTTCTGGACAGGGACAACTCCAAAGGCTGTGACACATTTTATAATGATAGCAGGGTCGTTGCAGAAATTCAGCAGGTGACCATACAGAATAGAGCCATACAGGCTTCCTCTTGCACCAGTGGCATTCACACAAAGAAACCATCTGTGCTTCACTAAGAAGTATTCTTGAAAATGCTTCTTTACAGCTGAAATAATGTCTCAGCGTATACTTCATTTCCACCACCTATGACTATTCCAAATAATAAGTGGACCATAAGAGGCCAGTTAAAGATGTTGCTTGCATGTTATCATCGCTCTGATGTACTTCAGTCCATGTACTTCACTCGCTTTACTTGTTTAAGTTAGTTAAAGGAGTAGATTGGAAGCATAAGGAGCTCTAAAAGAGGGAAGCCAAGGTCCTCTCTTCTCATCCACAGAGGAGTTTATCAGGTTCAAGAGCACTTAACTTGTTTCACTAGAGATTTCAGTCTTAGTAAGAAACATTTAAATCCTGTCTTATCCATTTCTACTGAAAGCTTTCTCTTAAATAAATAAATAGCACAGAGCACCTTACCTAGTTTCAACACAAGGACCTCAGAAACTTCAATTTAAAAAAAAAAAAAAAAAAAAAAAAGGGAATTATTTCTCAAGTCTCAAGTTTGGAAATTAAAATATGTAGCTAATATTCTGTATTTTCCTTTTCAGAATTGGTAATTTTGTAGCTAAATACAATCCAAGTTTGAAAATACTTAATAATTAATGTCCTGGTTTGGGACAAATTTGGGAGAAAACCCCTGTATAGGATCCCTCTAAGGAAGCAAACCCACGTGGCCCCTCCCTCCAACCGGTCCGGAAAAAAACCAAAACCCTCTTTGGAGAAAAGTGGAAAAAACTATTTTACTAAACAAATGAAGTGCATACAAGTATAAAGAATGAATAGTATGAAACAATAAAACCTCTCCTTCTGAAGTGAGATGGCAAACTGAGAAAGTCCTTGCCGTGGGTGTAGCTCGGCTCTCTCTCAGCCTCTCCAGTCCCAGTCCCTCCGGCGCTGCTGGAAAATGCCGAGGTCCAGGCCCCGGTGGGCCGCAGGTGCAGCCCCCAGTGCTCCCCTGGGTTTTCAGTCCAGAGCAGGTTTAAACAGTTCCAAGGAAAAGGAAAAAAAAAACAGTCCAGGGAAATTCTCTGCCCTAGCTAGCTGAAACTAACTAAAAGCAAAGGAAAAAAAAATCTCTGTCCTGCAGTCTCTCCAAGCCTCCGCCAGACACGCCGTCCGCAGAAGAATGTGGAGGAGTCAGGTAGTTTTCTCAAAACAAACTCCGCGCTTCTCCTTGCTCTTAGAACCAGTCTTAAAGGCACAGGACTCAATATACAGCACAAACAGAACAGACGATTGGGGATACAGGCATCATAAAGTTACCCTAGGACATTCCACCCCTTGTATCCCCATATCGTCAATTTACTAAAACTAATATATATTCCAGCTCTACACACACATACATCTATATAAAAACAATATGCAATATACAGCTACATACAGTGGCAGTACCATTCAGCACACAGTGATAATTACACACAGTTCTCACCCAACAATCAAATCTCCCTGGGGTACACATCGTGTGGTTCCATCTTTCTGCATTACCCACCATGTGCAGCCTGGTCCCTGAGCAAAGACAATCCCACGGATGGGATCCTCTGTACTTGAAGCAGAATTGATCCAAACTCTCTTCCCTAACAAACCTCTTACATGTACTACTGGGACTTTCTCTCCATCTACTGTATGTAGGGACTCAGATTGGGCAGGGCCTGCTCTGTTGGTGGAACCTCGGGTGTTAACTAACCAGGTGGCCTTTGCTAGATGCTGCTCCCAGTTTTTGAATGATCCCCCACCCAGTGCTTTCAGGGTGGTTTTTAGCAGTCCATTATATCTTTCTATTTTCCCTGAAGCTGGTGCATGATAGGGGATATGGTACACCCACTCAATGCCGTGTTCCCTAGCCCAGTTGTTGATGAGGCTGTTCTTGAAATGAGTTCCATTGTCTGACTCAATTCTCTCGGGGGTACCATGCCTCCAAAGAACTTGTTTTTCAAGGCCTAGAATGGTGTTACGGGCCGTAGCGTGAGGCACAGGGTAGGTCTCCAGCCATCCTGTGGTGGCCTCTACCATTGTGAGCACGTAGCGCTTGCCTTGGCGGGTTTGGGGAAGGGTGATGTAGTCAATCTGCCAGGCTTCCCCGTACTTATACTTGGACCATCGCCCGCCATACCATAGGGGCTTCACCCGCTTGGCCTGCTTGATGGCAGCACACGTCTCACAGTCATGGATAACCTGAGAAATACTGTCCATGGTTAGATCCACCCCTCGGTCTCGGGCCCACTTATAGGTGGCATCTCTGCCCTGATGGCCTGAGGCATCATGGGCCCATCGAGCTAGAAACAACTCTCCTTTGTGTTGCCAATCTAAGTCTATCTTTGACACCTCTATCTTTGCAGCCTGATCTACCTGCTCGTTGTTTCGGTGCTCCTCATTAGCCCGACTCTTGGGGACATGGGCATCTACATGACGGACTTTGACAGGTAGCTTCTCTACCCGAGTGGCAATGTCCTTCCACTCATCTGCAGCCCAGATTGGCTTTCCCCTACGCTGCCAGTTGGCCTTTTTCCACTTCTCCAGCCATCCCCACAGAGCATTGGCTACCATCCACGAATCAGTGTAGAGGTAGAGCTTTGGCCATTTCTCTCTTTCAGCAATGTCCAGAGCCAGTTGAACAGCTTTGAGCTCAGCGAGTTGGCTTGACCCACCTTCTCCTTCAGTGGCTTGTGCAACCTGTCTTGTGGGACTCCATACAGCTGCTTTCCACTTCCGGTTCATCCCTACGATGCGGCAGGAACCGTCAGTGAAAAGAGCATAGCGTGTTTCTTCTGCTGGCAGTTGGTTGTAGGGTGGAGCTTCTTCAGCACGTGTCACTTGTTCCTGCTCCTCTTCATCCATGAGACCAAAGTTTTCACCTTCCGGCCAGTTTGTAATTATCTCCAAAATCCCAGGGCGATTTGGGTTTCCAATGCGGGCGCGCTGAGTGATGAGGGCAATCCATTTGCTCCATGTGGCATTGGTGGCATGGTGGGTAGAGGGAACTTCTGCTTTGAACATCCATCCCAGCACTGGTAGTCGAGGTGCCAGCAGGAGTTGTGTTTCAGTCCCTACTACTTCTGAGGCAGCTTGAACTCCTTCATAGGCAGCCAAGATTTCCTTCTCTGTTGGAGTGTAGTTGGCTTCGGACCCTCTGTAACTTCGGCTCCAGAATCCCAGTGGTCGGCCTCGAGTCTCCCCAGGCCCCTTCTGCCAAAGGCTCCAGGACAGGCCATTGTTCCCGGCTGCTGAGTAGAGCACGTTCTTCACATCTGGTCCCGTCCTCACTGGGCCAAGGGCTACTGCATGAGCGATCTCCTGCTTGATCTGGGCAAAGGCTTGTTGCTGTTCAGGGCCCCAGTGGAAATCGTTCTTCTTGCGGGTGACCAGGTAGAGAGGGCTCACAATCTGGCTGTACTCAGGAATGTGCATCCTCCAGAAACCTATGGCGCCTAGGAAAGCTTGTGTTTCCTTTTTGTTAGTTGGTGGGCACATTGCTGTGATCTTGTTGATGACTTCAGTGGGAATCTGACGCCTTCCATCGTGCCACTTTACTCCCAGAAACTGGATCTCTCGAGCAGGTCCCTTAACTTTGCTCTTCTTGATAGCAAAGCCAGCCTTCAGGAGAATCTGGATGATCTTCTCTCCTTTCTCAAACACTTCCATTGCTGTGTTTCCCCACACAATGATATCATCGATGTACTGTAGATGTTCCGGAGCCTCACCCTTTTCCAGTGCAGCCTGGATCAGTCCATGGCAGATGGTGGGGCTGTGTTTCCACCCCTGGGGCAGTCGGTTCCAGGTGTACTGTACGCCCCTCCAGGTGAAAGCAAACTGAGGCCTGCATTCTGCAGCCAGAGGAATGGAGAAAAATGCATTAGCAATGTCAATTGTGGCGTACCACTTTGCTGCCTTGGACTCCAGCTCGTACTGGAGTTCCAGCATGTCCGGCACAGCAGCGCTCAATGGTGGAGTCACTTCGTTCAAGGCACGGTAGTCCACAGTCAATCTCCATTCTCCGTCAGACTTGCGCACAGGCCAGATGGGGCTGTTGAAGGGTGAGTGGGTTTTGCTGACCACCCCTTGGCTCTCCAGCTCACGGATCATCTTGTGGATGGGGATCACAGCATCTCGAGTTGTTCTGTACTGTCGGCGATGCACTATTGAAGTGGCAATTGGCACTTGTTGCTCTTCCACCCTCAGAAGACCTACAGCAGATGGGTTCTCTGATAGTCCAGGCAAGGTATTCAACTGCTTAACACCCTCTGTCTCTACAGCTGCTATCCCAAATGCCCACCTAAATCCCTTTGGGTCTTTGAAATACCCATTTCGGAGGAAGTCTATGCCCAAAATGCATGGAGCTTCTGGACCAGTCACAATAGGGTGTCTCTTCCACTCATTTCCAGTCAGGCTCACATCAGCCTCCACCAAAGTAAAATCTTGTGAACCCCCTGTCACCCCAGCAATGGAAACAGATTCTTCCCCCACATGTCTTGATGGAAGTAATGTGCACTGTGCACCAGTATCAACTAAGGCCTCGTATTTTTGTGGTTCTGATGTGCCAGGCCAACGAATCCACACAGTCCAAAAAACACGGTTTTCCCTAGCCTCTACCTGGCTAGAGGCAGGGCCCCTCTAAGCCTGATTATCCTTATTTCCCTGGGTAACCGGAGCTGCTTCTTTCTTGCTGGAACTTCCTCTCATAGTCTTGCCATCCAACAATTCATGCAGCCGTTGTGTCATAGCATCAGTAGATTCTCCATCCCATCTTTTCATGTTTTCTCCACAATCACGCAGGAAGGACCACAGCTTAGCCCGTGGGATGCCTTTTCCCTCTCTATCTAGGGAACGTTTGCGTGTGGTGCCAGAGCCCCTAACTTGTACTGCAGAGATCTGGAGAATGTCCTGCTTGAGTTCTTTGTGATTCTCCTCCATCTTGTCTGCTAATCCCCGCACCTGTGTTTCCAGAGCTGCAATTCTTGCATGTGTTGGACCATGCACAGCATCTGCATATGTTCGTAGCTTCTTCGCCATATCAAGCACGGTCTCCTCTGTCTCATCCCGCTTCATTATTGCTAAAGCAGAGGAGTATTCTTGTGGCCCAAGTCGTACAAGTTTTCGCCACATCACAGGTGTACATGGTACCAAGTCGGGGTTCCTAGTGTTTATGTCCTCTGAGAAGACAATCTCCGCCACTGCCATTTCCCTCAAGCGCTGGATCCCTTGTTCAATGGTTTTCCACTGGGTTTGCTGCATATAGAGATCGTCGGCACACAGATATCTTTGTGCCACACTTCCCAGGACCCGTTCCCAGAGACTGCAAGGACTAGCCTCCCTCATCATTTCTTGGTCAATAACTGGATCATGTGACAGGGATCCCAGATGTCTCGCTTCAGTGCCATCCAGTATTGTAGCCTCGCCTGCAGCATCCCAAAGACGGACTAACCAACTAATTATAGATTCATCAGGTCGTCGAGTATAATCCTTTCTTAGGCCACGAAGGTCCTTCAGGGAAAAGGACTCAATAGTATCTCCTGCTCTTGCAGCAGTTGGTCGGGCTCCTGCTCTTGCAGCAGTTGGTTGGGCTCCTGATGTTGTAGCAGCTGGTTGGGCTCCTGATCGTGTGCTAGTTGGTTGGACTCCCGATCTTGTGCCAGTTGATTTGGCTTCCGATTTTGTATCAGTTGGTTCGGCTTCTGACTGTGTATCATCAGTTGCTTCAGCCTCTGATTGTGTGTCAGGTGGTTTGACTCCTGACTGGGTGTCAGGAGGCATTGAGGATCCTTCACCTGAATCATCGTCTACTGGTCGATCGGTTTTGTCCGTGTGCTTCTTTCCCTTCTTTACTGCAGCAACTGCCGGTGTCTTAGCCTCACTGTCTGGTTTAGCTGCAGCCTGAATAGCTGTGGGGTTGGCTGCAGCCTGAGTGACTGATTTATCTCCCTGCTCCCTTGCCTCTATCTGCTGCCCTACAGTGTTTAGCAGTGCGTGACTCATTCTAGAAAAGCTATAAACCATATAGAGGAAAGTCACCAGGTGAAATACCAGGGAGGTGGGGTCTTTAACATTCAGGAGACGCTGAACCTTCTCCAAAAGTGATGTAACTGACTCAAAAGAGAAGAAGGAAAGAAGAGGCTGAAGAGCCTCATCCCCTACTCCTCCTCTAACAAACTGGGTGCAATTGTTGATAAATCCCCAAAACATGCTGCTGGAACTAGGACGCAGGGTAGGACGAAAAAACCATAAACTGAACATACCCAGAACAAACTCCAGTATCTTTATAAGCTTCTTGTAAACCATAATCACCGAACCCAGCAAAATAGCTATTCTAATTTGTGCATCCCTAATGTAAAAGCTGTATGTTAGGGACAATATTGGAGCTATTTCTGGGTAAGAAAACAAACCTAGGGACCAGAAAGGTATTAAAACCTCAAAAAAGCCTAGGGAACAGAAATGCAGAAAAGACTCCATTCTAAGAGACATTAGGAATTCAAGAAGCAACATGGCCACTGACTGTTTAATCCCCACCCAAAGGACAACCAAAAAATGCAGTTAATAATAATCAATACAAGTTTTTTCCACTCTCTCGTGCCCCGCAGTGGGCGCCAGTTAGAAATATGTCCTGGTTTGGGACAAATTTGGGAGAAAACCCCTGTATAGGATCCCTCTAAGGAAGCAAACCCACGTGGCCCCTCCCTCCAACCGGTCCGGAAAAAAACCAAAACCCTCTTTGGAGAAAAGTGGAAAAAACTATTTTACTAAACAAATGAAGTGCATACAAGTATAAAGAATGAATAGTATGAAACAATAAAACCTCTCCTTCTGAAGTGAGATGGCAAACTGAGAAAGTCCTTGCCGTGGGTGTAGCTCGGCTCTCTCTCAGCCTCTCCAGTCCCAGTCCCTCCGGCGCTGCTGGAAAATGCCGAGGTCCAGGCCCCGGTGGGCCGCAGGTGCAGCCCCCAGTGCTCCCCTGGGTTTTCAGTCCAGAGCAGGTTTAAACAGTTCCAAGGAAAAGGAAAAAAAAACAGTCCAGGGAAATTCTCTGCCCTAGCTAGCTGAAACTAACTAAAAGCAAAGGAAAAAAAAATCTCTGTCCTGCAGTCTCTCCAAGCCTCCGCCAGACACGCCGTCCGCAGAAGAATGTGGAGGAGTCAGGTAGTTTTCTCAAAACAAACTCCGCGCTTCTCCTTGCTCTTAGAACCAGTCTTAAAGGCACAGGACTCAATATACAGCACAAACAGAACAGACGATTGGGGATACAGGCATCATAAAGTTACCCTAGGACAATTGCATTGTTAAAATAATTTGCATCGTATATCTAACCAAAGGAGATAAATTAAGTCACAATTGAATAGAGATATTTTCAGTCTTTTTATTATACTCATTTCAATTCTCTTAAAGCACTTTGGAATCTCATTATTACATTATTTTGAAAAGAGAGTGAGTGCGACAATGAACAGCCTGAAAGCATAATTTTTTCAAACAATGAAACACAACTGTATACCTAAAACTAAAGAAAATACAAATATTTTTCTATTAATCTCTTCCTCAACTACCAAATCTTTTTCTGTGTAAAAAGCATATATCTAACAAGGAAAAAGGATAGTTGTCAGTAATAATGATGTCTTTCACACATTTCTAGACATCCATGAAAATCAGGTACATTACTATCCTAAATCAGAAGTCATTACTGAGTTGAAGAATATGAAGCTGTTTGAAAATAAGCTTGATGTAACTGTCTGTCAAGGGCAGGAGGAAAACCTTCTACCACTACAGTTGTTTAGTGTAGGTTGAGCACAAGTCCAGATGGGCTGCTTCCAGTGGTACTTGGAGAGCTGGCTAATGGGTTTGCAAGACCATCCTCTCATTGTTAGAAACTTGTGAAGAGTAAATTCCTAAGGATTTGAAAGGAGCACCTACCCTGTGTAGAGAGGATAAAGAGAGAGGGTTTGTTTAGCCTGAATAAGAAACAGCTTTAGTGACAGCTAGTAGCACATGTCAGCATCTATAAGGTCACTTAGAAGGTGGAAGCAGAATCATAACAGTGGGAGGAAGAAAAGAAAGAGATAAAAGTTGAAACAAGAAAGATTTAGACTGAGAGTAATGTGTTGTGGGGTTTTGTTTTTTTTTTTTTTTTTTTTTTTTTTTTTTTTTTTTTTTTTTTTTCTTTCCCCCAGTATGAGAGCAATCAAACACTGGAACAGCTTGCCCTGAGAAGCTGTGCAGTCTCCCTCTTTGGAAGTCTTCAAGACAAAACTGGATAAAACCTTGAGCAATCTGATCTGATCTCTCAGCAGACTTGTGCAGGAATTTGAACCTCCTGGGGCCCCTTCCAGCATGTCTCCTATGACACTGTGATAGTAAACTTTCATTAAGTATCCAGAACCAGCAGAAAGGAGGCGAGAGAATATTTTTGTTTCTAAATAAGCCTTATAAACATTCAGGGTCCTAAGCAAAAAATAAATAAGCAGACAAACAAGGAAAGGAGATGGACTGAACACTTAATAGCTATTCTTAAAGTCACAATATACCTTGAGAAGTATGTTAGGAAATCAATTGCTTTGCTTTATATTTATGAAAATAAATTTTGAAATTGCTAAGACAAATTTTTCCCCATTGGAAAGCAAAAAGGCCCACCCTGTTAAAACAAAGGTGGCTCTCTAGCAGTCACTGTACATGCTCCTGCATAAAAAGGAATGTTTGATGAGAAAGATTATGTGTTAAGCTTACTTAGCATGATGGACAGTACATGAGTATTATATCACTTTCTCTAAACTTCAAATTCCAATGTACTTAGAAGATAATTCAGTATTCACATTCCTTAGCACAGACTAATCTCAAACAAATACTGCAGATTTCCAACTGACATTCAGAATGTGCACTTGACAAATGAGAAAGGAAAAAATTAAGCGAGAGGAAAAGGGAAAAAAATCAATGCATGACTATCTGAGTTGGAAAGAAAAAGACCCTCTCCATCTCACTTTTCCCATCTTAATAACATTTTTTAAATGCGTAAGAATGAACAAAAATTTTTGTCTGTGTTTCTCTCTCCATGCTTATTTTAACTTCCAGATGCTGAAAAATATAAATTTTCTGCTGTATTATGCATCATCATTTTCAATTAAAGTAAAAGGTTTGTAAATGCAGGCTTTAGAATTAGAAATTGCTATGGTCCAGGAATATAATAAGTAACTTATGACCCACAAATATTCATGAAAGCAATATTATTAGTATGGGAATCCTCTAGGGAGGGGGATTCACAGGAAGTAAGAGAAAATTCAGGAATTGAGAGATTTGGCTGTTGATTGAAATTATTACATCAACGTTATGGTATTATTTTTTATTGTTAATCTTTGTAATAGCTTCACACTATCAGGAAGAACCCTTTCTCCTATCACAAAACAGTGTTTGCTTTACCATTCTTTACTATTTTGCACATGCTTTTTTGTGACATAAAGGCAATTGCAAGACAAAAATATGTAGTTTATGACTTCAATACAATAAGAAAGAAATTGTAAATACATTTCTTCCCTCAAACTCAATTATTAGCAATATTTTGTCCTTGTTTAGCTAAAACGTTAAGTTCCAATTTTCAGTTCAACAAGCTCAACACAAACTGTCATATTTTATTCACATATGCACAAGCAACCCCCCCCTTAATTCTCACTATAATTCTACCTAATCCCCTCTAGAAATTTTATTTGTGATAAATTTGACACAATTACACCTATGCAACATAAGTAGATTCATAATTCCACTGATTCCTATGAGAACATGGTACACCCACGTAGCAGATGTTCTCTTAGGTTCTCTTAGGTTTAAGATACACATTCTAAAAACTTACAAATTATGAATATTCTGTATAAAATCCAGTTGCAAAATGGAACTGAATATTTAAACTGAAGAGATATGCAATCTTTTTATCATATAGAGTAAACATTGCAAGAGAAAAATGCAGATGAAAATAAGTAAAGCTTAGGTAATCTAAAGGATATTACAAATAAGACAGTTTCTGGAAAAGAAGTTTCAGGGCTCAGAAATTCAAGTGTATTTGAGTTTTGCATTTAGTACATAATAAAATAAAAAATAGAAATAAAACTCAAAAAAAATTCCAGTCTTTTTGTGTAGAGGTTGAAATTTTGTACTCTTTACTGAAAAATTTCCTTTCATATAAGAGATGGTGATGATTTTTCGGATTCAATAAGCAACATAATATCTCAAAGAATTTGTCACAGTTCTGGTTTCCCATAACAGACATCAAAAATGGTGTCATGTAGGAGAAATAAGATGCAGCCAGGCCTTTTTTATCTCTGCACATATGCACATGACCCATTCACTGTAATCTCTCATTGTTCTTTAGATTGGATTGACTGTTATGTTCATTATTCATGATGATTCATAAAATTTCTGACTTAACTTCCTCCTACAGCTCTTCAAAGAAACATAAAGCTTTCATTTTGTGGATTTTTTTTCTTTTTAGAAATTCCATAAATATTATGTATTTTGGATTATCAAGAGAAATAAAAATTTTCTTAAGATGGACAAAGAAATTTGGTCGTTCAAAAATTTAATCTAATAGCTTGACTCACAAAAGCAGAAATAGATTTGTTTCCTTAGCAGTTGTCTTTATAGATAGATAATCAATGCAAATGTTAAATGCTTGTACATGTTTTAGAGGAAAATCTGCTCTGTTGCATATGGAACGTATAATAGCTTCACTCATATCCATGTTCCCAATCTATTAAAAACAAACAAAAAAACCCAACAAACCCAACAAAAAACAAAAGAACTCCACAAATCAAACACAAAGCAAAACAACCTATATGGGGTCAAAGATTGGAATAAATAGTGACCTCTCTTCTGAAGCTACCTAAAACACCCCAAATACAATTTCATTTCCTTAAGCACATTCATTTTACCATAACATTTCTACAATTAATTTCAATCCAAAAAATTTCAGGGATGCAAAAGGAATGAGTTATAACCCTTTGAAATCTGTCAATGAATGTTTAGTAGAAAAACCCGAGCAATTATTTTTTTCTGTTTCAAGGGAGATGCTAAACTAAAAAAAAACAAAAGAAGCCTTAACAGCAAAGCACTCCTGATATTGTCCACGCATTTTCTGTGTTAATATGCAGCTCAAATCAAAGGCTATACAGAGTTCAAGACTGTGTGGCATTCACATCACAATGAAGACAAGCCCATAAGAAATAGACATATATTAGGGAAAGCTGCCAAACAGAGGAGTAAATTCTCTTCTAAAATTTGTAGTTAAGCCTCTCTGACTCTCACAACAGAGATACAAGTCTACTTACATATGAAAACAATTTCATAAATTTCAATTATTGATCTGACACAGAGACAATACAAGGGTACTTGATATTTTGAAACTCTCATTAATTTCTCAAGTTCTCCAATACAGGAAGCTAAATACAAAGACACCAGAGACATAGACATTTTTCTCTTATCTTCAAAATCTTAAATTATGATGATAACATTACAGAAGAATGCACTGGCATAGAAAGGCCCAAAGTCTCTCATGCATAACTTAGACTTATGAACAGCTGAAAAGATGCAGGAGAAAAAAGTTGGTGACTTCTAAAGCTTCTCAGATTTAGGTTTAGATCAGCATTTTTAGGTGTGCAGTCTGAAGTACAGCAACTTCACAGATGGTGTTACTGTGTCCCTCCAATGCAGCTTCTTACTACACAACTGATTTCACACTGATACTGCCTGCCTGCACACCTGCATAGACATCTGGTTACATATATTTAAAATATATTTTAGAAATAGTACTTGACTTTAAAACTAAATGAACTTTTCTTTCAGTCTTTTCATAAACCAAATATGCTTTAAAATGATGAGCAGTTTTCACTGAAATGAAAACGGCAACATTATGAAAAGTGTTCAAAGTTTTTTTAATTACCGTTAGCAATAATGAAGAGTTTTATAATTTATGAAATCTAGAAATAAACATTAAAAAAAAAAATCTTTTTCTTCCCTATATGGAAATATTCTGTCCTGGAAGGATGAATATTTATCTATGCAGAACATGGTCAATGTAAAAAATCACCTGGTACAAAGGGTTCCCTCAAAGCATAGGTATTCCAGGTTCTCACTTTTCCAGTAAACAAGCGGTCTCAAAAATGGTTTCACTTACCTGGTAAGAGTGACACAAACTCAGAAATATTGAACGGGGTTTCCATCCAGCCTCTTTTGCAAATTCAGACATGCTTTTCTGAACCCTTTGTATTTTTTAGCTATATTTCAATCTAAAAAATACTAGGAAAAATAACACAAAAGAACAGAGTAATTTAACTCTGTGGTTCAGATTCCTGTATATTTTTGAGTCACAAAACAAAATTCAATTGTTAGCATTTATTTCTAAATTTTCATCTTTACTAATCTCTATCTACGATAGTTTCATAAAGGTTTGTTCTCCTGTACTGTGAACCTACAGGCTGTCATAATGAGAGCTGAGCCTGAATCAGTTTTGGTTTTGTGAGATGTTAAATAGAATCTACATCACTTTCAACTGAAAGTTTTTGGTATCTTCAAACTGAAACATTTCATTTGTTGTGGTGGAAGTGATGTACTTAGCTTTGACATAACAGGAATCTGTCACCCTGAGCCAGTAGTTCAGCAGGTCGGTATACAGGATAGCTAAAATTTTAACTCCTCTTAGGCCAGGAAACATTCACTGCTGAGCACCAATCTTGAATGGTTGGTCACTGGGTTTCACTGGGATATAACCTGTCTAGAAACTGTCCATTAGGCAGAAATTATAAAGCACCTCAGCTGTAACTCTTATTCTTAATTTCTAAATTAATGAAAAATTATGACTAAAAAATTTGGAGTTTGATTAATAGTTTTCCTATTTAGTGTATTCACTTTTGTAAGAAGTGCAACAATAATAATTCTCTCAGAAGTTCAGAAATTTTGTCTTAGAGAAGTCTAGAATTAGAAAATGAAAATGAAATTTAGAAAATGAAAATATTAAGTGGAAAACAAGATTTAAAAAAAAAAGGATAGAATAAAATCTTTCAAAATTCATCACTTATTTTTAAAACTATTGTGAAAATCTGGGAGGAGTTATTTGTCTTCTGTCACAAAGATATTTGTCTTCTATCACATAGGCCTTACTTTACATGCTGCAGAATAGCTCTCCTGCCCAGTGAAAAAGCCTAGTCAGGACATTTTTGACAAGAACCATTCAACTCACAACCAATGATTAGAAAATTTTCTTGTAGCAAAATGCCACCTGGACATAAACAATACCCTTGAGACCCTGAACTCTTGTTGCTCTAGAGAAAAAATTGTCTTGAGACATGTAAGATAACTGGGGGTTACTTGACAAACTTTGTATTAAAAAGAAATTTTTAAAGTTACTATCCAAGTAGTCTCCAAACGTAATGAAGCCATTTGAGTTGCAAGAGTAGGGACATTAAAACTTTTAAGCTTAATACATTTACAGGGTTGATATTGTCTAGCATTGGCATATTCTGGAACTGTGAAAAAAAGCTTCAGTCAGGAACTACTTATTCTACTGAGGTAATAAAATGGGCTTCACTAGGAGATGCCCTTTAGGCAAAGGGATGAAGAAATTAATCATCCTCTAAGCAAACTCTGTTCTCTCTCTCTCCTATTTCTTGATGAACTGTGATCAATAAACTACCTGAGGATTGGCTATGGAAAGTAAAATCTCTTGTGGACTGTAGGAACTGCATACTGATGATCCTCACTGGTTTCAGTAAACTATTTTGCTCTACTGTGGTGATGTGTGAATTCATGTACTATAAAATACATTGCAATAAGGTATTCTAGTGAATGCTTTCGGGTTGGTTACTCCTCCAGGGCTTCAGCTAGTAAAAGAGCTCCCATTACATGTTCACTGATGATTGCAAACCTTGATATATAATCCTGCAGTGCCTTCATTTTCTAATGCCTAGCATTATTCCAGAATACGTTATTGATTAATACTAGCTTTTGCCATACAGTTCCATGTGTTTCTGATTAACTCAGTCTCCTGATTAATTTGATATAACCTTGCTTCCCTCTTTTTTTAACATTACTAATTACTGGGCAAAGCAAAACACTGCTCTCCCTCAATACTTTTTCCCAACTATAATATACACTCTGCAGCTGGCTTTGTTACTGCACTTTAGTCAACCATTCATTGAATATAAGAGAGAACATTTTAATTGTTCTAACTACAAGTTCCTTTCCAGTGTCTCAATACTATTTTTCACTTATTAAGAGCAGCTTCTAGACCTTTTCATATTCCACATTTGTGGGCTGTAGCCATTTTGACAAAATCTCAGAAATGTCAGCAAATCCAACATTTTAATAGAAATACCAGGCAAATTTAAATACATGAATTAGGTTTCCAAGCATGGATTAGGTAGCACTGAGGTCCTCAAATTAATTTCTTCAATATCAAAAGCTTCTGCTTAACCATGTTGTATAATACAGGATGTGTCTAAGTAGATGGATGCCTCCCTGCTTGAAGTCATTACTCCCTGGTGATTTAACTGTGGACTGTCTCAGAATTAACCCAGCCTGAGCAGCCCAGTTGATTATCGCCTCTCTAAATTTCTCTGGTTCTAGAGTAACCCAGGCATTTCTCAGAACGTGCTCAAAACTGATGTGTGCTCACCTACAAATGTAGAAAATTGAATCTTACAAAATATAGTTGTGAGTTCTGTTTGTTCTGAAATTACTAGAGGGAGAGAGCAGTCACTCTTTCTGAAGTGATAACTTAGTGATTATTAGTCTTTCCCATTAAATGCTGCAGTTATTTCCAAATCCTTCTAAACTTATATTTCAAAAACACACATTTTCCAAACGTAGAGTGAGAAAACAGATTAAAGGAAAAGCACCCTGTAGGAGAGGGAGATGAGAAAGACAACCTGATTCTCTGCACTATTTCTGCATGTCATCCTGATACTATTCAACACAACTAGAGAATTAAACCTATGAGCTTTGAACAATTAGTGTCTAGAACACTAGACTAAAGAGTCAACCAATCTAACAACCTGTCCTTGCCCTGTAAACCTTGATTTGGTATCTGAAAACTTCAGAAAAAAAGCAGACTGCAACCCCAGCATAATTTAAAGCCTTTGAGATCAGGGCTTTCATCTTGCTGGCAATATATGTGGATTTTAACTCCCTCATTCTGAATTAAACTCTTGTCTGCTGAGGATTTGTGCCAGTGGCCATTATCTAAAAAGTAATAACTATACTGCCTGTTTTAAAAGAAAATAGTCCTGCTTTGAAATACACATCTCAGGAGAGGCTCCTGGGGTCTCATTATCAAAGATACATAGCCATGCAGCACGTGACCACGCTCAGGAGAGAGGTGGCTTTTCAACACAGTATGCCAGACAGTAATTTTTGTTTGTGGGAACAGGGTGGAAATATAGTGCCCCACATCCCTCCCAGAAAGTGTTATTGTACTGAAAAAAACCCAAAGAAAGAAATGGTAGTTTCTGATCAACAATAAGAAAAAGATCTACTAGAGGAAAGCATGGCAGTTTTTTGCATCCAGTACTTAAACTGCATCAGGAATCATTCTATTTGCATTAAAACTAGGGGTACAGTAGTATTTAATATACCTTATATAGAAGATCATGGGGTTGCACTGTTAGGCTCCAAGCAGGTTAGCTGACCACTGCCCAGGTAGTGGCTGAGGGTGTGCTTATTCAGCAGGACACAGAAAACAACTGGACATGACAGGTAACACACACAGACAGCACCACAAAGGTATCTGGATCTCTCTGTCAGCTGGGTCTGCTGTCCTGGCTGTCTCCTCACAACTTGTGCATTGCCAGCCTCCTCCCCAGCAGAGTGGAGTGAGAAGCAGAAAGGATGACACTGTGCAAGCCCTGCTCAGTAATAACAAAAACATCCCTGTGCTATCAATGCTGTTCCAAGCACAAATACAAAGCGTAGCCCCCTTTTCAGCTGCTGTGAAGAAAATTAACTTTGTCCCAGCCAAAATCAACAGACAGTATCAGAAAAGTGCTATTTGAGTACAGGTGTAGCAAATCTGGGATCAAAGGCAAAGGAGTAAATGAGAGCACATTTTATGCTCATGGGAGAGAAAGGGACAGATTCAAGTGTGGGAGAAAAAGTGTTAAGGATCCATACAGGGGATACTGAGGCAGACAGTGATGTTATAATTTGCTGGAGGTTGAGGATAATTGATCTGCTTAATGTCTCAGCCTAAGCAGGACAAAAACCAAAAACCCAATCACACTACACAAGTTAAACCCATTCTTCATTCAAGAGGATGGTGCAGGGAAGATGCAGAGGTGACAGTCATCGGGTACCATCAGATTTGTAGTTGCCCCAGGTCTGCTGACATCATTATCTTAAAACTGCACAAAAGCAACTGGCAAAGGTGCATCCTGGTCCTATAAAGAGCTCATCACCTTCAGGAGGACACTCAAACACTCCCAGATTGTGTGCTAGCAGCCTATCAGCACCACACTGCTGCTAGTTTCATCAGAATTAACCTTGTGTAAGCATGGAATAAAAAAGGCATTAATTAAATCTATGATAGGATTTAATATAGCCATCATGAGCAGATAGGTTGTTGACTTAGTCTTTTGCAACTACAAATAATATCAATTTCATAAATACCACTGGAACAATATTACTTTCTGATGTAAGTGAAGCAAAATACTGTATATATTTTGATCAAATAGAAATCTAAGTAATTGAATTGTGTCCTGTAAAATGGAACATTTTCACAGTCCTAAAACTTTTTCAAGGATAATGAATGAAAAATATTGAATTTCATAGATATTGTGTTTTAATTTCTTTCTCCTACTTTTGAAAAAGTTCCTTACAAGATATGTACCCTTTCTCCAATAGAAGCTCTAATTCCATGGTTGCAGAAAACTTTATAGTCCACTGACGTGAGAACACAGTTATTGAGACTTATCTGTAAAACCATTAGATGGTGTGACTACAGATGGTCCCACAAGTGGAATTTCAGAAGACAAATAAAACAAAACCCTAATGCACACAGAAATTATTTGCTGGAATATCCCTGAAATAATTTTGTGTGAACATGCTGTTATATCTTCATAAAGATAAAAAGTGCATTTTTCAAGTTATTTTCAGTTTCTTTGCTTTAATTTTAGAAATTTTAACCACTTACACTCGCCTGAAAAAGTTTTCCTAATAGTTAGATTAAGACTCTTATACACTGCATAACTATTTTAGCAACGATATTTAGCACTTTCATTATTCAGGCTGTTTTGGGGTTTTTTTTCAATTCTATTAATATTTTAATTAATTTTTGCAATTTCTATGCTGTAGTCTGTTTTCTCAAGAAGTAAACCCCACGTAGAAGTCAGTGAAATCAGAGAGCCGAAATCCTCAGAGAGGACTGGGTTCAACTCGTATTATGTTGGTGGTTTTTTGCTAGTACATCTTTACCCACAAAGATATTCTAACCAGATTTTATAAATACTGATAACACATAGCAGTTTCTTTCTTCAATGTGTTAGCTTAAAATTTGTTTTTGTATGTATCAGCACGTTCATTTTATAACCCACTGGAGAATATAAAAGTAGTAAATTAAGGTATACATACCTAAAGTGAACATAATTTAAGTAAATTTAGCTCTAAATATTTTGCAGTACAGTTGTGTAAGTTTTTGCTCAAATGATTGCAAAATATGCATTTTTTGTTATAAGAGTACATTGGATATTGCATTTATTTTTCTAAATGTAAGACAAAACAAAAAAAAATAGAAACTAGAAGTTGTAATTCAACAATATATATATTTCAAATTTTATTTAGCAGAGCCTTTTACTGCAAGGAGAAACAATTCACTGAATATATAAAAATATAGACATTAGTAAAAGACCATTGCTGTTGTTGCCACAGTGACATAGCACAAAATGTGCAAAGCCTTAGGAGAGGTATTTGCAAACACATTTATGTGTTCACTCAATCTTCTGTTACAATTGTGATGGATTAAAAACACATACACTCAACATCAAAAGGATAACATCCACATATTCATCTCGATTTTTTGGGTTTTTTTCAAAATAGGAGCTAATCAGAAAAAGAACCTAGTGTGAATAAATTTGTAGTACATTACAGTTTTAACTCATATTACAGACACAGTATGTAGAATATGCAGTGTATGTACAATAAAGAGAAAGCTATCTCCAGAAATTATAATGTAAAAGTCACTCTCAGAATGTGAAATTGTCCCATGAAGGATCTCACAACAGGACTGAATTTAGCCCTTGCCTTGCCCAAAAATTTGTAATGATAGCTCTTTGCCTTCCTTTACTGAGCTTAAATCTGACAGATGGGTGATGGAGAAGTTGCTAGTGAAAATTTGTTTAAATTTGTTTTTACTTGATACATGTGAAAAGAGCCTTGGTGGATGTGGCTTGTTATGAAATGCTGGGAAGAGAATTCTGGGATTATGCGAGGTTTGTTATGTAATGCTTGAAGGAGAAAGGAAGATGGGGAAAGGGAAAGGTTTGAGGAGAAGGAAGCATGGTAAAATAGAGGGAATAGAAGGCAATCTGTCTTGCCTTCTTGTAGAATTCCTTTCCTAACTGGCTGTGGGCTGTCTGTTGTCTGCACATTTGTCTATTTGAGGCCTGAACGCAGCTACTGGAGTCAGGCCATGGGTCAGAGCCCACATGTCACGTCCATGGTCCAGCACCTGGAGAGAGCAGAATGTGTATGAAGTGTATGTGCCCATGTGCAGGTACTTCAGTAGTCAGCATCAGACCAGACTAGCCAGAGAGCAGAAGTTTGGGATCCAACTATCAGAGAGGTTGAAGGTTTCAGAAGAACCAAAGAATGTGAGAGTTGGCTTCAGGAGAAGTGATTGGAGAAGCCAGGATTCTGCCAGTCAGCTCTGGGTGTGTTCACAGCTCTGTACAACCTACTGCAAATGCATGTTACTACAGGAGACAACTGGGGAGACCTAGTGAATCCAGGGGCCAGCTTCTGGGCAATACCTAAGGCCAGCTACTGGATGAAACCATATTACCTTACTTCTGTATTTTCCATGTCTGATTTTTATCTTGATCATCTAGAGCAGGATCAAGATTTTTCTGCTTTTATTTTATCTGTGTTTCTGTGTTTGGCCATCCATACACTGTGTGTCCGTATGCACGTGTACCTACTGGGAGCATGTGCTCACCCTCACTACCAGCTGGACTTGGAGGAATTGTGCTGCAGCAGGCTGACCTCTGATGAACCACCTGATCTGGCAACTCCTGACAATTACTCCTCACAAGACTACTACACATTCCCCCTTCCTGTATTTAAAGATAAGACTTACAGAACTTACGTAACATTTATTTGGAGAAAAACGAGAAACATTTTGAGGAGCTAGAAGTACATAGTACTGAATTTTTTAGGGGACAAACAACTTCTTTCAACAGCTCAGGACAAAACCTAGACACAAAGGACATTGCAACATAAAATGAAAAAAAAATGCAGTGAGAACTTAGCAGAAGAAGTTGCAATGAAGTAGAAAAAGCGAGAGAGGTTTTACTAATTAGTAAAATTTAAATACTGGAGTAGGATAGCCTTACAAAGAGAAGAAGATAAGCTAAGGATAAAGCTACCATAGAAGAGCTGGGAAATGGCTGTGATGTGGCAGTGAGATAAAATGGAGTAAGACATGATGTGCTGGCTTGA
Organism: Hirundo rustica; assembly: GCF_015227805.2. Classification (NCBI taxonomy): domain Eukaryota; kingdom Metazoa; phylum Chordata; class Aves; order Passeriformes; family Hirundinidae; genus Hirundo; species Hirundo rustica. Next base: position 17,260,934 of record NC_053450.1, read on the forward strand.
AGGCAAAACCAGCGAGAGACTCCAAGTCAGAAAAAAACAATTTAATAGGAGAGGAAAAAAAAGTAAAATAAAATAAAACACATGCAATGGTACAAAAGATCACTGACAGAGTCAGAATACAACCTGAAACCGTGGTGGTGGCAGTCCAGATGAAGTGGTCTTGTTGAAGCAGTGTTCTTGCAGAAAGGTCTGGTAGCTCTTGTCCTCTGGGAATCCAGTGGGTAAGGCTGCCTGTGCTGTCCCAAGGCCCCGATTATATCCAGGTGGGAATGCTTGGCTCCTCCCCCTGGGCGGAGCATCTCACAATGGACTGATATCATTTTATCAGTTTTGCAATGGGTCCTTGATTGCCTATCAAACAGAGATAGCTCCTGGGGAGAGTTATCTATGAGTCATGCAGGACGGTATTGATGGGCCATTAACAGAAGATAGTCTGGAGGGAGGGGGCACGGGAAACAGTGGTGCACAACAACATTTCATGTAGATGGTGATAGAATACATACTTTGGGCACATTTTACATTGTAACCTAGGACACATGACTATAAAGTGAGATATTGTCAGAAATTTGATACTTTTATGGAATAGCACTAATAAGCTAAAGGAAAAACTTATGAGAGTATTAGTCTGTACATCTGAATTTCTAAGTAATGAGACAAAAGCATCATCTGAAGCAGTGGAGTTTCTTTCCTGTCCCCTAAATCAATAAGCAAAGACAAGCTATTCATAATCCCTCCAGGGGAAGAAAAATAGGGAAAACAAACAAACAAAAAAACCCAAAGTAATGAAAATTCTTCCAAAAATATCTGTTTAAATAGTAACTTATTTCAATATCAAAGGAATTCATTCCTTCAAATACCCACTATGTTAATGTATCAGAATGGCTGAGGAGTATATATACTCTACAGTTTTCATTTGAATTCTACAGACTCCATTAAAATCTGCCAATTAGAATGATTAAATGGCTGGACTATAAAACAATTAAAGAGAAGAACCAGGAAAATCATAAGTTGTTTCTAAGGAGATAATAATGGCTTGTCTTTATTTCAATCAAATGTTATATTTAATACAAGGCATTTTCATTTAAGTTAATTTTTTGCGTTCTACACTCTGGCAATATGAAAAGATGCAAAAGTTTCTGGGACTTTCAAAGATGTATAATAAATTGTTGTGGAAAATAGAGAAAGTTTTTGTTGAGGCTGTAACTAGAAGAGTGCTAGCAGAGCATTTTGCATAGTCTACAAATTCCTACCATACAGCTGGTGTCTGTTAATCACCCATCTAGAAAGGGATAGCAATTGCCAGTGATGGATGATGACTCAAAATATTTCACCACATCCCAAAGGAAAGACGCAGCAGCAAGAAACAGCCTGTAATATATTATTCTTATGCTGGAAAACTTGGGGCCAATTACTGTTCTTTTGATAGATGCTGCACCCAGCCTTTTTATGCTGGGCACCTTGGTATGAGACAGGACAACCAAGAGCTTTGCTGATGTAATGCTAATAATTGCACACTAATGGGCTTCCTTGCAAATTGCGTATAACTCAGTGCTGGATTTCTCTTCAAGAAAAAAGGATTAGTATAGGTAGATACTTTACTTCTGGACAAATTTTATAATAAAACTGGGCCAGTAATGTAGCTAAGATACCAAGCTCCGTCTAAGCCTCTATTTTCCTAAGGTTAGGAAGCCTTTAGGTTGCACATAAAACTATGCAATGTAACTGATATTTTCAAATTTGATAGAAGTGATTGCTAAAAGAAGAACTGTATCTCAATTTTATATTTATAAATATTTATTCTTTCCTAAAATATAAAGTGAAGCTGTTCACCAAGCAAATAAAAACAACAAAAAAGCCCCATAAATTACTAGTAAGATTTCTGTAATCCCTCAAAGTACTACATACAGAGAATTTCTATTTTTAGTCTTTAAAATGGAGGGAGAAATGAAATTATATACATTCTAGGAAAACAAATTAATTTGGAGGTCATATAACTTTCAAACTTTGAGTTCTATTTTTCTATTTGCAGCAGTCAGCAGAATGCAAAAATACTTCTGTAGGTCTTATTATCCTTTCAGTATAACATCTTCAGAGCAGTAGCAATAATTCACATACAGAAAATTCTTGTAAGCACACTGAGAAATTGAAACAGTATTCAACAGAGGGTTAAATTTAATAAAATGTCTGTCCTTATAGCAAAGATTACCACATAAGTTATCCAATTTAAAGAAAATCACTGTACAAGTGAAAGTTCATATACAGTGTGTGTCCTACTGCAATGGCAGATTAAGATGTTCACAAAAAGTGAATATAAGGAAACATTTTTCAGAATTGCACTACATTTCACTGAAAATGTCAAGTAGTGCGATTCTGAAAAATGTCACAGCCATAATTACAAGGAAATAGTTCCAGCTAGTGTATACTATGTGGTCATATTCAGTGTATCAATCAAGGGAAGTTAATATTATCACTAGTTGCTCGAAGAGCATCAAATTCTCTCCTACAGTAACAGCTCTTCTAAAGAAATTTATGCAGTTATAAAATAGCCAAATATTAAAATTTGATTTATAGAACCTGGGCTAAAATGCAATTTCTTTTATATTAACTTCAAAATTAAAAAGATACGTGTGTACTTGAGAACATAAGGCTATAAGATTTCTGGGTCAGTGACTTGAGCTCCTCTTATTGAAGGCAGACAATGTATAAGCCTTCTTGTACATTTCTTAATCTTCATGTTAGAAGGTTTCTGAATTTTTTTTTTTTCCTTCACTGTTCTGAATAAAATATTGTTCCAATACTTGATTCTTCTCATGGTCTGAAATTACTAATTAGCAACATAAATTTATTCATGCTCACATTATTTTTTTTTCTTCTTTTGACATCTTTACTCTTTAGCTTTAATAGGTCTCCTCTCACCTGATTTTTCAGTGTCTAAACAAACAGAATTGATATTCTCTCCTCTTCCTTCTACTTAAGTAAGCCAAAGAAATTTTTTTTTCATTTCAATAAGACAAGTTCTACATTTTTATTTTCATTTTCCTTTCAGCTGTCCTTCCTTATATCTGCTGGCAGATTTTTTTTTTCAGTGTAATATCCAACAAGATTTCAGTTCAGTCCTGTGCAATAACATTCTCAGCTCTGCTGAAAATAATTAATATGCTAAAATCTTGGATTTCATTTACTTTTCCAATTCAGCTGTCATGCTGGAGAGGTTTATAGGCATCCTATGTTAAGTAATACAACCAAGTTTTAATGGGCTGCCTGCAGCTCATCAGATGAAAACTTGTCAGTACACAGGATAACTCTGTTTTTCCCAATTTTCGAGGTTAACAAAGATTCCCTTTGTCATTGTCTGACTCCTTTATAATGACTGTACTTTCTCATGATTTCTAATCCATCAGTCTTCCAGGTTAACATATAGTTGCCTTCAGACTAATATCAATAATATTAAGCAGGAGACAATAAAAAGCAATCAAGCAAAAATCGTTTTAAAGTCAGATGCAACTTCATAAAAAATTTGAGTACCTGCCAAAGTTTTCTATTTCCCTGGCTTGTCATGCTGTGTCACAAAAGAATTATTACCTCTCTAAACCAATAAAGAAGTTCCTAAAATGGATTAGTACAAGTAAAATCTCTTTTTTTTTTAAATCTGTCTGACCTATCACAGGTTACCATAGTAAAAATATTTATATTAAAAATAATAAAATAAGATAAAAAGGTGAGAGAGAGAGGAAGGAAGGGGGGGAGTATGAAAACCAACAAAATATGTAAGTATATACATTTTTAATGCAATGTGAGCTGAAAGAAGCTGTAGAAAAATTAAATATAAAACTAGAAAAGCAAAGTTTAACATATCCATAGTCAAAACCAAAGATATTGGAATATTATGTTGAAATACATGCAGTCAATCCAAGAAACAGAACTTGAGTTTTGGTGGAGTAATTTTGTATTTCACTGAGAAGAATATATGGGTAAATTCAAATGTTAAGACAAGTGATCCCAGGAGCAACTTTATCCGTAGTGCTTGCAGCTGAATGTAACAACAGAGTCAGGAATTAAATCTAGGCCCAGGACTGAACTGAGCATTGTAAGAGTTAGTCAAAACATCAGCTTAGCCATAGTGCCCTTTGGAAAACAATTTTATGCTCCAAAAGCTCTCTGCAGTGCAAGGGAGAAGTAGCACCTTGCAGTAAGATCTGCAAGGCAGCATCGCAGTTACAGACACTTGATCAAACACACTGAGGATAATGACTGGCCTTTTGAGGAGGAGAACTTTCCAAGGTTAAGTATAGTCCTTCTATCCAAGACTAAAACTGACTTAAAAGCAAGATTTTAAAACTCTGTTTTCTAAGAATCTGATAAAACCTCATTCTTTGCCTTTGAAATACAATATGATAGTAAAATTATGGATTTTGTTTTCAGTTTCTGTATAAATACTAGGTATCTTTTTTTTAAAGTTTAAGGTAGGCTTGGAACATTTTTTTTTTGTAACAGGTGAGCATGCTTAGTGGAGGAAGTTTGCCATCTACAGGATCTATAAAGACTAAGAGATAATTAATTCTAAAGTCTTAGGCACAGGATAAAAATGTATGGAATTTGGTTTGCGTTGTTCCAGTTACTCTTCACCAGAGAAAAGGACTGAACATGTACAGATGAAGAAAGAATTGTTTTGTGGCTCTGCTTGCAGATTCTTTTCTCCCTTGAATATCTGTGCTCTTCTATTTTTAAGTAAATCCTTGATATTTGGAGACATTTTTGTTATCATTTCCTTTCAAGAATGGGGGGTGATAATTCCACCAGTTGCTTGAGTGATTGAGACCATAATGGTGTTACACCCTACCTCTAAGGCAAAGTAACTGAGGTTCTAGATAAGACATCCCTTTGGGTAGATTAGAGTGAAACAACCATGCATGACTAGTATATATACATATATATGTTCTATAGAAATATATCAATATAAAAATATAAAACATGATCTAAGAAAATTTATAAGGAAAATAAATAAAGACAAAGAAAGCATGAGAGAAGACTGAAGAAAGTAGATGTCTGTTGGTCAAAGTGATGGTCACAAGCCTTGATCCATTTGGGGTGGGGGATGCCCACAAAACAAATTCAACAGGCTGGTGTACATTTAGGTTCATGTGGGAGCACCCAGGTACCTCCCCTGGGGAGATGGTTTTAATGCTGTGGATCATGCACAGTCTTCTGGTGGAAGGCCCCAGAGATGAAGCATCTGTAAATGATTCTGTGGTCATTGCAGATGTTATCTCTTCCATAACTCCAGGCAATAAGTGTATGAGAGGTTGCCTCCTTTCCCGCAGTTTTTCACAGTAGCAATTTTTGTCCAGATGCATTACCTAGGATATGCAAACAAGGTCTTGCCTCTGCCAGGCCTGCAATTGGCATACCCCGTCATTCCTCCCCTCTGCTTATCTCAGGCCCATTGTAGTGACTTATTCTGTGGCAAGTTCATTCTGTGATCCTGACAGTTTGAGACTAGCAACTGTGCTCTTTAACACTTTACATGTGGGGTCACAAAAAATCACAGAATCCCAGTGTGGTTAAGGCTGGAAGGGACCAGAGTGGGTTATCTGGTCCAACCTCCCTTCTCAAGCAGGACCATCCCATGGCACAGGATTGCATCCAGACAGTTCTTTAATATCTTCAGTAAGGGATACTCTACAACCTCTCTGGACAATGTGTTCCAGTTCATGCTCACACAGTAAAGTTCTTTCTCATGTTCAGTTGGAATTTCCTGTGAATTAGTTTCTGCCTGTTGCCTCTTGTTTTATTGGTTGACATCACCAAGAAGAGCTTGGCTCCATCTTCTTGGCACCCTCCCTTCATATACTTGTTTATATTCATAAGGTTAAACAGGCCCAGATCCCTGTCATGGGTTGGCACAGTTTGGTTTTTTGTTAGGGAGGAATGTGGAGTGTTTTCCCCTGTCAGGACCTTGGAATTGTTTGAGAAAGGAGAGGGACCTATCAGAAGACTAATCTGAAACCAGTTTTGACCACTGAGAATATCAAATGCGACTTTGGGAAGTACCCATATAAACCCTGATTTCCTGCAGGTCAGCCCTTTTTCTCCTGGTCGTCTGAACAGGTAACATCGAGTTGGGGCCTGCTGCTCCCCCCCTCTCCCCCTTTTGGTGGAGGGAGCTGACCCCGAGGCCTGGCCGGGCTCCATCGGCTCCCGGCGGGGGAGGAGAAGTTGCAGCTTGACATCAACTACTTTTTCAACTTTCCCGAAGCCCCCGGAGTGGGAAGGGATCTCTGCCAGGCCCCTGATAACAGCTGTGGGCCCGTTTATTGTCACCGAGGGGTGGGCAGAGCTCCCACCTCCCCTGCCCCCTCCCCTCCTGCAGTGATTCCAGACGGAGAATGAAAAGAGTGAAAGGAGGAAACCGGGGGGATGGAGGGAGAGGAAGAGACTGCTGGCAAAGATCTCACATGGCTACTGCAGGCCTGGGCAGATTTCACCCTTTCCTGGCAATATGAAGCTTCCAAGGCCTAACCCTTCCCTAAGAGAGAAAAGAGAGAGACAGAGTGTATGTAGAAAAGGCACCACATGAAGTCAGTAGAGCACGAGTCAAAGAACTGATAAAGATTATTAGAAAAGGGATTGAGGATGTGGACATTTTTAACCGGACTTCTCTGGGGTAAACTATGGAGAAATGGACTGTTTCTTGTAACATCTTAATATTATTTGGGGGAATGCTGGTTCTAATCAAAATTGGGGTCTGATACGCTTGAGATTTAAGTGAGAATCTCAAAGCCCCTCATTCCTGGGGTAAAAAACAGGTCTTTATTTCTTTTGAGATAGAGATGATTTTAGAGATAGAAGAAAAACATTGTTTTTTACTAGGAGAAGCATTCTTAAAACGGTACCCCAGATACACTGAGAGGCCCATAAGCAGCCAGGGGAAAGGCTGCTAAGGGGTAGAACAACAATCTGCAAAAATTCTAGGCGGTTGCACATTTGTGACATTGGGAGCCACTTGATTGTTGTAGTCTTGTGGCGAATGTATCCATGGTACTCTAAAGAGACTCCTCTCCCAACGTGATGAAAGATTATGCTTAAATGGTGAAACTGACTGAAAATCACAGGTTGTGTCTCTCTATGTTGTTTTGTAGGAAAGTTAATAGTTTGTAGGGGGAGGGAAGAGTGTTTTGGAGTTTCATTCTGGTTTGTTTTAGTTTTTTCTCAACTTTCTTTTTCCATTCTTTTAGTCTGTGTTAATAAAACTATTTGTTTATTTTTAAGCTTAAGCCTGCTTTGCTTTGTCTTGATCTTCTCCCACAAAAAGATAATAAACACTAAGACCACTACACTAAATTTGGCAACCAAAATTTAGCGAACATGAAACCACTACAATCCCTCAACCTTTCCTCGTAAGGGAGTAGCTCCAGTCCCCTAATTGTATTCATTGCCCACTGCTGGGCTCACTCCAGGAGCTCAGTTCTTGTCTTGTACTGTGGAGCCCAGACCTAGGCAACAGCCTTGAGTCCTGCAGCAGCACTATGAAAATGGCACTCCGGTCCATTAGTAGCTCCACCTTGATGCTCTGGGTGACTTAGTCTTTCATTTAACCCTTTAAGTCATTCTTTTTCTAACTCCATCTGCAGGTTCTTTCACAATTCTTGAGAAGCTTAACTCCCTGTGCAGCAAGGATTTAAGGCTCAGCTCTTACATGGCCAAACTTTGCAATACCAGTAAAGACTTCTGAAGAAACTGTGAGGAAGGGAAATGTACAGCCAGAGTTAGGAATTATAAGATGTGGGTCATTAGTAGATAAATAAGTACAAGTAAGCAGATAAAGCAGATAAAGCAAGTGGATAAAGGAGAGCATCAGGTTAGCTCTATTTTATATATATATATGTGTGTGTGTGTGTGTGTGTATGTATGTATGTATATGTGTGTGTGTGTATGTATATAATGTGTATATAATGTATATATAATGTGTGTGTGTGTGTATATATATGAGAATATTATACAGCTAAATTTAACTCCACATTTTCAAAAGACTGAAAATCCAACTTTTTATTAAAATGTGGTCTAAGATGCACAAGGAGGAATTAGGACTTTCATTAGCTGAAGTGCTAGTTTAAACATCAGACCTGTCAAACCTGGGATGTCTCTAATGATGTGGTGAGGCACCATATAATATTTTAAGATTAAAATAAAGAAATAAAAGAATTAGGGCATCTGTAGGGTTGTATGACCCCATAAAAGGGAATATTTAGATTAAAATTTTCCAGGTCAGAGGTAATTTTCAGAGATGTAATATTAATTCCATGTCAAGCTGGGCTGACAGAAATGTTTAACCAACTTCTTAAATGCAGATAGAAGTGCTTAAAGTAGACTAAACCAATCAACAGAAGTGTTATACCAAGTCATAAAGAGGAACTTGACAATACTGGTACTCCACTATTAATTATATTTGCAGTTTTGAGCTTATAGGATGAGGTTTCCTGATAGTTTAAACCAATCTTAACATGGGATTATGCAAATTTACTTCAGTAATTTGTGCTAGCACATGTGGGAATGTGCTGTTTTCCAGGTCAGGGAGATAATCTGGCTAAAACATTGTAGCTGTATATATGGAGAAGGAGAAGAGACAAGGAGTTAGTTTCCTGCTGAATCAATCAATCAGCAAGAAGAGGCTGACCATGGAACTATACCCCTGTAATCCATTAAAATATAATCACTCTAAGAAAACTATTCATAAATTGTTGATAATTAATCTGTTCAGTCATATGGTTTTAATAATTTAATATGCTCATAAACAACTATGAAATGGCTTATCTGAGACATTTTATTTTTCACACTAAGATATCATAAAGGTTTTCTTTAAATAACTCTTATTACTTTTTTCCTATTTTGTAGTCTCAGGTTTATGACCCTGTGTTTCCAGGGTCTTAAACACAAGTGTCTGGCAACACTGTTCTTGCCAGCTGGAGTGATACTAATAAATTACAGAGGATAGGAAACAGACCAAAAAACAATCAAAACATATTCAGCATTTTTTAAAAACAAATATGCTTGCTCTGATTAATTCTAGTGCTTAACAGTATTTACTATAAGGGACAAAATCTTCAGATTTATGTTTCCTTACTCTGATTGCACAGCTTCTCTATTGTAAACTTTTTCTTCTTTGTTTTTCTATAAATCTGAGGATTCTGGGTACCCTATTTCTAGAATTCTGTCCTTGTCTAGAGTAAAAATACTTAATTTATTTTTTATTTATTTGTTTGTTTGTTTGTCAAATGTAGCAAGTTGTGTGACTGTCTGCACATGATTTGTTTTGTTTACTTGCTGTGTTGTTATTTACATAAATGCTTTCTTACCTCCTGTTAATCTTTTTTCCTGTCTTATAAGTCATTTAGTTAATTCCATGATAATTTTGTCATCAGACAGATAGACATGTTTTCCTGAGTACTTGCAGCACTAGCAACATCATGTATTAATTGTTTTATTTATAATTTTCCCCATTTTTATATTTGTATTTTGATTTTTATATAATAATTCCCCTGTTTCACTCTTTTGTTCTCTTAAGCATAAATAGTAATGTAGACCATGTATTAGGAAAAATAATGTCATAAAACTCTATTAAAGGTTTTTACTGACATAAATGTGCATCAGAAAACCAGATTCTTATCTGGGATTTTATGTGGCATTTTTTGGGCTCCAGATGTTTTCAGTGTTGCTGTTACATATTGAAATGCATATAAAAGCACAATTACAAGTAATGTTTCTTCTGTACAGTGCATGTGACAATACTGCCATTGGGAATGTGCAGGGATTCACTCTTTTCCCCATAAGGCTGATGGAGCCTGCTGATGGCCTTCATGCCTCATAGTCCCACCAAGTATCATGTTCACATATGCCTTAGTACAACTGAACTTGCTTTGAGCAGAAGATTGGAAAATAGGTAACTTGAAGGTGCCTTCCAATCTAAATTATTCTGTGATTGTGCAATTCAAATTCAAGCAGTGTGCTGACAGTCAATGAATAATTAACAGAGATAGTTTTCAAACAGGTATAAAGATTTCTCCTTACAAAAGTAAACAAATAGATCCACCTTCCCTTGTGTATGTCAAGTAAAAATTCTGAAAACATGTTTTGTTTTCAAATCTGTTGCATTCCAGAACAGTACATGCAAAAGGGAAAATACTAGATAGGAGAAAAAAAAGTTCTTGCTAGCAAGTTTAAAATTGGCTTCATCATTAGTTGTGCTGCTTCTGAAGGTAGAACTACGGTGAATAGAAGTGCACAAACTTTAGAGAGTGTTCCAAAATCTGGGAGAAAAACAGCTTGCTGTGAAAACTGTTTCATCATTGGATACACCAAGTAAATATTCAATAGGCTGACCTATTCAATACATGTGTTTAATTTACAGAAATATCTAGATCCTGATTCAGTTATTCCTGTGCTATTCATTCCCTTGGCACCACATAACAAAACAAATCTTGAGTATGATTTTTTTTTCAATAGAAACAGACCTTGTTCCCCATTTGGTTTTTATTATATAGAGAAAAAGGTATCATAAAATACATTTTTTACTTTGTAAAATTACATCCCAAATAGTTCCTGTATACTCCTGTTTAAGCATTATTTGGGAATGTAAATCCTGTATCAGTGTCCAGGTGTTTTGTTTGGTTTTATTAGGCAATATGGGACCATAGCAATATCCGCATGATAATCTTATGCATCACAAAATGGGGAAAAAATTGTCCTCAGTCAGTTTTTTTCTGGTCCCATTTCTTTTCTACAGCTGTTATTACTCTCCTACTCACTCTGGCTTTGTATTTGTTTTTGCTGTAATTCTTAGTAGGTCTCTATTGCCTTTATTTGTGCTGGCTTTTTCCAGCTAAATGCAACCTTATATTCTCTAATGGCTACATTGAAAGGATGTAATTCTTCTAAGTTATCCAAGCAAAAAATACACAAATCCAAGAAAATATGGCTGATTTACCCATTAAAAATCAATTCATTTCATATCATGGATAATGAATTTCTAGTCATTTGAACACTTGACTATCCCTTGGTGTAATATGACACTTGTTGTCAACAGACCATAAATCTCTTTACAAAAGGGAGTAACAAAATTATTGCCCTTTTAAATGGTCTCAACTGGAAGATAATATGGTGACAGAACCTTTCTTTTTGTCTAATTCATGATTACTTAAACATACCATCATGCAAAAGGAGCCTCTAGTTCAAGATTGGCCCATTATGCTGAGTTGTCTCAGAGATACAATGTCTTTTTGAAAAAATAAGCACATAAGTGCTCACTAAAATGCTACCAGCTTTCATACACTTCATCAGTCTTGCTATACAATTACATTTCCTTTTGCCTATTTGATTTTTATTTGACTTTTGTAGTTTCAGACCCAGCTGCTTCTTTGCATACCAGCTTAGTTTTTTTCTGAATATCTTCAGTCTGAGAAAAGCAGACACTAATTTTATATTGGTGGTTCTTTTTTCAACATTCTCAGACTAGTTTTTCTGTAATTTACCATAAACAAAGCTTCTACACTGACAGAATACCATAGCATCTTCTGTAGCCCACTATGTTCCATGGGCCATGATGTCTTGTGAAGCCAATCCTCATAAAAAAACTGTATGTGAAGACTTTATGTGAAGGTGAAATTACATTATCTCTGTTTCATAAAATTATTTCAGCTACAGAGTTAGATCACATTGGAGGTAAAATTTTATTCCCTGACTTTGACGTGTTTCTCTACAGTTCTATGTAGCATCTAAACCCCCACATTTTTGTATTTGAGATAACATAAAATTTAAATATTTTTGCAGCTATATCCAAGTGTGTTGCAGCTTATATTAGATTTTTCTAGATTGCGTTGCTTTCCATAGATAGTGATGTGACCTTACTACAGTGTTCTCAGTTTACATGCCTTTCGCAATGGACAACATAATAATTACATCTCAATCTGGGCATAATTTATTCTGAACTTGTCTTGCATATAAGATGATAACTGTTTTCAAATAAGCTCTAAAAATTTCTCTGGATGCAATGGTGACTGCCGTGGTGGTGTCAGAGAGTAGTGCTTCAGTGCTATGTCATGAATATTGCCAAGTATTCTTAAACAGCAGTTGTCCCAATACATCAGTAAAAGGTGTTTCAAAAAACGCATGCTATGCACAAAATTAAATTAATTTCTTCTGTAATACATCTTGTCCTGTGGTGCTTACACTGATGATAAAGGCTTTTGTCATCTGGCTTGAATCCATGAAACCAGTATATATTCTTCACTTTTTTCTTTATTAATTAACTAGATTGTATCTAGACTGATTTTGGTGTTTTGGGCTTCAATAATGATAGCCCTTCTTTTAGTGACCAGTCATATTCTCTCTGATGTTCTTTCTGGTGTTCAACAATTTGACTAGTACACATTCCATTACATTGATTCCACTCTTGGACTGCAATTCTTTCTTCTCGGACCTTGTGTGAAAATGGAGACAGATCATTAGGCTTTTAATTAGCCACAGAGTGTTCTGAAAATTCATGTTGAAATAGGTTCTCATCAACTCTGCTGATAGTTTTCTCAAAACTGTTTTTTTATTATCTAGAATATTGTAAAACCTAATCACTGCTGTCCTAATAATCTAGTAAACTCTCTATGAATCAGAGAAATCTAAATTTCCCTTCCGTCTCTGCTAATTCACAAAGTCAAATACACTTTAGGTAAATCCTTTTTTTTATCTCTGGGTAAAACTCTGAATCTGTCAGTGAAGACTACATACTACATTAATTATACTGTCATGCTTGTGTGGATCTGTCACCTCTCACTCCTACGCCAAAGGGAGCACCAAAATTTGTAGGTCCTCATGGGTAAAAAAAGTGGCAAAAGACAAAAGAGTCCAAAAGAGCTCACAAAATTTTATTAGCATACTACACACTCAACATACAAATTGATATATGCTTTGCCCCTATCTTCCAACAGTAAGAGGAATAAAAACATAAAAGAGGGGAGAAAGAGAAAGTGAATTGCAAATTAGATAGAAGCGAAAAAGGCATCAACAGTCCTGGGTCCAACATCCACACACTGGAGCAGTTCATTAAATACTACAGCCCATGGGAAGGACTCACTTTGGAAAAATTTATAGAGAGCTGTCTCTTGTGGGAGGGGTCCCACGCTGCAGCAGGGGACAATACTCAGGAGCAAGGAGAGGCAGAAATGATGTATAATAAACTTGCCACATCCCCCATTTCCTGTCACTCTGTGATGCTGGGGAAAGGAGATAGAGAATTGGAAATAAAGTTACACTGGGAAGAAGGGAAGGGTTGGGAAAGCTGTTCCTAAGATTTGGATTTATTTCTCATTACCCTGTTCTGATTTTTTGGGTAATAAAATCATTAATTTCCCTGTGGCTGTGCTCTATCTCCACACAGGGCGGATGCCGGCCCCTGGCTGGCTCAGTTCTGCACAGCTACAAGATGTTCCCAGTTCGGATGGGCACGCAGGTGATCTTTACCTGCTGGCTCGGCTTCTCAGCAGCAGTTGGACTAAATAGTGTTGTGACAGCAGTGGCAGTAGAAAAGGATGGCTCTCAGCTTAGCAGGTTAAAAGATGTTTATTCAGGCCTAACTGCGATAGCACCACAGCTAGCCCAAAACCGCAGGCCAGAGCGAGTTTGAATCTCCCTCCTCCACCTTACAACTGGGGGAGGGGTTCAGGGGGGGTTACAACAAGGCAACGAATCAGGGAATTCAAGGGGCAACAAGGGGGTGTCCCCCTCCAAGCCTCTGACCAACCATCCTCAGAGGAAAGGAATTCCCCCCAGGCGACCTGTCACCTGAAGCCCTCTCCGCATGATTTCTCAATCTTGGGAGGGGTCCCGAAGTGATAGGCAGGTTGTCCCAGAGCGAACAGGGGCAAGAAGGGATGGTCCAGGTCAGATGAGGGGTGGGAGGACTGACACAAAACACCTTATTATACAGAAAGCTAAAATGGGTTACAGAACTGGGGATACAGCGAAATGAACTATAACATAAAACTTCTTATAAAAACCTAATAAAACAGTTCTTGCACGGCCACATTTCCCCAAGTCAAGTCTATTTGACAGTAACTGGTGAGTGATCTCTCCCTGCCATTACTCAACCCATGAACCTTTCACTCTATTTTCTCCCCTATACCTACTTAAGGATGGGGAGTTATACAGTGGCTTTTGTCAGCACCTTGTATCCAAGCAAGAATAGCCCACCACAATATGCAATATTAAGATTCTACCAGACTGCAGATTATTGTTTATTTTGCTTCCTGATATTGCCTGTGGGTGTACTGAGTTGATTGTACTCATGTTCAGCATGAGTAGAAAGAATAAGAAGAAATCTGTGACATTGTCTGTAGTAAAACTCTCATGGGAGTAGAAAATTGGCAAAACAATTTCTGTGTTTGTGATGCTTTATCTCAAAGGATGGCAGATCAAGGACTGGCATGTTTCTACCTATGTGCAGTTTATCTGCTTTGGTTCTTGGTTTAACTATTGTATCCTGATTGAACTGAGCTCATGGGTCCTCCAAACTTAGCTTTGTTTACTCTCTTGTGTAAGAGTTTATGCTACCTTGCTGGTAGTTAATTTGGCTATAATTACTCCTTCTTTGTCCTGTTACTGTAATTTTGTAGACCATCAATTGTTTGTAAATTTCACTTAACACTTTGGAACTCCATTCCAAACATGCAGGATTTTTCTTCTCTGCTCTTCTCCTCTTCTGACTTCTTTTAATGTATGAATGTGCCCTTTAAAGTGCTTACCCATATTCTTGGACTGATGGGCCAAAATCCACCCTCACATCTTATTGACTATTGTCATATTTTATATGAAGATTTAAAATTTAGTATTTGGTTTTAAGGATTTACTGTTTCCTATTTCTCATTGTTCTACATCACTTGAGAAGTGTTGTCAACCCTGAGATCACACAAAACATATTTTGCTTCCTAAAGGTTTCTAATAGCCTGTAAAAGGAGAAAGCAGATCACTGTCTTGGAGGATCAAGATGTCTTTAGTGACATATGGACAATCTGCACATATATAGAGCTTCTTTATCCAGAAAAACATCTGTACTCACCTTCCTATTTCCCATTTCAGATTTCTATGTTAGATTCTCCATCCTTTAGATTTCAGTGCATTTTCAAAATCCACTGGACTGCTACAGCTGGCTATACTTTTGGACAGTGCCCACTCAAAATCCTTGCACTTCCTGTAAAAATTTAAAAGCTGCCACTACTAAGACTGATAATGGAATCATGAATTGACTTGTAGATTCTTATGGAGAATATAAAGTCCAATTTAGTACATCCTCTAGCCTATCTGAAGTCTTAGCTACAACCAGTTTAGTTAAAAAAAAGGCTTTGGTGACTTTCTTTTACAGTTACTGACAACAGCAAGCAAGAAACATAAAATGAACCAGCCCAACACCTTCCACATGTTGTCTCTAGACTTCCCAGCATCACAGACTATTGAAAGAGTAAATGCATTTAAATGACAGCTTCCAAAACAATTTTTTAAATTTTATTCTATTTTTTTAATATGTGATTTTCTATTCAAACATTTTATCTCTATTTATGTCAGGTAATTTTGATTATTTGCATTAAGTGAACAATTTTGCATATACTAGTTGCTTAGACAGAACATATTTACCATGTTTTTGGTGTTGATAGCAGTTATCCTCTGTGTGTCAAGAACTTGGCATAAGACTGGGATCCCATGAAAGGTGCTCTTGTGTCTTGTGTACAAGTCTTTGCATTGACAGTTCAATGCACTTAGCCACTTATCACACAGAACATTAATCAAGAACTTTTGCCTCACAGAACTGTCCAAAGCCTGAGGCAGGAAAATAAGAATGAACATCGATGGAACATTCCTAATAATATAGGTCTTTTTTTTTTCTTTTTTTCTTTTTTTCTTTTTTTCTTTTTTTCTTTTTTTCTTTTTTTCTTCCCCCCACACCCCCCCCCCCCCCCCCCACCCCCCCCCCCCCTCCCCCAAATATATCTGTTCCTCTAAAACAGACTATTTTCAGATCAGGTGTTTTTAACAGAAATGTATTGCAGTGGAAGACTTTCAACCACTTCTATTTCACAACTTATAGATGGTTAATGACAGGGTGGTCAAGCTATCATCTCTTTTATACAGATGGCAGCCTCAGAGGTTGTTCTGGGACTTGTGAAGAGAGTAGACAGTTGATTAGTTACTTTCCTCACTCCTAGCAGCTGAAAAAGTTTCTAACAGTAAGGAAGGAGATCTGGCAGTTTCTTTGACCTCATCCAGTCCTCTGTTCTTTTCTCATGCTCCCTACTGTTTGACATGCTCCTCCTCTAACCTTGTAAATTAATGTTGTTGCAGAGTTCAAAACCTTTTCTCCTGCTATAACAGCTGTTCCAAGAGGACTTTGTTGTTTGTGCACCCTCAATCATTTCCTGAGCAAAACTGTTTACATCTGGATGAAAAAAAATTAGAAATGAAAAAAAGAAAAAACCCTGATTCATATTGTCAGATCATTAATTGAGACCATCTGATGTTGTCAGGTTGTTATGTGTTAGTCCAGCTTTTATACAGGTCAAGGCCAAAAAATAGCAAAGGATTTCCAAGCCCTTGTAGTTTTGGTAGCTAAAAACAAAGACTCTCTTGCTTCAACTTCATTGGATTTTTTTTACCTGTTTGGGTTCTACAGCTTGTCTGTGATTTTTAAGGGGGCTAAAGACCAGGGGCTGGAACACAGGATTTTGTTCTATTACTGATCTGCATTCTTCCATGATGACCTCTTAATTTCTCTGTTGAGTAGATGAGAGGCAATGACTTACATACTATCTTTTAACCTCAACCTCTGTTTCTGGAAAGAGTAGCATGTTTTAAAGATGTTCATGTTCACTGAAGAGTTATATTCTAGGTGTCTCCAAGATGCATCTCAATTTCCTTTTGACTGTTAGCCCAGAAAAATGTAATGTCATTTCTAAATTCCTGACCTAAGGGTTAATTTAGTTAGAAAAAAAAAAAAAAACATTGGCACTTACAGGAATCATTGAAATAGATTTTTTTTTTTTTTTTTTTTAAATGATGGCGTTTGTAATTCAGGTAAAGGGTATGATTTTTAACTGAAAACTTGGATTTGGCAAGACAAACATATTCAAAGTGGTATGGCCATTCTGTAGATTTTGGAGTGGGATCATAAATGTGGATTTGTGATCAAGGGCAGTCTCTAGGAACAGTTCTCAGGAGATAAATTTATAGATCTGTGGCACTTAGGAAAAGGGGAAAGACATTTTCCCTCAAGTGAAAATATTTTTTGCTTTAACTCACCAGTGCTAGAACTGGATCAAAAATTTGATATGCACAGGATGATACAGAGCAGTATCTTGCACCCCTGTAAAGAAAGCAAAAATTGTAAAACTATTTTTCAATGTAACATCAGCCTCCATGTCTCTGTTATTTAGACAGAGGGATACACGTGCTATTAGTTAATTAATAAAATTTCCTGGAAAGTAATAGACTTCTCAAAATTACAATTTCAAGGCAAAGAAGTTACCACAAAATGAGTGAAATGTGTTTTCTTTCCAATATACAGCATTAAAATATATGGAAAAGATGTGGAAAAAAAACCAAACAAACAAAAAAAAAAAAAACAAGCTTGCAAAGCTGCCTTATCTAATCAGCCCTCTTGTTTCAAGGTGAGTTTGGTTTTAGTGTGCTACCCAATCACTTGAAAAGTTTCAATTACTCTATTTCTTTATATAATGTGTTTCAGGTTTACAAATAATCTTTTTTGTTTTAGTTTGGTATTCATTCCATTTCAACACCATAATCTATTTATTAACATATTAACAATATGCTCCTTCTTTTTCTCTGAACTTGTAAAAATATCTCTTGGTGTTAATTGACACTACTAACAATTTTTTCCTGTAGCTTTTATTTCACCATGAGGAAGCATATGTAATAGGAAAATGCCACTGATATTAGTTGCAGAAGTGGCTGTTTTTTCTTAGTAAATTTTCCGTTGAGGTCTATTATGATGTTTTTGATTGGCAAGCAAACTCACAATGAGTGCTATCGTGAACAGGAGAGAAAAAAACTGCATCAATTAACACAAATTAGCATCCTTGATGAAAGTTTGAAAAAACACAGCCATGAATGGGAAGAAACACAGCAAACTGAATCCCCAAACTTCATTTCAATTTATACTGGTAGAATTAAACCCTTACACAGCCTAGAAATTTACACCATGATCAGCTGCTGCACAGTTTATCTGTTGATTTTCTAACAGATACTTTTTTTAACAGATAAACAAGAAATAGCTATAATTTTCTAAACTAAGGATGCACTGATCTATGTCTCACCTGTACAAAGCACTGCATGGTCCCTTGCTTTTACTTATTTTTCTGAATTTTGGGATCATACCACAGAGGTGAGAATCATAAAATTAATTACAAGCTGAATCCAAATTATTTTCTCCGTCAAATGAGTTTGTCCAGAGGAACATCCTGATAGGTTTTCTGGCACCTTTCTCTGTACAGCTTTCTATTTTCCCTATAACTCACAGTGTATATGGTCTCCAATATAATTTCCTCTATTTATTCTAAAAAAAAACTATATTAAAAAAACCACTTCAAGGGTCAGAGATACATTTACTGGTGCAACTGCCACATGTTGTGGCAGAAATATTTTGTGCTAGTCTCCACTTCCCAGGAAGTCCTCTTGACACTGGATGTCAAAAGAAATTAGCATAGCTAAGAGTCTGTCACATGAAGAGAGGAGGAAAAAAGTTTCACTATCTTTTCCAAATGTGGTTTAGGGAAAAAAAAAAACAAAACACCTGTGTTCAGAACTTGGAACCTAGAAGGAGAAAAAGGAACACAGACACTTTACGAGAAGAAGCTGAGAAGGTCCAGTTTAAGCCCAATATTGAAGGGGGTATTTCAACATACGAAACTGATCTCCTTGGCTGTTTAACTGAAGAAATGGATGGATAGAAAACACAATCTGGGATACTGCAATTGGTAAAATGAAGCTCCAAGACAAGGCACACTAGGAGAAGCCTTGCATTTATCTCTTTTTAGATACCACAGAGGGTGGTAATTTAAATGCTGGATGGACAGTGCAAGCAGTAAAGCAACCATGCATTCATCAGAGGCTATAATTTGTCAAAGAAAATAAGTGAAAGTTTTTCTTTCTGCAGATTGAAATTTTACTTCTTTCTCATTTTAGTCATTTCAGATAGGTATAAGCAGCTGCTGAACCCATCTGTTCACCATTAAATAAAGTACTATGCAACATTAATTTAACCCTCTGTTTTTAAAGTTTGTATATATTTATTAGTATTGATACATGAGTACTTTACATGTTCACTAAGACCTGTCAAAAATGCATCACCTTTTTCTCTGAATTCAGATTCTGCTCTTTCAGGATTGATGTCATTTGTATAGAATACAGATTTGCTTAGTTTCTTGTTATTAGTAATGCAGATTCCACTCAAATTCTCGTCTCTATTTTCTAAGCTCACGAGATTCTGTATTGTTTATTTTCTGTAAAAGAAGTATTCTTCCAGAAAATATGGAGGAAGTCAGTTGCACAAGTTGTTTTAATACTGGATAATCAAATCATGAAAACCCCTAGAACATAATGAAAATCAGAGTCCATTTCTTGAATACTGTCTACTCATATACCTGTCTTATCAGAAAAAAAAAAAAAAACAAATTTGAAAAATAAAATGACAGCATGATCAAATATCCAGCTTTTTCTCAGAAACAGCCGAGCAGACTATGATTCTTCCACATGGCAAAGTGACATAAGGAGAAAGTCATGCTGCTATGTAGAAAATATCGTGTGACATGGAGACACAAAGCAATTAGTGAACAATCAAATATTACTAAGAGGTGACAAGTTCAAAGCAAGAAAAATGAAATATCTTTTTGCGTACTGGTATTATGCCACAGAATTCTCTGAAAAATCAAAGATTATCAGAAATTTAAAAGCAATTAGAAAAATTAATGGAAGAAAAATCTATGAAGGACCATTTATCTCAAAGCTAAAATAGCTGAATGAAGATGCTGATCTGGGAATTTTAAAATTTCTTTCTTTGAATACTGCAAATTTACAGAAAACTGAAAATACCCAAAGTATCTGAAAATAGGTACACAGGAGACAATACTAAAAATGTTTGGTTTATTTTATCATTTGTCTTGAATTTTCTAGATTGTGTTAAAAAGCATTCTCATCAAAGCCGTTTTCTTTAGTGCTGGAGTCCAAGGCATTCCTTTGGTTGCCCTGGAGGGTCAGAGACCTGGCCAGGGGGGTCTGGGACCCTGGCCCAGAGCCCAGAGGGACACTGGCTTTGATTTCAGTCCATGGGAAAGGCTTCTTGCACTGCAAGAGGGTTTACAGGCCACAAGAGTGTGAAAAATAGTAGTTTAGTATATCACAGGGTGAAAAAACAGTGGGTTTGGGATTTTTGGCATTGAAGTGAGTGGGGCAAGATGGAGAATTTGGGGCATTGTCTCCTTCTTCTTCCTTCTTGTTCCCTCACTTTATTTCAGCAGTGACGTTGGCACAAAGTAGTTAGTGAGGATTGGGTCAGAGTAAAGATGACCTTTTTAGTCATAGTGATAGACATTGGTAATAAATAGTAAATAAAGAACATGCAGCAATTAGTATAAAAGATAAGGACAGCCCTGGGATGAGAGGAGTCGTCAGATGTCCGAGCTGCGGCAAACATCTTGCTGGACACTGAGAAAATTGTAAGATAAGAAACAATAAACATGAAGCATGCAACCTTGAAGACTCCGTCTCTTTCATCCGTTTGGCTCAGAGCTTTGCAGAGGGCAAAAAGACTCTAAACCCACCTGAATGCCAGGGAATTTAACCTCCTGCAAAGGAGCCCCCGACACTTTAGTATATCATTTGAAATATGGGACAATACCTGACTTTTTAAAGGACTGAAAGGCAGTATGTGGTTCTCAACAAGCTGAGCAAAGTGGCTCTGGGTAAGATGAATTTCACTGCATCAGCCAGCCCCTCCAAACTGTGCCAGTCAATGTGCTACCGCTGGTAGATTAACCCTGCTTACCAGCTCCTAGAAGGAGAATCAGTCAGCCACTCTACTTTTGTTTCACAAAGCACTGCAAGGAAATTACATCTGTGCCATGTACTGGGCACATTTTTTATTGGTTTCTGTTTTGATGATGAAAGGGCTGAGTCAGAGAATTTTGCAAATGGGAAGAGAAATATTGCTGTACAAAGGCAGAATTCAGGAAAAATGTAGTGCTTTGGGGGGGTTAAGTAGAAAGGTTGGTTGAGGGACTACTATTATAGTATAAAGAACATGTTTGACTTTTTAATATTTTGTTGCTTTATTGAATTGCACAGCCCTTATAAAATAATTTCAAATTGTTGAAAAATTAAAATCTCTTTCAGAAAAAAAAAGCATATTCAATATAGAATTTAAAGTTTCATTGGAGAGTAGAAAAGACTTTTCTTGCTTTTTTTTAATCTATCTATTTTTCAATTTCCTCTCAATTAAAATTACTGGAGGTGTAAAAACTTTTTCACAAATATTTCAGTGAACTAGGTGGCCTTTTAGGTCATCAGTTTGTTTCTCATCAATAATTTATGAGGCCTAAGTCTTGCTATGTTCATAGAAAATCAATTTTAGGTTAATAGTACTTTTAAAACTTTTCATTAAACAAATTTACTTGATTAAATTATATTTCAGTGGTGAATTATATGTCAGAAAGGCCATCCTGTCAACCAATAGATAAAATTACTTAGATAACAACTGGCTACATGAACAGTAGGCTTTGGCAGCAAGCAATATAATGCATTCTTCTTGCAATGAGTTTGCAGACATGTAGTTATTAGGTTCATAGAAAATCTCTAAGAAAAGTTTAAGTAAGAAAAAACAGTGAAGAGAATAATCTGTTCAAAAGAAATTAATGAATTGTAAATGAGAATTTAAACTCAGAGCAGTTCAGCTTCTTAGTTGAATGTCAGTCTCTTACTTTACTATATTGGTCTTCAATTTGGAAATAATTATTACAAATTCACAAATGAAAAATTACAGTGTAAAAATATTGAAAAGAAGAAATTATTGTCACACTTGCTAACTAATGTTTGTGTTAGCCAGAATAATTAAATGCTTTCAGAAAAATGCAAAATGTTGATAGTAATGTACTAATAAAGACTATGAAGACTTCAATTATGGAAGCCTACAAGTCAATAATTTTTCATAAGAAATCCACATGAACCACTATGAAGAATTTTCTAGAAAATCAAAGTTCTATATTATCTTGTTGTTTCTAAAGTTACTTAGCCCCTTTGAAGTCATGATTCAAATTTTATCAATGTAGCTAAGTGTTCTAGGAAAATCATGTGCAAAACATGTGCAAGCAATGTAAATTTTTATACAGCCACAACAAATACTATTTTGCAATACTGATTGTGCAAGGAGTGCAATCAGAGGTTAAAATTATTAACTTGTCAAGTGGCATAACAAAGCTTATCCTACCTTTAATAAGTAGGTAATGCTGGATTTTCCTTTTTTTTAAAATGTCACATGAGAGAATATGCTTTGAAAAAATATAGTAACATTAACACATAAATTCAGAGTTCATGGAACATTTTGCTCTTGTTTTCTCTCATAATATAAAACAAGATCTATATTCTTGTAAAATACAAACTTATGAGAATGAATATTCTGTATCACAACTGATATTTCCTGTGAAAAACATAGCAGGCATTGCAGGAACCTTACCATACTGAAGCCAAGATCACATAATTGTCATAATATTGTTAACTCATTTTACCCAAATTTACAAATGCTTAATATGCTGCAGTAAAAAGGATAATTACAGAAGTCACTTCAATTACATAATTATATACTGCTATTTTTCCCACAAGTCTTTGCCACTTTCTGTGCATAGAGGAAAGGTAAAAGAAGCCAGAAATTCTGACACAAAGAGGTACATTCTTATCCCACAGGGACAAAAGAGGGTTATTATGGAGACATCACTTGAATTACAGAGACTATTAAAAAAAATGAACAAAAGCAACACATTAATTCATTTATGCTGGATGTGTAGAAGCTCTTTGGTGCCTGGCACAAAGCAGAAGGCCCCTCATTTATGATTTGTATTTACCATTATTGTATGTTGCACATGGTGCATTGCTATAAACAACATCAGTCACTGCCTTCTGCACCAGGACAATAGTCTTTCTGCACTGACAATATCAGTTGTAATTTTTTTGGTGCTTCAGAGGGAATTAATTATCTGTGATGGTTCCTAAGGTACCTTCTCTCTTGTTCCTTTGTCCATTTATCCTTTCCACTGAACAACAGGACCCCTTTGAACTTTTTTACTATCAGTGATTGATAATTAAAATCAGTCCAAAGGCACATAGTAAAACCAAATTTCCAATCTTCTTACATAATTCTTGTAGAAAGCAGAGCCAAACCACAGGTTCAAGTGTCTCAAAATAGTTGGAGAACTCTATCTCAAATTTCTTTTCCTTTGTATCTAAGCGCAAATATAATTTTATTTTGTTATTTCTTACCTTTACAAAAATATAATAAAAGCTCTTTTACTTGTTACTACAAGAAGCTGCCTAATTCTGTCTAAATTTTCCAAAGGTTGTGCATAAATGTGAACGGCATAGAAAATGTTCCTGGTACTTCTAATTATAGGCCAATTTGAATGTCACTGAAGGGAAAAGGAATGTCGTGATAGTGAATGACAAAACAGAACAAGAAAGGTAGGCATATGACCTTGATTACAATCTAGAGTTGTCATTAAACATTACACAAATCCTGAGGAATTGTTGTTTCATACATTATTTGTGACACTCTCAATAAATATTGAATTAGATGTCCTGTGGTATACTTAAAACAAAATGAAAGTGTATTTAAGGTACCAAAATAAAATAGTACTTATTATGGCTCAAATAAAACCTCATGTATCTTTAATAGGATACTTTATACAGAATTCCCATGGCTCATGTACTTGTAGACTTCTGTTCATTTCACAGGGGGGTTTGGGTTTGTTCACTTTTTGGGACTTAGTGTGCCCATTTGTAAACTTGGGGCCTTTATAAGTTTCTATTGAGTTTTACCTGTCTTTAGATGTTTATAGCTTCACTCCTGCTCTTAGGTTTTTGTTGTTGTTGTTCAATACCTGCTAGAAAATCAGTCAGATTCAGTAATGTCCTTTTTGTGTAGCTTCAGAAATCATTTCATAGTTAATGTATTGCTACATATTAGCCTGAAGATATAGACACCATGTGTTTATTCTGGTGTTGTTCCATTTGTGAGAAGAAATTGACAATGGAAAAATTCCTCTTTAGGTTTTCCCAGAATCACTACTCTAAGTACTGTACAAATCTTGTTATAAAATCTTTTTGGAGAATCTATTTAATACAATTTTCATGGGTGGAAAACTCTGATAAACTACTGAAATTCCAATTTTTAATCTCTTTTTCATTGTGATTATTCACTTCACACCTGTGTTTGTCACCTTATAATCTTTTAAAGTTCTTTTAATATTTGGTACAAATCATCTCTGCTAAAACGCTTAACATTGTGCTGTTTCCCATGTCTCTTGCCTGTTTTGTGGGGAAATCTTTGGTTCATTATTCAGCCTTTCATGTCTTTGACATCTTTTACCGTGGGAACATAGGAGTTTTATAAAATGGCTCTGCAAAATGAACATTTTTTAGCATCTGGTCCAACAAAGCTGTAATTCATCATATCCAGCTTTTGGTTCATTTCAG
This sequence comes from Hirundo rustica, assembly GCF_015227805.2. Classification (NCBI taxonomy): domain Eukaryota; kingdom Metazoa; phylum Chordata; class Aves; order Passeriformes; family Hirundinidae; genus Hirundo; species Hirundo rustica. Next base: position 17,285,720 of record NC_053450.1, read on the forward strand.
GAAACTTCTAGATATTGTCCCAGGCTTTGCTCCAATAATACCAATAAAATAATCAGGTTTTGTGTTTCACTTTATTTTCTGCCTTTTTTTTTTCTCTTGACTATGAAATTTATAGTGTACTTCCAAAACTTCCCTCATCTTTCATTGGCAGCTCAGAGTTTCTCCATTGAAGCTTGTGCCTAAACCACAGACTTGGTCTTGCTACCAAAATTTTGAGTGCAAAAGCCAATTTTGGGTCTATATATTCTCATTCAAAACAAAACCAGAAACAACTAAACAAAACCAACAATTAGAAATTGTTGTCCAAATCCTGTTTTCTTTGTTACAAAATTCAGACAGGGAGACTTGCACTTTATAGTAACTGTCTCTTGTCTCTATTGGAGCCACTGTCTCCGTTTTTTCCAGGCTAGCTGGAGACTGCAACAAGACAGGAAAACTCCCCTGGGTCCTAGAGACCAGGTGAACGGAGAGGGGCTTTTTCTCCTTATCACGAGAGAGACCACATCTTTGGTAGAGGAAGGGAGTCAGACTTGGTGAGAGGGCGAGTCCAAGGCCTTTATTCCAGTCTTTATCCCGTCCTGGTCGGATGTCTGCCTCAGTTCCGCAGCTCAGGGCAAGTCCTCCTGCGGCCTCGTGGTCCAGGCTTACATATAGGGGAGGGGCTAAAGGAGGGGACAAACCAACACACAATGAGGGATAAGCTGGGAGTGGAACAGGGTTGGAAGGACATTTAAAGATACCAATGGGAACATAAAGGGAGGAATTTCCTTGGCTCTTGCCCTATCATTCGATGTCTTTACCTGAACTCTCCAGAAGCTGAACGACAGGCAGGGCCCGTAGGAGGGGACTGGGAGGAGTGACAGGGAAGAGGGGTAGGGATGACCCTTGGAGTAGAACACTTCCCAGGAGAACATAGGAGTACAGAACAAACCATTATAACACAAAACCCAATATAAAAATAAGTAACATAAAATACAATATGAAAACAACACAGCGCAGCAAATATCATTACACCTCTTCCAGTCAGCATCTCATATATATTACTATTTTCTGCTTTCTTAAGTTTCCTTGAGGTTGCCTTTCATCTCCACATTTCTTCACTAAATGCCTTCTTTTTAAAAAAACAAAGGCTAACACAGTGTCCTTTTTCACCCTTACTTCCAAAGGGAGAAAGGATTCCAAGACTGCAGCACTAGACCTAGCTGTGAATTTCCCTTTAACTGTGAGATCCCCTCTCCAACACACTGAACATTGAACAGATGGCACATGAGGATGTAAAGGTTAAAAAACCCCTAAATATTGTGGTTTATACTGTTTTCAGGAACATGCCACGAATTGGGTGGTTTGTTTTGCTAACTGCTGAAAATTGGAAAATGTTTGAGCAGTAGACATAGCAGGTGTGGCATTGGCATATTTTGGACCCCAGCTGAATCATTAAAGTAAACCAGAAGTATTGAACAGATATTTCCCATGTTATCAAACAGGAGAAAATATTCAGGTATTGCATTATTCACCACTGACTTGAACAACTTGAGCATAATTGAAATTATTTATTTTTCTGCTGCCATTCTGCATCTGTCTGGTCACAAGGATATGTTTTAAATTGTTTGACAGGGGAAGATTGTTTGACAGGATGAACTGTATTATTTTGAGGTTTATTTCTGAAGAGATAAAGGTGCACTGGGCTAGAAATAGCAGGCTCCTCAGCAAATGAGTAGTAGTACAAGATTCCCCCATAACTTCAAATCAGTACACGTTCCCATTGTGTCAATTGCAAAAATTATGAGTGATCCAGAAAGAGAATGAAGAAAGTCTTCTTTTGAGTAAGTGAAATAAGCAAATATCAGAATGTCAGATGAGTTGCCACTTATGTAAATTTTGATATTTATAAACTAGGCTTGTTGAAACAAGCCTTATTGAAACAAAGAGACTTTGACCTCCATACATCATTGAACAGACACAAATTTACTGCTGCATTACAGACACTGGCAGAAGGGCAAAAACTCTTCTCATGGAGGATGGATGAGTTGTATTCAGCAAGAGAAAGGCCAGAGTAACTCCTGCTTTATCAACACTCTGTATCCTGGCCTGTGGGAAGCTCCACATCATGAACCCTCCCCCCCCCATCAGAATGGGCAGAGTAGTAATTGCAACACCATATCCTGTGGAAACATCTTTTTCTTTTGCATTCAAGGTCACTATGAATTGCTGAAGAATGAATAATAATAATAATAATAATAATAATAATAATAATAATAATAAAAACATTAAATACTGCAAATTTCTGTAGGTGCTGTGGAGCAGTGGGGCTTCCATTTTGTACTGCTAAAACCTGCTGGGGAATGTGTGTATGGAAGGAGATACAGGTGTGAAAGCTTCAGAAGAAATTGTGAAAATCAGTTGTAAAATGTAGGTTTTGTCTTTAAAGGTGAGGTTCTAAGTAGAATAATTGTTTTAATCCTTTTCTGCTTAAGAAAAGAATTGTAGAAAATCACTGATAAAGTTATGGTCCCATCAATTTTTTTGTTTGGTTGTTTGGGATTTTTCTTTAGCAACTGGATCAAATAGGAAAATGGAGAACTAGCATCTTGAAATACCTTCTTATATATTATTTTAAAGGTTTTAGGCTTTAAAACAAAACAAAACAAACAATCTGTTATTACTTGTGTGTAGTGGTTTTCGCATTTATTTAAGTATCTGCCTTAAAATATCCAGGTTTCAGAACAATGAGAGACAGTGATAATGCTCTTGAGTGTCACATCTCTTTTGCTCTGCTCCTCCCTTGTGCAAATAACAAAGGGGGGCAGGTGGGAGAGCGGAAAATAGTTTTTCTGCAAAAACTAAACTGTCAATGGTGTCAGAACCTTCAGTCTTCTAATGGTTTTATGTGCTAATTTTTAAATCTAGAAAGGGATGAGAATGCATATTCTGGATATTATTTAGATAACTAAGCAGAAGAAAGTGGAAAATTTAGTATCACAGTTCTCATAAATTTGAGATTTCTCTTATGTATACTCTCTACTTTCTCAGGCTGGAAGAAGAAAATTATTGTCAATTTTATCAGAACATTTAAATCCTTGTATTTTTTTTTTTTCTTTCTGTGTGAATACTTTGTAATCTTTACGTAATGCTCAAGAAAAAGAGCTAGATATTTCTGACATTTGTTATCTGTATGAAGGAATGCTCTTAAAGTTCACAATTCTTGGAAAAGCAAAATGAAGATTCAGACCCAGTTTTTAGTAATTTGCATAGAATTTATCTTTTCAGTTTAAAAGCTTATTTTCCTATGAATTTTTACTTTCCCACCTTAAGGTAATGTTCTTTAAAACAATAAATATGTGGGGTTTTTTTAACACAATATTTTAAGATGTATTGTCTGTGATCTTTCTCGTATTCTGTTTCAGATGTAAAACAGACATCAGGTTCCCATAGAAAACCTAACAGAGACATCAGCTTCGCATAGAAAATGAGAGTGTTTTCCAGATTTACATTATTCATTTTGTGTTTTCCTAGCAAGAGAAATTTCTGTGCACAAAATATTTCAATTTTTTCTTTGGTTGTAGTGCATTGTTACTCTTAGCAGTTCACTTTGCAGTTACTCCACTTTTTCATGCCTACAGGGACTAAGCAGTGTTAAGAGCCCTGGCTGAATAAAGAAGCCACTTGGTACACAAATGAAAATCTTTACTAATTGTGTAGTTTCTTAAATATATTCTTTTATTTGACTTATATTTCTTTTATTATATTCAAAGAAGAGCTGTTCACTCTGAAGGCCATTTTCTGGTGTTTTTTAGTTTTCATGCTTTTCTTTGACAACATTCTAAGAAGATCATTAAACAGTCTATGTAGACACATCCCTTCTTTCTGTTGGAATTGTGTTTGCTTTGAGATGAATAACACTCAAGTTGTCTTCCCAACACCTCCAGCTCTACAATTAGAACTCATGTCTTATTTCTCCAGCCTAGAAATATTTGTGTTGCCCTAGAAATCATTTTTCCCACTAAGATCTCATTAATATATTTCTTCTTCTTCTTCTTCTTTTGTTTGTTTGTTTGTTTGTTTTTGTTTTGGGGGGTTTTCTTCTCTATTTGCCAGTTACATAACTTTGAGATGTGGGATGGGCAACAGGCCTCTCTCAGACATCTAAATTAAAGTGATTTCTTGGGACACCTTCATTAGTGAATAATCGCATAATTTTATGCAATTATTCACTAATGAACAAAAATTATAAAACAGCAAAGATGAAAATACACATACCAGTGAAAATCAGGATGGAGAGGAAAAAGTATAACAGGTAAAGGAATATATCTATTGGCACTTTACATGAATGGGGAATAAGAGAGACATCACCACTGCACTAAAAAGAGTGCATTAGGCCATTCAGTTTGGCTGTAAAACAACTTAGATTTTAATTGCTCATTATGTTAATAAATGTTCCATTTGTACTACCTTAAACCAAAGAAAATTCACGTAAGTTAAGAAAGCTAAGTATCTAAGGTAAGAAAATGTACAATTTTGATTTTTATTTAAGGTGTATAAAGGAAGTTTATTTTGAATTTTTTTCTTTGAGGACTTCAATAAATCTTGATTTTTTTTTTTTTTTATTATAAAAGAGGGGTTTTATTGATTGAAAAGTATTCCTAAAACATTTTTACAACCAAATAAGTGGTTCTTTTCTAACCCCATGTCCTGTCATACAGTGGTATAATTGAAAGACAAATAAATTTGCTATTAAAAAAAAAATCTTAATTTTTTTCTTAAATAACAATTGAAAGGTAGCAGTAAAAAAAAAAAAAAAAATTCTATTTGTGCTGAGAAGATCAGCCTTCTGACTGATGTGAATATTTATTTTTTCATCTCTCTTTGTCTTCTGACTTTTTCCCTGCATTTGATTGCTGTGCTTTGACAGCAATGATTTTTTTGTTCAAATAGCTTTACTTTAACCTTTGACCATATCCAAGAGAGGTCTAGGTATCCAAAATAAAGACCTATCTTTTACAGAAGAAGATGACCATGTGGAAATATGTATACACAACCTCAAACAAGCCCCAGTATTCCACTGCCTACTGTGGATCAAAATTTATTTTTTGGTTTAAATCTGTATGAAATTGTCCATGTAACAATAATCTGCACAAGGAAAAAAATGTGGGGGAAAACAAAAAGAAAGAGAAAATAGGTTTCAAGCAGTGAACACTGTTTTTGTTAACATACACAGAGATTTCTATTTCTTCTCCCTAAACTCACTAAAGTGTTATTATTTTAGTTCAATAAGGAAAACAGATGTCAATACCTAATATCCTTGAAAATCACTTCCCCACTGTTCATGGCTATATCTCTCTCCTACTCTCCCCATACTCCCATTTCTTTTTACTAGCTAGATATTATTCTCTTTTTCCTTTCCTGCCCTGATTACATGCCCTTATATACTTACTCAATATTCTTTGTAGATGTCTCAATTTTCTCCTGAATACAGTTTATCTTTTAGGCTTTTCACAGAATGATATTTCAGATTATTTATGTTTAGTGTACTCATAACTCTGATAAATTTTGTTTTACTTATTACTTATTTTATTCCTATATTAGGGGTATGAAATCTAATTCTGAGTTAAAACATCATAGGCTACAATTTACTAATTTCAGCAGGGACAGGATTTAAATCATGCTTGCATTCTTTCCTAAGAGATAGGGGATTATATGTTTAGATATGCAATTAAAAAAAAAAACAAGTTATTTGAACCATTCTGTTCTTCAGCTGGAATGCAATGCTTAGCTTCTGCTCCAAATTTATTTGAACTTAAGTGTTATGGTTTTCATGGAAACACATGTCAGTCTGTCTGAGCATCAAATATTTTCCTTATTGTAGACATTAGCTCAGCAAACTGAGCCCACAGCTTAGTGGTGGACTTGGCAGTGCTGGGTTAATTGTTGGACTTGATGATCTTAAAGGACTTTTCCAACATAAGTAATTCTAATATTCTATGATTGTAAAAGTACAATGGCCCTTGATACATTGAAAAACCAATCTGGTGAGGAAAATGAAAGGGGAAAGAATAGCTTATTTTTCCCTGGTAAACAGCTTTACAGCAATATTGTCTTCAGAGCAGAGGAGAAAGGTTTAAGTAATTGTGTAGTCTGTGCTACAGACTGTAGTCACAAAAATAAATGTTAACAAATCAGTAGTGTTCTTATCTTACATGTGTGATCACGAACTTGATCTACCATGACTTCCTGTCAAATGTGAAGAGGAAGGTATTCTAACATTTCAGTCATAATGAATTATAATTACTTCAGAACTATTTGAAGTGGTGATAACACTTCTTTTCATTCATCAAATATTGAATACAGTCTGAGCTTGAATGCAAGATTTCTCTCTCTGATAGAACTGGAGAGGTATCTTCTCCACAGCCTGACTTCATGACTCCCTGTCATCCAAGTCTCCTGCATCCACAATTCTGTTAAAAAAAACAAAGTTAACCTACAGCAATACAACACACTGCATTCCTTCAGTAAAATTTCCAGTGAGGTCAATAATTAATTCCTGAGATTGTAGAAGTCCATATTACCATCTAATGACATGAAAATTCCCAGAAAATATAGCCACCACAACTATTTCTACTTCACCAGGTGGCTGTATCTCCAATAGCAGGTGTTAATGACAAAGCATGATGCACAGGTACAGCAGGTATCTGTTTCAGTTACTGATGTTCATTAGGAAATATAAGAGGAAACAAAAAGTCAACTTTAGGCCCATGTTTTACGTAAATATAAAATCATATTTACTGATTGGGTGCAAGAATATGCCCTGAGTATTTTGACTAACTAGTTGAGCATACTGAGCAGCTGCCAGTTATCTTGTCTAGCTAAACAGTCATGATTTAGCAGTAGAATCTTTGCCAATTGCCTTTCTCTTAAAAATACTGTGGTTGCATAAATTTCCATATTCCTATGCATATTTATATAAACTAGGTATTGTGTAACCAGTTTTAACATGAGTTGTATTCATAACACTCTCTTAAACAAAACAAAACAGAAAAAAACGGAAATTATACCATTTTAAACTGCTGCTATTTAAATTGTTTTAGAAAGGTATTACTTTCTTAAGCTCCTTATCAATAAAGTAAAACCACTCCAGAAGCAGTACAGACACATAGTCATGTTACTGTGCAGAAAAATGCATTTTTTGGAGACACTGTCTGTTCAATAGCTAATAGGGAAGAGGGAGAGTGAGAAAAAAAATTCTAAGGTGGAATAAATATTTCAAATTCATACATTTAGAATATCCAAGAAAGCAGAAGAAATGCCTGACACGAATATGTGGATGTAAAAAAAATCAGCTGTGTCTAGACAAGTATACCCTACTAAGTTTAACACTCTTTTTTTGTTTGTTTGTTTGGGTTTGGATTTTTTTTTTTTTTTTGAGGTTGAATATGATTTTAATAATTGAATGTGTGGTTTGGCATGAATATAATTTACCAAAATGTAAAGAAGTAGTTCTAGGACCTTTCTGATCTTATTGTATTCTGGTGCATCTGTCCAGGGAATCCCAAACAGAGCAGAAATCATCTATTTGTTGTATAAGGGAGACTTATTCCAGCTACAGTAGCCCAAGATTACTCAAATGCAAGAAACTCTTAATTTCACACTCAAATACTGCAGAGCCAGGCCTCTCTTGTGAGTATAAAATATCTGAAGTTTTCACTGAAGTTTATAATTCCACTAGAGCAGGAAAATCAATCTGAAAGGGATCTTAAGGTGGCTATAGATTCCAGACACAGTTAAAAGATTTGGTGGTTTGACTTTGGTGGGTTTTTTTAAATTGATACATGTGAACAGGGGCTTCCGCTGCCTAAGTCACTGAATGGGACTGAGGATTAAAATGAAATGCAGGGAAAGGCTCTTAGTTATACAATCTGGTACAAGATGCTGAAGAGGAGGTAGAAGCAAAACTCTAAAAGGAGAAATAATATATTTGGGATAGAATACCTTGATAAAAGTCTAATTTACATTTGAAAGCCAGCTGAGTACTGCTAGGATTACTTTTTACAAAAGAGAATAAACAAGAATGACATTAAAAGTATTAGAATTTTAAGCCGTGCAGAAAGAGACAAATCAGGGAAAGAATTATTTTTATCATAATTATTTTCATTTTCTTCAAAGTCTACTGCACCACTGACAATATTTTTATGCAACTATGTTTACTTTTTAACTCAATTTACTTTGAACTACCAGTGTGTCCATAAGTAAAAAAGCACTGTGAGGTGGAGAGGTTATTTTCTGTAGCTCAATGTACTTTTATTAGTCAGTGACTTACTTCATCAAGGGTTAATGATACATTTCCTTTCTTGACAAGACAGTTGATTTTCTCAGCATGTACACTGCAGGTTCATCCTTTCTCCCCTTGGTTCATAACTTCCAGTCAGTAACTCAGTCAACCAATTCTTTTTGCTGATATGATTTCTTTGGCAACTCCCACATGCAGTTTTTCTTTCATTTTTTCTAGTGTGCACACTCACCACTGAGTGAAGTTTTCACACCTGTGTTAGGCAACTACCAGAATACTCCTATTTTTTAGGAAATGGGTTCTGTACCCAAAGCATGTATGGGTTCTATTAATTATCACAGCATGGATATATCAGTCAGAACACTTAAAACAGGAAATAAATCTGTGTGGTTGATTACATAGTCTGGATAAATGAAGTATGCTGACATTTATAATAGAGTTAGGATTGAATTATAAAGGCTATGATTAGCCAACTCCAACTATTTATAGAAAAACCTAACTCAATCTTTCTGAATGGTGAGAACAGTTCTGGAAGTGTTTGTCATCTACGATTCATTTTTCTTTTTGTTGGAAAGTTGTGCTGTGTTGTGGTACACCGTGCAATCACACTCATTGGATAATAGGCAGGCAGGCTGGAAGGAGAGAGTGGGAAGATATTCCTCCATTAGAGGAGGATTGCAAGAGCAGAGACTGAGAGAACTAAGAAGAATGGGTAGAAGACAGTCATGATACAAAACAAGTAAAAGAAAAAAAAGATAATTTCTTTTAGGTGTTCCCTAATGTTTAGTGGAATCCAAAAACCCACTGAGAGTTGCTGGCTTGAAAGTAAACTTGAGGGAAATACAGTCTGAAAGACTGCTGGAGAGAAAAGACATTTGCTTGCATAACTCTGATTTCTATTCTGTTCAGATAGTCTGAGGTTTCTCCATCTAAATTAATTCATTTTGGAGATAAAGCTCCAGGAAAACACAGCTTTGGTATTTTCTATGTCCTGTTCTGAAGTAAATGTGCAGGCTGTTGCATCTTGGAACAGTGTACACTCAAGGTCTTGTCTCAACACATCACTAGCTTGATCAGTACATATCCAAGAGAAGCGTGTATGAAGAGAAGAAGAGGTTAATAGAATCTGACAGGATACATGCTGAAAATCATAACTTATAATCTTGCAGCTGAAAAATACCTCTTCTGGTAGTTATTTATCTAGAAATGCCCCAGTACTCTCCTGCATGCCAGAGTGACAATCACAGTTCAAGCTGAGGTCCTAACTGGAAGGGCCAGGCTCTCCCAGCTAGTGACAGAAAAATATTGTTATATTATTTTTGCTGAGGATGTTCTATTCCAAATGTCTTTTCTGCAGCTTCCGTGGAGATATCTTAGTTTCTTGAATGAGGAGACCATTCTGCAGAAAGTGTGTCTAAATGTTTGGCCTATGTTTTATTTTTATACACATTCAGAGAATTTATGTTTTCCATTCCATAGGAGTAAAAATATCAACAAATCACAAGCACATCAATCAATGTGAATCAATAATTAAATAGTTAAATTGGTAAAGCTTTTAACTCCCACATAAGACTATCTCTCCTTTTACAGAAATACCTTAAATCTTAAAAAAAAAGGGGGTTGACTAAAATTTTGCAATTAAAATTTTTAACTTGCTGAATGTTATAAAAATCCCTTTTAGTCTGTCACTAAGCAAGAAAATAGGTAAAAAACCACATATCAACAGGTTTCTACACAATATTTTGATGCTATATGTATTATACCTTGTAGGGTGAAGGTTTGGATTTTTTCTTACACTATGGCTGAAAACCACCAGAAAGCGATGCATCCCATTTTGAGGAAAGCTTCCATTGTAATCTTCCTACACCCTAACCTCAACAACTACCTACTTTATACAACAGTCATTGTATATTTTTGTCTTAAATTTTGGATATTATATAATGCTATTTGTGAATTATTATTCTGTTAAGTTCATGAATCACTTGCCTTCCAAAAATAACCTTTATACAAATATTTCTGCAAAATCCCAATTCAAAAGTTATCTCATTCTGCTTCATTACAGAAAGACCTTTAGGGAAAAGTGTTGCATTTTTATTCTTCACCACCCCCCCACCCCCCCCCCAATAATCTGCCTTAGACTCATTGCATTTGTTTATATTTTAATATGCCAGATTTTATAGATTTTTTCTTAATGTATCAACAAAACCTAATATTAATGAAAGGATTTTAAGAAGGGAAATAATATTACTGAATAGGAAGAAAGTAAAATCATATCTTCATCCAATCTAATTTTAACTGATTTTCATATTATTTTTATCCCCAGTAGGTTATTAATTTTGCCTAGATTTAATTTCAGTCTGGTTTTACTATATGTTTAGTCTTATTAAATTTCTTTGCATTCAGTATCCATCAGCATCTTTCTTATATTAGAAGGGCATTGATACATGTTTAGCACATAGAATTTATACATATAATAGCCATGATGATGACAAAAATTGTAATCAGCAAAGATATTTTTGTTTTATTTACCCCATAGTAAAATTTTCAAAGCAAAAAAGCACTATACCAGATTACTGATAACTTTTATTTAGGAAGTCATGATAAATCTCCTTCTAATCTTATGTTATATTTACCATGAGTTGGAAATAACATAAAACTGATGAAAAGCTGCAGAAAATAGAAATCATAATTTTTTGGTTAATAAATAATAACCAGAAATTAATCTGCCCTTTAAATTTTTTTTTCTTAATAATCTGTGCTTTAAGACAGCAGAGGTTCCTTTCACTAAAGCTGAAAGGCCATACATGGGAAAAAAATTCTGTAAGTACACTTTTGAGATGGTTAATCATACTGTTGATGTACAGAGAGTGAGTGAGACTTAGGGGTTATGGTAATTAAAATTCTGAAAGGGAGTTGCTTATTCCTTGTCTTTAGTTATGGAATTTAGTAATTTAATTTCTTGCATTAGAAAACTGACAGAAACAGAGGTTTGGTAAGGCACTGCAACAGATTGCCCAGAAAAATCATTTCTGCCCCATCCTTGGAAGTGTTCAAGGACAGGCTGGATGGAGCTGGTAGCAACCTGATCCAGTGGAAGGTGTCCCTGCCCATGTCAGGGGGTTGAAACTAGATCATCACTAAAGTCTCTTCCCTCCAGACCATGCTATGATTCTGAAAATCTGAAATACTTGTTTTCATAAAGTAATAGGTATTTTGTACGATGATGTGAAAAGCAGCACCTATATGAATTCCTATCAGACTGAAGTAAGTAGACAGTAATTCAATATTTTCTTCTGCAACTATAAGGGATTAATGATGTTCAAAATAAAGCAGAGAATTTTTTTTCTTCTGCAGATATAATTTGATTCTTCTTTTATCATCTCCAAATGATAAGTAGAACCACAAGGGACAGCAATTTTAAGAGTTTAAGAGAATATAGCCTCTGTATTGTCTAAATAAATCTGGTTTTATTCCTTTGAGCATATTAGAGATAGTCCTACTGAATAAATCAAGTTTTAAAGGAAATGTTTTATGATAATTAAGAAAAGGACATTTAAAAAAAAAAAGTAATTATGCTGGAAGTTCATTAAAAAACCTTAAAGCAAAATTACTGGGGTAAAAAGTCTAGAAGGAAGGCCTGAATTCTTAAACATACCATCTTTATATAATACCCCTGCACAGTAAATGCAAATCTCTCTATGGTAGTCCATTTGGATCTTCCTATATCATGGGACAGTTAAGAAGACAGTTATATTGTTATTTTCTATATCTGGACACTTGTTCAGCTTACACATAAAAACACATATTCCTGCTTTCTCTGTCTATACCAAATAATGATTGATACTTTTATTTATTTTTATTATGTACCTATCTCCTCAGTCTTCACTTACTGGTACACACCTGTGCTATTTATCTGGATTTTTTGTTCAAATATGAAGAGGCTAGGAAACATATTACTTAACCATCAGATCAAGTGGTATGAAAACCACTGTTTCCCAAGCTATATACTCAGGGTAGGATCAAATAGAACAGTCACCTGTAACTTGTTGTGTAATTAAGTCAGTTTCAATGACACAAGAAATAAATGTCCATTCCTAAAGTGGTCGTGGCTAAGCTGAGCTATTTACAGGAGCAGTTCAGTTTGAAGGACTATGTTCGACTTCATAATCTGTGCTTTCTAGATATGGACTGGAAGTTGTAAGAATTAAGTATTCTATTGACACAGGCAAAGAATATTCAGAGGGTAGGCAGAGTACATTCAGAGGTCAGTTGCTTTTGGAATTTTGTGTTTTACAGTGTGATGAATTAATACTAAGAAATACAAAGAGGATGGAAATATTTGCGTTGGCTTTCTAAATTAGATAAACAAAGTAATAGCCTTGAGGAGCACAGGCTTCTCTGATCTTTCTCAGTGTATGCTCCTTGTATTCTTTTTAAAAAACCAGTGGTAAACAGATAGCTTTGGAAAAACAGCTCATCGTCTATGAATATGAATTTTTGTGCACACCTTTGTGTGTGCGTGCACACGTGCACTTGTGTTTTCTTTTGGTTTTTTTTATTTAATTGAATACTGAAAAAATAGCTTGTTTTTTAGTCATGTTGAGTTAATCAACACTAGTGCATCTTCACTCTGAGGGAAACTGAGATATAAAAGCTGCTACCGTCCTTTCTGAATTTACTAACAAAAAAGGCAAACTAAACAACCACAGTCAATAACTTGTGACTTAACCTTCCCAAATAATTTGTCTTTCCAGATCTAAAGCTTACAATGTATAAAGATTTTCCTACCTCTGTACAATTTCTGAATAGTTCTTTGTGAAATCAGATAAAATAAAACCTTGTTTGCTTTGAAAACTTCACATGCACTAAATCTGTTTTATTGAAATAGTTTTGATTTGATTGATTTTTATTTAAAACTTTTTTGTGTGAATTTTCTTACCATGATTTAATAAACCTGTCATAGGAGTAGAATTTTTAACAGTCTAAATTTCTATATTGCTGTGTGTGAAAGGTACAATTAATGATTTTGTGAAGGGCGGGGAAATGGTATGTAAAGGCAAGAATTTTGTCACTTCTGTTTTCTTCTGCATGGTTCTACAATATATTATTCAGAGTGTAAAAGCAAGTACGCTGAAGATAGAAATGCCATAGTAGAGTTGCTCTTATACATCTAATTGGGCATTTTACAAGGGGAATTATGAAGGGGATTTTTGAGAAAGGATTTGACTGATTGTGAAAAACACACCTAAGAAGAGGGAATTGGGGTGAAGCAAAATCAAAGAGTAAGGCAATAGGGAATAAATTATATTTATAGTTTAATATGACTAAGTTCAGCTTTACAATGGTCTTAAACTCACAAAGGAATCAATCAATTGGGAAATTATGATATTACTAAGGACTAAGACAAACTAGTATAACACGACAGGAGAAAATCAGGAGGGATAAGGAACGGAATAAACCACCAGAAAGAGAGTGACAGGAATGAAAGATAAATACATAAGTAAATTAATTAGTAGAATACAACCAAGAAATGCCTTTGTGAGGTGTTCAGTGAAAACAGAAGATTGATGATAGATGACAGGAGTAACAAATTTTTGAACCTTTTTTACTCAGCTTATATTAATATAAGTAGTATCAGAAATTTAGTACCAGTAACGGTATGTATAATTGTGGAAGATGATGTTAGGAATTTGGAAGCTAATTGTGGAAGACAGGAATGTTTGAATTTGTTAAAAGTCTTGAATAAAGAGGACTAGAGAAATAAAGAATTATTCATATATGCAACATAAGGAACTGTGTGTTCTAGAGCATTAAAAAAAAAATCAGAAATTGTGAAGGAAGAGTTACAGAGGATTACAAAGTTATAAATGTATATGTTATCTTCGAAGAAAGAACAATAAGAAAAAAATAAAATGGTCAGGGATTTGTGCCTAATTCAGCCTAGCTTCAGTAGGCTGAATGTTCAGAAATATGGAACAAAAAACATAAGCCATCTATTTTTAACAGTCAACATTCATCTGTCAAGAGCAAAACAAATCAAAACAGCTTAATGTCTTTTTTTGACAGGACAAAAGCTCTTGTGTGTGACAGAAGAGTAGAAAATGTCACAGAATTAAAGATAAGAATACCTCTAAAATTTTCATAGGAAAGTCAGGAAAACATTGTCTACATGAAACCCTAATAGAAGGGTACACAGACAGCTAAACAATGTTGAAGAGTTCTTAAATCAAAAGTTTTACGAAGCAAAGCATTCAAAATGTCTGTTCCAGATTTCCTACTACTCAGTTTTGTAATTAAACATTTAGACACTGTATGAGAAAAATGTTAACCAGTTTGGAAAGTATATGAAAATTCAAGGAAAACGCTGAGCACTTGAATACATTAAATTACTTGGAAATGGTCCAGTGGAGAGTAACAGAGCTGTTCAAAAAAATAATTGAGATTGTTTAAAGCAGAAAACTGAGAGGGTGACACGATAATGGTATGCTAAAGGTTGTCAGTAGGAAGAAATTACACTTCTGTGTCCACAAGATATAGGACAAAAAGTTATGGTCACAGACTAATCCAAGAACATATACTTCAAATGATTATATGGATCCCTGCAGTTACAGGCATGCACAGTCAGAATTTAGTGCTCAATATTTTTCTCACTAATTGAAGAATATAGCACGACACCTATAAATTGGGTATGTAACTGTTAGTCACACCACTGTACTGAAAGTTTGAAAGAATTGCACTGAACTGGGTTATTATCTCATCTGTGAAATAATTTCCCCTGTTTACTCTTTTGGGGTTCTCTACATACAGATACAACAAAAACTGTGCAGGAAAGGAAAACATGAGAAATTTGTGGTTTACAGTGTCATAATACTAAGATTTATTTTGAAAGTCATTTATATGCACACCTCCACATATTTCAGAGCAGCAGGTTATTTCCAATATGTTTTAATATATAGATTTATTCATTCTGATGTGCAAATGAATGTCAAGAAACCCTTATTCTTTCTGGATGCTTTCACTAACGTAAAACAATCAATCAGTAGCACTCACTTAATTCCTCATCTAACAGTCTGTTTGCCATGGAAACTTTGTGATGTTGCCTGTCACTTCTCATTACCTTTTGATCAGTAGGATTTCAGGAATGGCACTGCTGGAAGCAGTAGACTTTGACAATAGAAGTGCGTTTAATAGAGCACTCATGTATAAGTTAGCCATTTCACAGTAGACATAATAAATTATGTTAACTTTTAGAGACAATTAAAGCTAGGCAACCTCTAGGGTTCTGTGGTTTAAACTAGATTTGACCAAAGATAATGAGCATTTAGTATCAAGCAAGCCTCAAATGTTATCAAATCTTATGTTCAGAGAGAAAAAGTGTCCTTGTAGTTTAAAAATATGACATAGCCTTTCTTTTAAAGTTTCTTTAAGCTCCAACAACAAAAACATGATTTTTCTTAGAATACATTCTATCAGCTATATGCTTAGGTCTAAGCATGGTATTTTTGAGTCAAGAGAGATACTTTAATCAGCAGAAATTTTGCATTTCTGTCTTCACTGTGGTCTTCTCTTTCTAGAATGGTTTGTCACTGGAAAGATCCTCTCACATCATGCTCCTCTTTACATAAATATTTTAACTTCTTGAAAGTTCATATATATGATTAAAAATATCTAGTTTTCCAAAATAATAATATTTTTTAGAAAAGTTCCAGACCACTTACACCAGAGCTACACAATGAGATCTGTGTCAAAGCAGAAGCTTTAAGTATTTGTTGAGTTAACAGGGTAATTCTTCATAAATGCTCTGTTAAAAGACTGTTCCTGAGGGTAAGAATTGTTGCAGAGACCCTCTGCACACTCTCTGGTATGTATCAGCCAAGACTGAGAGCACATTACACATTCAGTGGCTTAAATATGGGAATTTCAGCTTCCTTTGTCACTCCAGCAAATCTACTTCTGCCAATCTTTGTCAATATTTTTACCTGTTTTTATTAATAATCCTTTGTTTATGCCATCCTCCCCTGCATTTAAATTTTTGTGACTATGCTCTTATTAACTAAATTTTGATGGTCTTTTACAAAATGTGATCCAGTGGCAGAATTTAGGAGAAAAATGCTTCTTGCAAGTTTTTGAAAAGTGAGATGAAATGAGTGATGTCAGAAAAAAAACCAAGCTACACTTTAAGGAGATATTGATGACCTAGTTATTTATTAGATGTGGCAGTAACTGAAAACCAGGATCACAACTGTACTTATACAAGGAATGACTTGTTTGATTTTCAAGATGGTTTACTTTTCATTATACTGAAATTTCACCCAGATGTTTCTTTGTCTACAAGTAATTTTCTTTTACTTTCTTGATTCCAAGTATATTACAGATATAAAATAAATTCTGAGAATTGATACCCTTGTTAACAAACAAAAAAAATCATAAAGAACTTTTCAGAATTTTTCCTTCAGCTTATGAAGCATGTACACTGTAGACTAGAGGCTAACCAGCAGTTATCTGGCAGATTATTCTGATAGCACACAATTTAGAGTACTCAGCTGAAATATCATATACTCGTTGGGTTGGCTTTCAAATAGCCTGGGACTACCAAGATTGAAACACTAAATAACTGTTTTGCAAACTGGTTTTGGATGTAACTGAAGGTGAGTTTATGACCATGCTCTTATGATTTTAATGGTTCTTGGATTTTGCTTTTTTTTTTCTTTAGGAAGGTATTTACTATAATTCAGCAGGTACTGAACAACTGCATTATGAATCACATGGCTTTCGTTTTTTATTATCATTTTCATATACCATTATTACCCTATTTTTACTTCATTTTTGATTATTAAAATGTTCTTATTTCAGTCTACAGGTGTAGTAGCTTTACATTTGCTAATTTTTGTTTCTTAAAATTTAATTTTTAATTTAAATTTGAAAAGGGACTCTTCCTGCAATTTATCTGATTTTTAACCCTGTGTGTTCGCAGAGATGTGTCACTTTTCTAATGTCTACATTAGCTGTCAATTTTCATGCCTAGTCAATGACTGGTTTTGCTATAACCTTCTTGAAAAAATCATTTCCTTCCCAAACTCCCACAACAGGTTTTGCCTTGATTCTCCTCTCCATTCTGTCAGGGTTGCAGGGAGAGAAAAGTGTTAGGCAAGCAGCTACGTGGAGTTTAATTTCCAGCTCAGCTTAAAACAAGACATGTTCATTTAAAGAAATGCAAACCTGGAGTTGGTGAAAGTTGATTTTATGGGTAGTGGAACAAAGAAATAACATATAACATTATGAGATTTAACAGTAAATAAACTGCTTATCTTAGAAACAGGAAATAGCATAAAGCTGTGTTTATTATGAAAGGTCCAGGTTTACAGCAACACTGCAACATGTTCCCACCAAAGGCCAGGAATTGAACTCACATATTGTTGCTCTATATCTAACAAATTAGATTCCAGGCAATCTGTCTTGGATTTTTCCCAACAATACACCTGGATACTTTATAATAACAAAAAGAGACGGAAAAGCATCATTTTTATGAAGACTTTAATAACATAGACAAATGGGATACCATGAACACAAACAAAAACCTAGTAATCCTAAACACATTCAGTGTTGTGGTAGAATAATGCTGGATGCAAAAGTCCATCTGTCTTTACTGTTGTCTCCTGTCCTGAGTACTTTGCTAACACAAAATAACATAAGTTTTGCAGCAAATAACCACTTGTAGTACTTAGAGTACTTTGTGCCCTATGTGATGATTCAACACAACAGTGCAGTGTATGATATATGGTCAACCACTGAATGAATACAGTCTTTAATATATTTGTGAATATGCTTATTTAACATAAATATTCTGGTATGGTCCTATAAAAATGGCACTGAGATATGCTTAGACATTTTAAATATACAATTTCCTGAGCTGTGTACAGCTGTTTGCAGCACTACTGGTGTATTTCTGCTTAGATGACCTTGGTGAGCAGACAATTACTTCAAACCATTAAAACTGTTTGGAAAGAGAAAAACACTTGCATTCATGACAAGCAATAACTTGGACAGAAACATTAACTGAAAGAGTCAAATAGAGCCTGCCAACAGATTGCCAGATGTCCAGATTAGTTAAGATATGATGACAAAAACCTAGATATAATCTGTCAGCCAAATCCTGGGGTCAAAGCCATTTCCCTTGGAAAATAGAATTGCACATTCAAAGGTGATATTCTCTCAATCCTGGTATTGTTTCTTTGCACAGATGTGTCCTTTGTGTAGAGCTACAACAGCCTAAGTCAATTTCAATTGCTTGGAATAGCAAAGATGAGACAAATCCTTATACTGCAATAAAAGTAACAACTCTGTGGAGGATCAATGTAAAAGTAAAATAGAAAAGGCATACTCAGACCCCTCTTATATATGTATGCTCTAACCTTTCTGATCTGCTTTTGATGCTGATCACTGAGACACAGCTATTTTCACTATGCAATTTTCAGCCATTGCAGGCAGTAGCCAGTTATACCGTGAAGCAATCTGAATTTCATCTCTGTTGGCTAGGATGTTGGGATGAATGTCTGAGATAATGGTGTATTTCTTTGAGCCTGAAATATTCTTCCCAACATAGAAAATGCTAGGTCAGGATTTAAATGCAAGTGTATGTTTTGAGCATTGGGAAAGCAGCAAATGAATTCACAATATCAAAGGAAAAAAGAATGCAATGTGGAATATTAGCTAAAGGCTCACCTCAAAAACGGTAGAGAGGTGTCACAGCAGTACAAGTGTGTGCTCATTTGTTTGTTTTGGTCCAGAAAAATCACTTCAGCGGAGAATATTTTTGACCATATCAAAGAAGAAAATACTGCTTGAAGTCTGTAAAAGTTTGAATAACAAACTTCAAGATTAGAATTGTCATATCAGATCAGTGGTCTGTCTTTCCCAAAGCCTGTCTTCAACAGGACAGCAGAAAGTGCTTGAGAAAGGAGAATAATAAGGTAAGTATGTACTGATTGCTCATTTCCCTCGAATACCTACTCAGCCACCAGTGATCTGTGGCCCTGAGACTTTCCAAATGACATGAGTGGTATTCTTTGTTTAATACTTTCCAATTTTATATTGTCAGCTATGCTATAGCCATCCTTGATGAAAAAGAAATATTGTTCAAGGTATTTAAAGAATGTATATATGATTTTGTCACTTCCTAAATATACGTCACTTGGCAGTGATTGCATCATCTTTTAATTTCCATAAAATACCCCCAGAAACGTTCATCATACCTGCTTCATGTGTTTGCCCCATACTTATTTTGTAGAATCATAGAATATCCTGATTTGGAAGGAACTGCTAGGGATCATCTAAGTCCATCTGCTGGCCCTGCACTGAACAATCCCAAGAATCACATAATGTTCCTAAGAGTGTTGTCCAAATGCTGCGTGAACATGTCAGGCTTGGTGCTGGGACCACTTCCATAGGGACCCTGTTACAATACCCATCTACCCTCCAGATAAAGAACTTTTTCCTAATATCTAACTTAAATTTCCTTGGTGTCGTATCTCTGTTCACCAGAGATTTATGCTTTCCCTGCCACTTCCCCTGCAATCTTTAGACCAAGTTGGGGTGTCCCCTCAGTGTCACTTCTCTAGCCAAGCAAACCAAGTGACCTCACACACAAGTGCTGTTCCTCATACAGAAGCTGTTCCTCATATGGTTTCCTACTCCTCAGGCACCTGCAAGAAGGCAGGTGTAGTTTGATCTTTTTGATCCATTTTTTCTGGTAAAAATGGCTTGTAAGTGTCTTTAATTTTCATGAGATTTGTATTGACAACCACCCACTGCACATATTGGCAGTTTTTTCAGTTTGAAAATTTTGCCCCAAGTGCTTTCATGAGGTTGATAACTCTCCAGAGACACTGACTAGGTATTGATTGTAAAGCTATATTAACTATGTGCTGAATTTCCAGTTCCAGTCTCCATTTTAAAATTTACCTAAATATTCAGCAGAAAAAGCTGAAATTCCAGGATGGGAAAGAAAGAGAAGAGGAAAAAAAAAAAAAAAAAAAAGCTTCCATTATAAATGTGAAGTTGCCTAATATGTTCAGTTTTGTACTAGGTATTCTGGAAAGATGTGGTGGTTTTTAATAGGACAGTCTATGATTTTTTTTTTTGGCACAATCCAATTTGTTATTTATGGTTTAACCTGTTCATTCACCTTGCATTTATTTTTTTCCCTTCCTGCAAGAAATATAAAACAACTAGAGAGGAAAGGCATTAAAGATTTGCTTTAAAAGATCAATTGCACTTTGATGCACTTCCTTTGCTTATTGAATTGAAAGTTCACATTTTATCAGTTTGAAATATGCGTAAAAATGAGGTATTCAAGAAAAGAAATTAGAAAACCCAAAAGCTCATAGAAGCATCACACTTTCTTTTACAGATTATTGCACAAGGGTAGACAAAAAGTAGCAACAGCAATTTTTTTCTAGTGACAGAATATGTGGCAGATTAATGATTGTTATTTGAATCTACATTTTAGTTCATTTTCCTTCAGGATATAAGTTAATAGGATATTGATGGCATTTGAACTCAGAACTACGTGTTCTGTAAACAAATACTGTGTAAATTCTAATCGGTCATTTTGCCACCTGATCTCTGTACCCTCAAGATGTGGGTATGTTTCCTGAGAACTGTTAAAGAAAATAGAAATATCTAAAAAAGAGACACATGCACTACTGCATGCCTTTTCCACTTCCCAAAGATGAAATTCCACTCCCTTGTTTAGAGAAACTCTGCCTCAGGTTCTGTAAGGATTTAAGTATAACAGTATGTTATACTTAACATAGCTTTGCTTTGGTAGATGTTGAGGTTTTGAGCTTATTTAATTTATTTTTCAAGTGACACCACTTCATTATAAAATATTGCTGTTCAGCCAACCAGAGTCTCAAGATGGCAACTAGCTAGTTAGTTGGTCCTTTTCTTGGAAAAAAACCTAAAACTAAAAAAAGTAAACAAACAAACCCCAAATATATATATTCTTATGTAATACAGAGCTGCATTTTAATTAATTAAATCTGGGTTCTTGATATTGGATCACAGTATCTTCCTTTGCAGGGCGTATTATCTTCCCTCTGTCAGTCAATACATAGGGTAAAAATACTACTAGCTGCCTGTAATTTTTTATGCTCTTAACTTTGTGTTTGTTCTGTGCAGTTAAAAACAAGCAAAATAACACTATTATTTTCAGTGAGATAATTTACAGAATTGATTAGGATGTTATATGAAGAAAAGATCATAAAGATTTTATTTGGGAAAAAAAAAGATAATTCCTTTATTTTAAACACTGGCTTCATTTTTTTAAGCTGAATATGATATTAAGTGAAACTGTCATACTTTTTCAAGGCATAGAAAAGTACATTTATTCAATTTGAAAGGGTAAGTCTTAACTGTGATGTGTATGAGAACATATTAAGAAAATATCCCTATTAAATTCTTATGATTAAGATAAAATCACCTTTCAGCTCTCTATAAAAGAGTGTTTCTTTTACTCTCCTGTATGTCTTTATTTTGTTTGTTATTATCTCAATGAAAATTAGTTTAAGAAAAAGTCCTATTCTCTTAATAAGTTTTTCTATTTATTCAAGTGTTTTCAATACACATTATTATTTTAATAAATCTTGTTCTTATGAGTTTGTAAATCTCATCGGATAACTTTTATTATCACATTACATAGAAAATAATTATAGTAAAATTGTGAGCCACTGCAATGTCATTTATTACAAAACGCTTTCACACATATTTAAGATTCACTGATTTTTCCAAAACTATAGAGTCCCATTTCCAGTCCTGTTGACTTTGTGGGTCACAGACTCATTTACCTTTTGTCATCCATAAATTAAAAATACAAATCTTATAAATATATTTTTATATATGTCTTCTGGTCCCACGATAGCTGATATAGGCCATCCCTGAAATAATATTGCCTATTTATGCAGTACCCAGGGGAGGAGTCTGTACAAAAAGAAAACCAGAAGAAAAAATAATGAATCATAGAATTGTTTGAGAATGGAATTCTTTGGCATAGATCACCATCTTCCTGTTGTGCCAAATTCGGAAACACACACACAAAAAAACCAAAACAAAACAAAACAAAAAAACAACAACAAAAAGTCAATGTAAATAAAGAACATGGGAATATGTTACTCTTTCAAGATAACATGTTTTAAGATTTTTGAAAATTAAAATTCAGCTAGAGCTTGAAATTCGAATTGCAGTTTCTTAGTGTTTAGAGGTAGAGAATATAGTATTAGTAATGAAATTAGAAATTAGTAATGCTGATGTCAGAATGCAAAGTTTCAGGTTCAGTCCTTTAGAAAGTAGTGTGGAAAGGATTAAATCATGACATAAAGTGATATAGCTGCTGATTCACTGAGTGTATGAAAAACAAAGTTGGCCAGATCACTTTTGTGGGGATCTCAAAAACACTAATGGAATGACAGAGACTGAAACACAAGCTTAGGCCCGCTTAGAGATCAGACTCGTGATTTTCACGTTCCTAGTCCCTTCCATTTTTCCAGAGGATTTTTCTGTTCTGTCTCAAACCTTGTGAAAACACTGCGAATTTTAACGCCTTGAGCTAATGGGTGATGCATAATGGAAACAGTTTTTGATTGTACTAGGGAGTCATAAAATACCTAAAGTCAACATGTTAATTCATAATTGCTGTAGCAAGGTACTTAGCTGCATGTGAAAAATATTGAAAGACTTCTAGCACAAAGGCAGCAGGACAAAATGTTCTAGGAAGTTATCGGTGGGTAGTTTCTCAGTCCATCTGTGATAATGCCTGCACAAACACAGGAACAGGCTAGCAGTACTTTTCAGTTTCATTTTCTCAAATATAAAGAAATATTTACTTGATTATATATGCTGGAAAGAGATTGGTGTCTTCAGTCTGTAGGAGAGCTGAATACATCAGGCACAGGTCAGAAATATTTACCCAATCCTACCTGCCTTCTCTGTCCCAAGGCATGAGAAGGCATAAAATGACACAAAGGTTGCTGATTTTTTTTTTTTTTTTCCTTTCCTTGTCTGTAAAAGCTCAGTAACTAAGAAATGAATGCATTTCAGTGACCCTCCAGAATACAGTTACTTGCCTTTTGGACTACCACATATTATCTATTAGTCTACTAGAAAAACCCCAGCCTTTTCCCCAACATTAATTGTGCTAGTATTTAAATAAACTAATTTCTTTTTTCAAGATTGTTTAGTTCAGATTCTTCAATTTTATTCATGACAATATGTTTATAAAGTGTTAAAATACTATTTTTAATGAAAGATAATTAGATTATCTCTCCGGTTTATAATACTCTATATTATAGAGTGGCTGATCATTTTAAAATGAATTAGCAACATGTTTTTCAATATTTTTTGCTTTGTTGCTTTTTTGTTGTTTTTTTGGATAAGACTGACAGTACCTTAGCAATTTTGTGCAAAAACTGCTCTGTCTCATAACTGACATATTGGATCCTTGTACCTAAGACACTAATGAGCTCATTCAACACTGCAGATGGTAAAGAACACCTTCTGTCTAACATTGCTTCCCACATTATAATAGGGTAGGGGGACAAAAGAAGAGCAAGTCTCTCTCTCTATATTCTGATTACACTTTCAACATGTGCAGATCCTTTAAAGATTCAGGAGTTGCAGTTTAAAAAGACACTGATTTCAATTATTCCTCCTTTTGAGCAAAAAAATAGCTTTTTGCAGTGCTACTAACATTCTCGGTTTAACAAGGTTGCACAAAAAAATTATATTTATATAGATTTACCTCCTAAAAATAAATCTGGTTTGTCTCTTTTAAATTGAAAATCTGAACTAAAACCTGATGCGGTACTTCAGCTCAATGAACAGACGACAATAACAACTCTTTTTGCAATCTTATTAAGTAGAGACAAATTTATCCCAGATTGTTTTGTTTAAAATTAACTTGACACTTCTAAAAATCACAAAATTAATCTCATTCAGTGCTCTTTATATGTCCTTATATGTTCAGTATAAGTCCCATGAAATTTTGATGCCAGTAAATTTCTTTATTTTGCTTTATCATGATGTGATCAAAATCCATCTTATTTTGATTTATTTTAATAACTACTCAGAGCAGATGCATCTATTGAAATATCTGGTGAAATTTCCTTTTTCTAATTTGTGCAAAGATTAGATTTTACTCCTTAAGACAAGAAGATTGCAAGTCGCTTGTTTTGCTTTATATTTCTTTTATTTGGAATCTTGTATTCTATCCAGGAAAGATCAGTGCAAAAAGTTAGTGGTATCCATGGGACAGACTTTTCATAGAACTCATGGGATGATTTCAGAATAAATCCTTTGAGTTCATATATTTGGCTGAATTTTTTAAGTCCAGGGGTTATCTTCTCAGGCAACTCCTTCTTTCCAATGTTCGTGGGTTGACCTTGGCTGTCTATCACACCCCTGCCCATCTGCTTTCTCATCTGCCCTCCTTAGCAGAACAGGGGGAGAAAATAATGTGAAAAAACATCATGGCTTGAGATAAAGATGCTTTACCATGTAAAGTAAAAGTTGTGCATAGAAGCAAAGCTAAAAGAGGAATTTGTTCACTAAGCCCTATTGATGGACAGGTGTCCCGACATGTCCTTGGGAAGCAGGTTCTGAGTATGCATGTGGGTAGCTTTGGATGACAAATGCCATTACCTCTAATGCTCACAGTATTCCTCATTTCCTTCAAGTTTTATTGCTGAGTATCTTATGATTTGGACCTTCCCCTAGGCGGGTTGGGGTCTACTGTCCCAGCAGTGTCACCTCCGCACATTCAGCTTACTGGCCATCAGGACAGGGCTTGCAGGGGAAGCCTTGATGCTGAGATCCCAGCCCAGCAATAGCCAAAACACTGCTGTGCTATCAGCTCAGGTTTAGCCACAAAGGCGCTGTATAGAAGTTAACTCCATCCCAGCCAGACTCTGTACGCCAAGGAATGCTGATATACATATTATTCATGCATTGCATTCATGAATCCGACCTTTGTGAGATGTCCTCTATTCCTTCAAGTTCAAATGAATTTCAAACTGAGCTTGTGGAACTGAAAAAGCTTCAGGGGATAAATTTGCACAGTAAAATATTAAGCTTTACTTAATTAGATTCATTAATGATCAGGCTTTTGGTAAAAAGTAATAAGGATTGTTTTGATAATTTTCATCATGCAAACAAAATGCCAAAAATCTTGGAAATAATTCAGAGGAGAACTTATTAGGGAGAAAATGAAAAACATTAAAGGGGTACAAGGATGGTAGAAGAATTAAAAAGAAAAAAAGGTCATTGCCTGCTTACTGGTAGTCATTTATTTTTTGGATTTTGCATTTAAATTTAATTATTGTAATCCCATTTGAAGTGCAGCGTTTTATGTGAAAAAAAAAATCCTAATGACTGAGCTTAAAAGAGAGAGAAGGGAAAGAATTGAGCTAAACTATTTTACAGAAGGTTTAGTATGGTATATTTACCGGCTTTTCAATGAGCTAAATAATAAGATTAATATTTAATTAATACACATTAAGGAACAAATAGCTACTTGCCACTTGGTGCTTGGGTCTATATCCAATGTACATGATTTTTTTATTTCCTCATTGAAACTATGGAGTGAAAACAGGCCTCTTACAGTGTTAAAGTGGCTGATTCTTGGGAAGACACTGCCCTGGTTCAGGCCATTTTTTCAGCCTCAATAGTGTTCAAGGTCAAATGACACATCTATCAACTGATTTTTTACTTCTCACCTTATTGAATGCAACATGTACCAACAGACTTTTGTTTCACTCTCTCTTCCCAGCGTAGAGCAACCATGGCTCAGACTGATTTTGTATTTTCTGAAACAAGGTAATGTATGGATGCTCTTGTATAAATGTCCACTTACTTGCTTTAAAGTTTTGTTCTGAGGTAGTTATTTCTTACATATAGAAATATGTGTAGTTAATGTATCTTTCTACAAAAATTCAGTTTCTCCTAAAAAGTATTTTAGTGGAAGAAGTGAAAGAAAAAACTTAAACTTCTTCAAAAATTCAAACATCCAAAAATTATATTCCTAGCAACAGGAAATTTGATATACGTATTTCAGTTTTTAAACTGAACTCTTGAAAAAATCTCCACCATCTGTTAAATTTTTCATTATTTTTATATTTGTTTAAAATATATCTTTTTACAAATTATTTTCTAAAACCAGAGAAACTAGATTACTCTTCAGTGAAAGCTTTGATTTGTATCTAGTTTTCCAGAATCAGAACACACAATACCCAAAACAAGAAATTAATTTTAACCTGAGAATTCATAATAAAATTATGAGAGATAATTATGAAAGAAGTTATTCTTTATGTTGGTTCCTGGGGATTTTTTCCAAAGAATGGCTTCAATAACGGACACCTGATTTTATCCAGGGGCTGTCAAGTTTTCTTTGAAAAATACCACAGTCAGACATAATGTTCCAGTTAATCTTAGAATCAGAGGAAAAAAGGGTGGAAGCACCTTAATCAGGTGCTTAATACTGAGTAACTAATGGTAGCATATTTTCCAGTATTACAGATTAGATAGTATTATAGATTATTATAGATTAAATATTGCAATATTAAATTGCAAAAAAATAACATTATATCAGAGGAACTGAGAATATTGCAAAAAGGTGTATAACTAATGCAAAACCCCCAGAAAAACTGATGAACATTGTTCATTATTGTCTGTGATATTTTGGTATTCCTAAGTGAAATACAAGAAGAATGACTCTATCAAATTAATAATGTAATACAAATATCAGCTTAGAAAAACCCAAACCTTTCAGAACTCTACTGGAAATATAAATCTTTATTTGTGACTTATCTGACCTATTTTTATCTGGGACCTGTTCAGAAAGGTGTTTAAAAAAAAAAAAAAATCACCAAAAACAAATATTGCAGTATCCCTCCCTCTTTGAAATACTTTTAAAAATATTCCCAGTGCTAAGCATTTATATTATTAGTGTCTTGAGTATTTTTAACTTGTTCTCCATCTGCATATACTTAGTTTCACACTATAATATTTCATTCAGCAATTTGTAAAGCTGGGGATGACATAACTCTAATTTGGGAACAAAACGGGGAAGGGAAGGAGAAGGGGAAGGGGAAGGTTACAGTCTAAATCTACACTTTTAAAATCAAGAACCTTCTTCCTTTTTCACCTTCTGAATATAACCACACTGATGGTAGAGCCTTATGGTTTCCATAAGAAAGGAAACCATGGAGCCTTATGGTTTCCATGCACAGGAAAGCAGCATGCAATGGGTGATGCACAGGCATTAGTGCTGGGATGCACTCAAATCATGTCATCATGGTGACAGTCTTCAGAGCTGTCTTGTACAGATCAGCATAAAAGGATCTGACATCGGATTTGTCCAGTCATGAGAAAAGCTTTACACCAGTATTTAGAGTTCTAATGGTTCAAAAGCTGCAACTTCTAAAACAGCATTTCTGAAGGGAAGTTAGTAATTATCTTCATTCACTATTGTTTGAAGACATATACTATTTCTTTATATATATATATATATATATATATATATATATATACCTTATATATATTATATTAAATATATTTAATATATTATTTCTCTTGTCCTTCCTCACTTCATCCCCACAGAGTTCTACTATCAGTATTCCCTTTCTAGTATGTTTATTCACCTTTATATTTAAAGTATATGTGTGAACACATTCACAGGGTGTCATTTGAACATTGACATACCATTAACAATGCTTCATTCATATTCATCTACATATTCAGTATTTGCTTACTGTTATGAAGATGGCAGGAAAGGCACGTATTTCACTGGAGTTGAACTTTGGGATCATATTAATTAATTCATCACTATAAATCACTGGAAGAGTGCATGTCTTGTTAGCTTCAGTCACTCAGATAGCAATCAGTGACTCATTAGCTTTAAAAATATCAACCTGGTTGAGGTGTCATTGCTCTGCACAGTAGACTGATGAGGCACATTAGAACAGATGCTACACGGCACAGAAAAATTGCTTTTACCCATTACCCCAGCTACATGCACAAAATTATATGGGAAAATCACTGATATAGGCATTCAGTCAATGACCAAAAAGCACTGTAACTGACCACACTTTTTGGCCTTAATTTGCTGCTAAGTGCTACTTATCCCAGTCCTACACGCCTTGTGCGTGCAATGCTCTGATTTGACCTAATCAAGGGGGTCTAGTTCAGAAGCAAATAATTCAGTCCCATCTATCTTTGGTGTTATCAAAAGATCTTTTTCACTCATTCCCAAAGCTTATTTTTATGATATAAGGTGTAGAAAATTAACGACAAATGTAGTAGTAATGCATAATTATAATGCAAAAAATTAAAAAGCATATATATGTAAAAGCACATTTTTGAAGTGTGAACAATAGCACCTTCAATGCTAAATGACTCTCCTGTAATTAATATGGTCACGTAAATGTAAGCATTAGCTGGTGTGAGTAGCTTTTTTTCCTCCAAAAGGACTACAATTTTACAGTGAGATAATTATTTAGTCATTTCTGCAGAGATTTCAGGTACCTAAATAAATTGAAAGAGAAGAGCACAAGCAGAGTTAAGTAGGGTCTCAGCATACATAAAAGGTACTCTGAAGTGTCAGTATGCTCAGCCAAAAGCAATAGATGTTGTTTTTTGAAAGACACAATTATGCCAAGACTGTAAGGGTAAGCATGAGAGCAACAAGCCTTCACTAGTTTCTCACCGCTGAGCATCAAGTCGATTTTAACTGCAAGCATGTAAAAGAAGTGTATACTTGCAAATTTGGGGGGGATTACAGAGTGGAAGATGTAATTAAATGTCTATCTCTGTTGTCACAATTTGCTGACTTGTCAAGCCACAAACTAAGGATGTTTTTTGAACCTCTACCTCCTATTTCTTCATGTAGTACCTGGAGTGAAAGGCAGCCTGGAAAATGTCATTTGCAAAAGAGGAAAAGGAAAGCAGTCAGCAGAAATAGAATCTCTGTCAGAACTTAGTGCTGTACACATGTGTGAGTGACATAGCATGCCCCCAGGCTCAGCCATCAGAAAACTCTGTGTACAGTCCTATCCATCAATTCCTATCTGCATAATGTCCTTCAAGGCTTGAATTTCTCATGTTATGCTTCTGTTAAATTAAAGGTCTGTATCTTATAATCAGTATAATTTATCCTGCTATATTTAAGCTGTTATGGATAAATGTTTTGTGTTTAAACAATTTTACCTGAGTTATTACAAATTTGTAAACATTCACTGATTTAAGTAGTCACCTTTGCAGTGAAGATCTTGGTGCATCTGCTCTTAGAGAAACATTGTAATTTTTTAAGGCAATTATGGTGTATTTTTAACAGCTTAAACTACTTTTCAAATTAAATGTAAAGTCACCATCATCAAAATAGATATATCTGCTGACCTGACTTAGAATGCATGCCAGGAGTCTATCACTACTCATTCTTAATTATTAGACTGATTTTAATTATGAAAATAGAGAAACAATTTATTTTATGAGTGGCAGCATGTGATGGCATCCAGAGCAGTTTCTCAGAAAAATTGCGATACTCATGGATATTCACATATAGGTTAGCGCTTTCTTTTCTGATTGCATTTTTGAAATTCTAATTGTGTTTTACTTAGATTAGCTCAATTTGGTGGTGTGTTCCTTTGATCCCAAGAATTCAACACTGAACTGTAAAACCTGAACATTAAAAATATCTGGGTTAACCTTCTGCAAGGTCGGAGTGCAGGCTGAATTGAGAGTAACATAGACCTTCAGTTTAATGCTTCCTGCAAAATATGACCTTTCCCTTATGTAATTCTTTGTTTTCCTATTTCACTATCAGACTAACAGTACTGGTCATTTTTCTCCTAGACTGCAGCCTGGCCTTAGACAAAGATATACACCTGACACTTTCGCTCTTTCTCCTGAGGATTTGTCAATCTATAATCATGGGTTTGGATGTCACACAACTTTCAGGAATGCTGCTCTTACTAGCAAAGGCTGTCTGTTCTGTGCTTCAGAACATGTCCATCTGTGTCCAACGCTGTACTTTTTACGAGATGTGAACCCAGCTCTTAGAAGAAAGCTGAGTGAAGTGAAACCAATAGCCATGCAACAGGTCCTGTGCCACTGGAAGCATGCGAATCATGGCAAGTTGTGGCACCCACCACCTCCAGTACTAAAATATATGTGGAACTTTTCTTTGGGTGGCTAGAGTGCCTTAGTTTCCTGTATTTTGATGTGTTTTATGCTTTGAAATGCTGCCCATGCCTTTAAAGTCATTGCTATATCTGCCAGCTAGAGAAGAGATTGTGAAAAAATCAAAGAAGAAATGTAGACTAGTCCTACTCTGACAGCTCTGGGGTGTAGTTTTTATCTGAATGTTTTTTTAAAGATGCTGTATCTTACCCTGATTTGGAAAGAAAAATAATACTGTTAAGGCTCATAAAGTTCATCTCCCATGCACACAGAGGAGAGCAGAGACAGAGGGCAGCAGGGAAGCTCCCCTGATGTCTAAGATGGGTCCTGGAGAGACCAGAAGGTCTGTGGGCTGACTATTGAACAGTCAGGAGATTTCAGCCAGCTTCCAGAGAGTTTGTACAGTCTGTGGATTGATTGTGAGACCGTTTGTGCGTGTGTGCATGAGGCAGGGTAGGCTAGGGCATTCCTGCTGGGGAAGTGCCAGTTTTCGAGCCCAGCTGCTTGGGGGATTCCTGTGTGTCTGTGCCTGTAGTGGTGTGTGCAGAGGTCTCTTCCAGCAGCCAAAGTGGGGTTGCAGCATTGAGGGCTTCTATGTGCAAGTGCCCCACTGGGAAAACTGGGATCAAGGGACTGACACCGGGCAGAGTGTCTGAATCTAGTGCTGGAGAGATCCACATAGTACAGGTTTATTTATTTTCCAAAAAATGAGCCTCCATCTTGCTCAGTAAGAGTAAGAGGGATCAGTCCATTTTGCACTGTGTGTAATGATGTGAGAGCTGCATTTTCTCTCTGTGTTGTCTGTTGCTGCCATCTGTGTGTACATGCACAGTGTGCATGTGTGCCTATTGGGAACATGCTCAGCCTTGCTACTGGGTGGACCTGGGGACAAGTAGCAGGAGCTTTACTTCTATCACGCTATTAAGTTAAGTAAATCTGACATATATGGTGGGAAAAGATTATTGTGTCAGTAGGAAGATTACAGGCTTTTCTTTTTCCTGTACCTGTACATTAGGCACAAGCAATAAATCTGATATCTGATATAAATCTCCACCTGAAAGACTCAGAGTATCACCTTTGTGAAATCTCTAGGTCCTAATCAGTGAATATGCCTCATGTGATTGCTTGCTACAGCATAGGGTGCACCTCTAGCAAGCTCAGTGACAGAATCGACCTGGCTGCAATCAACAGCAGTACCAAAGTCTCACAGGAACCCTGACCTTGGCCCAGTTACACTCTTAAAATGTATGAACATGAGATTGTCATCCTCTGTACTGAGAATAAATGGGGTAAAGCTACAGCAGAATCAGGTTCTATTGCTACACTTTGCTAAAGCAAGTTACTTTGTTTTGCAGTGGAATTACTTGAAATTATAGTAATGCAGGAAGTATATGTCAGTCCATAGGATTATGCACAATGTTTTGCAGGTTAATATGTTTAGCCAGGGTGTTAGAAGGATGGTGTCCTAATGAGATGTTCATGCTTCCTCCTTTTTTTTCTGTCTACTCATATGTATTTTGTTACAGAATGTGTTGTACTTTATTCTTCATGTAAGACACAGATTTTGTTTCCTGCCTGCAAACACACTCTCGCTCCACGTGAATCTGGCAGGTTAAAACACGGAGATGCAATAATTTGTATATTCAGGTTGAATGGAAATTTCTGTGAAATACACCTTTTTCATTAGTCTTAGAAGACCAAAGGTACAGTGATACATTACTATGACATGGAGTTATTTTTTATTATACTGTCACATCCCCTCCTCCAAGCTACAACTGGCAGAGAGAAGCAAGAAATATCTATGTGAATATTATCTCAAATATTTGCTGTTTTATCATCTTCATCATATTAGAATTTTTTTAAAGCCAGGCATGCTCTGTAGCTTATCAGAAATAAAAAGAAAAAATAGTCTAAGTATATAAAAGATGAATTTTTAAAAAAAAAACACTGAAAATAAAGTTAAAATATATTTTAAAAATGCACTGATAAGTAGAATTTAAAATATATGCAATTCTTTGCATTAATTAAGCTTTTTCAGCTTGAATCAAAAAGCATGGTAGATAAAAATAGAAAATAAAATGTGTGGTAGAAAGAAAACAGAGCCATCTGCCTGCTTACTGATGTGAAATAGGCACTTAGAGAGTTAAATGGAATATAACAGTTTACAGTTTTTGCTGGACCTTAACCACTTTGAATCAGTCTGTTTCCCTGAGTTCCAGTGGTATTTAATGATATTTTTATTACTTTTTCTAGATGGATGAAAAATTACGTTTCTGTGGTGGTTTATACAGGAATCTCTATTTGTCTCTAGACAGCAAACATTGATTTATAGGAAAAATACAGAGAAAAAATTCCATTGCCCAATTAACTAATTATTCCTTCAGGTCAGCAATACCATTGTACCCCATGCATTTCATATAGGAGAAATAATTACAATCCCAACAAAAAAAGTGCTGTTTCCTTAAGCGTTTATAGCTAAACTTCTCTTTAAAAAGGTACCTATGAGAACTGAAATCCATAATCATTACTCTATGCCATTACTTCCAGATTAGGAACATCTAATATTTGCACACTGTAGATCAGCATTAGATAGATGTGTGAAATTTTTTCACCACCACCTGGCTGTAGACTTCTGCAACAGCAGAGATCTGTAGATGAGACAGTTGTCCAAGCTCCCTTTATAGTCAGAGGAGGAGTATGAGTGCTTCTGGAGTGATTCATCTGGCCTGTTTTAGATGTCAGCCTTGGGAGGAGATGAATCACAGTTTGGAAATACTTATTTGTTTCCAGTGACTATAAAGGGAGTTTCTACATTTAGCTCAAATATGGATATCTCCACTGTAAATGCACAAAATTTGAAGTGATGAAGCACACCTCTAGTCTGGAAATGAGGAGTATTTCCTTCCTGAATTATCCTATCAAAATCATTGACAAAGAATAAAAGTACTAATTTGCAGATGCTTTATTTCTGCAAAATTTGCAGGATCTATAAAAATGTTGAATAGATGTACCAAAGCTTCAGGAAGTAGAGGAAAAAAAACCTATGTTCAGTTTCAGGGAAACTAGGTAAGTAAGCAAATAGTTCTATTGAAAGTAGAATTAATGGAGCTTAGGTTCCTATGGATTTTTGTTTCCTGCTTGGTTTATCTTGTAAGTGAATTTAGTACAGTTGCTGTTGAAACTCACTTCTTATTAGACACCCAAGATTCTTCAGAGGTGAGAACCATCCTGGCTGCCTCAACCAGAGGAAAACCTCCAGTGAGAAAATGGGCATTATTGACTGGCACAACCATGTAGGAAAAATCTCTTGCCTAAAAAATTGTTTCTCTGGTGCCTATCAAGACATACACGTATTTTGGCTTTGTTCAAGTGAACTCTATTCCTTACCTAGACAGTTACTAACATGAAATGTCAGGGTATTTTGAGACCTCTTCTGCTCTATCGAGTTTAACTAAAATTTGACAGAGGATATTCATCAAAAGTAATTGGGATAAACTAACAGAAAGATGTAGGGTTTTACACTGATGCACCTGTGCCTTTACATAAGAAATAAAGGGAAAATAATAGGATGCAATTTGTTTAGGCCATTATAAAGATCCTTTCAGAAATCTAATTGCTGAGGTCTTCAGGTTTTACATCTTATTTGAAAGATCCCCTTCAGTCATTTTATGCCTCTTAAAAACATTCTAAGGTGAACAGTACAGCGCTAACAAAGCAAAGTGTCACCTGCTGTTCTTTAGATGTCTCATATCAAAGTTGTGAAATTACATGACCCAAGATGTTTATCTGGAAAAATATTTAACTGCTAGATTAGACAAAGATATGTGAGAAAATGTCTTTCTTTCATAATTGTACTGTTCTCAAATTAAACAAATTTTCCAACCCAACCAAGTTTCCATTGGTTCTGCTTTTGAGAATTCAGATATGTATTTGAAATTGGGGTGGTTGTTTTTTTGTTTGGGGTGGTTTTTTTTGTTGTTGTTTTTTGTTTTTTTTTTTAATATTTACAAGTTGTTTTCACAGCATCTCATTTCATTAACTGCTTGAGAACAGAAATTGATCCATTTTGTCATGGTTTAGTCAGTGTTTCTGAGAAAACAGGCTGACTGCAATTTTTTTCTCCTTGTTACATTTCCTTGTTCTCTTGTTTCTTTATCAGAGAAATGACATGTGTGACACAATGGTATTTGTGATAGTCTAATTACTGGCATAAATTCAGGATGAAGCTGTTACTCCATGCTGCAAATCTCAGCCTCTGTCAGACTCCATGACAGCCTATATGATAGTCTCCAAACCAGAGTAAATCTCAGGCATCTATCTGTGTATCTGGATACTTCACGCCTCACCAGGGTAGCACAGCAGTTATACTGAAGCAGCAGAGCAAGGAACAGCCCAGAGATGCATGCATTGAGCAGATTGCTCTCTTGTGATGCACTGAGAGGGAAAAAAATTGAACAAGGAAGTCTGAATCCTGCAAAAGCAGGATGTGGCAAAGTAAACAATTGCTCTCAAAGCTATGCTTATATAAAATGGTATGATTACTTTGTTTGCATGAACTCTGTAAAAGTAGTGTGCAGGAGTGCCACATTATGACCTTTCGGGCTTTAGGCTTATTCTTTGATTTTATGTAAAATAAGAAAAGGACTTTAGCATTTGGAAGAAAGTCACTTTGCACACATTGCTGAAGGTAATTGGATATATGTCTCTGGTGACACGTTCAGAGGATAAAATCAGTTTCAACAAATAAAACTCAGTACTTCACAGTCTAAAACTTCTTGGTTATAATGATTTTATTTATTCCACAATGATCAAAACGTAAAAATAAAAAATATAAAAATGGAAAGCAAGTGCACATAAGCTGAAGAAAGAATGGCCTTCTATAACTGCAACCTACAATCTATCATTTCCCCTATCCCTTCCTTCATGGGGACCATATTATTTTTTCATCAGCATGGAAATCAGTGAAGAAGGATTAATCTTTTTCATATATTTGTTATGGTGTATTACGTTTGGTCTGGAATTTGTTTTGTGTTCTACCTTCGGAGTTCATTAGCTGCTGTCTTCTTTGAGACTAGAACTCTGTGCACTTTCACTGAAACCCTTAGAATAGAACTTACTGAAATGCAATTACTAGATTCTTGGGTTTATGGACCAAGACTGGCCCCTTCTGGTGAATGAATTTAAATTCACTGTAGAAATATGATTTCCTAACAGACTGTGCTTCTAACAATTTGCTATTGAGAGGTGTTCTGGTGTCCTGGATGTTTTTGTGACTTAGTTTAAACATATAAAGTCATCATATTTCACAATACACATACATGAATACAATAATACATATATACACAAGAATTTACCTATAAGTTACCCACTTTATTAATTAATGGTCATCAAATTGAACAAATTATTACATATAAATTGAACTTTGATTTTAACACTAGGCAACTGGCTAATATGATGGATTTTTAAAGTATAATGGAAATTATACTTTATATGGAACAACAGAAATAGGATTTAAACTTGAAAAGTGCCATTAGTGGAAAGGTGAATGGTTTCAGGTATTTTACTAATGTGTTCTCAGATAGTACAGATATGTTTACTAAAGCTGGAAT
Organism: Hirundo rustica; assembly: GCF_015227805.2. Taxonomy (NCBI): domain Eukaryota; kingdom Metazoa; phylum Chordata; class Aves; order Passeriformes; family Hirundinidae; genus Hirundo; species Hirundo rustica. Next base: position 17,321,837 of record NC_053450.1, read on the forward strand.
GCTGGTCACTGAGGATTACAAAGCACAATATATTTTGCACACATTTTGAATTTTTGTTTCAACTGGTGCCATGATTAGAGACAGTTCTGTCACAGATTCTCATCTACCAACAGATCCCAAGATAAACTTTGATATTTAACTGTCCACACCACAATAACCCATTAAATCTCCATTACAGCAAACAAAAGATCTTCTGCAGAGTTATTTGGATAGATTTTTAATGTATAAGTTATAAATGTCACAAGGAGGAAAAGAACAAAGTTTTCTTGTTTGGGGGTCAGACAGCCTAGCTTTTCATGTGCAGGAGCCATTGAAAATGGGAGCAAGACACACAGCTAGTCTCCTTGAAAAGTGGTACGTGTTGTCCTACAGAGCAGCTTTCTAATGTTTCAGGCAGAGATTGATTTATGCCCTCAAATCCACCAGTGCAGGCAAAAGATGCCCTGAATTAAGAGTACAAAGTATTTGGGGGAATGTTTGAAGGATACTTAGGTATACTTGAACCCTATCTTTTTTGTTTATTTGTTTGTTTTGTGGTATTGATATTCCAGCATGACCTAGAATGCTGGAAAAGATGCATAGTCAATGTCCGTTCATTAATTTGCTAATCTAAATTAAGATAGCAGTCAAAGGACCTGTCTCACTGCTTTCCTTCTACTCTGAGTTTATAACATCAGTATGAGCCACTCACCTCAACGGCAATTTGTATTAACCTAATTCTGATAATTATGTCACTCTCTAAAACCATTTTATTTTTATCCAATGTCAGTACCAATTCCACCATTGTTTTTAAACCTCCTGGTAGTTAATTGTACAAAGAAGAGTGTTACCAAATCAAACAGATTATTACACATAAGTAAAGGAATAGCCATCACTTGGCAATTCATTAATGCCTACAGACCAAATTAATCAGCCTAAATGGTTTCATGCCCCATTTTCTTCTCCCTTATGTCACTCAGTCCCACCAGATTTCTGCTGAGTTGAATCCCATGCTCACTCAGATGCCCACTCTTAGTACTTCACGTTCCTGCTGTGCCTGCTCCCCACATCTCTTCCTAACTAGGTCAGAATAGAGAGAGAAAGAAAGCGGTACACCGATTTGTTGTTTTTCAGTCTGAGACAGCACCTGGCTGCATGCCATTCACTTCAGAATAAGGCAACTTGCTGTCCTTGAAATAATAGCATAAGAGCTGCCAACCAATTGTGTTTGATGGGACATTATCGCTGGATAAATGGTTTTCCTACAGCAGTACCATTCACTTTTAGGATTTACTGCAGATAACTATAATGGGAAGGTTGTGATAGTATAGGGGAAGAAGAGTCTCATGGTTCTAATTTGAAATATTTCTATTTTACTAACATAAAAGTGCTTGATAGAGATCATACCCTGGAGTATGCCATCTATTTCAGTGTCAAGAACACTAGCAATGTCTCTACAGATGATGAGCTGGGAGATACAGTTTTGTCCACTGTCTTTTTTTACCTTTGTCTATTTTTTTTATTATTAATACTATGATAACTTACAACCTGCAACATGTATACTGTGGAATAGTACACAAAACTTGTCATATTTTACTGTCTTCAGAGTAGTCTATATTTGTGTTTACTTTTGAATTATTATAGACCCATCATTCCAAAGGAGGTATCATCTTACTCTGAAAATACAACTTTGCACATATTTTTGTATGTTTTATTAAGAAAGCTTCTGGAACTCAAAAATAAATGTCTCCAAAAGATTTGATGTTCTTAGAAGGTGAAATAACACTGAGTGATAAGATTTGTTTGCTTCTTAGACTTTGCTTAAGAACTTTGTGCTGTAATTAGCTGCAGCAAGAAGAGCAATTTGGTCTATATTTCTTCAAGTCACAGTGAAACACAGACCCAGACAAGTTGCTAAGAATTTTTCATAACCAATTAACAACTGTCTTCCTACTTAACAAATGCTTTAACATTCATAATGGGGAAAGCAGGATTTTTTCAAGATCAATATTTGTTTTGACTATTTCAGCCAATTAACACACATGCTGGAACAGTCTGGCTGCTGTTTAGTATCAATAGTACTTTAAAATACTAAAGGACATGGAATTTGCTTCATGTGTTCCCTCCTTAGTTCTGCTATACAATTGAGAATCCAAGTGCATCCCGGAATATTACAGTTCTCTGTCCACAGATCAAATGCGGCAGACAGCATATGTTTTTTTGCATCCTTCCTTGGATACTACACACTCTGGAGAGAGGAGGAGAGCTGTTAGGTGAGGCAACATGAGCCAGTGCACAGGTCATGGGACTGCCAGGCCTGAAGCTCATCCTCACTTGGTATAAATTTATTGCAACTCCATTATGTATTTTCTGTCTCTGTGAGACCACACAAAATTGTCGTGCTTGAAAACTGATCCAAGAGACCTAATTTTTTTTTCCTGGAAATACTTTTGATTTTGTGAATGCTTGTCAATTCAGATAGTTCTGTTTTCTATCTAAAAGGAAGATACAGCATTGTTTGAAAATATGTAAATATATGAAAGGAAATGTGAAAGAAAGAGATTAGCTTTGCTAGCTAAAGAAAAATTCATTCCTGTCTAAAGTGTGGATACCTGACATTTTTTGTTATCAAGAAAAAAGTTGGAGCTGAAAAGTGAACTTACTTGTACTCCCCTCACACAAATCTAATGAAACCTCAGTTCCTGCGTCATGCTAGGTGTGCCCTGCTGCTGCCTTCTGCATTCCTTCCACTATTTTTCCTATCCAGGTGTTGCACAGAGCAGAAGTCTATCTTAGATTTTTGCAAAGCATTTTGTGAATGGTAAGTAGAGAGTCTGGAACTGATATTTTGTGCATTTTCCCGAGCAAAATATCTATTTAAAAGTTTTTTTGCAGTTATGGGAAGTGGACTGGATTTGATGCCTCAGCAAGTTCTTCAAAACTGAACTTTTATTTTGCAAAGTACATCTTTATGACTCAGAATCAAATGCTTTTCACATGACAGTTCTGTGACTGTTGTGGAAATGTGATAAAAAAAATGTATTTAAATAATCGCAGCATAGATTTTGTAAACTCTCTACTTTTATGGTAGACATGTTTCTGCTCCAGGAACTCAGAGATGTTTTTACAACAGTAAAAGCACAGAAGGTAGTAGAAAACTTTCAGAATCCTGACAAAACCACTTTAATTTAAACAACGTCTTCATTTTGATAGTATTGGATTAGCTTGTTTTACAGAGGTAATTTTGCAGACTGACACACCACAGTCACTTATTTATGCCAGTGTGATTTAGAATATAAACATGAATTATAGGACTCTTAAACCATTCAGTCTAAATCTTTGCCAGAGTGTTCTCCATTGTCTATACACTAGAAAGTTTTTTTTCATTTAGATTTTCTTCATTGTAGAGCTTCTATTGCTTCTTTTGTGAGATCATACTCAAAGAAAATAAATCTCTCTGTCAAGAACTTTTTTTTTTTTTTTTTTTTTTTTCCCTTCGTATCTTCATCCCACTGCTTCTTTTTACTCCTCTTTTTATTAAGCTATAAAATTTGACTGTGCTTCTGGTTGACTGCACCCTTCAGTACCAGTCTGTCAGCACATTCCCTGCTGGTCAGTCTTTGCCAAGCTATAGAACTGAGCCTTTCCCATAAACTAGTTCCTCACTGCTACTATTGCCCATCACAGCATTGTTGAGTCCATCTGTATTTTATGGTAATTTGGTGCCCTGAGAAATATCCAGTAACACAAATATTGCACCATGTGAATATATTACAATACTTACCAGAAGTTCTAAAGGAAGGAAATTTTCACCATATTCTGATAATATTTCTCTGTTTATAAAGATTGCTGTTCCTTGGACCTATGCCTCGATTGCCTCTGGGGTTTCCTGACACTACAGTTCCTAGCCATCTCCCATTTGTTGGGGTACAAATACCCCAGGCCCCATCCACAAAGGCCCAGGGGTGTCTAAAGATGTGAGGACTGAATCAAAACCTTCAGAGAAATGAAGATACATAAATTCACACAGACATGAGGTAGAAATGCAAATTTAGTTTTAAATAAGTAGAGGATTTTTAAGTGCCTTAGCAAATAAGACTGAATTAGTTGCAAGAAAAAGACTTAGTAACTTTTTAAAGGTAATAAAGTTTAAAGTTCAGTAACAGTGCCTTTTGCAAAGTTAGTTAAGTTCTAGACATAACAAAAACAATGTAACCTTGTTAAACATTCCTAGACGGATAGAGCTATATGCGTAGAATTTGTGCAAGAAATTATGAATATTTTCACACATCAACCTTAGCTTAGGACAGGCCCAGCAAGGATGTAGAAAATTCATGTTTTATCCTGATTGGTCAAAAATAGAATAAAATGCACTACTTTTGAGAGTGCTAGTAGGCTCACGAAAACCACTGACCAAATGCTGCTGTTGCTGCTGCTGCTACAACTACTACTGAAAAGACGATGCTGCTTCTGCTCGGGACTTAAGGACTCCATGTTAGAAGGCTTTCTACATTCTGGCTCGGACTATAACAACTCTGCTTTTATGAGGCTGATTTAAGGATACAACAAAGAACTTTGTTTTTACAAATACCCAGCTTCTAGTCTTCAAATGAAGATGCCCAAAGCTCTGGGCATCACCCCTCTGCATCTTGGACTGTATTATCTCCCGAAGTTATTAATTTGAGCCTCCCTACTTCTAATGCTTACTAATCTTTACATTTTCTGTTGCTATTTATTATTACAATACCAAGCCCAACAACATCTTTATTTCTCCTTTATCTGTTATTTTCAATGAGATAGCTTCTACCATCCCCACAGTGGTCTCTATCTTCCCTATCAGGGAAATTCTATAGTTTGATCTTGCAGTATTTTTCCTGCAAGGGTCCACTTATATGTCATTTAACTTAAACTTTGTCTAAGGTAGTAAATTCTGTCAAATACATTATTTTGATTATTTATTGCATCTGTTTCCTTTTGTTTCAACACTTTTTTTTTTTTTTTTTTTTTTTAATCAGTACTGTAAAAAACCAAGTATAATTTTTCACTTTAAAAAAAAAAAACATATTGTTTATTCAAGATAGAAAAACTATTTTTCAGGACATAGGAAGTGTGATGTCTTGGGAGAGCAGCAGCACTCTTCCTATAATGTAGTCCCAACAGTTGACCACATGTGCTATATTCAGGTTTTCTTGGTACATAAAATTAAGTTAAAGGTTTCAGGGAGCTGTGGTGAAGTATTCACCAGTACTTAGTCATTCACCCCTAGGAACAATCCAAGAACAAGGTATGATTGTGAGTTAGCAGATAATACCAGAAAATTTATTGATATTATTATTATTACTATATGATTGCTGTACTATGGAATAATAAAATAAAAATCCATAACTTTTTACTAGATTGCAGAAGAAAGAGCTTCAAGAAAAAATTGAATGGCACAACAATTCATGTAGATTAGATGATCTGCTTACTAATACCGTTGTTCCAAATCTATGGATAGAGTTGTGTATTTTTACACATTATCAGGCCTACTCTGATATAAAAACTTTGTGAAAAGATTCTTCACAGCATCTGAAATTTGGAATGGTTGAGACAACTGTGAGCATTTTGAATCACTAAGTACCAACATGACATCTCATAGTTAGTGTTGTCCACATGAGGCCACTTGCTTATTATCAGCTGCAGGGTCTGCATTTTATCAGTGCCTGTGAAAGTCAACGTGCACATCCTCTGCTGGATCAGTCATCCTGACTTCAGTGTAGCCATGGCAGTCAATACCAGACATATATCATTCCAATGAAAATACTCCACTTCTTACTGCAATAGATCAATAGATTAATACCATAGTTAATAAGTGAGTACATTGCACTTGGAGCCAAAATTACAAACACATCTTATCATTAAAAAAATGTATTTTATCATAGGTGCATTAGAATTTTTTGTCAATAATAGTAACAGACCTAATGAGCACAAATCTTTCTTCACTCCACTTTACTTCACATTAATGTAGGTATAGACAACTTGCTGTTATTTGTAAGTTGTTGTTCTTTCAGCTCCAGGTCAAAAAATGCAGAGGGGAAAAAAGGTGATTACTTGATTTACATATTGAAAAGTCATAAAATGTTGCTCATTCCAGCCAGCAATTTCAGCTGGAGAAACTGCAGTATCAAATAAAGCTGAAATCCAGATGAACTCTTTCAATTCACTTGAGAAAGAATGGCCCAAATACAAATGAAAATCTATTTACTGCTATGCCAGTGTAATCAATCTGCTGCTTTGCCATGGTAGAGCTCTTCTTCTTAGTCCTTTCGTAGGAAGTAGAAATGCAGCCTACAGCTATCTGTCCTCGAGTCAGTCACTTCGATTTAACTTTAAAAAAATCTGGCTGGCAGACAGGGAGCTGGTCTCCACAGCGGTAATTTTGTAACAAAACACAAGTGTCAGGTAAAATTATATCTGGCAACTAGACTTCTGCCACCTTATTCATCCAGTCAGACAAATAGAAATAGTGCCTTCATTAGAGATTATTCATCTGAAACACACAGTATTTTTTCATTTGTTTCATGTAGTTTACAACATTCTTTCACACACTGTGATATTTCTATATTTCTAATTTCAAAATCCCATTAAGAAACACTTGTTTCAAGTTCTTTTTATTTCTTTGTTAAAGGGCCTTTATTAAAATTATCATAGCTATTATTCCAAACTATAAAAATGCCACTTGACAGAACTGAAATTCATGATCACTTTCCTCATCTCCTTAAAAATCTGTGCCTGGATGGTCCAGCTCCACCGCATAAGCTTAGTCATAAACAGGCCCAAAACAGATTCTAAGACATGAGATGGCTACTTGCTTTGTAGAGCTCCAAAGGAGCCCACCAGAGACAGCAGGATGTTCAAAATTAATGAAAGAAAATGTGTTTAATAAACAATATGTACATTCTCAACCCACAGCGGGTTTCATCTCACCAAATTTGGAAATCTGAAACCATGCATTCAAATCCAAGACGGTGACCTAGAGTGACTTTAGACTCAATAAAGAGAAACAGGCATCTCACTAAAGAGACATAGGCATATCTGTCTCCAATCAGGGTTTTCTGAGAACGCCAGGTAATTGCTCAAAATAATTGCTTTCTTATGATTTGAGCAGAGGGATTTTTTTTTGCTTCTCTTGGGAAGCAGAAGTCTGCAGTGAGAGCCTACAAGTAATCTGTCAGGAACAAGAGTGAAGAGAAATATGAGGAGTGCCTTTTAAAGAGTTAGGAGAGTAACAGTTAGGAAACAACAGTAATAGGAACATCTAATTACCATGCTGGGATATAGATATAAATACAAAGCAAAAATATTTCTACACAAATTATTGCAATAATTCTGCTGCTTAGGGAACAACAAACATCAAAATTATCTCAACAGAGATTCCCTCTACACTTTTGAATATTCAACAGATTGATAAATTTTTTACAGACTTCACAGAATTGAATTCATTCCGTAGTACAATGCAGTATATCAGTCTTTCTGTACTTGGCACTGACTTTTGCAAAACTGAGCTGTCAAAAGCTCTGAAGCAGCACTGAATCAATGGTAAAAAGCCTTGGTGAACAGAGCAGACACAGCTGCCCCTACTGACACACACAGCTTTTTCCACCATCATATCCACTCTCATTGTTCTCACAACATGCAGGTAGGGTCACATGCTGTTGGATCAGATTAACAAATGCCAGATTTGTTAATCTCTGCCAGATTAACAAATTCTTTTTACCTCTATCCTGTCTGATTACACTCTCAAATCAAAGTATCAGAGAAACTGACAGAACAGTGACCTGGTCAAAAACTGAAAGAACAACCACAGTTTTCTCAAGTTTTTGAAGCAGCAACAAAACAAAACAAAACAAAACAAAACAAAACAAAACAAAACAAAACACACACACACACAGAGCGGGTAAAAAAAAAAAAAAAAAAAAAAAAAACCACCACCACCAAAACCACACCACCACAACAACAACAAAAAAAACCCCACCACACACTGCAAAAATTCTGGTCTGACCCAGGTCCATATATGCTGGTAAACACACCTCAGATATGAAAAAAAGAAAATGAGGCTGTATATGTCTGGGCAACTGCCATTCCCCATCCCTCTGTACTGCTTAGTGGAAGGTGGTAGACAAATCAGGAGTTGAGCCCAGGAAGGAAGGGAGATGAAGGAAGAAGGTGTTTAAAGATTTCTTCTTATTTCTTGCTATTCTACCCTGATTTGACTGGCAATAAGTGAAAATAATTCCCTCAAGTCAAGCTTGTTCCACCCATGATGGCAAGCGCTGTGTGATCTCCCTGTCCTTATCTTGATCCATGAGCTTTTGTTGTGTTTCCTTCCCGTTTACTTCCCTGAGGGAGGGAATGATGAGTGGCTTGGTGAGGACCTGACATTTTTCTAGGGTCAACACAACCCACTTATCATTTATCTCAAACTGCTATTTGTGACATGTCCCATGGGAGCCCTCTCTAATAACCTGTTTTCTTACACAGAGGTATTGCAGACAGCTCTCATCTGTTGAGACATCCTTCAGGGCATTCTACAATGATCAACTTTTAGATTAAGATGTGGTCAGAATAGTACAAAATAGCTGCTCTGTAAACCACAAATGCCTATCCACTCACTAGAGGATTACTTGAATAGCAAATATTTGAACTACGTGAACTATTAACTGCTCACAACATCCTATGACAGCAGGAAAATTATCTTCCTTTCATGTGATCCCCTAGCAGCATTAGTAAGTTCCCCATTTTCCTGCTTTTTATCTTGAAATCCTCTGCAGGATTTGATTACAGGGCCTTACCAGCCCATCTAAGCTCTCTGGGATTTTCTTGGAGCTACTGTGTCACATTGTCAAGTGTCTTCCCCAAAGAATTGATATAGCACAAATGTCCCTTGGAAAGATGTATATACTAGGAAGCTGTCTGAGTCCTTCTGAGTTTGTGCTTGACACTGCCAAAGACTGCCAGTCATGATCCTGGCCAATATCTAGGAAGAAAAGTAGTAAGACACAATAGGAATAAAACAACATTTTTCAGAACCTCAACATTAGGATAAGAATGAAGACCTTGATTCTGAGGTGGACCTAGTGCAACATGGTCACTTTAATGCATGTCATAGCAAGTGAATGATTGTGTGGCATTATCCATATTCCAGCCAGGACAAGTGACATTGCTGGACTCGAAAAGCTGGAGACATAGTGTTCTTACCTACTTTTACATAAATATTTATTCTGTTTGGGACATAAAACATGCAATAGGAGAATGAGGTAGAGCAAGGTATGCACTAGGGAGGCTGATGCTGTTGAGATGCCGAGAGCTGTGGGACAGCTCTCCTGCGATGGTGTGTACCTACTGTGTTCAATATACACAGAGCATAAATGCCCTGACACATGATCAGCTTAAGGATAAACTTGTGGGTCTACTTGAGCCGACACTCTCAAGAAAAATTACCAAACACAATTATCACAAGTAAATCTCAGAGTACCATGGGTGCACTTCTGTTCCAATAAGAAGCACATCACTTTTTTCTAGTTTTTACATTAAAAGTCACATATTGTTTAATTCCCTTCTACCTTCCAATCTTTCCAAACTCTCTTCTATCTTTTTCCAAATTTTATCCATCATTAATTTGTCAGATTAACTTTATTTCTGTTTGGCTTCTCTCCCAGATTTGATGTCTGTCTCTTTTTTTCCAACTAAAATAATTTCCTCTTATTTCCCCCTTTCACCATGCCCTCAGCCAAATTCCTTGAGGAATTAATGTGACATTAGTAGGATATCACTCAGTTTATTGTTTTGCTATATTTTGTATCTTTCTCAACATTTGTACTTGTTTCATTTTTAAATCATAGAATCATTAAGGTCCTTTAAGTCCAACCATAAAAATAACACTGCCAAGTCCACCAACACTACACTCATAAGACAGCAGCTTCCCAAATTTTGTCTGTGCTTACCTTACTGGAGTCCTGTTCTCCATCTGTTTTACATGGTAAAAGTCTGTGAACAGTAAATAAAATCTTTGGGAAGCTTAGATACAAGAAAAATATTTTAAAAACCTACCTACCAGACAATGAAAAATACGGATTCAGTTCTGCCATCAACCACAGACCTCTGTGTCTGTATGGCCAAGTTACAAAGCCTGGGGAAGTGCCTATTCTTCAAACTCTATCTGTCCAGACACTGAGAAAACAGCTCTTCTGAAGTTACAGTGATGCTACAGAAAACCAAAAATGTCAGTCCCACAGCATGGTTTTTATTTGAATGAACTTAGAGAGTCAACTATGAGACTTTAAAAATGAGAAAAACAGCATTTAAATTTGTAGTCGCTATTTAATAAGTTACTAGAGGAAGAAATGGATACATTGAATTTAGTGATTATAGGAGAGCAGGTAGGCTGATTAGTTCAGCAAAAGTAAAGAATGTTGGTTGAATTAAACTGTTTATTGACACAAAGGAAATGACCATGTTTAAGACAGAAAATACAAATACCATTTAAAGGAGAGATATAACATGAGTTCATTAAGTCATCTGATTTCCAAAATGGTCAACTTTGTTTCTATTACAAATAGATAACAAGAAGTGGAAAGGAATCAACAGTGGTGCTAGGGCTGCAAACTGTATTAACAATTTGCCAGATGTCTTCAGTGGTGGGAAGCAGGAAATGACAAGTTCTCCCATTATCATTCATATTTAATCTAAAATTTTTGTGCAGATACTGGTTGCATGCCAGAGGGATTTTTTAACCAGAAGAACTTAAAATATAGTTCTATCTCTAAAGCCTAGATAGTTCACTATAAATACGGATAATGTACAAAATTTCCTCCTCGCAATGCGTCAGTGATTTTCTTCCAAACAAAAGTTATTCAAACACAGACAGTTCAAACTCTAGAGCAAAATTATCAAGGAAAACTAGATTGTTCTGTCTAGATAAAATGTCATACTTGCTCTAAGGAGGTCCTGATTTAGCTTTAATTAACATTTAACCATCTACCATAGTTAGAACCATACAATAGTTTAGCTTGGAAGACACCTTTAAAGACTGTCTAAGCCAAACCCCCTGCAAAGAGAGTGGAATCTTCAACTAGATCAAGTTGTTGCAATCAACCTAGCCTTGAATGTTTCCAGGGATGGAACATCTACCCCAATTCTGTTCAACTTGTTACAGTGTTTCACCAGTCTAATTGTAAAAAATTTGTCATAGCTAGCCTAAAAATGCCTTCTTTTATGAACTGTTTCTACAACCATTCTTCCTCATCCTATCACAAGAGGTTCTGCTAAAGTGCTTGTCCTCGTCTTTCTTGTAAGATACCTTTAAGTATTCAAAGGCAGTAACAAAGTCTCCACAGAGCATTTTCCTCTCCAGACTGAACAACCCTATCCCTCTCAGCTCCTCCTTATTGGAGAGGATCATCTTTGCAGCCCCCGTACGGATGCACTTCAACAAGTCTATGTCTTTTCTGTGCTGAAGGCTTCAGAGCTGAACACAGCACTCCAGGTGGCTCTGTCGAGGGCAGAGCAGACTGGTAGAATCACCTCCCTTGACCTGCTGGCCACGCTGCTTTTATATCACCCAGGATATGGCTGGCTTTCAGAGACAGGGGTGTACATTGCTGGATCATGTCCAGCCTTTTATCCACCAGTACCCCAAAGTCCTTTTCCTCAGGGCTGCTCTCAACAACGTCCTCCCTTAGACTGTATTGAACTGGGGTATATCACTTCATATTTGAAATAACTTAGGAGCATTGTGCTTTTAAGGACAGAATGAATCCAAAATATCTCTCTGATTTAGCCCAGGAGATTTTGCAACAGAAGATGCTCTTTAAAGCTTTCTGACTAAACATGAGAGCAATGGCAGGATTAGTTTTGCTTCTGTAGATGTGTATAAGCCATGCTTGGTAGTGTTGAAAGGCATATGTGGAGTCAAGAAGCTGCACAGTCGTGCTCACTGATGAATGCAAGATGCCTGAGGCGAATGAGGACTTTGGTGCATGTTCTTTAGGGATACACCAAGGCAGAGGCGTTAGAATATGCCTGAAGGTGAAACTGAAAGTGGTAGGAAACAGAAGTATGCTGGATATATGGACTTGAAATAAAATACACAACTGTTACCATTCAGGAGGAAAATTAACACGGTGAGCTATTTTTTGATGGCACTTTACTGTGAAATGACTTTCTACATTAAATGACACATTATAAGTCTTGACTTAGCTGTATCTTTGTTAGGTACAATGATACAGCCACTGAAATGCTACATGTGCCTATTTTAAAAAGAAGAAAAAATCAAGCCTGCTAATGGCATTATAATTAAATGCACATAAGAGTGCGTGATTATAGCACACAAGAGAAACACACCAATCAAAAATTAAAACCTGAGACATACATAAGTGGTGTCTGATAAGGGTTTCAGACATCTGGAGATACCTCATAAAATCTTATTTGAGTATTACACAACCTCACTCCAATAGCTCTTCTCAGTATGAGAAATACATCATATACACAATCTTCTGAGGAATCTGGAAAGAGAAATGGATAAGAAAATGGTTAAACAGATGCCCTTTTTTTCCAATTATGTGTAGCTGCAAATTCTCATCTGTCTTTGATTTCATATACTTCATATTTAATAGGCTTGGCTTAGAATAAGCATAACATAAACACACAAAGGTTGCCTTACAAGTTGTGAGTTACAATCTTCTCAATTCAAAATTATTGCCCTGAAATGCAGCTTCATCTTCTGTGTACAAAAATAAAAGCGTTCTGCTATTTTTTAAATTTTTTTACAAGTATGGTCACAGAATCCCCAAAATGGCACTGGCATCACACAGCTCATTCTCTTCAGTTCTCTGCAAGTCAACCTTTTTCTCTGATATAAAGTGTAATAAGGAAGTTCAAGTAAGAATATGCAATACTGCAGTTCCCACTCACCACAATTTTTGATGCCTTCCTTGGCCACAAGCATTTTTAGCTTCCCCTCTGAAAAAAAAGAAAGACAAATAAATTTAAAAATCAGTAAGGCACATTTAAGCTTACATTTGAGTTAATGAATTTTAAGTCTGATCTTGATGGATGAAAACTTGAACAGGAGACAGCAATATGCAGTTGCAGCCCAGAGAGCAAACCATGCAACTGTATCCTGGATGGCATCAAAAGCAGAATGACCAGTAGATTCTCCCCCTCTGCTCTGTTCCTGTGACACCCCACCTGGAGTACTGCATCCAGCTCTGAGGTTCTTGACACAAGAAGGACAGTAACCTGTTAGGGTAAGTCCAGAGCAGGGCCACAGAAATATTCAGAGAGATGAAACACCTCTCCTATGAAGAAAGGTTGAGAGATCAGGTTATTCACCTTTGAGAAGAGAGGCTCTGGGGAGACCTTATTGCTTACAGAAGGGGTTTGGAGCATGGATGAAGAAAGAATTTTTGTGTAATGAGTACTTATAAAAGAGATAGACTTTTTACCAGAGTCTGTAGTGACAGGGCAAGGGGAAATAGTTTAAAACTGAAGGAGGGTAGGCTTATACAAGTGTTCCAGCTCCAGCTGGGACAGCGTTAATTTTTTGCAGTAGCTGGGAAGTGTTGGTGTCTGGCAACAGTGACCATAGTCCAGGGAGTTTACAAGCACCAGCAGGGAAACAGACGAGACAAGTCTTTGTTTTAAGTAGCTCTACCCTGGGCTAGGGAGGGGTGAAGAGGAAGAGAGGTGAAGACAAAGAGAGGGAGAAGGGGCAGGCTCATGGGTTTTATCGGGTATTCTAGGGGAGGAGTCTTAGGGTTTAGGTCAAGGGAGGAGATCAGATTTCAGCCTCCTCAAAACAGGACTCCACAGGGAAGGAACATATCTAGGACACAGAGGTTATTCTATACCACCTCACTCCATTGCTAGGACAGGGGGAAGGGACTGTCTTCCAGGGAAAACAAGTTCCTTCCTGTCAAGCAAGTGTGGCAGACAGAGCTGTTTGGGTTATGCTGGTTTGGAGCTGGAGGAACTGCTCAGAATGACGTGGCTGTGGTTGGATATTGTCCGTTGTTGGGGGTTCTGGGGTGAACAGAAATCATTCTTTCTTCTTGTACCATGTCTTGTACCATAGTTTTGCTGATTTTACTTTTCTTTCTTGTTGTTTGCAGTAAATTGTTCTTATCTCAATCCATGATCTTCCCCTTTTGCGCTTCCCATGCTCCTCTCCAGCCCTCCACAAGGGGGAATGGGAAGAGGAGACACTGAGCAAGCAAGTGGCAGCCTGGTTTGGACTTTCAGTGGAAACACTGAATTTGTGGGTACCATTCAAAAAAAAAAAAAAAAAAAAAATCCACAACAATTAGAAATAAGGAAGAAATTTTTTACCAGGTTGGTAAGACATTGGAACAGGTTGCAAAGAGAACCTGTGAAAGCTCAGTCACTGGAGGTGTTCAAGGCCAGGTTGCATGAAGCTTAGGGAAACCTGATCTGGGGATAATTGTCACTGTCTGTGGCAGAGCTGTTGAACTAGATGATCTTTAAGATCCTTTCCAAACCAAATTATTCTATAATTCTATCATATTTAAAGTCACTTGGTCCAGATGGACATTATTCGTTTGGGATTTTTTCACTCCACTGACAAAGTGTAAGTCACACTTTTCTTTAGACAGCAGAAAAAATGTAAGATACCTTACACAACTCCACAGCATATAAACATTTCAACAAAACCTTAATCATAGTAAAAAGGAAGTTTTCTCCGTAGAGTTACAGGAAATTGGAAATGTCAAATAGTGTTTAATAAAACTCACAGAAATACAAACTTATGGTCAGCTTACAGGGGCAAATAAAGGATGAAATTAAAATACCGTGTGACGAAAAATTCTTTCTTGATCTCTTACTTCTATTTTAGAATTCTTTCAGAGGGTCTGTAAAGGCCTTTGTAGTGCCAATCTATTTTTTCTTTTCCTGAAATATATGAAAGTTGTACTTCTTAAGTAATTATAGAATATAGATAGAAGTTGTCCAGAGATTTCATACTTGGATACAAGCTGTAACATTTTAACAGTACTATTGTTTAACCAATGGAACAACTGACAAAGCTTGACAAGTATTTTTTAATCTGCGTATTTTAATTATACATTAGATGTGTGTTTTAAGTTTTATTTTCCAGATCCCAGTCTCAGTGGTGTTGGGGTTTGTGGTAGGGAAGAAGATTCTCCAAAGCAAGAAAGCAACCAACCAAAAAAGCCATTAAAAAAATTCCCACATTACCTTATTCCCTGATAAATCATAAATTAAAAAAAAAAAAAAAAAAAACAGATTTAATTTGCTTAGAATGGGCATATTGATTAAGATTGACCATTAAAAACGATGATAGAAAACACAGCCAATATAGATGAAGCTAACTGAGACACTAAAGCTTAGATCATCTTAAAAATCAAAAAATAGAAACAATACCAAATAACTAATTAAAAATCATTAGAAATTACATTATAAATGTAAGCAATCTTAAAAAGAACTTTTGCAGTCTCATGCCATGCTCAAAAGAGTGATGAAAATGCACCAATGTTTTAATTATTGTTGAAAAGTGTTTACATAGCATTAAGGAAATTTCTGCTTCTTACTTCAACCCATGAGCAAGGAGACTGATAGGGCTGCCTGCATTTTGATTCAGAAAACCATGGACCAGAGATACTAAAACCAAATGAAACAAACCAAACAAAAAACCCAACTGAATTACCCACAGATCTAGGGCCTGGTTCCTCTTTTAAGATGAATATTCTGATCACTGAATAGCAAAATCAACTTCTTGCTTGCCTAGTTTTCCTCTGGCGTAAGCTAATAGATTCTCTACTTGACTCTCTCCCAGTCTGTCCTCCTTCTTCAGTATTGCACTGTCTTTTGAGTAGGACATTCCAGCTTTGAATCACCTGAGCCTTCAGAAGAGAGACTAAGCAAGACCTAGTGGGATTCTATATACTTTATATAACTGTAATTTAGATAAAACAGTTATTTACAAAAGGGAGGGGGGAAAAAAAAAAAAAAAAAAAAAAAAAAAAAAAAAAAAAAAAGATAAGGAGTAGCAGAAGCTAGAGGACATTGGGCACATCTTAAACATCCTTCCACCGCATCTGGCAATCTTACCATACCTTATTTGGGGAGTTGGCACCCAGATTTTCACTCTGAAACACTTCCTTCATGCATGCAGATGTCAGGAGAAATTTCACTCTAGAAGGAGACTATTTAGTGAATGTGAGGTAGATTTTCTCATCACTTTCTGCTGTAACACTGCTAGTTTCTTCAAGTCCCATTTCAACTAACACAACAGGCACTCTGAATCTCATCATGTGTTCTAAGAATATTTTGCATTATATTTTGTGAAAACAAGTTCCAATTAACTTTCATTTTCTTCATTTATAGGATAATTATGATTCTGTGATTTTGTATTTGTTTTCATGTTTTAGCCCACGGAGAAAAAAATTAAAGTGTTTAAATTAAGGGAAAGATGAATACAAACTTCACAAATTCATAATGATATAATGCAGTAGCTTACTGAAGACATGATTAATTTATTAATTTAGCAACTATTCCTAGGCACTGAGACATCCCTGAGCGATCTGTGTGCTGGAATACTACAATGCCATGGATGACTAATTTCACTTACAAATGCTCAGATTATAATTGAAGTAGGTGGCTTGGAGCACAATCTTTTCTAACTCACACAGAAAACTACTTTCTTTAATGCAAGCTGAAATAAATTTTTTGACTGTGAATATTATGGGAAAGTATCTCCACTGCTAAATTATGGTTTTCACTGAGTATGCTCTGAAGTTTGAGTAGTAAAATAAAAAATTGTCTGAAGTGGCTAGGATGTGAATTCAATATGTGAAAGAGCTCTGCACTTCTAGTGTTCCTATGCAGAGCAGCTGTGTTATTACTCTGCTTTCCACTGTCCTTAAGATGCTAGAAGAACAGGCCCCGCACTAGCAAAAATTACAATAGCCTGTAGAGCACACTCTATTTTATCAGGTGCTAACAAGACAGAATTATATTGGAAATTATTCAGCCATATTGCCATTTTTATCATGTCCATAAGCATTGCAACAATTCTGAGCTGTGGAACAAACATTTTGCCCCAAACAACCATGTACTGATATAAAAACTTAACTGAAAATTCTGGATGAGAGGGCAGAAAATATATTCAGAAAATTAAGTGCCATATATATGACAAATGTACTTGCTCTAGTATGTGTAAATTTAATAGAAAGAAAATAATCCATATGTGTAAATTCTATGATTTTTATCTAACAGTTTTTGAGAGACATCTAATCTGAACTGCTCCTTAAACAGCACCTGAGAGTGGCAACCTCAGCATGAAGAGAAGTTGACTATCAGGGAAACTCACCGCTCTCAGGAGTCGTTTTACTACCTAATTGCTTATCTACAGTTACATTAAAACCAACACGGTGAGTTAATAACCATCATTGTATCACCTGTCTTTGGGGTGACATGATTAAACTCAGGTTTTATTTTCCTCTGCTGTAGGTTGACCAAATCAGGTTAATTTTTCAGCTAGTGCTGAAAACCAGAACCAAGCAGTGCAGGCAATTTTACAGGTACTGAACAGTGCAGATATGCAGAGGGCAGAAATGTGAGAAGTATTATTTTATAATTTTAAAATGGAAAATGTGGCTAGGGAGTTTGATTTTTTTAAAAAATTCACTGAACAAGAAGGCACCAAGCAGAGCTGTTGCAGCATGAATAGAGACTATTTCCTCTTAAAAATAATAAACTTTTAAACTTTTCCTTTCCTACTCAACTGCCTGGCCTTGGTCTGAGTGATCAGTGTTAAAGTTAGTACATAAATAGAACAATAATACAAAAGACAAGGATCAGGCTTAAAATCCTCATAAATATATCAGTTTCATTTGACAGTTACCTGAAATTTCAGTTCTTACACTGACAAAACAGAAAATAACTGCAAAGAATATGGTTAGTTCTCATTTTCTGTCTTGCACCATCATTCCTAGTTACAGGCTAATTGCAGTGAGATGCCCTTGTGAAGCCATGCTGTGGAGAGAGCTGTGCTATCAACCCCAGCCTAACTTCTAGAAGAATTCTGAATTCCTATACCCACTACTGTTTACTCAGCAGCTTCCTGTCTTCATACAAAAGAAACTTCAATTCAAGACACTCCTGGTCTCTGTTCTTGTGTTTCATTCCCTGTCTAGTCGGTTTGCTGTCCAAATTGTCCAGTCATAGCACAGGAGTTAGTCTAAGATGACACTTTTCCAACAATTTCAGTTGGACTAATCTGTCTTCCTTAAGCTTTTTTGTAATCGCTTATAGAAAGAGATCATTTTGGCTTAAATTTTACTTGCAAAGACATCCTCTTTATGTGCTGCAGCACAGATATTTACACGTGATAGCAGTGTAACACTACTGTTCTGTAAAATACTGATGTCTCATTAGCTTTACATTAAAATTTTAAGAATTAATCAGAACACTATATTCCTATTACCTAAAACATAGTAACAAATATTCAATTACCCTGTTTCTAAAAAACATTAGACAAAATTTTTCTACATAGTATTTTTACTGTCCAAAATTGTGGTGGTGCAGAACTGTTTTATTAGGTTTTTATAAGAAGTTTATGTTATGGTTCATTTCACTGTATCCCCAATTCTGTATCCCTTTTATGTTGTCTGTATAATAAGGTGTTTTGTGTCAGTCCTCCCACTCCGCACCTGACTTGTAACATCCCCTCTGCCCCAACCCCCCTCTCTGGGGCAGCCTGTCTATCACTCTGAGGAGCCCTCCCAGGTTGTGAAATCTCAGGGAGAGGGCTTCAGGTGATAGGCCCCCTGGGGGGAATTCCTTTAGCTCTGGATTTTAGTGGTCCAAGGCTTGGGGGTGGGCACACCTTGTTACCCCCTGAATCCCCTGATTTGTTGTCTTGTTGTAACCCCCCTTGAACCCCTCCCCCGCTTATAGGGGGTAGGAAGGAGGTTAAAAACTCTCTCAGCCTCTCTCAGCCTCTCTCAGCCGCTCAGCTCTCAGCTCGGAGCTCTGAGCCTCCCTGCTCCTCAGCTCTTGAGCTAATAAACATCTTTTAACCTGCTAAGCTGAGAGCCAGCCTTTTCTCTTCTGCTGCTGTTGACTGTCACAACACTATTGGGTCCAGCTGCTAAGCCGAGAAGCCGAAACGATCCAGGACCATTCCGTGGCTGTGTTGACTCGAGCTAGCCGGAGGTCATCTCCCGCCCGGTGCGGGACGGAACCAGACGCACAAAATGTCATTAAAACCAATGTTGCAAGACTCGTATTGATTCAAAGGCACTTTGTTACTTAAGAGAAACATGAAAAGTTAATACTTCACCTAATAATGTTGATTAAACAGGGAAAATAAAATATTTTAACAAGGCCCAACAGGATGTGCCTATTGTCTTACATTAAAGGATGTCAAGGAATGTTTCCAGACAGTGGACTTTGCTCTGTACTCTTAAACTGCTGGAATGATCCTTGACACACTTTGACCCAGCTTAACCATCAGCCTTGCAAAGAAAGATCTCTGGCAAGGTGTGTAGTCAGCATGAACCAGGAAGAGTTCTCATTAGGCACATTGTAGAAAATTGTATAAGAAAATTAAATATCACATATGCAGCTGCTCCATACCACTTGGCCTCAGTGCCAGAAAACAGTTCCAGATGCACAGAGGGTATAACTTCTGGATTAATTTAACATAGATGGGTTTTTTCCTAACCACACTGGACAAAAAATTCAAATCATTTTCCCAGTGAAATGCTATGTGGCTCTTCTGTAGGGCCCTCACTGCCCAAGCCTCACCTTTTACTTGCTCTGTCTGCTATACTTTTACTGCTTCAGACTTTGAATGAGCATTGGGAAACCAGTGCAGGCTACATTTTTAATAGGTTGCAGGAGAGCCAGCAGAATGGTTCTCCCTGAGTTCAGGGGAACAACACTTTAAGGCATTAAGAGGGGAGGAAGAGGAATGAGGTCATAATTTCCCTCTCCTGAAGACACATAAGTCAAAGGCTCTTCAAAATCCCATTCTCCCCTTTCTTTATTGGATATAATACGGAACACTGAGGAAGTAAGCCAAGAAGAGTTAACTAAAAAGCTTCTTACTTATATATTTATACTTATATATTTTACATTAAAATGGCAAATAAATTGGAGAGAGAGAGAGATATCTTTTAAACATGAGGTAATTTTTTGAAAGTGTGGGTTGTTTTTTTTCCTTTTATCAGAAGTTTTCATCTTTTTTAATTTTGCTATTTTAAGGGTGAGAAAAAAATAATCCCCCAATTAAATTGTTTTAAGTGCTTTAGATAATAGGTGCCACTTTTTTATCAACATAGGATTCAAACCCTATCACTAAAGCAGCATTGGTACAACTAGAATATTAGTATCCATGTCAATAAAGATTTTAGTAGGTTAAAATTTTTACCCTATCACAGACAGAAGTGTCCTACTTAAAAGACACTAGGATTCTTCTTCTTTTTTTTTCCTTCTGCCAGTTCTAAACATCAGCTAATCCTAAGGGGACAATGAGATCCTCTCCTTGCCTATATTGCTTTGTTTCAATTACATTTTTAAGTTAAGCTTTTTTTTTTTTTTTTTTTTTTTTTTTTTTTTGGCATTTGCTTGTACAGATAAGAACTTTATTCAGATCTCTATGAAGACCTTTGTTGAGAACATATCTGAAGCAGATTTCTGAAATGTAACAAAGTGTGGAGGTGGATGAGCCTCCCAGGCCCTTGCCCTGGAGGGATGTCCCTTGAATGGAATGTGATAAGCTCATCTCAACCTCTTCCCAAAGAGAGGACCTAGATGAGACAGTTCTCTCTCAGGTCAGAACAAGGCACCCATAATGCTTTGATATACTTTCCCAAACACATCGATTTTTCCCCTTTGGTACCACCCCTGCTTTCCCCCATAAATACCCCAGAGTTTACCCTGCTCAGTAGGGATTTGATGTCCATGGCCACCCTTCGCAGGATAATAAAAGCTATCCTATCCTATGGAACTGCTACACAGCACTTCTGTCTCTCTGTCCTTCAAATCAGCCTGGGATAACCTTGCAAAGCAGAGCTGAAATCACTGCTAAGAGCTGGAATCACTGCTAAGAGCTGAATCACTTGCAGCCCCTGGCTGCACCTTGCCAAGGCTGCCCGGCATCTGGAGTCTGCCCGAGACCCCCAGAAAGCCTGTTTCTAGTGAGACATTTCTCTCTGGGAAGATAGCAGCTGTCTGGGTCAGACTACAGGCTCCAAGGCCATTCACAACAGAGAGCCTAAAATCACCCTTAGCATACTCTAAATTGGACATAGTGAGAGCTGTGGGAGGAAAGACCTAATAGAAAGATCCTAGTAGATAATGAAACATTTTTACCTGATTCAGCTTTCATAGCTGGCTTGATTGCCTGTAATATTTTCTGGTTTTACAGTTTAGTCTTTATGTGTTATTTACTGAAATGTTCTGTATGGTACGTACATAATATCTTGCTGCAATTACACCTCACCATAAAGAATCCAGATTTAAGTCTGCTGGCATTTCAGGGTGGAATATCTATAGAAGATTAGCTTCATCTCCTTACTGCCGTGATTTCACAAGGAAGATGAAATTTTCTTGAAACGTTTATTAGAATTAAATTCTTATGGTACTGTTTACTGATTTCAGTGATAAATAAAATGTTCATTCCAATTTATGGCTTGGATGCATCAGTGCTTAAATTCTTCCAACACCAATATGCTTAAATTCTTCCAACCACCAATGATGGATTCCACCAATCAATCTACATGGTTTTGTGGGGATGGAGTTCAGTTTTCTGAGTAGGACACAAAGATTTACTATTCCATGCAGAATCATAAGACACAAGTAATTAGATTCCCCAGAAGGCTGGACTTGTGGAGTCCTGCTTTGAGGAGGCTGAAATGTGATCTCCTCCCTTGACCTAAACTCTAAGATTCCTCCCCTAAAATACCCGATAAAACCCACAACCCTGCCCCTGCTCGCCCTCTTCGTCTTCAATCCTCTTTGCTCTCACCTCCACCCCTGCCCAGGATAGGGGTGAATAAATGGATTCTCGTGCTTATAACAAAGACTTGTCTCGTCTGTTTCCCTGCTGGTGGTTGTAACCTCCCTGGACACGATGGTCACTGTCACCACACAACACAGACTGATGCACTATCTTGTCTTGAACATTAACTAGAAGAAGGAAGGTCAGGAGGATAAAGAAATAACAAAAAGGCAAGTCCTTGGGTGCCTAAACCACACAATATTTGTCATTGTATACAGAAATTATGGAAACTGTGTGGTACCCCAATTAAAATGTGTCAAACTTCAGACTTTTGAGCAGAAGTATTGTCTCAAGGACCAAAGAAAGGTGTGGAAAGTGATATGGAGGATGTTTATGAATACGAAAATACATGATTTTAGAAGCAGCTTTTGGGGATTTTGTAGTAGAGAAAAAGCTTGTACTGAGAACACATAGAAGATAAGCTTGGTTGTTAGGTAGTTACTAAGCAGAAGTCATATAGCTAAGATGTATAATGTTGAAACTCAGCAAAGTGGGATGTACGTATTCGTCAAAAATCGATAAAGCAGAACTTTATGGCTTGAATCCAGCAAAATCAAGCTCCTCATTTTGGGCAAGAGAAAAGTGACCTGAAAAATAGCCAAACATCCACCGTGCCTGCCCAGAAGCGAAGATCAACCTGAGGAAGACGTTGGCCTTCCTCCCAAGACCCCAGCTCAGGAGCACCAGAAGGCGGGACAGCTAATCAGAGTACCAAGTGAGAGAAGGCAGGGAATGGGCAGGTGGGGAGGTGTGGGTTTGTGGGATCAATGCGTATTTAAACCTGCACCTTGTCTTGACGCATGGTTTGGAGGAGATATCCCTGTGTGTCCCAGACAGAAATAAAACATACCTGCTTTACAATTTCTAATTGTAAAGTCCTTGTTCTATGCTTCAAAAGGACAAAATACCTTTGTATCTGGACTGAAATCTGTCACCAGATTGCTTTACCATGACACATTCTGTCTGGTGTAAGGGAAGTGGCAGGTAACATGTCAGGGGCAGAGACAATTTTGCCTTACATGTTCCAGCTAGATCACACCCTTTTTTGGCCTGATCATACACTTCAATCCAGGACACTGGTGCATAACTTTCTTTTTAAAGGTACAGGAACCTGCCCTAACCAGTGGGCTGCCATCAGCACCAAAAAGCTTTTTTGCTTTGCTTGGAATGCAGGAGTCAGCAGCTCAGGAGCTGACCAAGTGTCCCTTGAAGTAAGTGTAACTCCACTGGTGTCATTGAGTTTGAGATCAATAGCAGTTACCAGAATTGTTGAGTGAGTAAAATCTGTGTGCTGCTTGTGTGCATGAATTGCATGTTAACATTTACACTGCAGTGAACAGAAATGGTCATTAGAAGGGAGGCCACAGAGTGATTCAGATTATGTTTTTGAAGGTTTCCTTGTAGTTCTACACACTGAATCCTTTAAAACTGTGTACTTGGCTCCATAACTTCACAAAAAATTATACTCTTGTACCAAAAAGAAAACAGAGAATAAGTATCATGAATTTTTTTAAAAAATATTTTTCTCTTACTATTTTGTTTTTATTATTGAGGAGCAAGCTGATATTGTAATGAAGAATACTTCATCAAATTGAGAAGTCTTGTACAGCTTTCTTGTGCCCCATTTATCTACAGGTTACTGCTCCACTAATCAAATAATTTCATTTAAAAATATCCATTTTCTCCAGTACTCACTGTCTGTACAGGTAGGTCAGTTACCTCTGTGCTATTCAATTTCAGCATAATGCTTCATTTACCTTCAACAACCCATGCACGTACACAGAATACCAGCTTATACACATTTTGTAGCACCACCCTTTGTTTACCAAGCTTTTATACAGGAAGCAAACTGACCGTACAAACTTTAATTTATCATTTTCTTATGGTACCAGGTGAGATAGAGTCCTTTGAGTAGGTAACAATAGATGAGGATAATGATCTGGGGAGATGGACATTGAGAGGAAGAATCAAAACTTGTGAGTGGGAAATAAAGGTGTGTCAATATTGTGTTATTTAGAAGCATTCTTTCTCACACACTTCACACATTGCCGTCAAACTGTTATTCAGCTTAAGTTTTAATAAACTTAAGACCATCATATATTCACATTAATTGGAATTTTTCTAGAGGTAACATTTCCGCTCAGTTTTTTTAAAGCCTAAACCTTCTGTCTTTATTAACTCTTTGAAATAGAAACGAGAGGTAGAATTCTGACCCTGGCTGAGTGATTGGAAGGCAGAAGGGCCAAATTTCATGTCCTCTGATTTGCACTGATAATTATGCCACAAAAAAGGGCAAAATTTTATATAGAGTAGGCATGACTAGCCACAAAAAAAATATAATAATACACTATAATGTTTTCATAAATAACAATGTATATTTCCTGTAATTATATTGGTATATTATGTGTAAACAATGCTCAAATTTTGCTTAAAAATTGCAAAAAGTCACAGATATATGAAGTTTTAGAACACTACAGTATTCTCTACAAAATCAAATCAATTTTATTTCTCTATCCTATTTATTTGAATCATCTGCCTTCCATGTAGAAACATTTGGTGATGGTATAGCTGTCCTCATAAAACTTTATTTCCTTACTTTACTCCTGGCACATTTGTTGCCACATTAGATATCATTATTTACTTCAATTTACAGGGCCTCTCTTTGTATAGAAGTACTGGACAAATCCCTTGATTGGAATCATAAGAGCATGTCCTTTCACTTGCACATTTTTTTCAGTGACGGGGAGATGACAGGAGTGGAGTCTCTAAGAGGAAGCCAGGGACTACCCGGTCACAGACACATCAAGTTCCAGCTGGCTCTGCTATGGCAACCTGTCCATCGCAGGACATAGCTGTGCCTGTCAGCAAAGCCATGGAGCACCTGGGAAAACATATGTGAGAAATGGCAGAAAACCCCATGGTGGGAGGAGGAAAGAACAATAGAAATGAGAAGTAACAGAGAGACCACCAAGGTCAGAGGAAAAAGGTGCTCCACGGTGGAGAAGGCACATCCTGAAGTATAAGCACCTCTTGCAGCTTGGCTATAAGCTGATGAAGCCCAAAGATTTTTTTTTTCTTTTTATATATTTTTCATATATTTTTCAATCTTGTTGATTTGTAATATATAGTTATACAGTTTCTAGTATTTTTCCTGCCCTTTCTTACAATAGACTAATGTTTACCAACACATTTTTAATATTCTACTTGGTCTTATTATGAGAAGAAAAATTCTGACAAGAACATCTTGTTTTCCACTAGAATGTGAGAGATATAACAAGAAATGGGGCAAAGAAGCCCCTGGATCAACTCCAGGGGCTGACTCAAGGGTGGGTTACTGGGGCAACTGATCTCCTATTGGATGTACCTGCTAGATATACTAATTAATTAGCCTAACAAAAGCTGTAGAAATCCTTTGTCATGCATGTGCAGAGCCATATGTGTGCACATGAAAGCTTTAATTAAAGAGTTGCTTTTTATATTATCACTCTCAATACCATTTGGAAAGTTTTGTGGTTTTTTTCCAGGAAGCACTGACAGTGTAGCAAATACTTCCCAGCAAGAACTATGGCCCATGGAGGACCCATGCCAGACCATAGGTAAAGAGTGAGAAGGAAGGAGCAGCAGAGAGTAACGGCTGATCCTGACCTTCTTCACCACTGCTGCCTCTCTGAAGGGGTAGGAGAGGTGTCCAGAGTGATGTAGTGAACTGGATAGCTATTGTGAACAGGAGAAGAGAGAAATCTAAAATGGAGATCTGGAAAAGGGAAGAAAAGGTGTTTTTCCTTCAGAGTTTTAAGAGTTTGTCTTGTTATTTGGTCTGTTTATTTCCCAGTAACCAAAGACTAGTCTTTATTTCCCCCACAATCAAATACTGGTGACCAAATACCATTTACCAGTAAGTAAATACTTATGCTTGCTAGCTGAGTCAAGTTGAATTTCCCAAGTCAAATCTGGTTTACCCATGAGAGTATAGAATCATAGAATATTAAGGGCTTGGACCATAAAGATCATCTAGTGCCAACGCTCCCTAGGGGCACCTCCCACTAGACCAAGTTGCTCACAGCCTTATCCAACCTGGCTTTGAACAGTGACAGGACTGGGGAATTCACAGCCTCTCTGAGCAATATATTCCTGTTTCTAACTACCCTCAAAGTGCAAAATTGCTTCCTAATATCTAACCTAAATTTCCCCTCCTTCAATTTGTACCCAATACTTCTTCTCCTATCACTACAGCTCCAAACAAAAAGTCATCTCCTACCCATAAGGGCCCCGTTCAGATGGAAGGTGCTGTCAGGTCTCCACACAACCTTTTTTTCTCCAGGCTGAACAGACCCAACTTTCTCAGCCCATCTAAATAGGGGAGGTGCTCCAGTGTTCTAATCAGCTTCGTGGCCCTCCTCTGGACTTGCTCCAAGAGTCCCATGTCCTTCTTATGTTGGGGACACCAGAACTGTATGCAGTACTTCAGGTACAGTCTCACAACAGAGTCTTTTACTTGGTAAGTGATTTCATTCCTTTTATCTTGGCCCATGAGTTTTCTCAGCCTCATTTTTCCTATTCTCTCCCACCTCCTGTTGTTGAGAGGGTACTCAACTTCCATCTGGGCCTAATCCACTGCAGCTTCCACTGAGAAAGCATTTTACTTCTTCCTCTCTTCATCCTATTGATGCACATAAATGTATCAGTCTCTGAGCTCCTCCTCATAAATACTTTTTTCTCTTTCAGTGTTTAAAATGCATATAATACCTGAAGATAAATACCTACAGTTGGAACAGGCATTTGAATACCAGAAAAATATTTTTCCCTGCTACCCCAAACCCTGTCTGCCGTTGCTCTGAATGCTACTTCATTGCTTTAAGGACAGTAGAGAAAATATAAATACAAATATGTGCATGCATATATATATATGCGCATATATATATATAAAACATAATTTAATCTTTCTCTTCATTGGTAAGGAGAAGCTCTTCCAGTGTGGATCTAGTGGATTCAGAGTATCTATTAATGCCTTGAAACAGCTATTGAGAAAGGCGCCATATCCCAGGCATTGTTCTCATTAAAGTAAATAGGAGCTTGGCAGTAAAAATCTCTTCAGGTTTTTTGCAGAAAATTGTTCTGGCAGCCAAGCTAAAGGACTACAAATATAAAGTGAATGAACACTGTTGCAGTGGGCATGAATGGCAGGGATTAAGCCAGAGGGGGCTGCTGTGCTGACCTGGGTGGGTGATGGTTTAAGCCCAGCCAGTAACCATGTACAATACAGCCACTCACTCTCTGACATGGTGGAATGGGAGAGAATAGTAAGGAAAAAAGTAAGGGAACTCCTATTTTGAGATAAAGACAGTTTAATAGGTATAGCAAAAGACACTCACATAAGCAAAACAAGACAAGGAATTCATTCTGAGCAGTCAGGTAGGTGTTCAGCCATCTCAAAAAACTATGGCTCCATCCCATGTGATGCTTACTTTGGAATATAAACCCCATAACTCCAAATGTTACCCCATTCCTTCTTCCTCCAGTCTTATGTGCTGACCATGACTTCATATGCTATGAAACATCCCTTGGGTCATTGTAGGTGAGCTGTCTCAGTTTTGTTTCCCCCCAGTTGCCCATTCTCTCCAAGCCTCCTTGCAAGCATGGCAGTAAAAGAAGCAGAAAAAGCCTTGGCACTGTGCAGGAACCACTCAGCAATAACAAAAACACATCTATACTTCAGTCATGCTGTTTTGAGCACGATTCCATAACATAGCTCACTACCATGTTGCAAGTGGCATTTGGATGATAGATAGAGTTTTTAACATAGCCTATTTACTAACAGCCTGTAGGCACTGAGACTGTGCTCTAAGACAAATGGAAAAAGTATGTACCTTAGGTATATTCTTAATTAGATGAACCTCCCAGTCAATCTAAAAAGAAACTCTTAATGCAAGAATCCACTGAAAAAATAGCAGTGGTGGTTTTCAGTTATTCTGAAAGGTGAATCATCTTGAATCATCTTATTCTGAAACTACATAAAATCATCAGAAATACTAAGCTCATATCCTGCCTTTAGGAAGGGATTAATTTCACATAGCACAGACTGAACAGATGCATTTTTCTTAGAATATGCTGCATCCTTCAGCTGTTATTTGACTCTCTATCACAGAAATCACTCCCTGGTCACTTTCCAAGTAGACTTTTCTAGACACCATTCTGGAAAAAAATGCTGATGTATCTACTCATTATATGCACTCAAGTCTAGTGTAGTAGCACTTAGCAGTCCATACTAAGGTACAATGGGTTTAGCCTTTAGGCTTGTTAATTTAATTTCACTTAATAGCATATGCAATTCTATACAATTCTTTAAGTCAATCAAAAGTTGCTTATTCATAATACCTGTCTCCTGGCCAGAGGAGAATACTGTAATATGGCATCAGTCTCATGCCTCTTCAGGGTATTCCTCCCTGCAGGCACAGTAGAGACACACAGATACAAACAAGGACAGCTTTAAATTAGCCAGCAGGAGAGTACTGATAATACAAGACAGGTAGCTTTACCTGTTTCTCCCTTAAGCCTTGAAAGTACTTCTGAAACCAGCAGAATGTAACCCATGAAGGTCTCCTACCCAATCTGCATTATGCACATCTTAACAACATCTTTTCCTCTCTGAAGAGCTATTATAACCACATTCTTGCATGTAGATAAAGACATTGACTAGAGTCACCTATTTCACTAACTCTCTTCTTAGATATTATTAAAATCTGGATATTTTTACCCCTCAGAAAAACACTTCTGAATATTGGATATGAAATGGCAAACCAGTTCTTCCAAAGACATCCACTTTGTTTAGCTTGCGATATTGTCTTTAACACAGTAAATTTATATTTTTAAAAATAATTCTAATACAATAATAAAATGTTTTTCAAATATATACCTGGCTGTGTTTTGAGGTAGATTAGATGTAAATTGAATATATGTCACAAAACCAATATTAGTGGGTCTACTAAGTGGTTACACAAGACACATAACACTGACCCCAGCAGACATAATTCTCATTATCAATCAGTTGCTAATGTGCATGCAGGGAGGACAACATTCCCCTCTGCATTCATTCATTATTTATCTTGTTCATTTAGATTGTAAACCTGTAAGGGTAAGGCTGTCTATCTCTTTATATGTTGTGGTGGAGTGGGATTTCTCTTGAGACAAGATGACTTGCAGAGGTATTTAAACAGATAGGAGCATTTAGCAATCATCAGTTTCAAGAACAAATGGTGGATTCTGCACCTAGGATGGAAGACCATCAAGTATGAGTATAAATTCAGAGACAAGAGGCTGGAGACCTGCCCTGCGGAGAGGAATCTGGGGATGCTAGATCTGGGACAGCATGTCAGTGGGAGTCAGCAGTGTGCTCTGGCAGCCCAGAGGGCAAACTGCATCCCAGGGGGCATCAAACACAGCATGACCAGCTGGACTAAGGAGGGGATTATCCCTCTGTATTTAGAGTTGGTGCATTCTCACCTTGATCAGTGTTGTGCAGTTCTGGGTCCCACAATTTAAGATGGATGTGAAAGTCCTTGAATTCACCCAAAGGAGGACAACAAAGTCAGTGAGTGGGCTGGAATAAATGTCTTGTGAGGAGCAGCTGAGGACTCATCTGGTTTGCAGCAAAGGAGACTAAGGATCATGAAGAGAGAAGTGCTAAGCAATTCTCCCTGGTATCCAGTGCAGTGGATATATGCTCCAGGATAAGTGGGAATGGTTCAAAGATGAACCATTCTGAACCTCAGGGGAGGTTCAGACTGGACATTAGGAAACATTCCTTTACCAGAAGGGTCGTTAAGCACTGCAAGAAGTGTTTTGTTAGGTTTTTATAAGAAGTTTATGTTATGTTTCATTTCACTGTATCCCCAATGCTGTAACCCTTTTGTATTTTCTGTATAAGAAGGTGTTTTGTGTCAGTCTTCCCACCCCCCACCTGACTTGTAACATCCCCTCTGCCCCCCCTTGCTCTGGGGCAGCCTGTCTATCACTTTGAGGAGCCCTCCCAGGTTGCAAAATCTCAGGGAGAGGGCTTCAGGTGATAGGTCCCCTGGGGGGAATTCCTTTAGCTCTGGATTTTAGTGGTCCAAGGCTTGGGGGTGGGCACACCTTGTTACCCCCTGAATCCCCTGATTTGTTGTCTTGTGGTAACCCCCCCCCAGAACCCCTCCCCCGCTTATAGGGTGAAGGAGGGAGATTCAAACTCTCTCTCGCTTGCTGGCCCCCCTGGCCTGAGGTTTGGACCAGCTGCAGACTTCCCGCAGCTGGGCCTGAATAAACATCTTTTAACCTACAAAGCTGAGAGCCATCCTTTTCTTCTGCTGCCGTTGCTGTCACGACACTATTTGGTCCAGCTGCTGAGAAGCCGACCAGCAGGTAAAAATAACCTGTGTGCCCATCTGAACTGGGAACTTCTGTGGCTGTGTTGACCTGAGCTAGCCAGAGGTCAGCGCCCGCCCGGTGCGGGGACAGAACTGGCCACAATTTCCTATAAAGGTGGTTAAATCCCAAAACCTGTAAGTGTTTAAGAAGAATTTGGACAGTGCTCTTTAATTTTTTTTTTGTTTTTTTAATAGATTTTTGTCAGCCAGACAGCTGATGATCACTGCAGGTCCCTGCCTACTGAACTCTTCTCTTCTCTAATCTTCTCTTCTCATTTGCTAAAATATAAGCAACAATTCTAAGCTCATCACTTTCATCTATTGCTAAGGTTCAGTTTGAAGACTGGTAGAGGGAATCGGCCTCTGTATATTGTTCTCTCTTCATTGGCTTATCGGTATGGGGAACATCTATAGCTAGCCTAAGACTAGATGTCAAACATTAGGGGAAAAGAATGTCATCATCAGTGAGCAGGTTGGCTAAAGATTCTGAATTCCTGTGTAATAATAATGGCTATTATAATTTTGAATTTAGGCTCATGCTATCATGTATGGCAATTCAGCTTCTATAAGGGTGTTTATTTCCAAGTGTCGTCTTATTATCTTGAGCATTTCTTCAGTTTTTGTCTATGCTTTTACTTCTCCAATCTATCCAAATCTTTTTTCTCTATCTCTCTTGGCTCTCTCCCTCTTTCTCTGTCTCTCTCATGATTTAAACAAGCTAAATGATTCCTCATAAAAAGAACTGCCTTGCACAGTAATTACCATTACTTTATGACATTTGCCAGCTTCACATTTC
Organism: Hirundo rustica; assembly: GCF_015227805.2. NCBI lineage: Eukaryota > Metazoa > Chordata > Aves > Passeriformes > Hirundinidae > Hirundo > Hirundo rustica. Next base: position 17,353,098 of record NC_053450.1, read on the forward strand.
AGTCTCAACAGATAATTAGATCCAAGTGGCTCAGCAAACTTTTACATTTATATATGAGTTACTTTTTCTGACATGAGAAATTCAGCAACTATTACTTGTAGTTCCCTTCACTGTTTTAACATGAAAATACAGAAAATGTTCAAGAACTTTGAAAGAGGAAATTCAACTGTGCCTGTGTTCAGCTGGTCCACAGAAATCAAACCTGTGGAGTCATACCAGCTCAGACATCTGTCTCTCATTGCAATTAAAAAAAAAAAAAAAAAAAAAAAAAGTATTTTGGATATAATTTTTAATATAAACCATTTTTCATTTCTTCCTGTTCCATCCTTGTGTTTATGCAATATGCTATTTAGAATCATTATAGAAGTTCTAGTTACTGACCTGTAACTAATGCATAATAAGTTTAATCATCTATGTGTCTCTTCAGTAAATTCGTAATTTCGTAGAAAATTGTGAATAAAATTAAGGGGTTTGAAAGGGTTAGTTTTTCGATTGGGTATGTATGCTGTTTGGGGGGATTTTTATTTTTTGGGTTTTTTTGCCTGGGGTTTTCTTGCCTGGAGTTTTCATTTCATAGCAATTTGTGATTTGAATGTGTACTCTCAGACCCCAACAGAGTGGCCTTGACAGTGTCATTTTATCTATTCTGATCTTTCTGATCTTTCTCTGCTTTGTATTCCTCCTTAACAATTTCAGATGATCTACCCAGAAAGGTATGTGAGGAACATGAGAAATACTGGCAATTTATGTGAGGCAGAAGAATCATTCCCACTTATCTCTCATTAAGCTTTGATCCAGCAAATCAAATGCATGGGCAGCACATGACATCTGCCCAGTCATAACTCATTACAGGATCAGAATGAAAATACTGACTGAGAAAGACTGGCTGAGACCTGTCAGTCAGTAAAAGAACTCAAGCATTTTTCACAGAAAGCAGATGAAATATATTCTGCTTGATAAAATCGGAGAGCTGTCCCTTCATTTCAGCATTTAATAGGGTGGAAAATGAGGCCCATGTAATTTTTTATTACAGGCCTAGAAGAAAAACACTATAATTACCTACTATGGAAAAGGAAATGCATTGTAAAGAGAAATAATTTCATTATTGTGAGACATTCTGTGACTATCTCTATATTAAAATATAAACCATTCTAAATGTCAAATTCCACAAGACACTAGTTTACTAAATGCAGAACTTTGATTTATTGAAGTTAATTAAATCTAAGAAATCTAAAAATGCTCATGGAATAGAGCCTGAGGTCTGACATCTTTCTCAGAAAATATACAAAAAAACTTTTATTGCCTTGCTGGATGCATTTTCGACTTATATTTATTTTTTATAACATATGATAAAGAATGCACATCTTTCAAGTACCATTACAGAAAGGAGAAAGCCATTCATTTTTGCTTATGTCTTGCATTGCATAATGTCTAAAAATGTAGCCAAATTCCAAAATATCTTTGTTTTAGTGCTACATAAAACATAAGAATGTAGATTGTACCTAGGAAGCTTCTGTTTTTCTTTAGTTGAAAGCAAATGAATTAGTAAGAAATGATAGCAGAGATTTCAACACATTACATAGGGGAATAAATATACAAAGTCTTAGGCTTTCCCCACTCAAATCTGTCTTCAAATCAGAAGTCAAAGTGTTTTTATGGTGCTATTCTGCCTGCTAAAGGGTTTATTGCCGTGAACAGGTCAAGATTCTATCATTCCTATTTATAGTGATCATATTTACCAATTGCATTGAGTTTATTTTCATGTCTAACAAAAGCAAGATGGAAAACCTCATCAGAAATAATAGCTTGTTTTCAGTGACAGTGCCTGAACAATAAAATCTGGTTCACTGTTAACAGGCCTAGAAATTTACAGAATAAGGGGGAAGCTGTTTGAAAAATCTTTGAGGAGCATATGGTACTAAGAAAGGACTCAAGCTTGTTTGGTGAGAGCCTTATTCAATACAGAAGTGTGAAATACAGAACAGGGCATGATGATACTGAAAAACAGTGCACGAGAAAAAAAAACAATAATGGGTTACATTTTAGCAAATCTTGGGAGAAGACTGAAGAGGTGGGAGTTAGATTTGCAGGAAGAAAAAATGAAGGGAAAAAGTAAAAAATAAAATACATTTACTGAAAATAGGAGATACAGAGAAGAAGAAATGCATAGTAGATATCCTTAGTATCCTTACTAGATAAAAATGAGGAACAAAAATTTTTGTAAACTACACACTATGGATGACACTTCAGATAGTATCGATATCAATGGCAATGTTAATTACAAAATGAATGAATAAAATAATTATTTAGTTATTAAATTAAAAGTCAACAAATAATAGAGTCAATTTTTAGGACACAAAAAAATTAATTAAACAAGAAGATATGTAAAGAATTTGGAACTCACCAAACTATTCTCAGGCAAACTACGCCATAATGCTTGGGACTGAAAACACTTGAACTGTATCTTCACAGCCAAGTGACCTTCTTTCCCTGAATTTTGCCTCTTCTGGCTTTAGGTGTGAAAGGTCTTCAGGCCATCAAAGTCTATTTTTTATGGAGTTTTGAAGCAGAAAAGGGTTTTGAGTGTTAGACTGTAGTGGTCAATGGTAGATTGAGTTATTGTGTAATGTCTCTGTTTTAAATACTATTAAGGAGAGATAATCAGCCACTCATTGCTGCATATTAAAGAATGACTGTGTGGTAAAAAATTACTGAAAGATCCTCTTTGTCCAGGTAGCTAAATATTAAGTTTGGGGGGAAAAAAAAAAAAAAATCAAAGTAGATATGGAGCAGTGTGCTCTTCATCTAGAACACATTTAACTGTGTCATAGGTTGAATTAGCAAGATGGAAACCACCTGCTCAAGACAAGTGATTCTTCTCTGATCAGCTCTGTGGCACCACATCTGCAGGGTTTTGTTCATCTTGGGGCACCACACTACAAGCGGGACTTTGACATTGCAGGCGAGTTCAGTGGGGAAGATTAGGTGACAGAAGCATGTGGCATATGGTGAGAGGCTGAAAGATTTGGACCTGTGTAGCCGAGAGAAGAGGAGCAGTAGAAGAGACCATTCCTGCAACTACCTCATGGGAGAATGAAGTAAAGATGGAAGAAGACTCTTATTTAAGAGATGAGAGACAAGGTGAAAGGCAACAGATTCATCTTTCAGAATGGGAAATTCCATCAGAAAACAACTCTCACCATTAGGGTAGTCCAAAATAAGAATAGGCCAACCTTGGAGATAAACAAAACTGAACTGGACAAGGCCATGAAGAAGATACAAAAAAATTGGAGCTAGATAAAAATAATTTGGAACTGTCCTGAGTGGGGATTTGGACAGGAAAACTGGAGGCCAATTCTGATCTAAATTACATCTATGCAACGTTTCTGTGCAAGTGAAATCTGGGCTTGCACCTGTCGGGGGCTCCTTTTTAGGAGCTTAAATTCCCCGGCATTCAGGTGGTTTTAGAGTTCTGGCCCTCTGCAAAGCTCTGTGCCAAACGCAGGAAAAGACGGAGTCTTCAAGGTTACATGCTTCGTTTATTAGTTCTTATCTTACAATTTTCTCAGTGTCCAAAAGATGTTTGCCGTGGCTCAGACATCTGGTGACTCCTCCTATCTCTGGGCTGTCCTTATCTTTTATACTAATTGCTACGTATTCTTTATTTACTATTTATTACCAATGTCTATCACTATTACTAAAAAGGTCATCTTTACTCTGACCCAATCCTCACTAACTACTTTGTGCCAACGTCCCTGCAGAAATGGAGTGAGGGAACAAGAAGGAAGAAGAAAGAGACAACGCCCTAAATTCTCCATTTTGCCCCATTCACTTCAATGCCAAGAATCCCAAACTCACTGTTTTTTCACCCTGTGATATTCTAAACTACTATTTTTCACACTCTTGTGGCCTGCAATGCTTCCTGCAGTGCAAGAAGCCTCTCCCATGGACTGAAATCAATTCCAGTGTCTCTCTGAGCTCTGGGCTCTGGGCTGGGGTCCCAGACCCCCCTGCCCAGGTCCCTGGCCCTCCAGGGCAACCAAAGGAATGCCCTGGACTCCAACATGCACCTTTCAAACTGAACTATTAATGAAACTAGACAGAATGTTTTCAATACTAAAGTCAATCTTTTGCTAACACTAGAAATTTAGAACTGAGAATAAAAATTGTAGAAACTTTAATTTAAGAATCACGTAATAGGATGAGAACCTGAGCAATTCAAGAAAATATGTGGGAAGGTACTGAAAAACATGTAAATGTCATGAATTTGAAAATAGATTGAAGAAAAGTTAGTCATATAAAACAGACAACATGGACGTATTCAAAACTTTATGAATAAATCTGAGGTTTTTTTCCTTTCACCAAAATAACTGCACAGTTGATAAAGGGAAAAGAAGTTGATTTAATAAATTTAGAACTTCAATGACTGCTGTGCAATAATCTCGTCAGGAAACTAAGAAATTTGAACTAGATGTAGTAGGTGTACATCTGAAAACTATAGTCAAAGAAAGCTTTTTAATTATTCATCATCAAACTGTGAATTAACTGAACATGTCATCCCACAGAGGTCTGCCTTTGTCCCATTAGTATTTTCATTAATGATTTACATGATGAAAGAGCAGGAGGGTTGTTAATTCTGCAGGGGCTGAGTGCAAGGAATCCAGAGAATGTGATCAAAATTATCTTAATAAGCTGAAGAGGTGGATTCAACTCAGACAAAATTCAGTAAAGGCAAATGTAAGTACAGCTAACAGATATGTCAGTCACAGTTGAAGGGTACACAAAAAAAAAGGACAAAAAAGAGGGATGTAAATGGTTAGGCAGCTGTATAGCATGTTCAGGGGATTCTATTGGATCACAAACTAAATGTAGCAGTATGATGCATTTCCCATCTAAAAGTACAGCTTTCACTCTGGAAACAGTTTTTCTGGTTTATTTAGCATTATTATGGCCTTGGCTGAAGTAACAAAGTTTACAGAACAAGTGTTACAAATGATAGTTGTGAGCTGGAAGAAATCCACAGGAAATAAGAAAGTGCTAAAATATTAGAAAGTATGACCTGCCTGCCTGCAAAGAAAGATTAAAGCTGATGGTTTCCTTTAGTCTTAGAAAATAGACAGTTGAGTGTAGGTATGACAAGCAGTAGACCACGTAAAATGCCAGTGGAAAGAGGATGATAATAATTTTTTCTCTACTGACAAAGCTGAAAAAACAATGAGCTGTTAATCTAATCTGCAGAAAATGTAGGTTGGATATTGAGCAAAAATGTCAAAATGCTGCACTGCTGAAATTCAGAGACAAACTTTGTAAGAATTGTATGAATTTTCTTTCCCTTTTGGATTTAAAAATGAACTAGATCTCTCAGAATTTAGCTATGAAAACTTGATCCTACCTCCATATGGAGGCTAAAATAGACTGGCAGTGGTGCCCCTAAAGCCTGAGACCTAGATGGGGCTTGTAACTTCAGTACATACAGTCCACATCTGTAGGGCATCGCCTACTGAACGGTGATGGTGGGCTCTGTACAAGCACCATCTAAGTGATCACAGGAGTTTCATTTGGGTGTTGACAAAGAAAAATATTCTTCACTCCACCAAGGTGTCTTTATTTTCTTACTTGTCTCAATTTCTAAATTCTGTGTGTGACAAAAACATTATAAAATGGCCTCTTTTTTTCCTTAATATTCCCATGAATTTAGACCTCTGTTTTGTGAGGCAAAACTCAGAGAAGCATAGAAATCATTTAGCAATGAATTACAAATATTACATGGTTAGAAAATGAATCAAGAGTATAGGAAGAAAATTTTAATAGGAAGAAATTAGACCAGTAGGCAAACTGAATCAAAATTAGCCCAGCAATTATTCTGATCAGTAGACAAGCCATTGAAGAATGGATTAATTACTCTAGCAGAAAATTAATTAAGTTATGCTATGAGTCAGATAGGAATAATTTCTGAATTAATTGAGTATTCAGTCCTGTGACTTGTGTAACAGAGAGCAAGGGTGATATGCTGAGAGCACAATATATAGTTGCCAATATAGAGTTAAGTTAAGATATCAGATTATGAAAGGAAAAGAGATTTATTTCTAGCAACACTAACCATTGAAGCCACAGAGATGATGAATAATCTAGGAAGAACTGATTTTTTATTATACTGTCAAATTTAAAAAAACAATGAAGCACAAATCCTCCAATATTTGGGGAAGCTAAAATCCTTTGTCATTATTAAATTTCTGTTATTACAGCGCATGAAAATATTTAGTCAGAATTTTAAAAGCAAAGACATTTTGAGTTAAAAAAGTGTTGTTTTCCTTACTAAAAAAAGATACTTACAAAAGGAAAGCCAAGAGGAATTAATGACTGTGCAGTGCCTATAGCACTCTCTTGTGGTATCAGATCTTCTCTATTGTTCATGGTTTGCTGGGGTTTTCTTCTTGTTGTGAGAAGGGGGGAGGCAGATTTTTTTTGTTTGTTTGTTTTGTTTTGCTTTCTTGAGGTCTTTTTTTGTTTGCTTTTTCCCTGAAGACAAGATTTAGGAAATAAAGACTGAACATCCCAGATTAACATTCTACCTTCAAAATCCAGAATATTTATGCAAGGTATCTGTCAGTCAGACTTTCTGAGTCTAGTTTCTGTAAATTATATAAATGTTTCTTGTGGTCAGAGGAATAATGGAAAAACATTTCTACAGCCTGATGCTTAGGGTATTCTTTATTCATGTAGAATGCCTGGTCTTAATTCTTCATTGAAAATATTCTGCTTTTTGAGTGTAGAGGACATGTTTCACCAGATAGTCTGTAGAAATCTTCAGAGAACAATTCAGATGCAGAGCAGGCATTTAGATCTGCCTGCAGCTCCTAGTTGCTTCTCTTGCAGGCATAGTCTTGCCTTTTCTGAGCTCAGTCTAAAGACATCACACACAGCTGAGGCACGTTTCACCTGCCCAGAGCCTTTCCCCACGGGAGCCTGGTCTGGTACGGGAAGACCAGCCTGGGAAATTGGCACAGCTTCCACAGTCAGGAGCCAGGGAAGCTGACCAACAGCAAGAGAAGGATGGCAGCCTAGAAACAACACAATTATTGGAGTGCCACAAAAGCCTACATCCAGCCTAGGACTAGGTGATGAAATCAGACAGCTGTGTTCAGTTCAGACAGCTGGTTTTCAACTTTTTACAAACACTTGCATTCAGTAGATGTGACTTAAACAGCAAGGAGACCAAGCAGACTGTCTACTGTCACAATTTGGAGGTCCTCTAGGGCATATTGCAGTCTTATCATTAGAAGTATTTTGTTATTTGACTTTTACATAGTATTGTGCTATTTAAATTTAAAGCTCATAAGAAGTGCCCAGAACTAATAGGAGAATATCACTGGTTGTAGACAAGACCATTTAAAATGTTTGCATTAGATATGAAAATTTCTTTGAATAATTCTTTATTCATTTAATATATATATGTGCGTGTGTGTGTGTGTGTGTGTGTGTGTATATGTGTGTGTATATATATATGTGTATATATGTGTGTGTGTGTGTGTGTGTGTGTGTGTGTGTGTATATATATCTATTTTTATATATATATATATTTTTAAAAAAAATCTTTTTTCCAATAAACACCTGTCATTCACTTGTACTTGGACTGGAACTGGTCTGGGACTTTAGTCAAATTCCACTCCAAACTTAGGAGTGAAACTCCTCTAGGACTGAGATGATGCTCCTCTACATCTACTTTTTTTTCCTGAGTTCATGGTGAAAATTCACAAGGCACTCAGTAGTAACTTTGATTGCGGGTTGAATTTTACCAACTTAAAATTAATTTGAATTTCTAACATTTGAAAAAATTCTTATTGCATGAGATAAATAATATCCTTACATTGTTTAAGGCTTTCAAGTATACATTTTAAAGATATAACTTGAAGATTTTGCCAATCTGGGGTTTCAAATTTAGTATTTTAACAAAACATAAGAAGAATTAATTCAAATATTAAGGTTTGGTTCTAAATTTTTATTCAGTTCAGCTGTTACATCATCTGTAAGAACTCCTGACATATGTAAGAAGCCTAACTGATTCAATACTATATGGAAAATTTTCTACACTTTTGTAGGGGTACTTCTTCAGATGTGTCATAAAGGCACCAGTGGTAGATAAATGCTTTCCCCATAACAGAAAAGTATGAAGAAAAGGCACTCAGTTGTTACCGTGGTGGCTACAGAGCAGCATCTGTTTAGACCCAGGCTGCACCAGTCCTTCTTTTCTGTTCAGTTATGACTTTGAACTGTTCTAAAACTTCAACAGACCAGACTGTGGGCATGATATTTTTGGCTCTAAGATATTTTAGCCTGCTAGCAGCTGCTAACTTTTTCCCATGGGAAAAGTTCTCAAAAAAGTTTCTTCTCAAAACAATCTTGGCAAAAAACTATCCTTTCTCGAAATATTCTTTCTCCAGGTGGTGTTTTGCTGTTTCTCTAGTTTAACCAATGGGATTAGAGAGGTGTCATTCCTAGTCACCAATCATGTTAAGTCTGTATCAGAACACTTTATAAAAGGTAGTAAGAATTAGACAATAAAGCTTTTTCTATACTCTTTGCCTTCTGAAATATTTGGAGTCTCCTGTCTTTCTTTCGTGTCCTACAGTGACACCAGTCAATGATGGAACTGACATTTCTCATGAAAGGATGAATCCACAAGACATTTTCTGCTAGCTGTTGCCAATGATACACTAAACCCTAGTTAGCAAATATATTCTTTGCTAATCTGAATTGCTGCCTCTACCCTAAAAAATGGAATTTTTCGCTTTTGCTGTTCTATTTTTGCAGCTTCTACTTGCTGTGCTTCAGTGTCATCTGAAAGTTGAAAAAACATTTCCAATATTCTGCAATAGTTCCCTGTGGGTGATTTGACAGCTACCTTCTTATTCCTGACTCAAAGGCCCTGTTGCTATTGTGATTTTTTTTTAAATTTCTACCCTCATTTTTCTCAGCATGTTTTATATAATTGTTTCAATTTTTCTCTGATTATGGAATTTGATTATAGAGACACAACACAGATAACAACTACAGATGTTCACTCATATTTTTCTATGATTACTTGCTACATAAATACACTGGTACCCAGATCCTCTTGTATGACTTATTCATGTCAGTTTCTGATGTGCTTTATTTAGGAACACACGTAAACAAAAGCAGAAGAAAACAGTGGAAGTAGATAGAAAAGATACTCCTCCATTTCTTTCAGCTTCTGATTTTTTCCAAGGTGTTTTTCAATGGCTCCTTTCCAATTCCAAACTGCTGCACCTCATTTTTTGTCCCTTGATGCAGGAACCACACAAGACTTCATGCGGGGGTCACATAAAGCACAAGTCTTGGTGCTTCAGACCTCTGTAGACTCAAAACTCTCTTATATTTGGTGTAAGAATTTGCTTTAATTTGGGGACTTTTTTCCTCTCCTGGTTGATCAGCACACTTAAACTGGGGAAAATTTATTTTGTAATATGTGTACATATATATATATATACATATATAATTTTTTAAAAAATTACTGTAGCCTACCCAGTCAGGACTACAATGAACAGTTCTTTTATATATATGTATAACAAAACACCATGCTATTGACAAAATTCTGTAACTTAAATGTGATTCATTTTAATACTCTTGAAATTTTAAATTCGGTTTCAACATATATCTTACATATTTTTGGTTTAGTAGGCTAACACTACTTATTTCTGAAATAAAGCCTGATCATAGAATTGATGAAAAACTGAACATATTTATATCTCCAATAGTATACATGAGTTTTTCATTGCTTTTTCTTCATGTAGAATTAAACAACATGTAAAATTATGTCTTTTAGAGACTTGTAAATTTAAGTATTATTAGGTTTTTGTCTACATTCAATTACTCTAGTTTTTCAAGTGTGTATGATATTGATCAAAAACACTTAAATCATTTAGCTGCCTGAAAAACTTTGGAAAAATTTATTGCACTAAAAATTGTTCTCCAAACTTTTTTGTGTGCATCCAGGCATTTAAAATCCACTAGTTTTAATACTTGCACAGGTGTGTAGTACCATCAATCACAGCACAGGCATATTTAGTTGCAGAATTCCTACAGGGTCCCAAAGTCACTGAAAAGAATTTAAATACTCCTATTCATTTCAGCAACCACTAGGTTATGTGTCGCAGTGTCCTTGCACGCCTGGCAGGCACTGACTGCAGGCTAGCTCAGCATTTGCACTGCAGCTGACGTGTGCAAGGTCGGGGTTTCGAGCAAGGCGAGCAACCTCCTCCCTGTGGGGCCTTGGCTCCCCACACGGGTGGTAGGACTAGATGGGAATCATGATGCTGGCAGCAGACAAAGAGCCAACTCTCTTGGACAGGGTTGGATAGGATTTATAAAACGGGAGACCAACTAGGAGCTCCGCCTCTGACCACTGCTCCCCAGAGAGAGCCCTGATCAAGGATTGTGTGTGAACTTTTAATTGGGGGAGGACCAAGGGGTGGTGACAACGGGTCAGCCAATTAGGGCATAGGGTGTAACCAGGGGGGTGTCAACTCTTTAACAACGAACGAATCACAAGAGGTGGGAGGGGAATTTCCTGGGCACCAGCCTATCACTCGACGCCCTCCCTGGAACTTTCCAGACACCAGGGAAGGGCCCTGGAGTGACAGACAGGGCGACCAAGAGGAGAGAGAGGGGATTGACAGGGACAGGTGAGGGAGAGGAATGATTGACAAATAACCGATGGTTATATAACAACACGTGGGGAAGGAACCATTGAAGAAACCGGGGGGTACCTTGGAACCAACCAACCAACCAATATAACAAGGCAATATAAGTCTCAATTAAACTGAATAAAACAAAACATGCACCGCCACAGTTATGCTCACAGTAATTATTATAATATTTATCTTCCATTGAATTAAGCTACAAAGCAACAACAACCAGAGCTGTTGCTCATAATACATACGGTCAATTGCAATTTAATATATGCCATGTTTATAATTTAGAAATAGAATTATACTTGTTAAAATAGCAATTACAGACATGCCATAAGGATATTTTTTGTATGTTTAAATATTAAAGTTTATATATGTTTAATACCCACTGAAAAAATTGCTATCCTCTGTTGCTAGTATATTTATTATGTTTCTGCCTCAGCAAATTCTCTCAAATTTCATTAGAATGAAAAAAAATCTACCAATTCTTATGTGGCTATCAAGATATAGTCCTTCACACACACACACACACACACGCGCACACACACAAAAAAAAAAAAAAAAAAAAAGAGAGAGAGAGAGAGAGAGAGAGAAATAATAGAATTTCTGTTTCTGTTTTCTGGTACTTATGACTTTGTCTCATGAGGAACAGCTTGGGAGTTTGGAAAGGTGTGACTTCAAGGTGGTACCACGGTGTTTCCCTGCATTACATGGAAGCCCTGCTCCACATGAAAGCTGGTGAGCTTCACTTTCTCAGATTTACAGAAAAACTGCTGCCAGATTAGAAAACTTCAGCCCAGACAGCTGAACACTTCTAGTTTGTCAGATAAAGCAAAAGTACCATGCACACACAAAGTAACACAGGACCGTCCTCTACTGAATGGAAAATATCTCTGTCAAACCTGTGTTGAGTGTCATGAAGGTAGTTGAGTCTGTCAGCTTGCATGAAGCCTGAATTTGAAGTATCACAAATCCTTATATTAAAGGAAGAACTTTTTTATATCCTCCCAATAGTTTGCTGCCTTTCCTATAATATTGCCCTATTCCTGTTAAGTAGGGTTTGTAAGTAGAACACAACCTATGAAGTCAATATTTTCCAGCATCTTTTAACAAATAACAGTTGAAATTATTCTTATTTCTTTTGGCAGATAAATAAAAATACCATAAATATATTGAGAAATGGGGTTAGTGTGCCTGTCACAAATAACAGGAATTCATCTATCCCTGTGATTAATATTTAATATGAGCAATTTTGACTACTGATTAACTCTATTAATAATTAATGCAATGTTATTGTGGATGATTAAGGCTATTTCTTTTGATGGGATTCTCAAATCCCTTCTAACACCTCAGTATTAGTTCTTCATGATATCTATTGATGCATTAGTTCCAGCAAGCCTGTTAGAGAAAGCTTTGTAATTACAATTCAACCAACCCTGCAATATCAACAAACAGAAATTGTATTCGAGCTATTGTATAAGAAATAGTTGCACAAGAATGCTTTAGGCAGCTGAATGCTGTTTTTCTTTCTTTTTAGCTGGCAGGATTATTTAATGAAGCTTCTTTTCCATTGCCTACTTGACTATAATTCTATTTAAGACTAGTACAATCTTGGCTAAAATTAGTAAGCATCAAAGAAAAACTAAAATTCAACAAGCAATATATTTAAATATGTGAAAATGACAGTGGCTTCCTCCAGCTTTCTAGTAGATACTCTAATTGTCTTTGCAGATTATCTCCATCAATAGGTGGTGACATAGTTTTGTGTCATCAGGGAAGACAAGAAGATAAGTTTTACCTGGTTCATGACAAAGCTGATAATTACCACAATCCATTAAATCATCTGATTTATGTATATAGGCATTAGAGCATCATCGATCAAAATCAAAAAGCAATTTCTGGCAGCTAAGACCCTTACCAAGTTGCTTGCTCACTCTCTGCAGCAGAATCAGAAAAAGAATGGCAAAACAAGAGAATGCATGGGTTGAAATAAAGACAGTTTAGCAGGTGAAGGGAAGCTTTATCCACAAGAAAAGCATAACTAAGGAATTCATTGACTACTTCCCATCATCAGGCCACATGCTTGACCAATTCCAAAAACAGGGCTCCAGCATCCATTATTGTTGCTTGGGGAATTAAACACCTTAATCCTTCAGTGTCCCTACTTCATTCTTCTTCCCCTGAATTTTCATTGTTGAACACAGTATCATATGGTATGGGATATTCCTTTGATCACTGGGGGTCTGCTGTCCTGGCTGTGTCCCCTCCCATCTTCTTACCTCACCCCCGGCATACTCACTGTGATGCAGGGAGGAAAGAGAGAAACCTTGACACCCTGCAAGCAGTACAACAGACACAACACTCATGCTGTTAATGCTACTTGTCTCAAAAATATACTTGTCACACTATCACACAGGCTGCTATGAAGAAAATTAAATCCATCCCAGCCAGACACAGTATACTTGAAAAGTGAAATGTTAAACTTCATGTGTATATGCTCTAAAGTTCAAAATTATTTCTGTAGAACTCCACAGCTGTAACACAGTCATTCTTTTTGTTCTGAATTTATAGAAAAAATATTTAACCATGCATGGGGTTAAATAGCTGCTGCAGTGCAAATATATGACATTAAATGTTATTTAAATCTCACTAAATTTGAAATAAAGGAATGAAATTTTCTTGGTACTAATTAGGAATGAAATGATGCTCTGAATAACATTAGTCTCTTTTAAAAATTGCTTCCCTCCCCATAGAGGTTTGCATAGACTCTGGGTTGTTGCCAGTGACCATACAGAACTAATAAGACTGATAAAGATAGAACTAGCCCAAATTCAGCGTTTGGTATCAGGAAAAGAACCAGAGTAATAAATTAAAAGTCATTTAACACAGATGATGTAGAAGACTTGCAGGAAAAGGAAGAAATAAATGAAGCAGGAAATATGCAGTGCTGTTTTACTTATTTGTACTCCAGGCTATTGTTTCATGGTTTCTTACATCAGATTCTCAGTGTTCAAGGTAAGAGAAAATTCAATATCATAATTGAAGATAGGTAACTGATCAATCAAAGGAGTTAAATCTCTGTAAAGCTAAATTAACCTGAAAGTCCTGAAACTCACATTTTTTATCGGAGAAAAAAGTAGAAATAACAGTGGATTTATCCATTAATCCAGTGACAGAAGCAGCTAATGGTTTCCAACCTCCCAACAGCTTAAGCGCTTTCAGACTTGCTTTACTGCCCCCATTTTAGAATATAAGATTTTTTAAAACTCATTCTTCAATGAACTAATGAAATCTAGAATACATATGTCTAAGACACATCAGTTTAATCAAATAACACTTTGAAGACATTTTACAATTTTATTAAAAAAAAAAAAAAAAAAAAGTGTCAAAATGGTCTGGCTACTTACCAGTGGATGTTACATGAAGTTTCATTATGAACTTAATGGTTCTCAAGAAACATTAAAAAGAAACAAACAACTTAATAACATTGTCTGTTATATATTTCTTTGCAACAACTTAAAATAACTCACATTTCTGTTTAAAGAGATGGGTTAAAAATCTAACCTGAAATATTAAAGGCATTGATTACGTCTGGGTTTATGCTTATTTAGGGACTTATTTTCATTGTTTGTTTTGATATTTTTCAATAGTGTAGTTCTAATAAATGTCATTCTAGAGCTAAAATATTCTAATGAATTCTAATAATAAATTTATATTGAGAGTAATCAGGATAAATAAAAAACAAAATGAGCATAATGTATTTTCTTCAGACTACATGCGTTATTTCCAAAATACACCACAGGTATTTTTCTCCCTTGGAAGGGTAGGAGAACAAAACCTAACAGGAAAGGAAACCACCAAACAGAGCATAGTATAGGCAGGGGATTTACACACATTTGTATTTATTACAAATAGTTCAGGCAGATTGTGAAAGGAAGTTACAAAACTTACTAGTACCCCAAGACAGCTGTAACTTCTGTGCTGAAAATTTAGAAGGATTTTTATATGTCCATTAAATCTATTCTGAAACATGAAGATTGTCTAGCAATTTTCCTTCATTTGAGCAATTTGCAACCCTAAAGGCACATAATTTTTTTACATCTATCTGTATCATAAAAGTTCCTCTTCTTTTTGTAATTTCCTCAATAATTGAAAAAGTTTCTTACATTAATTACACATGACTATTTTTTATGCTAAACTTTCTTAAGACATTTTTAATTTTTATTCTGAGAGAAGGGATGAAGGAATAATTGAGTGGAGGGAGAAGAGAAAGAAGAATGGAAAAAAGAACTGAAATTTGTATGTCTGTAATAACATCTGTTTTGGCATTCACAGATCTTATGCACAGTATTAATTCAAATTCATACAGACATCAGCACTTAGAATTTGGAGGAAAAGATGAGTAATTGTAATAGGAGACAGCCTCCTAAAGAGAGCAGAGGCTTCAATATGCAGACCAGACTCAACTCTGGGAAGTCTGCTGCCTCCCAAGGGCTCAGATAAGGGACATTACTTAAAAACTCCCCAGTCTACTAAGGCCCTCCGATTACTAGCCATTACTGGTTGTTCAAACTGTCATTAATTAAATAAGAAAGTCTGAGGGGAATTAGAGGCTCCAGGGCCTTGGGACAGTTGATAGAGGGATCAGGAACACAGGTGATTTCCTTGATTCTTCTGGTAACCAGGATTATTATTGATAGGAATAAGGAGATTCATCAGGTGAATGCATGGCTCTGAGGTTAGTATAGTGGAAAAATCTGGGGGTTGTTGACCATGGGATGATCTACTCAAACACCTGCTCTAGTGACACCTGACAGGGTACACCTATCAGAGGGGAAAAGGAGCTCTATCACAGGGGCTAAGGAGCTCACTGATAAAACTTTAAACTAGCTTGGAAAGGAGAAAGAGATAAACCCAGACTGGCCAGTAATGAGTGATGGGACAGTGTGCCAAAACACGCACTAATGGGGTCCCTCAATATGCTTCAGGAGGTGTTGGCTGTAACGTACCCCACCCAAAATATTTCTGTACTAAGGCACATGAGGAACAAAGAGCAGCCCAAAGCTTTGGACAAGTCCCAGAGATTTGAGATCATTGGCAAGAGTGACACCTGGTGGGATGAATCCTGTGTCTGGAGTGCCCTGTTGGATGATGACAGGCTCTTCAGGAGGGACAGGCAGGGCAGAAGAGGCTGGGAGCTGTTGTTGTATATAATAGAAGGGTTCAAATATATGGGGTTTACAATTGGCACAGTTGAAAGTCTCCGTGTAAGAATCAAGGGACCAACAAATAATGCAGATATCATCATGGGAATCTGCTGTAATTTCAAATGTCTTTGAAACAGAAAAGAAATAATTTTCTAGTGTGGGTTATATTACTACAAACAATGTTATTGATAAAATAGCAAAATTAAAACTACAATACTGGCTGGAAAACAATCTGAATTGATGACGTCAAAGACAGGTCTGGCAAGAAGCCATATGGAAACATCCTCTATATGCCCTAAGATCTCTGTGGTCAAATACAATCTTCAGGAGATACAGGAGCACAGACAGCTGAGATGTGGACTGTTCAAGGATCACAAAGTTTAATCGTTTAGCATGTACATGAGATCTTTACCAAATACATTGGAAGGATATCAAAGAGCAGTGTGAGGGACCCTTATTTCATTAATTAAATAACCACTAGGCTGGCATTCTTTGGAGCCTTATTGCAGGTCTGGTGGCCATGTGAACATATGGATAGCAGATGTCCCACATATCGGTGTCAGTACTGTCATTAAAAATATCCCAAGGAAATCACATCAGCTGGTTTAAAGACTTGCAGAGCCAAAATGGTGAAGGTTCTCCCATTCAGGCAACTTTTCAAAAGACGGCCCACAGTGCAACAGCTCTGCAGGCAGCTATGGGAAGAATAGATCTGAGAAGAGAAGAGTTTTCTCCATATACAACATTTGTTTAAGGTCAGAGACTAAGTCAGAAAAATACAAACCAGCTCAGATCTAAGTTCTACCTTTTTAGAAAAGAAGACTTGGTACGTTTGAAAAGAGAACAATTACAATACTATTTTAGTAAAAGTATACTGAGAGGAAAATCAGAAATAAACCACTTCATCTTCAAAGCTGGCAAAAAGGCTATTAAAAGGGGAAGATTGACAGATAGTACTAAAATTAAAAACTATTTTTCATTTTTCTTTTATAGACTGTCTTCATAAGATGAATGTTCCAGATATATTAATGACTATGAAGGCTAAGGCCATGTGTTCCTCTACAGAGCACAAGTCCTTTTAAATTCACATGCTGCTATTTGCTAAACTATATTTATTAAATATGGCACTGATTAAACTACAGTAGTTTTATAAACATTCCATCACATTAACCTTCAGCCTGTTTATGTAAACTGAAAATAAACACAATTATATATAGTGGAAAAAGATAATATATTTTTGACAACTCCATTTAGAGTTCATCCTCCATTCAGCTCCAAGACTGTGTAAAGCTCCTTCCAATGACCTTCATATAATGAAAATTCTTTGTTCCTCTGTTTATTAGCCTGTGGTTCTAAATAAAAATATTTCTAATAGATGCAAATAGATCTCATCATTATTTAGAACATTGTTTTTTTCATTAGTAAATGCCTTGTTACATCTAATTGTATTTAAATATCTTTCTTGGGAAATAAAAGTAATAAAATTTTCTAGTACATGTACAGCAGTTAGTTGAGACATTTAAAGGTCATGAGCCATACTGACTGTTTTCAAAACTTCTCCTTCCTTTAAAAACAAAGATGATATGTAGACGATATTTAAAATGGAAGTCAAAGGAGTGTAATTTCCTACAGAATATAAAAATTAGGCATATCAGTGAAAGTTCTTTTTGTTGTCCCACCAAAATGCTGCCTTGTCATCATCAAGGACCATATTTCAGAATAAGAAAGGAAGCTTATATCTATAAGTGATGCATTCTCAAGTTGTGTGATCATGTAAAAAAGTAAGAGTGTATTTTAGCTGGCATTGCTATAGGTGGAGTCAAGAATCTGCTGTCCTAATAAATCTTCCGAAATGCTGAAAACGAGAGAAGTTCAGATGAGTAACTTGCAACCTGTAACAAGGTGTTTTTTGCTGTACAGCAATGCAGTGGAGATGCATTACCTCCAAGACATATTACAGCCATGTCAAGAACTGAAAAATCAAAGTGAGAAAAAAGATGTTTTGCCTAGCCAACTTACCAGACATTTTGCCTTATGTAGTCTGCTTTTGATCATTGAATTAA
Organism: Hirundo rustica; assembly: GCF_015227805.2. Taxonomy (NCBI): domain Eukaryota; kingdom Metazoa; phylum Chordata; class Aves; order Passeriformes; family Hirundinidae; genus Hirundo; species Hirundo rustica. Next base: position 17,371,077 of record NC_053450.1, read on the forward strand.
GTCATTCATGAGTCGAGAGAATAGATACATTACCCATCCATTAATCTCTACAATAAAATCTATCAGATATAAATTTACCAAACTGAAACATTCTACTATTCTCTTCTCTTTACTGTATTTTTGAGTGATTTTTAAGCAAAAAACAATAATGCATTTTATATAACAAGTCCCAGAAAAGCTCTTCCCCCCGGGGGGTGGAGGAAAAAAAAAAAAAAAACCACAAACAAAAAAAACCCAGACAGATTCCAAATAATAATATTGGGCTTTTTTGATCCATCTCCTCTTAGGAGGGAGAGAGGAGACAAGTTTGTTTGTTTTCAACAGTCATCATATATTAAGACAAAAGAATCATCTTAAGAGGGCTGCTTAGTGTGGGATAACATTTTAATGTTGTCTACACAACTTATAGTTCATAACTATGTAATGTGATGCTCTGCCAAGAGACACTTGAAATATGTCCCATTGGGGAAATATCACTATATCATAAGTGAATTGTATCCTCTCTGCAGGAGAAAATCATGTATGTAATGAATGTGATTTTTCAGCTAGATGCAATAGTTACTAAACTATAGTTGATTCAAAATTACCTTCGTAACGATGCTGTACACAGATTGTCTGGTCTTGCACTATGCTGCAGGGTAATAATTATATTCCAATTTAATTATTTTATATTCCTTGTACGTGAAAAATAGATGATATTTTCATATTAATACAGGTTTTGGCCTAGATTTTTTTATTCCTTTGTCATAGCTGAGCTTTCTAAAATTAATAGAAGACCAGTGAGTGCATATTCAATAACTATTGAACCTTGTCTCTCATTTTAATTTCCACATTCTTTATCATGTACCTTGTCAAAATATACATTTTCCAATGCTTCCACTTAAGTTACCTAAGCTTATTTCTGACAGCTATTGTTCATGTTACTGCATAAGTTTTTAACTCATCATTAAAATACAGCCTTTATATTGGCTTCTGCTGTGCCACAAAATATAGAGGTACTGAAGAAGCAATCAGTATCTTCTATTTATTGCTCTCTCTATCCCACAATCACCTAAACTGTTTCATAGTCAACAAAGATACATTTTATAATGTCCCCAAAATGGATATTGGCTCTATCTAAAATTGTAAATTCAAATTCCTATACAGATGGAGGAAATTGGTACTGTAGCATCATTTAAATGTGCTTTTCTATCATTAGTAGTTCTTATCAGTTTTATTAACAGTTAACCTAGGAAAAAATTTCTAGATATCTACAAAATAAATGTTGGTTTTCCTGTTCTAATTTTACCCAAATTTTATCAATTCAGTAGGCAGGAAATTGAAACAAAATTAACAGAAATCACAGGTCTTTTCAATGAATACCATATGTTGAACACTGAGTCAATTTATTGTAGTTATGGACAGAGCCATATCTAGTCAAATTTTATTAGGTATTTAATTCCACTAGGCTTAGATGGGGCCCCAGTTTTAAAAAAAAAAAAAAAAAAAAAAAAAAAAAAAAAAAAAAAAAAAAAAACAAACCCACCTTGAACACAAATGAAAACAGAATTTAGTCAAGGATACAGAAAATATAAGCCATGAAGTTTGAAACACTTAAAATGCAGACTTGCAGACTTGGTACTTTATATAAAGTCTAGTGTGTATGTAAAAAAATTAAACACATTTCAGAGTGCAAAATAAATTCAAATAATTTATTTGGAATGATTAAGAATCATTGCCTCTTTCCATCCTGTATTTTATAATCCTGATTTGCAAATAGGAGATGGAAAGCAATTTTATTTTCAGAATCAAAATATTATACACATTAACCTTTGAAGAAAGCTAAACCATTGAGAATGTTATAAAGAGGGGGGGGGGAATGCCTATATTTCAAATGGATAACTACCTACTTGTCCTGCATTAGTATGTTGTTCTGTTTTCTATTCCAGTATTTTGTATGATTCTACAATTATTTTTAATGAATATATTTTATGTTGTCTTTAATCGCCCAAACTCTGTAACTACTTCAGTGTTAAATCATCATTTATCAATATTGATCTCCTTAAACTAAGAATTGTCTTCCTGCTTACCCAGAAAATAAGACTAATAATTTACTTGGCAAATCTCCCCCCAAGGTATTGCTTATTAATACTGTCCAGCCTCTTTAAGCAGCATCAAAAATGGTCACTGATAGAAGTTATTGCCTTCTTTACTTTGGGCAATTATCCCACTGGTCACATGGAAAGGTCCATAATTTAAGAAATGGAAAGTATTAAAGACTGCTTATTGATTCTTTGGATATTGCTCTTAAATAATTTGTCATGCCTACTAAATGAACATCAATCAACAGAGTTCTATCAGAAAACATACATTTTGAGTGTGTGATAGCAGCAGCACCCTTTAAACTATCACAGAAGATGAGATGTCCAGAAGGTTTCTGTGTGCATGCCCCACTGTGCCCGGTGGGCCTCTGGTAGTCCTTTGGCATTTAAATATCACTTAGAGCCAAACTGCAGATCCTCAGCTGACCCTCCTGAGCTGCAGAGACTAAAAGGTGCGTCCTCCACTGTTGGGACATATCAGCTTTGCAGCTGTCTTTATGGCTGACACTGGAAGGTGAAAGCTCTGCAAAGTATTCAGAGTTTGCCTTGAAGGCAATCAAGTCCATGTTTTCTCAAGATGGGGATAGGTTTTAAGGCAATGCATTCACCTTCCCTTTCTAAGGGATGCTTAGCTGTACATTTAACCCCACTTCCGTTATCTGTCAAACTTCTAGGGCCATATTTTTTCGCAATTAAAAACACAAAGAATTTACTTGTAAGGATGATGAGCCTCTGGCCATGACTCTCCAAAGGGCAAAGGTCAGACTGCCACCAGGAAGAAAACACACAGCTGTTTGTATAGATGTGAATCTGAATTAAACATATTTCACATTAAAATCAAAGCAGATTTAAAATTCCTCTTCACTCTGGTAAGACAAAAACCCACTGCTTTGATTGGTTTCATTCATGACTAGAGGAAAAATAATTAATTTACATGTAAATTGCTGTCTCACAGCTCTGATTCCCACTGGTAGCCTCAGGTGCACTTCCCAAAGCCTCCAGCAGCCAGCCCTTCCCTTCACAGAGTAACACTTTACTAACTACACTTACTCCTCTAATGGCTGTGGGTGGGCAGCCAAGCGGGGAGCTGATGTATCAGCAGGTACAGAGAAAGCATGAGAACTCCATCAGCAGAGCTGATAAGAGCATCTGCAATAGTCAACTCCATGGTCAAAAAATAATTAAAATAAAAATGTTGTACATCATTTTTTCTAGCTTTTGGAGGCCAAAAACCTACAAACAGAGCTGGAGAAAGGTCTGGAGTGGCTGAGGGAGCTGAGGTTATTTAACCTGGAGAAAATGAGGCTCAGGGGGGACTTTATCACTCCCTACAAGTCCCTGAAAGGAGGGTGCAGCCAGGTGAGGGTCACTCTCTTCCTCAAAGTATCAAGCAAAACGACAAGAAAAAATGGCCTCAAGTCACGGGGAGGTTTACATTGGATTTTAGGAACCTTTCTTCACAGAAAGGGTTGTTAAGCATTAGATCATGCTGTCCAGGAAAGTGGTTGAGTCACCATCCTTAGAGGTAACTAAAAACTTGTGTACGAATGGCACTTAGAAGCATGGTTTAGTGGTGGACCTGGTGCTGATGGGTTAATGGTGGAACTCAATAACCTTAGATGCCTTTTTCAACTTCAAATACTCTGTAATTCCATGATTCTTCTTTGTTAGAGTAGTCTTTGCTTGGAAAAACAATTCCTGTGATCATCAGTATCACAGATTACATTAAGAAGTTTTGGAAGTGTTGCTTTTCATTAACTCATTGCAGCCAGTTTTGTTCAAAGCCCCAGGTAAAAATTCCAAGGTGCTGGTAATATTTATTCTTGTTTATTCTATCTAAAAGTTAGATCAATTATAGATATCTCAAAAATGTCTTAAAGAAAATTAAAGACGTCTTTAATTTTAAAGATAGAACAAGAATACCAAGGAATTTCTTTTCAGAGAGTGGTACCACTGCAAGTGTATTGTACCTTCTTGAAGTCAAAAGTAGATTTCAAGGCCTGTGAAAGCCCTCTACCTAACATGCAGAAAGAAGAGGACAACGCATGATGCACAGTAAGTAATTTATTGCAGAAATAAACCCTATTTTTTGAGCTAGAAACAAACAAGTAAATAGATTCTTTTATTCTTTAGGCAAAAATACCATAAGTCATATCTAATAAAGAAATATTTATTTCTTAGAATAATGCAGATTTTTCTTTTCTCTTTATGTCTGCATTTATTCACTTTTGGTTCTGGTTATCTCTTTGTCAGTTCTGGAAAAAAATAAACCATGTTGGATGGAAACTGCAATAGCTCATATATTACTTCAACCAAAAGGCTTAATTTTACAGAAAACAGACAGGCACAATCTTTTTATAAAATTTGTAAGCAATGTGATTTAATTCAAAACATACAGCAAAAGACGTCTAGAAGGATCCATCTAAATTAATTTAGGCCGCATATTAGATTGAATACTTAAGTCACATAAGTAAATCAGTATAGATCATTCCCATCTAAATTACTGTCGCTTCAGTGAAATAAGTGAATACAAATAGTCCAGTTTGATCGTAGTGTCTGTACTTGCTACAGCCAGCATATTTCAAAGTTAAAGTTATGCTTTCAGAGTAGAAAGGAGCAGTAAATGCACTCTATTGTTACTGATATTGCAAAAAACATGAAGCAAAATAAAACTTTAATTTAATTGTGAAAAAATACAGCCCAAAATATAAGTATTGCTTTACCTCTCCTTTCCAAAGAATTACTTTAATAAAATAAGTGCCTGAGCTATCTAAAGAGTTTTCTCAACATTTACTGGATGCAGAAAGAGACTCTCTCTATCTTAAAAAGCAGTCCCCAGATCTTGAACCCTTTCCACTCCTTCGGCTTGTGGTAGCACCCCAGAGGCTAGGTTAAAATGCATTTATTCTGGAGTCCTGTCTCTGAAGAATGTAACCAATAATAAGAGACCAATAATAAGTTCTTGGCCTTTTTCATAATTATAAGATAAATCAAAGAGAAAAAGATTTAAAGATAAAGATAGGCAGAAATATTTAATGAAAAAGTGTGTATTTGGGTGCCAAGAGAGCTACTTGCTCAGCAAATCCAGCTGAGCAGGGATAGGGATTTGGAGTGCTGTGCCCAGTTCTGGACTCCTCAGTACAAGAGGTACATGGAGCTGCTGGTGCAGGTCCAGTGGAGGAAACAAAGATTATTAAGGGGCTGGGGCATCTCTCTTATAAGGACAGACTGAAGGAGCTGGGCTGCTTCAGCCTAGAGAAGAGGTGACTGAGGGGAGACTTCATCACTATCAGTATCTGAAGGGAGGATATCAGAGGATGGATCCAGGCTCCTCTTGGGGGTGCCAAGCAATAGGACAAGGGGCAATGGAACTGATGAGCAGGAACTTCCACTTGAACATGATTAGGAAGTTCTTTTCTATGCCGTGACCACGCATTGGAACAAGTTCCCCAGAGATGTTGTGGAGTTTCCCTCACTGCAGATAGTCAAGAACTGTCTGGACACAATCCTGGGCAATGTGCTCTGGGATGAACCTGTTTGTGTGGGGAGGTTGAACAAGATGACCTACTGTGGACCCTTCCAACCTTACATATTCTGTGATTCTGTGAACTTCACAAAAGTTTAAGGAAGACTGAAGGAATAAAAGGATGTAACGCAAATGATGACCTTGGCAATAGGCCTGGTGCAAGATTTGGAATGCACGGAACAATAGAAATGAGGAGGAGGAAAAAAAATTATTACTCGGTTTACACTTGACTAGGGAGAAAAATATCAACAGTATCTTGAAATATCTTAGAAAGTCTGTTCTCTCAAGTAATTTAAGTATCTAAGCAGCAGTTTGGGAAGGCATGGGAAATTACATAAAACTCTATTTCATAACTTTGCCAGATTATATAAAACTTGTTTATTTCACTCACCATAATCCAGGAGCAAGACACAATATAGTATTCTAATTACCTTTCCTCAGGAAATTTGAGGTGATTATTGCCTAAATGAAATTCCCAAGAAAATTTAGAAATCCAAGTCTTGTTGCAGACCCCGCAAATAAAACCAACAAAATATAAATCCTTATTGGAATTGATATAGCATCTGAAATCCGTCTATTTGTCAGAAGATTTCCAGTAGATTTCTTTCTCAGTGAGACAAGATAGCCCCAAGTATGTAGTGCATCAGAGCTAAGGACAAACATGCTATGATTGCAGGAGAAAAAGATATTAACGGATCTACAAGTTTTTGGCCTGAGGACTAAGAGTGATTGGATAAAGAGTCACAAAGACCTGCTTGTTTCCCACAGGCACCCTGAGAGCAGCAACAGAAGAACTGAGCAGAGAGAACAGCTGTCTGAAATTGAAAGCTTTAGAAAGGAAACAGAAATTCTAAACAAAAAATGAGATAAAATGTTCCCACAGAAAAGTGGGAAATATTTCATTTAAACAAATATATATATACACTGGGCCATTTACAGCAGATGCCTCAGAAAAACCTTTAACTTTCTTTTACCACAGTGCAAAGAAAGACTATAAAATGAGCAGTTACTTAAGTGGATTTTTTGGTTTTTTTTTTTTTCTTACAGTTTAAGTAAACATAAAATAATTTTAATATATTTGGGGTTTGGATTTTGTTTTTTTTTTTCTTTTAATGTAGCCAGGCACAAGTGTAGGGTTGTATAACTTGTTAGCTGTCAGCACAGTGATTCAACAGAAATAATAGTTTTTCTTTTTAATTGGGAGACTGAGCCTTCTTTAGTTTTCTGATATTATTTCACTCTTGTATTGACTAGCTTGGCAGTATTTGGCATAAATTGTAGAAAGTAAATGAGCCCCATACACTCCTGTCAAAATGAATGAAAATTGTAACAGCCTCTTTAGAGGCAGAGGATGAATCCTGAGTTCTGGGTTCAGACTATCTATTTTCTGTACATTGCTAAAGTAGGGAGAAAGGGGAAATGCCAAGGACAATTTGGGTCTGATGTGATGCTGGGAATTCACTGACTGTCCACCTTGACACTGTCTGCCACTGTCTGCAGACAGTCCTGAATCAGTTTGACTCTTGATTTAGCCTCCTCAAATGATGTGTCAAAAGTTAGGTTGAAACCCTGGAATATGTGCAAATTCTGCTTTTTCAGAAACAAAAAAAAACCAAAAAAACAAAACAAAACAAAACAAAAACAGCAGAGTAAAGGTTTATTGTGCTTGAAGATCTTTTGTATATATGAAACACCAGCATATAATCCATCCTTGCTTGCCTTTGTCATGTTTGGATGCATATTACCTCTCAATGTGAAATTTTTGAGCAATATAAATGCTCACAAGGTAAAGGAGGATTTGAGGGAGAGGGGCGTTTCATTCTCATTAATACAAACCTGAACTTTTATTTGATTTCCTGGATATTGAAAAAATATTGTCAAATATTTGTAAAAGTTAATTAGATGTGGATAGGCCAAACATGGCATAACACTTTCATCTGCCATGCTGACATTGCACTAATTAGATTTAGAAGAATTGCTGCAAAATTAAAATTCTTTGTGAAGAATACATTGTAAATATCACCAGACTTGTCACAGATTTGAATTCATGTCCTTTTACATAGATTCAGAAATCTCTTGTCCTCATTACTGTAAAATCTATATTGAGCTGATAAATAAAATTGCTTTAAGAAACATGTAAGTAGAGCTTTCCAGAAGGAACATCAGTTAGCACAGGCAGTATAACAAAGCAGGACTTAGAACCATAAGGTTAAAAACTAGCTGAAAGTGATTACACTATAAGCACTTATTCTATATGCCTAATATGTATTTTGTGTACTAAAATAAGCATAAGGCATATGTATTTTAACATAATATGCTACATTACATGTTACATTACAATATACTCCAGTAGTAAGTAATCCTAGAAAATATGTCTTATTATGTCATATTCAATGTTTCTTTATGAGTGCTGATTACTCAATATCATACTGGAAATGCATAAAATCTTCAAGGTTTATAATCTAGAATATTATGCTGTGTTAAACAGAACAGAGCAGGAGGGAACCCATCTTCTAATTTTTTTTCTATTTAATAATGAGTATAATAATAGCTTTCATCGCTATTGCAGTTTTGCTCCAAGAATTTAAAACATTGTTGTATCCATGAAGTTTGCTTTTTTTGTTTTGTTTTTTGTTTGGTTGGTTGGTTTGGGTTTTTTTTTGGTGGTGGCGGTGGTTTTGTTTATGTTTTTGTTTTTTCTTAATAGAGAAATGTCAAAAAACCCCCACAAACCCTGGGTAATATCACAGAGGTTTTTCAGAATGAGGCATATGCATTACTGTTACACTGCATAGAGGACAATTCTGTGTAACTTTGTAAGTGTCCCTATATATAAAATTCACAGGTCCTCAGCTCACATTCTCACTGCAATGGCATCAAAAACAACAGTGCATGTCAGCTGAAAATATTCTGTGTCTCATCATTTGCACTGCAGCGTGTACATCGCATAGACGAGGATTATTCTTCTCATGTTTTTTACAACAGGTCCAAAGCACTAGACTCCAAGCATAAATTTTGGGCTAGTTAAATCTCAGCACAACATTTGAGTGTACTTACTGGTGATCCACATATTTGTGCAGCAATGAAAGGTCACAGAATTTATGGATACACAACTGTTGCCAAAAGGGCTTTGAGAGCAGACAACAGTTCAGGTGAGGTTATAATATGATTTTCTTGCTCCTAGGTAATTTACTTATTAAAGTGAATATTGACTGTATATCTTTGCTCACAGCCCACAGCAATATCAACTAAAGAAGCCAAGTGATCAAAAATGTATTATGAGCCTGGCAAAAGCAGCAAACATGGAATAAAGCCTTGTTTTGCAACAAACTTAGAGTGCCTGTAGCTTATATCAGAGCATGGAATTCTGATTTTCAAAATTTTAGCAATGAAAGAAGTGTGTGAGACTATAGAGGCTGCTAAGAGTATTTTTTTTGCTTCTCACATCAGCTCCAGCAGCAGGAGTATACTCTTTCTCCTGCAGCAGGAGTTTACTCTTTTTCCTGCAGCAGGAGTTACCCATGTGCATCAAATACACTCCTTTAGTAATTTCTGATATCCCTCTCATCAAAGAAATTATTAAATGTGTAATATTAATAGCAATTATTTCAAAATATTTTATTTATAATCATGCCTGAAATTTCATCTGCATTAGTTTCAGCACCTTTAGTTCAATTCTTTGTTGCTGGTCACAAACGTCAGGAAGGTGGCAAATGAGAAAGGACCTGTGAAACAACTTTTATGGGAGTATAAAGTGGGCAGTAATTTGTTCTTTAATTCCTCCTCACTTGAGGGTAATAAACCACTAAGGAAAAGACGCAAGGAGTTAGCAGCTCCAGTAGGACCCAGTGTGGTACCCTGCCATAGTCTCACAGTCAAGACTGACATCCCAAATGTCAGCTGAAGGCAAAATATATCTTTTGTTTAATGGGTCACAGTATAACAACTTCCTATATATGCCCATAATCGCAGTGTAGTGGTTGCCTACATTTTAAAGTCATGAGAATGGGAATCGATAAATACGTAAAATAATTATTCCTAAATTCATTTTCCTCTTCAGAAAATTAAACCTGTCTGAAAAATTACAGTATTGTTCAAAATTCACCAGGAAACATTCTAGCCTAGCGTAGCCCTCAGACTGCTAGCAGGGTTCTGCAGGGCTCTGTCCTAGGCCCTGTGCTCTTCAACATTTCACAAATTACTTGGACACAGGACAGGAAGTGACTCTGAGCAGGTTCACAGACAATATGACCCCGGGAGGAGCTGCTCACTCCTCGGAAGGCAGGGAGGCCCTGCAGAGAGACCTGACAGACCAGAGGCCTGGGTACCTGAAGGGAGCCTACAAGGAAGGTGGAGAGAGACATTTTTCAAGAGTGTGTAGTGACAGGACAAGGGGTAATTGCTTCGGACTGAAAGAGCTCAGGTTTAGGTTAGACATTAGGAAGAAATTCTTGGCTGTCAGGTTGTTGAGGAACTGGAACAGGTTGTACAGGGATATTGTGGCTGCCCCATCCCTGGAACTCAAAGTTCCAGGGATGGGGCTTTGATGTTGGATGGGGCTTTGAGCAAACTAGTCTAGTGGAAAGTGTCTCTTCCCACGGCAGGGGGTTGGAACATGATAATCTTTAAGGTCTCTTCCAACTCAAACCATTCCATGATTCTATGAAAATTTCAATCTATCTGCATTTTTATGACAAAACTCTTCCAACAAGAAGTTTTTAAATCAATACTAGCAGGTACACAAATTAAGAGAACTATAACAAATAAAAAGAAAGTGACATGAAATTGATATTCCTACTAAACTGCTTTTACCTTCCTTTTGTTCAATATGAAAAATCATTATCTTTTTAAGGCAAAATTCAAACTGTTTGTAACCATAACAACTATATTTAGTCACAAGCAAAATAAATTTAAAAGTGTACTACACAAATTCCAAGACTATCACAATCTATTAGTGTTCAATATGACAAAAATAAAGTTCTCTCTTTAAATAAGTTGAGATGGGGATGTAATCACACTTGTTAGAAGACTTGTCACGTGAAGTACAAATCCTTAATCCTTCTGCGAGAAGAAAGCCACAAACACCTGTCTTCTCCTTTGCATCCTCCTTCCTACTCAATGGCAGAAATGAGGCATCCTAAATTCATAGCAGCTGTCAGATAAAAAGGAGGCACCCTTCAGGTTACTTGCTCTTGACACCCACAGCTGCTTTGAACTCGACAAAGAGTTTCTTCTCCTTCTTTAGATTATAATGAACAGTGTCTGGACACTAATGGCAGAATGTGTATTCTGGTAAAAAAATTCTATGGTAAAAATTCTCTGGTTAAAGAAGTTTATAATTCAGATTTAAAAAACAATTACGTTTGTGTTGTGGAGTCAAGGTCATGAGTCACAAGAGCAAATATATATTTAAAATATCTTTTTCCTTTAAAGCCTTCTGCTCCACAACTTGTTTTCTGTTCACATTTTCCTCATTTTAAATCCTGAAATAATGACTTTTTTTTTTCTGATTTCTCTTATTTTTTCCTGCAGTGATTGGGGTTTTCTATACCTTTATTAGTATTTTATTAGGTCATGTGACTGACCTAGTATTAGAAATGGTATGTAAGAGAAACAACCATCAGAAATCTCAGGATCCTTACTTGATCCTCCTTGCATGTCTAATATGTTCTCCATCCTATTTCCGGTCTCTTCAGTGTTACTTCAAGCTCTGATTATATTTGTATCTTGTTCTTTCATTACAAAGTATACATACTCGATCCCCCCACTGTGTAGTCCCACTCCAAAAGGTGCACAGAACATGCAGCTGTGCAGCTGCTTGTGGTGAAAAAGAAACAACAAAAGTTAGAGCTTCTGCAAAAACTCGTGAAGTATGCACTTGGCATGGAAATGCATATGTTGGTCCCATATTCTGGTATAAACACTCAGCAGTGAATTTTGAATAAGGAGTAGAGTGATGAAGAAGAGAGAGAGATTAAAGAGGGGAAGGGAAGGGAAGGGAAGGGAAGGGAAGGGAAGGGAAGGGAAGGGAAGGGAAGGGAAGGGAAGGGAAGGGAAGGGAAGGGAAGGGAAGGGAAGGGAAGGGAAGGGAAGGGAAGGGAAGGGAAGGGAAGGGAAGGGAAGGGAAGGGAAGGGAAGGGAAGGGAAGGGAAGGGAAGGGAAGGGAAGGGAAGGGAAGGGAAGGGAAGGGAAGGGAAGGGAAGGGAAGGGAAGGAAAGGAAAGGAAAGGAAAGGAAAGGAAAGGAAAGGAAAGGAAAGGAAAGGAAAGGAAAGGAAAGGAAAGGAAAGGAAAGGAAAGGAAAGGAAAGGAAAGGAAAGGAAAGGAAAGGAAAGGAAAGGAAAGGAAAGGAAAGGAAAGGAAAGGAAAGGAAAGGAAAGGAAAGGAAAGGACACTATCTCTTCATATTAGGTGACATTGAAAACATGATATTTTACTGGATTATAGTCTTATGTTAATAAGTGAGTTTGGATTTTAGATTAATTTTGCTTCTTCCTCTTTCTTTCTGCACCTTTTCATATCAGAGCAATCACTTGTAAACTAATAATCTTGCCTTTGAATAAACGCCAGATATCCAAGTGATAGTGATGAAACACTAATTTTAAAGTGCTCAAGTGGAACATTGTATCTATGCATTTTACTTCACACTAATTGGCTCAGAATGAGACAAATTCTGTAGCTTCAGAGTGCTGCTTGAGAACAGTAAGTGGCTCATTTCCAGAACAAAAAGTCAAGCATGGTGGTGCCACAGATGATGCAGTCTTGCCCCAGAGTAACAACTGGCTGTGCAGTATCAGGGAGAAGGCAGGAGAAAGCAAGAAAAAAAGAGGAACAAAGAGAGGAGAAGGGAGGAATCAGACAGGAGTTCAGGCAGGCCAGAGGATGCAAGGATCCAATACCATTCATATTTTAGAAGCAGAAGGTTAGGAAGATTTTCCAGATCCTCAGGCCCAGAAGAAAAGTAGGAGTGCCCAGTGCAGCTGGATGCTGTCCCTGAAGTAGGGGTAAAACACCTCAAACCATACTCTGCAAAACTATCAGTGGTGAATAGAGAAGCGGGTATCATGCTGGGTTTGGTGTTGAAGAATGCTGAAACCAGCCTGACTCATCAATCTGGAAGTTAAACATCTTTGTAGTGAGATGAAGATGTGGCAGACCTGATAAAGCACCTGATAAAGGAAGCAACAAGTTATACTATACCACTACTGACTTATCTAAAGATGCTGAGCTGACACAGCTGGCCTGGAGACATATGACTAACATAGTCATTTTATATTAGGAAACCCCAGTCCCACTTTTTAATAGCAGGGTCTTCCAACATATCCTTTCTTGGAGAATTTGTGAGCATTCCTCCCTTGAGTGCAGACATCCTTCAGGGTTACTCCTCAAGGCAGAGATTTGCCCAAAGTAATTTCTGAGTAAGATCAATCTCTACTCATTAATTGTTTTTGCTAGCTTTAATATAATCACTTTAATTATTATTGCTTCAAAAATAGGGCACTATACCATACTAGTAGTTACAGCTACCTATACTGTGTAGTAAATAATTCTAATTAAGATCTTGTAGTGCAATCATTGTCATAATAAATAATTTCATTTTTATAGAAGTTTATTTTGTTTGCCATCCTTAATCATGGAGGACAAACTTGTATAAAGATTCAGTCACACATATATAATCTTTTACACAAAAACTGTTGACAACCTAGGGCTAAAATTGGATCCAGCCACGCCCAGAAAGCAAGGGGGTCCATTCTGCACCTTGTGACTCAACAGGAGGGCTTCTCTAAAAAACTTTGTCTGAAGTACCATTCTGACACCCAGGCACCCACACAGTAGCTACGCTGCTTAGCAGCTTGCTCCACTGCATTGCAGAGCTGTACAGTGCATTTGAAATATATCTTTCCCTAGGGAACAAGAAAAAATTGTGGGTTTTGCTGCTCTATTTTCCTAACTTTTTTTTGTACGTTACCAAAATGAAAACTTAAGCATTGAGAATGTCATTATATAACCACTGTTTTTGTATAATGCCCTTGTTTTTCTTCCAATACCTGCAGAAGCTGAAAAAAATATGAAGTACATTAAAGTAGTCAGCTTCATCATTCACTATTATGTCTAACTGAAATAGTTATATTCAAATGGAGGATTAATCTGTTGTTTATATGGTAATCTGAATTCCTAAGATACATTGTGTTTAGGGAATGCATTTACTTCTGAATCTGAGCTTATTATTTATGTTCATAATGCTCTTTTTATTTTGTTTTGATTGTTGGGTTTTTTCCTATAAAATTCTGTTTTTCAAATTTTCTTAGAATCAAAAGTCCTCAGCTTAAAGATAAACATAGTAAAAATAAACAGCCTCAAGCAAAAATACAAATTTGGATTTTTTTTTTTTTTTCAGTCTTAGAAAGCTAATCATTCCTTCTGTTTTGCGACACAGCAATCAACCCATAATAGCAACATTCCCACTTGAAAAATCCAGTGAGGCAGAGTAATGTGATTCGCTTGCCTGAATGTCAGCACTCTGCTGAGATGCCCTAAACTCTCCAATACTTGCATCAGGCAAGAAAAACACCTGCAGATAATAAGCCACCTTCTAGAGCAGTGCTTTTAGACCAGACGTGATCTTACAGAATCTTTGACAGCATTAGATTCCTTTACATGGGAATGCACTAAGTTAAGGAGACATCCAACTCAAAGATTACAGCATCTAGAAGTCATTTGGAAATTCAAGTCAGAGCTGGACACTGCTGCCTGGATATGGAGAAAAGAAGAAACTGTGATGCCACTGACTGTTCTAGGACTTGTGTTCTCACTCATTGTTTTCATCACAGCAGCAATTAAAAAAAATAATCAAAGCCAAAACCTGATTTTAAAAAAAAATGAAAGTAAATACTCTCAGTTTAATTTCTATGTGAGAAAAGAATTATGAGATATTTTTGCAGGTAAGGATCAAATATCTCTCTCTCCAGGACAAGCCCAAATTTCTGAATGTAAGCCTCAATTTGAAGAATATTTACTTCCAACATTATTGGAAGAAATTTTTTTTGTTCCTACTGATAAAAATTTAACACAAGAAAATCAGTTTAAAAACAAAAAGCAGCTCTTCTGAAAAATGTGGGCATAGAGAACATTGCATTTGAATATTCATTGACAAAGTTTTATGTGCTAGCCTTAGTGTCACAGATTTAATATAACAAAATTGAAAATTAGCAGTAAAATAAATAAACCCAAATTGCTTAGATGGAAAGAATTTACACTGTTAATACTTCATGCAGTCACTTATTAAAAAATGTATGTAACAATGATTAAAAAATGTGGCTTCAGGCAAATAAGTAAAAAAATTTTGTGCTGACAGTGAAAGTTCAGCTTGCATTGAAAAAAATTTATACATATTTTTTGTAATGAGGAATGGTAATAAGTCTTCTCTGAGTTTCATGCACAAAAATAACCCTATGAGTTAATCAGAAAGTAATTTCTTTTTTCTCATACATTTTTCTCAGTAATCTTCACAATTATATATTATTCAGCATTAAAACTATGAAAGGGATAGACTGGGTAGTTTTTTTATCTAGTAGAAGCCTGAGCAGGAAGGAGTTAATGCATTGCTTTGCCTCAAACACCAATGACCATTCAAGCAGGCAAGATAGAACAGCATTTGCTTCAAAGGGGGAGAGTGGAGCATATGAAGGTAGGGCAGCACCTTTCTGGAACCAGTTTACCTGTTCACCTCCATGAGGATGGCACAGTAGGCAGCACAAGCACAGAATTGAGGTCAAGGAACAAGCAAGACCAGTAGAAGCAGAACAAGACCACAAAAGGACCCTCAAAGCCCCTCACCCTGTTTCCAGAAAGGTCAAGAATGGACTGCACATGATAACTCATTTAAATGAAGAGCAATAAACCTAATCCCAGGGTGGAAAACTTACTTATGAAAAGGTACCCTCACAAAGCCTGTGTGGTGGCCCCATGACTCTGAACACCCTCTCAGCTGGATCAATGCTGGACCCAGCACTGGGGATCTGTGGTGGTTCTTTTGAGAGACACACACGACTGTTGATGGCAAAAGGCACAGAGCCTGCTCTTTGTCTGGGGGGGAGGGGGGATTTATAGTCTTATTTGTTCCAGAGCTCCTTTAGCTCCATCCCCATCCCCGTTCTGATGCCAATGAGCCCGCCCCTCCCGCTCCCGGGGCATTTTCCCGGGGGGGCGGGCCCAGAGGCAGGGACAAGCCACTATCCAATCAGGGACAAGGTGGGAATGGAACAGAGGTGGGTTACATTCCAGTGTGGAATGGCCAAGCAGGGACAAACCACGTGATACAGTTTGAACAGGGGATACAATAGAAAAACATTACAGAACCCAATATAAAATGAAACACAATATAAACCAAATTAACACACTGTAACAGGGATCCCCTTTCCTCTCCTACTGCATCTCCCCTTCATTTTTCTTTCTTCCTTCTTTATTTTTTATTCTTTGCTGCTTCTGCTGCTGATCTTAATAATGATAAGATAAAAGAAAAATATATACAAATTCCCATAGCTTTTGCCATTCTCTTTCCACTGTGGGCAACTACAGATCTTGGTGCTCCATTCCTCCCTTCACCAGCATTTTGAAAACTGTGCATTACGCAGTGCAGATTTCTGTCTGTAGATACAATTCTTCTGGCTTCTGTAGAATCTGCTGAGTACATATTTTTTATACCCTGGAAAGGGCCATAAAATTCTGAGAATTATATTTTTTTGTTGTTAATTTATAGGCTTTTCTGTGACATCTTCTTCAGCAGCAGAAAACACTCATGTCTGGAAACGTGATGGGAAGAGCATAAAAAGCACTGACACACAAGGAGAAATCTTTAGGTAGGTCATCAAGTGTTCAGATATTGCATATATTGCTGTCTCTGATTTCAAAATGGCCTAATTCAACACCCACTTATCCTCTCTCTTCACATCTGAATGCAGAGAATTTTTTGTAAATTTTAGAGTGACTCCATTTGGATAACCACAAATCTTTTGTCTGCTTTTAGATGAAATATGAAGCATCTACCTGTCAGAGACTATCAGAACATGTGCTATGGAAATGTCAAATTAATTAATTAAATGCCATGCTATGGCTGTGTAAAGTTCTATGTTCTTTATGTAAATAACAACCCCTAGGGATTTACAGCTGTTAAATTAGCTGTAACCTTTACTTGAATTATATAGCCCCAAACTTCAGGTTTTAATTAAGTTTTTCATTGTGCAATAATTTTCGATATGCTTCTGTTGAAGTCAAAAATCAGTTGAAATACTGTATAAAGAAAAAAACTGTAATTTACATTGGAAGACTGCAGCCACATAACTCAAACTAAGGCTATTCTCATGAAAGTACAAGGAATTGAACACTTAGTAAGCTGGGATCTTTCAAACAAAATGGTTTTAAAATGCAAATTCACATACTTGGAGCAAGGAACACCTACAAAGTTGGCAAGTTCTTTCTGGAATAAGCAAATCCAGAGAAGTGTCAGCATCTAAATTAAAACCATCAGAATATGGACTTTTGGGATGATATTCTGATAAAGGGGCTTATTTAAATTCCAGATTAATCCATTGCAACTTGAGACCTTTTGTCTGAATTGCCGAAATGTAAAGTCTATCTCTGAGTCTTTATATAGGCAATGTCAGGAGTCAGGTATCTCCAGATAGTGATGTAGATATTCAATAGGTTGTGTTACCCACTGAGGCTCTCTGTCTTTCTGTTAATTACCAAGCTCCCAATTTTGGCACACCAATTATATTTCCTAAAATTAGTCTGAGAAATCTAGGCCCATGTCCTTAAAGTGAGTGTCCAACAGCTGTCTGACATAAAATATGTATTTCTGATCTGATATATTCCAAGTAAGATGGGATGGTTTCAGAAGATGCACACAGAAAGGAGTTACACATTGACAAAGGACAAGAATTCAATACAAAACTGAGGGATGTGGTACAGCCTCTAGAACAGAGACCAAACTCTTGGTGATGTCTGAAGCAGTGAAGAGTTATTAGGATAGTGAGGATTGGTGAAAATCCTGTGATTGTGTCCGCCAGTACTTCATGCACCATTCCAGCAGTGGCTTCACTGTCATACCTTAGCAATGTCCTCTGCAGTGCCTTCATTGTCATACCTTAGCAATGTCCTCTCTGTCCCTTGCCAAGGCAAGATCATATGTCACTTCTGAGGAACATTCAAACATAGAAAATTCAATCTGAAAAGCTGATGGGTTTACAACAGCAAATCTCCTTGAAAACAGGAATTTGGGCAAGAAATCTTCTGTGTTAGTCTGACTAGCTCCAGGTGCAGCTACCTCGTATTACCTGTGCGGTGACACACAGCAGCTGTGTGACAACACGGAGGGCAAGGAGGCAAGAGCAGACCTGTGGGCATGTTATCACATTTGGGAACACTGCCTTTCTGGTGCTAACCTTAATGTAGTGCCCAGAAATCTGATGAAGTTCTCCATCCTACATAGCTTTTTATATCGTCTTAGTTTAGACCCGTGTATCTTAAACTGGATTTATCTCTGAGATACAGTCTGATTGATAACAATTTTCTATTTTTAGGATTAGATTATTTTCTTATTTCATGGCTTCTCTAATTTTTACCATAAACCCAGGAAAGAAGGGTTAGAGTTCAATCACCCCAAACTCATTCCCACCTTCAAAAGTCCCTCTCAGTCATAAACCAGTAATGAACTTCATAGAGTCAGCACATTCATATGTTTTTTTTCCAGGTGACTTTTCCACATCCAACTAGAAATATAAGGTTGACCAACAGATGTATTGCACAATGATCCAAGACAAAGAGAAACTAAGACACATGGCAAAGCAGACTCTACCTTTTCAAGAAAATAATTGTTCCCCAATTGGTTAAGTTGGGAAAAAACTATTGGTCTAAACATCAGAGAGGTCTTGACAGCCTTTCAGCTCAGGAAGGAATAAATAGCTTCAGAGGAGAAAGGGTAATGCAGACTCTAAATCTATCTGATAGTGTGATTTCAAGGCTCTGATGGGAGCTCATTTATACAGGTGAGCTGCTTGGTGTAAAAACTCTCTTCATGCTTTAGATGCATCTTAAAATATACGTCACTCACAAAGCCATACCTCTTTGTCAGGAGAAAGGAAATTGGAAAGAATTTTTAACTGATTTGGCTGCTGCAAATTTAGTATTGCATTTAGAGTTTACCCAGCTGACAAAGGGAAAAAAAAAAAAAAAAAAAAAAAAAAAAAAAAGCTTAAACTGTGAATATTAAGAGGCATCAGATAATTGGGTGTACATTTGTCTCCAAGTCAGTGTTTGAGTATGAACTTTTGCACTTCCAAGAAGAAGTCTGCTGCCTACTACAGAATGGGTATTGCCTGGCTGTAAATTCTGATAATGAGAAAAGTGGCATACCCTGAAGTCTCTTATTAATAGAGATGAGACAGAAGAATCAGATAGAAGGCTGACCAGGCATTAAGCCTGATCCTAAGAAGAATCAAGAAAAAAATATAAAATTTGTGGATTGAAATATGAATGGTTTAATAATTGAAATGAAGTAAAATATAATATTATTAAAATAACCATCATCATAATAATAAAGGAGAGAGAGGTTAAAACCCAAGAAAAACAGGTGATGAATAATACAATTGCTTAATCTGCTGAGCAATGCCAAACCTGTTCCCAAACTGCAATTGACCCCCTTGCAAGTACCTCCCCCAGTTAATACATTGGGCATGATATTCTGTGGTGTAGAATATTCCTTGGGCTCATTCAGGTCAGATGTTCTGTGCAATCTCCCATATTTGCTTTGCCTCCTCACTGTTAGAACATAGGGAACTGAAAAGTCCTTTACTCAGAGTAAAAACTGTTCAGCAACAACTGAATGTAAATGTAAATGTATTATCAACATTATTCTTATACTGAATCCAAAACACAGCACTGTAGATTTCTCAATGGATCCATTAGGGATTCATTTTCTCACCACAAGTGGATGACAGATTTGCTGGTTGATGTCATCATAATACCTGAATTTTGAATTTTGGCCACATTTTTGTCAAATCCTTTGCTCTGTGCAAGTCCTTCACTTCCTAATATGAGAAGTTCAATGCAGTGAGGCAACTGGCCATGAGGTCACACACAGCCCTGCTTGTGTGTAAGAAGAAGGGCAGAATTCTCAACGGGTTCATGTGCCACACTGTTCTTGGAAACCATTTTGACAATGTTCAAAAGCCTCAGCTGGGTATGCCAAACACAGCAACACATCTTTCAGCCTTGAACTCTGCAGTTCTCCAGTTCTACATTTTTTGATATGCAATAAACTCATAATATGTTTTCATGGCAACAATGCTCACCAAGCTTAGGACCATGATATCAAAGTAGAAATACTTGCCTTCACTGCATGATCAAACAAATGTCTTGAGGAAAAAACAGAGTTACACAGACTATCACACACCTTTAAACTATATTTCTCACATAATGATAAAGATTGCCTCTAGTATGTTGCTGCTGGAAATGTTCTGCCAGGTTGCTATAGCAACCTTCTGCTATGTAAATCAGCAAGAGCTTTATCACAAGATTTTTAGATTGTTGGATTTGGGGGAAAATTTTGGAATAAGAGCAGAAGTGAAAAAATAAGCTGGAAAAGCATCTAAAGGGACCAATTAGTATTTAGCCATGGTCCAGTGGCAAATGCATACTAAAAGATGTTTTAAACTACAGTTTTCAACATGATTCTATTTTCCTCTAACAGTTTGTGCAGACAAAGGTGGAGGCACTTAGGTTGAAGAAATTCACTTTTAGGCCTTAAGCTATTTTAAATAATCCACTTAAACTCTAGAAAGGCAGGAGTGCAGAGGTGCAGTATCTGTAAACTTAAGGCACCTTAAGACGCTAAAAACCAAATGAGCGACCAGAGAAAAGAAATACCTAATTCTAAGATTACCTCAAAGTTGTTGAATGCTCTAAACTTTTGAAAAACACTGGAAGGTCATTTTTAACACTGTTTTGCTCAATAAAATAGCAATGTGACTGCCAGGGGATTTTTTTTTCTAATAAGCCTCTTCATTTCAAAATGGACCATGAATCTCTGAATTTTCTGTGTCTGATCCAAAGTATATTGAAAAGCACCTGGTGACCTTACCTGATTTTGTATTAATCCCTAGTATATTTAGGGATGATTATTTAGTCTACAGATAGTGACGACCTACTGGTTAGAAATCCCCAGCCTCATTGGTGTTTTTCATTAAGATTATTAGGTGTACAGACAGAATACAGTAAAATGCCCAATCCTGCTTTCCAGAAGACTAACAGACCTGTCAAAGAGTAAAGTAAAATGTAGGGGGAAAGCAGCTTTTTATTTTTCTTCATAAAAACGTTATGTCTGTGGTTGCCTGATGGTACTTTCTCATGGTAACTGTTGCTGTTATTGACACCAGGGTATTACAGAGCAGTAAAAGGAAAAAGATGTATATCTCCTCATGGGTAGTTTAGCAGGTGACAGGGGCATCAATAGCAAAAGGTGAAGTGATTCAAAGGACTATCTCTCTGATAATATGTGTCCATTTGCAAAACATCTGAAAACTCCTATATTTAGATCATTGGAGGACACAATATGAGCTTATGCTGAACTAACTCTTTCACAAAAGTCTGGTTTTTGTCAAAAATAGACCCTTTAATGGTATTATTCAGTGGGATTTTTTCAGGAATTAAAAAAAAAAAAAAAAAAAAAAAAAAAAAAAAAAAAAAAAACTGAGGGAGAGAAAAAAATGTGAAACCACCTGAACCTTTCTAGTTAAAAAAATTGAACAAAGAAAGTTTTCAATGAGGATTGGAATACATAATATAAGATTTGATGTGTATATATACATCTTAATGATGCATGAAAAACCTTTCACACAGAGAGTTTTGCATTAGTTATTGATAAATGCTAGTTTGATTATTTTGGAGAATTTTATGGCAAATGAGGAATTTTTTTAGTTTTGTTTTTCCACTATATGTGCAGAGACTCTGCCTACATATTTTTTCTTCCTGAAACATAGAATGATTTAAATTATACACAAAAAATTATTGAGATTACAGATGGAAATGCAAACATTGAGTTTACACAAAAGTCACAATAATATTTATTTATTTATTTACTGCCTGACTTACACCTTCCATCTATTTGGTAAAAAAACTGTGTGTATTAAAGATACATCCTGTTATTTTAGAGGTCAAAAATGAAGCTGTCAATGGCATTTTTATACCATCAGGGAGATTTCTAGGAAGACAAAAATTTATATTCCTGATGTTTTGCACTAAAAAAATACATAATTTTTATTGATAGTTACCACCAAAACATATTGAGATTTCCCCCTGCTCCAAGTCATATATGAGTGAAATTTTCATCTTAAAAAAAAATCTTTATGGAAATTTATCTATTATTATTTTCCACTATTCTCCCTTTTGGAGTTATTGTTTCTTATTTCATATAGGATCTGAACTTGTGCCATCTGCATATTGATGGTCTAATAAAGTCATAGTGCAATCAGAAAATATTTAATTTTTAAATACGGAAGCCAAATTTAATTTTATCTTTTTCACTAAAAATATGATCCAAAAAGTCATATTCTTATTCTCATTAGATAAGAAAGGAAAAGTTTGGTTAAGAAAGAATGAGATGAGACTGCTATGTGGTAAAAATTCTAATTTTTCAGCCTACTGCTTTGTATATTGGCCTATTGTTAGAACAAAAAAGAGGGGAATAATTTAAAATTAAAAAAGCTTTATAGAGAAAAAGAAAACAAGACATTCTTATTATTTTTAATTAAAGATGTAATAATGAAGACAGGGACATATTTTCCTAAACACTTGGATATGAGGGTGGGACAGAAAATTCAGATCCTTCAAACCTACCTTAAAAGATTTGAATTACTCAGACAGTATCCCAGCATGGAGGGCTTTGGATCAACAAACAACAGGGTTGGAAAAGAAATTGGGGAGGAAGTTGTTGGTATTAGGATCAAAGTTGCCAGAGAGCAAGATGAGTAAGAGTCTGGAGAAAGAACTTTAAGATTTATTGTGGCCCTTTAGAAAGTTACCAGCAGAAAAAAGACTAGCATCAGTCATCAGAAAAATCACATTTCCTAGCATATCAAAACTAGGGTGATGTTTCAATCAGCAACAAATCAAGGATGATAAAATTTGGTGTCATCTGTGTCATTATTGATGGCATCAGATGACATTTGCTAGGTCACAGCATTTGACATTGGTCTGGCAACCTTAATCTGAAACCCAGGTGGTCTGTTTGTCTGAGTTCAGAATAATGATTAATCAATAAGAATCAGGAACCCTCAAGGGCTTCAGTGATACTCTGCAACTTCCTGGACACCGTCTTGGATCTGACAAGTCATGCAGGTAGAAGCCAGCAACTATTTGACATGACTGAGCTCATCAAACTTCTAAAATGCTTCTCTGAAGATTCAGATGATACTGAAGAGAAATTCTGGTACCTTTCCTTGTAGATATGGGAAGCTCCAAAGCTTCTAAAACATATGTTTTCTTATATTCATGTAAGCTTCATGGTACAGTTTGGGTGCTAATCACATTAGATCTCTGCCCTGGGACAGGTTTTAGGTTCACTGGATCCCACTTTAATGTCTGAAGTCTCTATATTTTATTCCTCTCTTCCCATTTCCCCATCTGTGCTACTGCATACTTAATCATCTCAGATCTGTGATAGCAATCCCGAATCTCATTACAAAGTCAGGGAAAGAAAAAATCAAGGCATACCGTAATGCTAATTAGCTAAATCAGGCTCTAACTGTATCTGCTTTCCCTCTGCTGTTCAGATGAGCAAGTAAGAGATGCTCTCAGCTAATTATTTAAAGGTATGGCTTCGTCTGTTGCTTAACGTATTCACTGAGCCAAAGCCCCAGTAAAGGCAGTGCTGATAGATACAGCACTAATTCCTGCTATCACACTTTCAAAACCACTTCCTCTCAGCTTTACGTCCTCCATGTCATCAGTCATAATCGCCTTTTGCATATGGTCCCATAATCGATTTTGAATTAATATGGTCAGTGGTCCTTTGCAGAGTGGGCTCCTGACATGTGAGAGTCAGCTGCTTATTAGCAGAAGTTCTCATGCAAGATGTGAAGCTGAGAGAGGTCAGTACTATGCTGATTTGATTTAAATATTAAACAATCTATTCTTGTCATCCTCTCCTCTGACTGGAAATCAATGGAGCTTTACTGCTCTGAAATGGAAAGGCTATCTTGACAAATCAGGTCTTTTCTGTGTGCAATTCAATTAATACAGTACAATGAATTATACATAGCCAGTGAACAAGATGTTTGACATGGTCATAGAGCTGTAGGCGAGATTTGGTAGGTGACCTACAGGCTCAGATCCTCCTCAGTGCATAAAGATCCCACTCTCATTGTGGATTATCCAGCAGACCTCACAGCTCTCCTTCCATCAAGATGCTGAAAGACCTCCCTCTGTGTTCATAGTTAATATATTCTATATGTAACAGAATAACTTGCATGATTAACAGCTCCTTTTTTTACATATATAACTGCCTAACAACTAAACAAAGCATTTATTATGACAGAAAAAAGCCAAAGCAAATAGCAAGGTATTATTTTCACTCCTTGTTTCAGCTTTGATACAACAGAAATAATTTCTTTAAATAATGATTTTTAAAAAGTGCATTATTTGCATTCCAATTAAATGCCCCATGCTTTAACAGTCGAACAGAATGCTGCCACCCTTGTTTTTATACAAGTGAGGCAGAGAATTCTGATTCTGATCCGACTCCACTAAATCAAATTCAACTGTACAATAAGAAACAAAGAACAAAGGGCTGAATCTCAAGGTAGAAGTGCCAAATTGAAGCTGGAAGGCATTAATATGAGCCTCTGGTTAGAGTTTGAAAGCTGAGGCATAAAAAATATCCCAGGATTTGCAAGGGTTTGTTTATACACAGATACTCAAACCAGACAGAACTACCAGCTCAGAATTATTAAGTCCCTGTGCTAATCACCAGATAATGTTAGTTCTGAACTTATGATAACTATTTTTGCATCTTTTTCTGGAATTCTAATTTTATACTTACAGAAATGATTCAAGACCTGGATAGATACAATGTTAGACCTTCCAATTCAGGCAACAAAAGATGCAGGTGATTTTACCATCATCTGTCAAGGGCTGACTGCTTATGTGTGTTTACTCAAGATTTTATATAATTTGTGTTACTTTTACAATAAACAGACATAAAATAAACAACATTCATATTTCACATAGGCACATGTTCTATTACCTATGTGATACATCTCTGGACTTGATGAAGACATTCTTACTGTAGAGGTAATAAACACTATGACATTATCTGTATAAATTGGGTGATAGAAGAATAAAATCCCATAAATGTTGCTTTTTTCAGGTAAATAACATTTCTCCTTCTGTAACACTGAATTCATAATATATGTTATATAATTTGCTACAGAAAATCACTTCTGCAGCAGAATGCCCAGCTGTGTCCTTAAAGCAAATTGTTTCATAGGGGAACAGTGCTCTCCAGTGATCAAAGAAGGGAACAGTTTTAGTCATAAACCAGGTAATTTTGGTCTCCTTTATTTTCTAATAAGTTTTCCTTTTTTTTCTTTTTTTTTTTTTTTTTTTTCCCCACAGTGATTGGCAGAATTATCTTCTACATAAATATTCACATTTTCACTTCTAGGATTTTTTTTTCCCCTTTTCTTAATATGTCTTGTGAGGCTAATTTTTCTCCTTGAAATTTCCACAGCTTCTCACACACACTTCCGAGAACTTAAAGCATTTCTCTGCTAAATCACATGAGTATTAGAAAAGTTTTATTTACAAAAGAAGTAATCATTTTTGTTCATGAAAATTTTATACCTATGACTAATTCATCAAGAAAGCTATTGGAAGTATTCAATTCAAAGTAGCTTAGTTTACATTTTATTGAAAAATAAGCTACTGTAGAATTTTCAACTGAAGAACTAGAGAATCTTATACAAAATTTTGCTAATTGCATACTCTTACAGTGTAAGAGAAAAAAGGATGACTTTGTTTTCTTGTTATTCTTGTCTCTTTCTAAGAGAGAAATATTAACATATTAGATCTTCACATTATGTGTTATATCAGTACACACAAGCCAGGAGAGGAAAGGAAAAAGACTCACCCTGATATTTTATCCATCCATTAGCCAGATAGCGGGTAAGCTCAGCCTTCTGCTGTACTCAAAAGAGATAAATAATTATACCATCTCTTTCTAAGAGGTGTGAGATGAACCATCTTCCAGAGATAATCTAGTGATTACAGAATGAGCCTAGAGTACTAGTGCCAATGTCCATCTGTAGATGACGATGATGACTAGTTGAGGTGAATGTGCATGATGCTGGCAGATATGATTCAAGGTACTAGATTCTGGACCAAGAAAATAACCTATAAATTGAGGAAAAATCCTCATTAAAACCAGAATCCAAAGCCATATTTTGTAAAATGTGTTTTAAACACCAAAATAGAATAGATTCATTACTATACTCTTTTTTTAGTTGCCTCTATTTGCACGCAGACAAGCTTGTCAGTATGGAAGTGCTAAGATTTAGTTTCAAATAATGTTACAACAGTATGGCCTACAGCCAGGTTGTTCTTCAGAAACTAGACAACACTGTTCCATGCAGCAATTTTCTTCTGATAACTTTCACTAACTCTGAGCTATGGAGCCAGTTCCTTTTGAATCTTCAGTCTCTTGAAAGTGTAAACATCTACTTGAGAGTATGTGATTGTATTCTAAATAGCAATGACTGCATAATTTTTGTTTCTTAGGATCAGAACCCAGATACCATTTCTGGATTAGTACAGCAAACTGCACTACTATGGATCTGAAGGATGAAACAGTTGGTGTTGAAGCTTCAAAGTCCTCAATGTATGCACTTCTGAAAGTTTTACCTCAGTCAAGTTCGTGTCTGTCCCCACAGACTGAATGAACAGATTGTATTAGCTGTGCTACTGACACACTTTCTCAAGCTTGGCTTCAACCAAAATGAATCCAGTTTGAGTATCCCACTGCAAACTCTCCATTGTAAACCACACTACAATGCAAATCAAAGTGAAACAGAAGAGAATTATTAGGAGAATTTTTCCTGATTTGGACTAAATTAACTCAAACACATGCAGTGGAGGCACTTGATGTTCCATGAGTATTGCTATAAATTACCTTTAAAATGCTGATGGAACACTTGGAAGCCATTAAAGTTTGCAAAGTAATGCTGTTTCTCTTAGTTTGTAAAAACACCTTTAAAATAAATTAAAAAAAAAAAAAAATCACATCGACATCCATGTGTGCACTTTTTACAATACCTTTGCTTTGTAGAGGGTATTTTACAAAAGTTACAGTTAAAGATCTAACACATAGCTGTTACTTTTCCAGCTTCACTTTTGAAAGATGATTTGAAATATTTTAAAACAGGCCCTGTGACATCTGCCTTTAAAGCTGTTAGATTGTTTTAGTTGGTAGTAGAGTATTTCAAATGTCTTCCTATAAACAATAATGTGTATTTACTGCAAATGTGTATTTACTGTATATTTGTGTTTAATAAAAAGGTTTTGTGCAGACCTAGAAAAGACCTTGTATCACTAGCAAAATTATATCTTGCTCCTAACCTATTATGAGAAATGTCTTTCAACTTCAAAGTCAAGCTTTTGTTGCCAGATATCACAAAGATGACATTTAGAAAAACACATTTGTTTTAACCATGATGTTCTAAGGACAAAAGAGAAGCAAGATTTATGGGGTGATATAAAGCAATAAGAGGCAATGAATACTATCATAACCCCTATACTTATGCTGCTTACACCTATTTTTTATCCCAGAAAAATCAGCATAGTTCTAGCCATGTTCATACTTTTACAAGCCAGGAATGTGGCCACAATCAGTCTTTTCTTTGAGAAAAATCCTTAGCCCCTGCAAACTGCCATGTTGTAACTAGGTATTGTTTAGGAAAATGATCATGGGTTCATGACCATAAGTGGTCCAGGGTCCATTCTAAAAAGAAAATGCAGTCATGTGGCAAAACCCATGTCCAAACCTGGCCCAGTTTAATTTTTGAGTGTTATTATTTTAGTAGTATTATTTGAGACCTACCTGCGCAAGGCTACCAAAGTTTTAATCCCTGCACATTGATCTTAGTCAAGGTCCCATATTTATATATGTGGAAAGACACTATGAAGCGCAAATGCACGGTTTCAGGGGTACTTATTTCTGTCATCTCCTTAGCTTTATAGCAATAAGAATTCTCTTTAAAAATAAAATCTTAAATAAATATAATATTTTCACTATTAGCTCAAGGGAGGTGGTCACAGTACCAAGACTTTCAGAGTTCAAGAAGTGTTCAGACAATGCTCTCAGGCACATGGTGTGATTCTTAGGGTGGTCCTGTGCAGGAACAAGAGTTTGGCTTCAATGATCTTTGTGGGTGTCCTCCAACTCAGGATATCCTGTGATGATTCTATGATTCAACCAAATGAGATATCTTCAACTGAGGAGGTGTTTTGGTTTGTGGGTTTTTTTTTTTTGGGGGGGGGGGGGGGTTGTTTTGGTTTGGTTTGGTTTGTTGTTGTTGTTGTTGTTTTGTTTTGTTTTGTTTTGTTTTTTTCTGAATATTCAGGTAGTTGAAAACTATAGAAAAGCAAACAAGGAAAGTGATTCAGAGACTTTTTCTCAAAGCTCCTCTCCTCCTCTCTCACTCCCTCTCATTCTGCCTCTCCTTCTTTGAATATTCCAGTGAGTTTTGTTCAGTCTCCTTCATTCTTGCATTCAGTGCTTTTGCAAGAGTTACCACATTTCTTCAGTAAAAATTAGCAACATGTGTGTATAAAATATTTTTCTCTAAATAGTGATTTCGGCATCAAAAAAAAGAGAAATATCTTTCTCTTTCATAAAGAAGTAGAACAGCAAGAATAGCACCTTATGACTTTGGGATAACTTATGTATCATTTAACAGTATCTTAAACAAGTACTGAGAAAAAGAAGAAAAAGAGACAAGAATTCAGACTTGGGTTTTCCTTGTGGATCTTGTTCTCTGAACAATAAAGACAGTTCCTTTGAAGAAGGTCACTCTAAAAAGAGATTACTGGGATCTCTACTGAGAATTTAGAAATCTTCATCCTTGATTCCAGTAAGATATTATCTGATCCAAAAGCAAAGTATAGCACAAAATCAGGTCTCTTCTGAAGATCTAGTTGTATTCAGCATTGTCTTTTTGTTTGTTTGTTTGTTTGTTTCTTGTTGCAGACATAAGAATGTAGTTGCCTGTAATTTCTGATCTAAAACTGTTTTGGAACAACTAACTTGGTCCCATCTAAGGTATTCATATATATTGAATTAAAGAAAGATAGCTGAAGGTTACTTTTTCATTTTCTGATGACTATGATGATATCAAACATGTCCTTGCATCTTAAGAGGAATTATTGTCAAATTTTATTTTGCACTGGTTTTGTTAAAAAAAAAGTATATTGACCATCTAGCCTTTGAAAATACAATAACTGATTTAGACAATTAGTTTTGGGGTCAGGGTCCTTGTTTGCCTATATCTGTAATCCTACTTAAATAATTTACAAAAATAAACCAATAAAGTCAATAAGTATCAAGACTGATACTTTTTATTCCTTTTTACTTATTTTTGTGGAAGATGCATGTGCTAACCTTGACAAATTTAGTCTCTTACTCTAAAAGTTGTTTCTTAACTTAAAATGGCTTCTTGCAGTGACCAGGAATATTTCTTGGTACTTGCTCTTCATTTGGTGTTATTAAGGCTCTCTAGCAAGTGACCATTGACTTTCCACTGCCTGATGAGCAGTGCTTAGGCAACAATTTTTGTAAAATCCCAACTTTAGAACTTCCAGTTTTCCACATTCCTTCAGCCAGTCAGCCATCTGATTCATGTCTAGAGGTGAGCTCAATCCCCTCATCACCATGAGCTGACATGGCACAGGTAACAGCTCAGTTTCAGAATAATTTTTGCAATTATTTCCTAAGTTCTTAAAGGGCTTGCAGATATTAATCCTCCCTTCTGCCACTATTCACACTCCATACTCATATATCTAAGTGGTCCATATGTCCTTAGCTTAATCCAGGTTTAAAAGTCCATGTATGTTTACTCATGCAGTCTACTTACACCACTCCTTCATACATACTCCATTTCAATTTTATCCCTGTACCATAACTCCTGACTGCAATATCTTAATGTTCAAATTTTATAGTACTTTACAACTACTGGTAGCTATGAGTGCCAAAAAAAATTTTTAAGTTATTGAGAATTGTTGCTCATGTTTCATAGTGGCTTGGAATACAGAGAACTTTCCTACATCTTTTTCCTATTCAATCCTCTTAGTAATACTGTCAAAGTCCTCTTCTATGGATATTCTAGGCGTTTTCTGTCTGTATCCCAAAAACTGTTACTGATTATATTAGGCAAATTTAAAAACCAATATAGCATTTTGAACATTCTGTTTCTAATCTTATACCCAGAAGTTACACAAGTTTATTTCTTGGGTTCCTCTGTATACTAAAATCACACGGAGTGTACTGAGCTTTACATTTTCTTGTGATTACTAAATTACATGCACTATTTTTTTCTCGCACATCTCCTCTTTACACTATGTTTTGTATATTTTCATTCAGTTCTCTTTATTCTGATAAGTTCAATAACAATTGTCTTGGTTTGCTCAGGGCCACAGTGGAAATCGTTCTTCTTGCGAGTAACCAGGTAGAGAGGTGTCTTGGTTTGAAAGACAGGTATCTACTAGGGAGGGGCGGGGCCTCTTTAGGAATGGGGAATTCTAATCCCTTCCCTCCAGGTTATTATAATTTAGAAGATTAAAGAGGCTTTTCAGTCAGAGCTATGGGGAAAGGAATAACAGTTCTTTACTAGTAAATATAACAAGACAAACAAACAACAACTACAGCAATAATAATAATAAAACAAAACTAAGAACCTTGAGGGGCTTTGTTTCACAAGCCTGGGGCAGTCTGATCTCTTGGGCCCCTCCCCAAGAGCACTAAGCTGAAATGGTGGAAACTCCAGGGCTGATGGCTGGAAATGGTGGATTGTCCCCAGCAGGCAAGGGGGGAGTCTCGGCAAAGTGAGCAGCGCTGGATAAGCCGCAACAGCTGGACAGGGCTGGCTCAGCTCCAGCAGGGCAGGTGAAGAGGCTCTGAATTCCTGGGTGCTCCAGCAGATGATGGATAGTGGTAGAATTCTCAGGACTGGACCCTCCGTTAACAGTGGACTCTTCCTGCAGCTAGCAGCTGCCCAACTGTCCTCTCTGGTGCAGAGAGCAAGAGGAGAACACACTCAGCTCCCGGAGCACTGAGCCTTTCCCTCCCCCAAACTTAAGTGATCTTCCCCCACCCTTGCCAATTCTTTTGTGTGGGTCAAGCACCCTCTAAGCATCAGTATTTAATCTCTTAGCAACTTTTTTGGGGGGGGGGGAGGGAATTCTATAGGGAAAGAAGAAAAAAACAAAACCAAACCTAACCCCCAACAAGAGGGCTCACAATCTGGCTGTATTCAGGAATGTGCATTCTCCAAAAACGTATGGCACCTAGGAAAGCTTGTGGTTCCTTCTTTCTGGTCAGTGGAGACATCACAGTGATCTTATTGATGACCTCAGTGGGAATCTGACACCATCCATCTTCCCATTTTACTCCCAGGAACTGGATCTCTCAGGCAGGTCCCTTGACTTTGCTCTTCTCAATGGCAAAACCGGCTTCCTGGAGAATCTGGATGATCTCCTCCCTCAAACTCTTCCATTGCCGTGTTCCCCCACACAATGATGTCATCAATATACTGTAGATGTTCGGAGCCTCACCCTTTTCCAGTGCAGCCTGGATCAGTCCATGGCAGATGGTGGGGCTGTGTTTCCACCCCTGGGGCAGTCGGTTCCAGGTGTACTGCACGCCCCTCGAGGTGAAAGCAAACTGAGGCCTGCATTCTGCAGCCAGAGGAATGGAGAAAAATGCATTAGCAATGTCAATTGTGGCGTACCACTTTGCTGCCTTGGACTCCAGCTCGTACTGGAGTTCCAGCATGTCCGGCACAGCAGCACTCAGTGGTGGAGTCACTTTGTTCAAGGCACAGTAATCCACAGTTGTTACCCTGGTTTTTCTGAGCCTTTTGATTTTCTTAAATGGAGTCAGATCTTTTAGTTATTGTACAATATTAAGAGCAGTTTTCTACCTTTCTCACAGATGTAACATAAACAAATCCTTTGTTTTTCATTCTCTGTTCTTTGTTTGCATATTTCTAACCTGAAAACAATTGTAACTGACAATTGGTCTGGCCACTGAGGCTGAGGGGTGGAAAACCCAAAAAGCCAATCTTCTGCTAGACCCACAAATGTATAAAAAGTAAAAAAATAAACAAAGGCCTCTCTCTTCTCTCGGCTCTCTCAGCTGGGAGCTGGATCAGAAGAACCTCTGCGAAAATCTCTTGTCTGTGTGTGATTGCTTTGTGTGTCTCGGTGACACACAGTCAATCTCCATTCTCCGTCAGACTTGCGCACAGGCCAGATGGGGCTGTTGAAGGGTGAGTGGGTTTTGCTGACCACCCCTTGGGTGTCCAGCTCATGAATTGTCTTGTGGATGGAGATCACAGTATCTCAATCTGTCCGATACTATCGACGGTGCACCACTGAGGTAGCAACTGGTACTTGTTGCTCCTCTACCTTTAAGAGTCCTACTGCTGTGGTATTTCTTTATGAGACCAGACAACCGCCGATGGCAAAAGGAAAGAGTCTGCTCTCTCTCACCGGGTGGGATATAACAGCTTTATTCTCGTGTCCTGCCCTGCCTGGCTGGAGATCTTCCCCCACAGCTCACTGGTGCCAGGGAGAGCAAGGCCCCGCCCGTGCCAAGGCTTTTTCCCCA
The DNA here is from genome assembly GCF_015227805.2 of Hirundo rustica. Taxonomy (NCBI): domain Eukaryota; kingdom Metazoa; phylum Chordata; class Aves; order Passeriformes; family Hirundinidae; genus Hirundo; species Hirundo rustica. Next base: position 17,403,617 of record NC_053450.1, read on the forward strand.
GGGGGGAGGGCCCAGAGGCAGGGACAAGCCACTGCCCAATCAGGGATAAAGTGGGAGTGGAACAGAGTTGGGTTGCGTTCCAGTGTGGGGAATGGGCACTGCAGAGCAAAGACAGACCACGTGATACAGAGAAAAAACATTACAAATCCAATGCAACGCAATATAAATCCAATTAATGCATTACAACATACTGCAGACAGGTTTTCTGACAGTCCAGGCAAGGTGTTCAATTGCCTAATGCCCTCTAACCCTATAGTAGGTATTCCAGAAGCCCACCTGAGTCTCTTGGGGTCTTTGTAAGAGCCATTCCAGAGGAAGCCTATGACCAGGATACACGGGGCCTCTGGGCTGGTCACAATCAGATGTTTCTGCCACTTCTTCCTGGTCAGGCTCACCTTGGCTTCCAACAGAGTCAATTCCTGTGATCCTCCCGTCACCCCAGAAATGGAAATATGTTCTGTCTCCACATGTTCCGATGGCATCAGGGTACACTGTGAACCAGTATCAACTAAAGCTTCATATTTCTGTGGCTCTGATGTACCAGGCAATTGGATCCACACCATCCAAAAGACCTGGTTTTCCTGTGCCTCTTCCTGGCTATAAGCAGGGCCCCTCTAGCACTGGTTATTATTTTCTTCCTGGGCATACATAGTCAAGGTTCCTTCAAGGGGATCTGACAGAGCATGCTCGCTTCCATAATCCCTGGCAGCTTGGTCATGGGAGGCCGAGGTTACTTTCATTTTGTTGCAACTCCCTCGGTTATTGTTTCCCTCAAGTTGACACACCCATGTTTCCAGGGCATAAGTGGATTTCCCACGCCACCTTCCCATGTCTTCCACATGGTCACACAGAAAAATCCACAGGTTAGCTCATGGGGTGTACCCTCTCTCTCTAGCTGGAGGACATTGGGCTCTGACTCTGGGGTCTGTAACTCGCACTGGTGCCATATGGGGACTGTTCCTCCTTATCTCCTCTTTGAGTTCCTTAACCACGGCAGAGACATGAGCCTGGACTGGGGCACTGATTATACTCTTGTAATTTCTGAGCTTGTTGGCTACAGAACCCACTGTCTATCGGTTGTCCTCTGCATTAATTGTTGCAATGAACACGATGTATTGAGATGGCCCTAGATTTGCCAGATTCCACATTTGCTCTGTGCACCTGACCTTGTCGGGGTCATTATCATGCTGTCTGCTCCTCCTAAAAAGTATTTCCAATACTGACACTTTTCTCAGCTGTCGGATCCCCTCCTCAAGGGTTTTCCAGTGCATTATATGGTGGTTCGTTCTCTGTGGACAAACCTCTCCCTTACACTCACTAAAAGCCACTCCCAGAGAGAAAGTGGCCCTGGCTTCCTTACGAATACCTGATTCACACCTGAGTCCTGGGTCCCAAATTCCTTGCCTCACCACTATCTAGTTGCACACCTGTACCCATAAAGTCCAGACCCAAAGTAACCAGGCTGTATAAGCCTCACGTCCCCGCTGTGCAAGATCTTTTTGCAGATTATGGATACTTTCATACAACAGGGACTCAGTGATGATCTCAACCTGTGCCATGCCTGCAGATTGTGAGGGCCTTCCTTTCTTACTCTTATTAACTGTGTGCTCTGATTTCATCCTAGACATGTTTCCACAGGGGCAACTGCTGCTGGCTGTGACTGCCCCTGTGGTTCAGCTGGAACCTGGGCAGTTGTAACATCTGTGGGTTCCACTGCTGCACCATCAGACTCTCCCTTTTCAGGGCTGGGAGAGGGATTCCCCCCAGCTGGGGCAAGTGAGGCTAACACTGGGGGAATATGCTCCTTCAGCATCTGGCCCATCTCCTTCACCAGAACCCCTACCCAATCTGGATGGTTCATTTCTGAGGTGGGCTCTGGGGCAGCATCCCTATTATCTGGGGTAGGTATCAGGGTGGTTAACCAGGTCAGTCACCCCTTATCTCTAAATGCTAAACAGAACAGGCATACCAGCAACACCAGCCACTGTATGATATCATTAACATTTAGAGAAGATTTGAACCCTTCAAAAACTGGTGGGGTAGACCCAAAGAGCTGGGTGAAAGGTTGGCAAAAATTTTCACTGGCATCATTTCCTCACAGTAGGTACCGTTATTAAAGTAACTCCAAAAAACATACAGTTGGTGTCTGATAGCTCTGAATCCATGTGCCTGTCTTCCACAGAAAGTTAAAAATCCATGAATTCCTCACCCTGTTAACCCATAAAGCAAACTGGATGGCAGCCACAGTAGCCTTAGTCATAGGGCCCATATTCAGGTAAGGGCCTGCAAATGGGAGAAATACAGTCACGACCATATTCCACCAGAACCAGGGTAAGCTAGACCACATGGCATTACCTAATAAGGTTTCTATAACCAATGCACAAAAAATTAACTCACTCAAGAACTGTTTTCACCCTTTTTCTCATTATGCCCTCATGCCTCACGTTGGGCACTAAAATTTGTCTTGATTTGGAAAGACAGGTGTCTGCCAGGGAAAGTTGGAGCTTCCCCTGAATGGAGGATGTAAATCCTCTCCCGCCAAATTATTATAATTTTGAAATTTTTGAAATTAAGAGGCTTTCAGACAAAAAAACATTGACAGAGTCAGAACACCACCTGACACCCTGTTGATCAGAGTATTGGTAGCAGTCCAATTAAGTCCTCCTGGAATGACAGATGTGGTTCTGTTGGGGCAGAGATGACCCTGTAGAAGGGTGTAATTTTCCTCTGAAAGTCCAGTAGTGGTAAGACGAGTCCAGTCTTCTCTGGGAATCCAATGGAAACAGGCCATCCTGGTGTTCTGAATGCCAGATTTTATCCAGGTAGGAATGCTTGGCTCCTCCCACTGGGTGGAGCATCTCACAATGGGATGATGTAATTGTATCAGTCATGCAGTGAGCTTTAATGGCCCATTAACAGAAGATATCCCCCGGAGGGAGGATGGGTCATGGAAGAGATGAGGAACATTGTTCCACCTGGTTTTAACAGCTGGCCCATTAACAGAAGACACCTGCCCCCTCCCCCTCAGAGCTATGAGGAATGGGTCACGGAAGAGATAAACACTTCCCCAGCTGATTTCAACAGATGGCAATAGAATACATACTTTTGGTTACATCTTGCTGTGCAACCCAAGACAACAGTCCTGTTTATTTTTCTTTTGACTTTTATCTTTGATATTCAGGTTCATATTTTGTGCCAAAGACTAAAAAATCCTCTGAAGTTAAAAGATTTTAACAGCAAGCCAAAACTACTGGAGAAACTTTTTATGTTTTCAAGTATTCTGAGGAGGTATGGTAAAGGGTATGTATGAAATATGTACCAGATTAAGTTTTTTAAGTACTTCAGCACTTGCACTATCAAATCTCATTGTCTTAAAATTAGATCAAGTTTCCACAGTGCCTGCAACAGATTTAAAAAATGCATCCTAGGTTCCAGTGTCACTTAGTGAATGTCTGTACTGCAGGTGAACTATTCATGCTCCAAATGTTGCACAGAGATCCACCAAGGCTCATTTATTCCCCGCCTATTATACCACTCTTTGCAGACCAGTGTGATGCTATAATTTAAACATTTAGGCATTTAAACTTATATGGGGGAGGGGAATCTCAATCCATCCCACTCCTACCAGTTTGATGCCAGTGCCAGACCAAGATGCCAAGAGCATCTGCAGGTCAGCAGGAGAGCACCTGAAAGGCAGCACAAAGGAATTCCATCCAGTCAGTGAGGCAACTTCATCAGAATGATGTCTTAACTTTTAATAAGTACCTGTTTTATTCCTTTAACAATCTCTAGCCTCTGCTCCAGGTAGCCTCTCAAGGCATCAGGAGAGCTAACTCAACTGCCTCTGAAAATGCATATCACATGGCGGATAAACAGGAGTTAGAGACACGCACGCGCTTGCAGGGCCACAACCTTGCTGGTATCTTGGCAACATGATGGAATGGCTCCTATGACTGGACCATTGAAATGATAGGACACAGGGTTTTTGGAAGGACAGGCAAGGAGACAAAGGAGGGGATGTCACCCTCAGCTATTGTTCAGCTGAAGTTTGTTGTGCTTCCTTTGGGGATGGATGAGGAGTCAACAGAGAGCTTATGGGTCAAGACTGAAGGGAGGGAATGGACAGATGACATTATAGTAAGGGTCTGCTACAGGCCACCCAACCAAGAAAATGAAATGGATGAGGTCGTCTATAGACAGATAAAGGCAGCCTAATTGTTCAGAAGCCCTATCCCTCATGAGGGTTGTAAACATTCCAATACCTTTAGGAAGGACAACAAAGCAGGAGGTTCCTGGAATGCATCGATGGTAACTTCCTTCTCCAAGGGATAGAGGTGCTATGCTGAACCTTGTTCTCATCAACAAGGTGGCGCTGACAGAGAATGTAAAGCAGCCTGGGCTGCAGTGACCATAAAATTGTGAAATTTGAGATCCTTAGGGCAGTGGGCAGGTCACACAACAAACTCACTGCCCTGGTGTTCAGGAGAGCAGATTTTATCCTCTTGAAGTACTCTGCTTGGTAGAGTCCAATACGATGTAGTGGGAAATGTCCCTGATCATGGAGGGGTAGAACTAGATGATTGTTAACACCTCTTCCCAAAATCATTCTATTATTCTGTGACTTCAACACAGCCTGATTGTAATAGATGCCACAGTCAAATCAATTTAACACTATATTGCTCAGAAATTTTTCTCACAGTTAAGAGGTGATGTTTTCAATAAGTTGAGAACTGAATGTCCTTTGACAGCAGCAATTCTCTTTGTTCACACATAATGGCATTCACAGATGAGAGGTGTTTGATTTCTACAGCACTTGAATCCTACTCATGGCCATGCATACAGTGCTATACCATAGTTCTAATGTTTTAAAAGTCCACTATGCAATTGGAAGAAGAAATATTGGTACTGATTGGATTCCTGAACACAGAAGTATCAGGTCATCCTATAGACAATAAACATAATGAAAAACAATTTCTTTCATATTTGAGTCCTATTTCATTTATGTCAGCCAAATCACTTTGGTTAAATTACTGCTGTTCCACAGCAGATGATCCTTTATGAAGTACACATACAAGAAGACAAAAGCATGGATTAGTATTGAACTACATGCATATGAAATGGCTGTTTGTTATTAAAGGGAATGTGTAATGGCTGATTTCACTCTCTGTTAGCCTCAAGAGAGGTACTATTTTGGCCCTTTCTCCCTTGAGTCAATAACACTTTCAGTAAATTTGTTGCAGCAGCCCCCTTATTAGAAGGTAAAAATGAGCCAAGGACTCGAGCACAGCATAAAAAAGGTCCTGGATTATTCCTCTTCATGGCTTAGCCATCTTTACTCCAACTATTCATTGACTCTGGCTACTGCAAGCTGCTGCTGTTGGTTTCCCTTGTAGCCTCTGACTGTTGGTTATTGCCTGCTAAACTATGACTGCATGTATTAACTTACAGACTCTGAATGCAGGCTTTTAATTAGCTAGACTATGACTGCAGGTTTCAACAAAAGGCTCTAACTGCAGACCCACACTGACCTTGCATCAGTGATTCTCTCTCCCCAGGATCCTGCTTCATGAGTCTCTCCTTCACACTCCACAGAGTTCCTCCTCTATGATGACTCTCCCCTTATCAGCTCACCCCCTCTCTTATCTCAGTCATCCTTCTTGGATATAGCCATTACTCATCAAGGGTCAGGCTGTATTGATTAATTGACACAGCTGTTACCTATCAGGGGTGAGGTTACCTGTATCCTCTTCCCCTACAGGATATAATTAATTATCTTCAAGAATTTTACACAGCTTTCAGTGAGATTAAAATTGCCCAATAAATTTCGAAATTATCAAGAAAGGATTGACATGCAAACTTAGTGGAATAGACTTTACATTAATCTTGTTTCATCAGGAAAAAAATGCTAAATTTTCCATTCATAGTAACTATTATCAGGAAATCTAAGTACAAGCATGGTATGAAATGTAACAAATTGCACATAGGAGTCCTCTGTTAATGGGGTATGAACATTAAGTTTATCTATAAAGTATTATAACTTTTAAAACAAGCAAACAAAAACAAAACCAGACCCTGAATCTGTTCCAGTATATGCTTGATTTCTCTTCTCTATTAATTGAGCTCCTGAATAAGTTATTCACCCACAGTTCCCAAAGTGTGATATTTTTCTGCCAACAAAACAATACCAGAACATGTTTAGATTTTTTCTGTTCTTTTACCTAGAAGCCCTTCATATGTTTTATTTATATTTTTTCTGTCCCAAGTAACACAAGATCAATCATTTATTGTATGCATTTCCAAGCAGGAAGCTGAAGTTACAGCTCCCAGAAGCCTCTGTGTTAACATTTAAAATTTGAAAAACCAGAGATATTAACAGAGACTATTTGGAGCTTCCTCCTCTTGATCTGTTGACAAAAAGCAAGTGAAGCAGGAATCCTAGCTGTAACTGCTCAGCAGTGGTAATTTGAGACAAAAAAATGATCTGGCACAGAGGGAAAGAAGGTCCAACTACAGGAAGGGGTTGGAAGGTTGGAAGCAGAAGTGCCAGAGACACAACACGCCTCGCAAGGGAGTGAAGTTTCATGCCTTAGAAAAGAGATAAAGTGCAGCCTCAACATTGCCTTGTAGATATCCAGGAACTCAGAGGCTCAGGTTCAGTGGCCACCTTTGTGCCACAGAGCTGGCCTGGGGGATGCATGCCCAGCCGGGCTGAGGTGCTCATGGAGCTGCTCTTGGGACTGGTGCTGGTGTAAGTGTATACAAGGAATGTCTTTGTGACCCATAGTTGCAGACCCTGCATAGAAACATGTATTGTGATGGGACTTTAAGCAAGCATTGTTCATTAATTGTTTCTGTTAGATTTAAGCACAAATGTGTTTAGCTTTCCTTGAGAGGTATCATAAAAATTCTGCAGCACAAGCCTCTTCAGAAAGAAGCTTTATTCAGAAGACAATTTTCAGCTAATTTTTACTATAAGTGTTCTCTGTCAGGAGAAATAGTCCAGTTTGTTAGTCTGTGTGGCGAGAGATATTTGCCAATCCCCCATCTAAATTTGTGTTTTTCTGCAGAAGATCTTCATTGAAGTTTAGCCTTTCCATACATTAAAATGGCAGTATATGTGGGTAAGTTGAAAACAATATTTTTTTAGTAAAAGCAGGATTACCCTGCAAGTAGGATAAGAGCTTGGTAGCCAGTGTCAAACCTAAAGACCAGGAGGGTCATTGTGTTGGCTGCTTGATGAGATATGGGGTCCCAGGCAGCTGTTGAGGAGACCATAAAGACTAGGGGTCAGCTGAGACACCCATTTGTGTGAGCACGAAGCTAATGAGGCCAGGGCATCTGGGACCAGCTACTGGGGAAGTCTGAAAGTATAAGCCTAGTCTGGAGGGATCCATAATGTGCCATTAGACCTCACAGTCCTGCAATATCATGGTCATGTGATAGCTGAGACGTTTGTACTTCTCATGTAAAGCTATTTTATGTATTAGATTTTTTTGCTATTCAGTTTGTCAAGAATTGTTTCTAACTAGTGGAACGGTTTCAGTTGCATCAGCTCTGGGCCATTCCTCCATGTTCACATTTCCTTTGCATATGGAATACAGAAAAAGTAAATTCCCCCTAGCAGAGGAATATCCTGGTGCTTTCTAGGGAAAGCTAATGTTTTCCCATTCCTTCTCTATTCTTACCTACCTTATGTCTCAAAACTATTTTACACTGGTCTCCAAACATGCCATTTCTCTACCATCTTCTGTCATAATGAAAATGTTTGATGTGAATTAAGGCTTCCAGGTATTCCTAGAGGAGACTTGTTTTCCAGAGAAATAAATAAAACCACCATGGAACATCATGCACATTGTTATTTAAAGTCAAGTAAAATAAGGCATCATGCCATATTGAAAAACAAAGGTTATTCAGCTTTTGAAAGCTTGAAATTCAGAAGTTGACGCAAGAGGCACTAAAGGAGAAAACAATTATTTTAAAATGTTTTTGTGGTACAATGTGTCGTTGTGCATTAATTGGATTTATATTGTATTTCATTTTTATATTGGGGTTTGTAATGGTTTCTTCTGTACCCCCCTGCTCCCCTGGAAAATGTATCATCATGAGATTTGTCCCTGCTCCTTTTCCCTGCCCATTCTCCCACACTGGAATGTAATCCAACTCTGTTCCACTCCCACCTTATCCCTGATTGGGTAGTGGCTTGTCCCTGCCTCTAGCCCCTTCCCCCTGGATAAAAGCCAGGAAGAGCACATGGAAATGTTACCCTGTTTTTTCTGAGTTTTTCTGAGCCTTTTGATTTTCTTAAATGGAGTCAGATCATTTTAGTTATTGTACAATATTAAGAGCAGTTTTCTACCTTTCTCACAGATGTAACATAAACAAATCCTTTGTTTTTCATTTTCTGTCCTTTGTTTGCATATTTCTAACCTGAAAACAATTGTAACTGACAATTGGTCTGGCCACTGAGGCTGAGGGGTGGAAACCCCAAAAAGCCAATCTTCTGCTAGACCCACAAATGTATAAAAAGTAAAAAAATAAACAAAGGGGTCTCTTCTTCTCTCGGCTCTCTCAGCTGTGAGCTGGGATCAGAAAGACCTCTGCGAAAATCTCTTGTCTGTGTGTGACTGCTTTGTGTGTCTCGGTGACATGGAAAAACCTCTTGGCTTGGGGGACAGGGACCAGGACTGATTTTTGGACCCTGCTGGGGCAAGACCACAGGAATAAAGACCCCCAAATCAAGTGCAGACTCTTTCCTTTGCCATCGATGGATGCCTGCTCTCGCTAAAGGAAAATGTTACAGCTGCCCTAGGATCTTTGGGACCCTGAGGAAAAAATCCTTCCAACTGCGGTTTGTCTCTCTCAAGCTAGCCGAGGCAAAAATGGAGCCGGGGCTCTGAGAGAGAGAGAGAGGGAGAGAGAGAGAGCAAGAGAGAGAGCAATGATTGTGGCTACGCTTGGCAACTGGTTTTTGGGGACTGCATTAACACAGGAGTTTAGGCAGGGTCCTGCTTACAATCCAGTTTATTTTAATGCCTGTATTATTTCTCTCAGCAGAAAGAAAAAAGTGTTTAAAAATTTGGATAGAATTCTTTTTCATTTGAATCAGGGGTAGCTATAACAGATACATCTTTATGGAATAGAAATTAAGTAGCAGTGTACTGCATTAGACAGCATTGCCCTCATGGAGTTGAGAAGCAGCAGCCTGAATAATTTGCTGCCTTCTGGCTTATGGTAACTCTTGCACCCTGCATGTGCTAACTTTACATTGAAAATGCATTTGTCATTTTATCTGACAGTCATCTCTCAAGGATTGTCAGTCTATTGGTCTCCTTTTCAGACCAACAATCTGCTATCCTACTGAGAGCACACTCCACTCCTAAATGTGATTTTTGAAAAGAAAGAAAAACAAAACAAAAACACGGGGAACAGCCAGAGTCAAACACCTTCTTCACAGAAGTAGTGGTGAATGCTCCATTTATTGAGGGTACACAGGGTTCTTTTATACATATACCATTCTTGTGCACAAGCTGTTCACACGGCATTTTACTACTAGCTATTGGCTAGTGTTATCTGCATAAGCATTCCTTTGCAGTTACCTGTTTACACTTTGTTGAGGGAAAAAGCTGTTTCTCAGGCTCAGTGTCCTGGTTCTCAGGCTCATCGGCCTTGACAGTGCTGAAACAACAGAACTTTCCCAGCACTGTCAGGCCTCTCTGTGTCTGCCTCCAAAAATCCTGCTACACACTCCCACCAAAGTGTAATTAAGATTATCCTCTCTGAATGCTCCCTTTCACCCCTATAAAATATGAAATAAACTACTACATGAAAAGTGCTCACATAGGTGTATAATTAAATTCTTTGGTAATAATCCCTTTAAGTCAATGCAATATCTTACGAGTAGAAGACCTGCAGCTCATAATTTGAAATCTTGGTAATTATTCAGGAAAGCCACTTTGCCCACACAAACCCTTCTCCAGATGGAAGCGTATGCAAAGATTTGGCCTGATCACTACTTGGATAGGATATGCAAGTGAACACTGATTGCACTTGCATCAGGGACTGATTCACTGATTAGCTTTCCACATCAGCTAAAATGATGTTTCAGGGTATGGTATTCTTGAATATGCTGGATTCAGATTACCAGCTTTTATTAAAGGCAAGACATACTAGCAAAGGATACTAAGCAAGTTGGTTTTGGGGGTTTTTTACCTAACTTTCTACAACATATATAACATCAGGGTTCTCTTTTAACCTCTTTACAGTCTCTCTGTATTTTCCCTTGCATGCAGGATTCTTCCCTGGCCTCATTCCTACACAGATCTGCAATGCTATTTTCCCTGGAAAATAGCTGTCACATTCCACTCAAACAAACTACTCCTCTAAGATGGGCACGGTGCTATTTCCAAATGAAGTTTGCTGGCTGTTATATTATTCCCAGGGTGAAATGAGACATATAGTCACATAACATCAAATGGAATATTTTCACCTGAAAACAGCATTGATAATTTTCTCTGGTGAACACCTTAACTTCTGGCTACCCAATTTTTCTTATGAGACATGCTTATAAATTCCATACAGGCCCTCCATTATTCTTCTCAATAATCATGAAGCATCTATGCCAAATGAGCAACACCCAGAAAGAACTGGGCAATGAAAGTCTACATATCATTTGTAGTATTGTTATTGCACTAGTTTCTAGCACACTATTAGCCTAACTGAATTAGCACTCTTTCCAAACAATTCACAGGCACAATTTGTGAATTAGACAACACAATGTACAGTTTCAGTATGGTTTGAATGTAGATGCTTTGAATTGGAAGCAAAGACAGTTTAATAGCAATGATATAACCAGATTTTACCTCCTGGTCTCAGAACTAGAGCTAGTGTCCCAGCCTAAATGTCCCCTTAGGATCATTTTAGTACATAGTCGTGCACAGTGTAACAGTAAAAAATAGTAATGGGTGTCATTTACACATGTGGTAGAATCAACTTTAGTTGACAAATCTGTCATACCATCATGGAGACACCTTGCAATATGCCTGAGAAGTCAGGTAGATGAGTCATTTTTGGTCCCCTTGAAATCCAGGTGGAGTATAGGTGTCTTCCAGATCCAGAACTAGGTATAAATGTTCGTAAGAAAAGTCTGCATCTCTGTTATACAGCACTAAGGTAAAATTAGGCTTTCTGTAGTAAAAGTAAAAATTGAGAGATGTTTCAAGAGGTCCAGAAGAATCTCTGAAAAATTTTGAGTTCCAAATTAAGACATTTCTATTTGGGTGTCTACATGGAGTTGTAGGAGTTGATATCTAATTACAGTCAGTAAGGAACTGAGTTTGATTCGCATGTCCAAACGTGCTTATAGTCATGTGAAAATATGACAATAAGCACAAAATAGCCAAGATATTCCACAGAACTGGCACAAATGGCAGTAGATTTATGGAGGACATCTTGCCTATCTGGATGAGTTATCGGGAGCCAAAAATGTCTAAGCAACTGGCCAAAACTGCAGATATTTCCCCATAACTAGTGCTTTCTATGAACATAAAATACTAATCAGACCATATAAATGACTGATGGAAAATGTGTGATGTAGTTGACTTTCAGCTTCTTATTGACCAACCTGAAGGCCACAGAGCCCAATATGGAGCCAAAATTATGCTTTATATTTTTAGAAAAATCTGTGGGTTTTTTCCCCTTTCTTCTAGCTTCAGATCTCATTTAGAAAATATGGTAACACAAAGGCACTATACAATTAACAGGAATAATTTGGAAATACTTTTCTTACTTAAAATTTTAGTATTTAAACTCCAGTGTCAGTAGTGGTAGAAGGAAAGTGTTTGTAAGATGAAGTTACAAAGACAGATACTGTTGAAAATAAGTGTGGTAAAAAAGGACAAAAGACACATTTTTGTAAAACAACTTTTATAGCCATTAATTTCTAATTATTCCCAAGCAATAAATGAATAGACTAGTGAAAGTTGTTAGTATAATTTCCTATTCCTCAGGAATGCCAAGTAGGAATGATCACTTACTGTTTGCATATCATTGAAATTAATGCCACTTTCATGTTTTACAGAATACAATAAAATGTTAAAAAAATTAGAATTTAAGCTATCAATTGGCAACACATTAGCAGCTTTCTCATAATGCTTTAAAGTCAGAATGACACATAAGAAGACTGAATTGCAGGATCTTTGACAATAATTTTCCATTTCAGGACAAAAGAAGTTGTTGTCCGTACTCGCTACACAAAGGAGAGTTCATCCTACCAAAGCCAATGGTAATTTTATTTTCCACTCACCATATGCTATCCTATTCAGTCTTTTGGAATAGTGATTTAATTTACATCATTGTGGATGGACAAACACATCTAGATTTAACCTTGAGCTACCCTGAACTGCTTCTGGTAGACTGTGTATCTCTATTGCCTTAGTGGAACCATAATAATGAAAATCATTTAATAAACAGCTATTGGTGTGTATTGCTCCCTAAGGGAAGGGGAAGATGACAGTGAGGCAGGTAGGGCACTGTCCCCTCCAACACAAGGGCAATTTTACAACACGCAAACAAGAAGAGCAGAGCAGGCTGGTGACAGACACCAAAGTCAAGCAGCAGCACAGTGACAGCAGCTACAGTCTCTGTAGCTCCTTTCTTATCTCCCAACAAGATAATATGGATTACAGCTGCACTTTGAGCATAGACAGCCAGAGAGAGGGGTGTTGCAGAGCCTTTAGCATGTGGGCCTTGACATTATTTTCTGGAAAATATGACATAAAAGAAAGAAAAATTCAACAGGTAACAATAGTCATAAAACAGATCTACAATATATTTCTGAAGTCTGAAAGACCAAAAAATTTGTACATTTGAAATCATTAATCTGATGTGTTCATGGATTGATCCAATGAGGTTGCTCCCTAGATTCCTTCAATGAAACCCTGAAATAATCATTAATGATTAGAAGTGACATACAGTGAGCACTTCAGGAAATTGCTTTTCTCCCTCTCAGCCCTGCCTCCATAAGGACAGGCAGCCATATCCTACTAAAGGGGTTTAATATGGATCACCAGTTTTGGAGTATTCTGCAAGTTAGACTGCTCTGAGTAGTCTGCATACGTGGAAGCAGCTGTAACAAGCCAGGTAGATGTCCCCCCACTGATAAAGTCAAGGGTGTTTAGAGTGCATAACCTGGAGCTACAGAGCATCTTGCAGCTGTAATCACTCCAGGACAATCAATTTTGTGGGATGCAATTCTATATAAATGACACTAAAAGTGGTCTTCTAATATCTTGGAGAGAAGGTAATTTTTTGAGAAAGATATGTTTTAGTTACAACACAGCTGTAATGACCAGAGCGTTCTGCAGATCATCCCTGATAAATATCCATTTCTGTGACTTAAATTATGAAAATTCCAACTTCCACTGCTGTCAGATTAATTTACAGGAAAATATAAAGATAGAAAATGCTTTATTTTAGATCTGAGTCAGAAACAGAAACTCATGGTGAAAGAGCCCTATCAAGTATGACAGGGTAAACTCAACAATTTTAAACTGATAGTAAGAAAACTGGAAAAATTATCTAGGGGAATGCAATTTATTCTCACAGACATGATAGATGTAGGCTGAAGAGTTCTTTTAATGAAGGATACTTACTTAGAAAGTGGAAATCACATTTTTCCCATGATGGGGAAAAGTAGAATAAAAACTTCAGAAATTAAGAAGACTAAGCAAGTATAAGAAAATAGATCAGCCTAGAGTTATTTAAGAACACAGATGTTGCAATACTCTTCAGAAGCTAGCTCTTTCTAAAATTATCTGTTGGAGCGTTTAAATTTCCTTCTAAATTATTTAAGAAACAAGAGTGAGTTATCTCACCATGCTGCAAAAACAAGAACTACTACTGATAGAAAAATGAAAGGACTCTTATCTGTAATAAGTTTCAATTTCACAAGAAAATAGTCCTAAAGGCCAGAATGGTTGGCTTTGAAAACTCTTTTCCATTTAACCACCTTATATTCAGGTTTCTCTAGCCAGAGGAAAAAGGAGAAGCAATTCCTGTCTTAGTTCAAGAGAATTTATCTTTGATGTTATGCTCACAATATTTATCATTCAGCTAAGTCCCCACGTTTCAAAGTGGAGGTTGCACTGCAAACACTGGAGATAGAAAAACTGAACATGAAATCAACTATGACTACAAAGTGCTTTGAGGCATTCTAGTGAAAACTGTTTATTATTTGATATGACTTTATTGCCTACAGTAGCACACTCTGTGCGCTCAATTTTCCCAGCTTCCTTACTGCAGCCGAGACCTCAGAAATGCACACTCTGTTAATTAGCAGCACATAGGTATCCCCAAGGACACAAAAAATATTAAATAGAATACATATGGAGTAACATAAATTTTTACCATTTCCTGAATAAAATGCACCAGATTTAACCTATTCTAAAATTTACCTCTAACAGTGAATTTTAAAATATTTTTAAATAGCAGAGAAGTATAAAACCCAGGTTCAACTGAGTGATTTTTTTTTTAATCCAGATTTTAATACGAATGTATTGGGCATTTTGGAGGGTATGTATTTTTTTCCTGTAAGTTTCTTCACTGAACTCTATAAAAATATGATGCCTTGCACAAGACAACTGCACATAATGCTAAGTGATGCAACAGTCTCTGCCCCCTCCAAGGGGAGGTACCTGGGCATTCCTACCTGGCCCAACTGTATATTAATCCATTGAATTCTATGTTTTTGGGGAATCCTCAGAAGATCAGAAGAGGATCAACAGGATCCACAGAGTAGTGATATTTTCTTCTTAATCTGTCTCTCTCACTTTCTTTTTCCCCTTCCCCCACTTTTCTACTTCTATATCTCCCTGCCTCTTTCTCACACAATCATATTTACTGATACATAAGATCCATACTACTCACTTTGGCATATGGGCTTGTTTTCACCTTGATTCAGGCAAAGGCTTCTCCCTGATAATTTTAATAACCAGTTCGTAGCACCTCCTTATAGTAATATCAGCAACAAGCTTATCTCCCTAAAACCATCTTCTACTTCTTATCCAAACATCCTAAAGATTCATTACCTGTGACACGACTGACAGCCCAGGGTCAGCTTGCTCCTCCCTGCTACAGTATCTCAAACCAGATTTACATGTAATGCTGAGTCATCTTGACCTGGTTCTAGAGGAATTAATGAAAGAGACCATCCATACTTTTTCAATATCAGTGTGCTTGGCAGTAATATCACGTGAGGTGTTTCAGATTCAAGAAAGATAATTTTGTCCTTGCTTCAGACATTCAGCATATGCATGAAATAAAATGCAAATATAACTGCAATTCATGAGGAACAGAAGCTTAGTTCAAGAGCATTTCTATCTTAAAGTCCTTGTTAAAAGGTTAAACTTAAACACCTAAAACAAATAATCAAGTGCTTAAAATATTCTCTAGATTCCTCTATGATTTTAAGTATCAAATCTGTTTCAAGAAAACTCTGAAAATTAAAAGCTTATTTGAAAGGCTGTATATTTAGAACATGCATGAAGGTGCTTAGTCTCAGTTGTCTGTTCACCTAAATGTTGGGTGAATATTCTGTTGAAGGTGACAACAATGAGGCAATTCCCACCAGGTTCTCAGGTTGAGGCATTGGGGTAGTGGATGTTTTTTTTAGGAATCCAGGCACATTTCTCACTTTATGGACCACATGCATTCTGGACACCTTCCTTCATTCTTGTGCTGTTCAACTTTTTGTTGGTCTTCCACACATCTTATCGTCTAATATCATGTCTCTCCACCCACAGTCTCACAGCTTTTTTTCTCCAGTAACTAAAATCAGAGGCTCAGCATCTGGTTATCTCACAGTCGCTGATGTCCCCCTCAATCTATACCTTATTGATGATAGTCTTTGTTTAGTACGTATTTTTTGGGCTAATAATCTCTAAACCCAGACAGAGAGGAGTATTATTCCATAAACCCAGATATATCTGCACTTACCACAACTCTAATCCATCTGTCCCTACAACCAATATATTTGTTAACCTAGAAAATTTATATAAAAGGTTTGCATCACACAGTCTTCTCCCAAAAGAATTTCTGTCAAGTGTCAAACAAAACATTTGCCACTCTTCTCATGGTAAAATCAATGGAAAAAATAATCATTAAAGTTTTTCTGTGTCTGGTTCCGTCCCGCTCCGGGCGGGAGATGACCTCCGGCTAGCTCGAGTCAACACACCCACAGATGGTCCCAGTTCGTTTCGGCTTCTCGGCTTAGCAGCTGGACCCAATAGTGTCATGACAGCAACAGCAGCAGAAGAGAAAAGGCTGGCTCTCAGCTTAGCAGGTTAAAAGATGTTTATTAGCTCAAGAGCTGAGGAGCAGGGAGGCTCAGAGCTCTGAGCTGAGACGCTGAGACACTGAGAGAGTTTTTTCCTCCCTCCTACCCCCTATAAGCGGGGGAGGGGTTCCAGGAAGGACACAAAAAAACAACAAATCAGGGGATTCAGGGGGTAACAAGGTGTGCCCACCCCCAAGCCTTGGACCACTAAAATCCAGAGCTAAAGGAATTCCCCCCAGGGGGCCTATCACCTGAAGCCCTCTCCCTGAGATTTCGCAACCTGGGAGGGCTCCTCAAAGTGATAGACAAGCTGCCCCAGAGAGGGGGGTTGGGGCAGAGGGGATGTTACAAGTCAGGTGAGGAGTGGGAGGACTGACGCAAAACACCTTATTATACAGACAACACAAAAGGGATACAGAATTGGGGATACAGTGAAATGAACCATAACATAAACTTCTTATAAAACCTAATAAAACAGTTCTGCACCACCACATTTTTCAATATCTAAGATAAAGCCACAGTAATACTGAAATTCTTTAGTTATGAGTAATCTTCCAGTGGACTTAGAAACCCAAACCACATATTGGAAGTTTTTTTCTTCATTGTTCCATGGAAGGACTAACAGGAAAAAAAAAACCGCAATGTGAGTACCTTGCAAGAAGGACAACCCCCTATGACGAATAACCTGTTTACAACTGCTTCTCCTCTCTCCGGCATCCAGTCCCTGTACAATAGCACAGAGATGCAGAAAAACCATGCTCAAAGGCATTTCAAGAAATCACTCAAAACCAGGAACAGACTGATTATTAAGATAACTGATTCTTTTGTCTCTGGTGATGATGAAAGTTAGTCATTTTGATTTACTAACAAAATCACAGAATCACAGAATAAGCTGAGTTGGAAGGGAACCACAAAGATCCTGAAGTCTGACTCCTGGCTCTGCACAGGGCGATCCCCAAGAATCTTGCCATGTGCCCAGGAGTATTACCCAAACTCTCCTTGAACTCTGTCAGGCTGGTGCTGTGACCACTTCCCTGGGGAGCCTCTTCCAGTGCCCAGTCACCCTTTGAGTGAAAACCTTTCTCCTAATATCCAATCTAAACCTCTCCTGACACAGCTTCAGGCCATTCCCTCAGATCCTGTCACAACAGAACAAGGATCAATGCCTGCCGTTCCTCTTCGCTCATGAGGAAGTTGCAACCGCTATGAGGTTTCTCCTCAGTCTCCTCTTCTCCAGGCTGAACAGACCAAGTAACCTCAGTTGCTCCTCACAGAACTTCCCCTCAAGGCCCTTCACCATCTTTGTTGCCCTCCTTTGGACACTCTCTAACAGTTTAATATCTCTCTTATGTTGTGGTGCCCAAACCTGCCCCCAGCACTCGAGGTGAGGCTGCCCCAGCGCAGAGCTGAGCAGGACAATCCCCTCCCTTGCCCAGCTGGTGATGTTGGGCCTGATGCCCCCCAGGACAGGGTTGTCCCTCCTGGATGCCAGGGCACTGCTGGCTCATGTTCAACTTGCCATCGACCAGGACCTCCAGGCCCTTTCCATGGCACTGCTTCCCAGCATCTCATTCCCCAGTCTGTCCGTGCATCCGGGGTTGCCCCGTCCCAGGTGCAGAATCCAGCACTTTCCTTTGTTGAACTACATATGGCTGGTGATTTCCCAGTCCTCTGATTTGTTGAGAGGTCTCCTGATTTATACATTAAAATATTATAATTTCATTCCTTCACAAGTTTTCTCTTGCCTAGATTAAACTCCTCCAAATGCTTCAAGATTTATTCACAGATCATGCTTTTGCTAATGATTTTTTCCTTATTTGAAGTACTTCAGCCTGTTAATTTTTTTTCGCAGAAATTAAAGCTTGGCATGCAGAAAATGGACACAGTATTTCTGGTGATACTTTACGAGTTATTCTACCTCTTAAACATCAGATCTCCTGTCAGGATTTACCAGATGAGAAGCTATTTTTTGCAAGAGCTCAACACTGCTGACTCATCTTTAGTTGTTGTTTCGAGGCACCCTTCACAGTTGCTTTTTCTTCAATATATACTCCTTCCCAAACCTAGAGCATAAATGCATTGGTATGTCCACCATTCCTCTAAACAGACCTGCACTACACAAATTGTTTTTGGTATAACAAACCACTCACTCTCTACTTCATATACACACTCAGGACTATAATTAAAACTATAGTTTCATGTTCTAGACATTTTCATCCATCATGGAATAATGGGCACTACTGCCAGCTTCAGGCTCTGAAGGAGATAGGCTGTAGATGTGACTGAACAGAAAAATCTTGCAATATTCTATGCCTAGTGTTTCATCTTGAGGACTAACTCAGGGCAAGTGAGCACACAGCTGGGGGTGGATGACAAAAATTAACTATCACAGAGTATTATATCCAAATATGTATGTCTTCTCCCTGACAGTCGGTGACTACTTACAATCTTCCTCATGGACATCATAAGTCCCAGGGCCATTGTCCTCTGAGGTTTTATGACACATGTTCTTATAGTATGTAGAAGACTAGTTGTGTGGACAGGAATCCCGACATGAGTTAGAAGAATAAAAAAAGCAAGGAAACAAGTCCACCTAAATTTCTGAAGTGAATAATGTGAGAGGAAGGAAAAGAAAAACAAAGGATAGAGGCTTAGAATGGAAATACCCGGAGCCAGGTAAGGTATACCTAAAATCTCTCTGGATTGCCTAATTCACAGGACATTCTACACAGGCATTTCATATTTGGATTCATCTCTGATTTGCCCTTTGTGAAACCTGTATGTGTCCCGGTAAGTTCTTGGGATAAAAAAGCAGAAGCAGGAGTTCAGTAACAATGAAAAAAGAGCAGTCAGAGCAACAAGCTGGGTGCAGATGCACTGTCAATACTCTTTTAAGTATTGCTGGCTGCTTATCTGAGCTATGAACATCATATTTAAAGACTCGACAGAAATAAATAGGATTCTTCTGAATACTTAAGCTGTGTAACATCAGACACAAATGGGACATTCAGATTTCTCAATTGCATGTGTAGAATGCAGATATTGCCCAAAACTGTGGCGGTGCAAGAATTGTTTTATCAAGTTTTATAAGAAGTTTTATGTTATGGGTCATTCCACTGTGCCCCCAGTTCTGTAACGGTTCCTCCCCTTTGAGTTTTCTGTATAGCAAGTTGTTTCATGTCAATCATCCCACCTCTCCCCCCTGCTCCGGGGCGTCCTGTCTGTCACTTCGGGACCCCTCCCGGGACTCAGGAAATTCCCAGGAGAGGCGTCAAGTGATAGGCTGGTGCCTGGGAAATCCCCTTTTCCCCTTTGGTGAGTGGTTCAAGGTCTAGAAGTGGACACCCCCTGCTATCCTCCTGAATTCCCTGATTTGCTTACCTGTTGTTACCACCCCTGAATCCCTTAGCTTTATAGCTAAGGAAGGGAGGGAAATTCAAAGGCTCTCTCTCTGGCTGGGCAGCGGGAAGGTGGCGGAGCTCCCGCCACTCTGAATAAACCATCTTTAAATCTGCTTAGCTGAGAGCCGACCTTTTATCCACCGCCGCCGTCACGACGCAATTAAGGCCAGCCGCCAGCGGGAAGCGGAGTCCCCCAGGAAAGGTAGCTGGCTTGCAACCAAGACCGAAATGCTTTGGCCGCTGTGCAGATCTGAGCCAGCCGGTGGCCCACGGCTGCCTGGCGTGGAGGGGCACAGCCACACAAAACTTCACAACATATGTACATTTCAGACACCACTTTATGTACTGAATATTTCTACACACAAATAATTAGCAGATCAAGTTCAGATCTGCATTGTGCAGACTTCAGCCAGCTTGCATCTTTACAAATTTGATCCTGTACCTAGGACAAACTTTATTATTTTAAACAAAGCTGTGTTTCTCATTACCAAGGTAGTCCCTAACTTCAGAAGTTCCTTGAAGGCAAGTCCAAGTACCATCAGACTGATTGTTCATAATTTCTTCCATCTGAGAAACAAATTCTGCCTTACGTTACTTTAACATCAGTTGGGGTGAAATTTGCATTTGCTTTTATGGAATGGCAGCCTTCCTTAACTTCACATTAAAAAGAAAGAAGTTATCAGTACTCACTGAAATTATTATGAATTCTACATAAAAAAGAAAAAGGCTTTGTTAAACTGTGCATTTGTATAACAGACAAGAAACAACTGGCTTGTGATATGCAGTAAGCCATGCAACCAACTACCATTTGTTTGACACTCTTTTAGACACTTCATATTACTTTAATATACTATTTTCTCTTTAATCCCAGTGGGTATCATCTCACAATTGTGCTCACAGAAGACTAAATGAATCTCTTAAGTTCCACTGTCATCCACTTGCTATGCAGTTATAAATGGCATTCGTATAAAATTGCAGAGGTAAAAGAATTGCAGAGAGGAGAAACTGTTAAGGGAATAAATGGTGAAATGAAGGGGGAATGAGGGAGTAATATCAACTGTATTCTATCAAACCATTGTGAAATTATTATAGTAGGTGAGTTGTGATAACTTAAAACAGAGGCACCAAGTCTTAAGGAGAAGTATAGATCAACATTATTTTTTTTCTCTTTTTTCCTAAATAGGAATATTTCCTTTCTGAACTGATGAAGGTGGTGTATTTAAAATCAATGCTATTCTGACAAGAACTACAGAGCACATCCATGTCTAAAGTTTTCATATTGAAAACATTAAAAAACATCTTATGAGACTACTTCCCAATTTATTTTATGCAGAACACCACTGTTTAGACTGCTTCATGTAGCCAAAGAAGATACTTTCCATCCCCAGTGTTATGCTTGTTTTACTCAAGAGGCAAAGATATGTTAGCTGTGATCCCTTCAGGTTGCTGCTTTGGAGACTGAATCTGAAATTATTTATATTATGCTATTGGTAACAGTTAAGTTCATTGAAAGGAACTGAGTAGCAGAGAGTCTATTTGATTATGGCTTAGCACAAACCAGGCCTAGTCTTTGTTGTTAGGGTAAAAGCTACCCTCAAAACAACAATGAGGTAACAGTACTGAGATTTCCTTGCACATATGTAGTGAGTTTTGGCTAAGGAGAAGAAAGGTACGGTTCTGTGCTTTTCACATTGTAGAAATACAGCATCAAAAAGACATTGTGATGAAAAGTGCCTCATCAAAAAAAAACAGGCAACTTTCTTTTTTCCTCACCAAAAAAGTTATTGTGGACTTGACCCACCCTTACTGAACTCCATTTCTACTTATTGCAACACAATTTGCATAAGATCTCCTGTGTAGAGGTACACAGGAAATCATCTCATTTGAGTTCATCTGATGTCTTTCCCACTTCACAACAGCTCGGGTCTTTCCCTTTCACAGATTTAACATCCCAGCTGTGCTGAGGTTTATGGGGAGAGGGAGTCCAGAGGGCATATTCTGATGATCACCCTGCTGAAGCAGGACTGTGCCCAGTTTATCTGGAGATCCTGGCTCCTACTGCATCTGTGGATCTCAGTGCAGCATACTGTGCAAAGTCTACAGATCATAAATGAAAGAAGCACAGACAAATGAGGATCCATAAGTCATAGGGAACAAAAGACCTTAATAATTATACACAACAGTGGGGATTTCAGTACAACAGGAATGAAAGATCCTTCTACAAATCCTCTGGTTCACCCCTCCACTCTGAGGCAGAAGCAGTTGTATGGCTGTAATGTTGGGCTGGCACTTGTCTACTTGATCTACTCTTCAAGTGCATCAGTATGATAATTGCATAGATACCTCAGATCTTCATGTTCCACCAAATGGACTATTAGAAAGTTTGTCTCATGTTAATCCTCATCGTTACAGAGCTGACTAAACCTCCTTATTCTTCCACAGCAGACAATCAGACATGGAAAATACAGTATTCCCATATTTTTTGTCTATTTCCAGGTTTTCAGCTAAACCTTCTCAAGCTTCTCAGGACTTAAAAATTGCAATTCATCTGAGTTCTTTTTCATTCTGAATGTTTTCTATGGGATCACTTTTCTATAGGTAGGCCTCATAGATTACAGATGCACAAGGCCCAAAAATGCTTAAGAGTTCAACCTGATGACTTACCACTGTTGAGTAGAGAAGTGTTTAATTGCCATCTCTTATAGCATGTACTTTATTTACATTACTTTGCTTCATATTTTTATATTTGGGCAATAGCTTGAAATAATTGACTTGTCATCTTGTGTTTGCTGCAGACAAGCAGTCCATCAAATATCATCCCACAACTCATTTCTACATTGACACAAAATCTTATTCTTGTCCTTCACATATTCTTGTTCTCCAGCATAAGAATAAAATTGCTTCTTCCTGTTATGTTTAAAACAGGTGAATTTCAGAGAAAATTTACAAAACTTTCACAATGCAGCTTCTACTAAAGACTCGCATCGTTTTAATTGGAGCATGGTATACTTAATGTTCTGATCATAAGCGGTGTGAGTTAAGATATTTCTACCCTAGCTACTTGCTACTGCAAAATCCAATGCTCCTATCTCCTGAAATCCATGGTACATCTGTGTGTGTGGCTCTTTGTACCTTGGTTCTCTCAAAATACTGTCCTGAGAAAAGGCATAACAAGTAACCAGAAGTTCGTCACTTTGTACAACTCCTCCGTCCTCATTGACACCTGTCACTGTTCAACCTTGAGATATATTTATGCTGTACAGCAGAATATGGTGCAAGGATTCATCAGCAAGCAATGAATGCCTTGCTTCAAAATCAGAAATTCATCAGACATTCTCAGAGTGATTCTGAGGTTAATAAACCTGTTAAGACATGAACAGGAGATTAAGTCAAGTCATGATGACAGACCTCCATGAGCAATACTCTGTGGTAGGAAAGCAGCAAGAAGCTGGAAACATTTCCTAACCTGATTCAACTCTAGAAAGAGCAGTCCATCTGGTCCAATTTTCTGCACCTTTTGAAAACACTATAAAACATTTTAGTGTATCTAGGAATAAAAATCTCTATCATTTCCTCAGGACCTCATAATCTCTTTGTTATCTGCTTTAGTAATATCCTACTAATTCAATAAATCTTGAAAAAGGCAGAAGCATAATGATCTCAATCGATACCAAGAGATGGAAAAATATCTAGCAGTATTTTCCCAGGTAAACAGTACTAGATCCTGCTGTTATGAGACAGGACTGAATGTAAATGTTCATTTAGGGTAAAAATACTACTTAATTTATAAACACATAAAAAGGACTTGAAAACTATGGATTTTAGTGAGTTTAGTTAGAATTTAATTCTGTTCTTATAAAAACAAGCACAAATGGTTTGTTCTCCCAAGGTTTTTCTTTCTTTCTTCCTTTCCCTTTCTCCATTAATTGCGGCAAATTTCAAGGTCATATGTAAAGTAACTGCACTGCAATATGCACTAATATAGTAAATTCACATGAATGTGTACTCACATATCCATTTCTATTTATTTGTAAAGCAGTTATACAATCTTTACTTGAAATTAATTTTTCAAACAATTGGATAGTGTCCAATTAAATTTTTTAATTATTAACTTTACTCATATTACTTTCAAATTTCTCTATCTTTAAAATAGATTATATTAGTGAAATCTAACCCCATGTAATTTTAAACGAACTTAAACTGTTTCACTAAACAATATTCACTATGTAATGAACTGAAGAACTATTGAATTGCACCACCAAGGGTTTAAAAGATGAGAAATAAAAATATTTTTCGAATTATGTGGCTTTAGAATTGACTAGTGTAGCTCGGAATACAGTGAGGAATCATTGTCACATATTATTTTCCTACATAAATTTTCAGTTTGATGATTGTAGGCCCAGTGATCCATAATCTAGAATAAAATTCAAATTTATTTAAGAATTTTCATAGTACATTAAAGATATATATACACTCAACAGCATGAAATGCCATCAAGAATTAGCAGCTCACATCCTAGAAGCAACATATCTGCTCCTGCTCCTAAAGGAAATTACTGAAGAGGTTTTCGAATTGGACGTAGGGATACTGTGACAGTGGCTGTTTAGCTTCTGATTTTGAAGCATATAATTTGAGGATAGTTAGGAAATCTTTGCAACACATTTTACAAGGACAGAAAGTGATAGGAAAAGAGGGAATGGTTTTTAACTGAATATGGCTAAGTTTAGATTAGATTTTAGGAAGAAATTCTTTGCTCTGAGGGTTGTAAGACACCCGAACAGGCTGCCCAGAGCAGCTGTGGATGCCCCATCCACAGTGTTCGGTGCCAGGCTGGATGGAGCTCTGAGCAACCTGGTCTAGTGGAAGGTGTCCCTGGTCATGGCAGGTAAGGTGGAACCAGATGATCGTTGAGGTCCCTTCCAGCCCAAACCATTCTATGGCTCTATGACCCTAATGAGGACATGTGTGACTGAGGAACGAAAAGTAGCAAATAATGATGACAGGTCACACAGTGGGGTCTGAATATCTTTGTTGGCGTTGTCCCTTTGAGTTATTTTGATGCAACAAAGCTCAAAATTATACAAGTAATTACTAAAAAGGAGTTACTGAAAAAGTGTTGCTAGCTTTAACATCATGGGCACTTGGCAGTGAATTAGTGAAATAATATGTTCTGGTGTCTTGCAGAAGTAAAAAAAAAAAAAATACTAACTGAATGTTTAAATTTGAACAAAGGAATAGAATTTAAAAGGGGAAGGTGACAAATTTCATCTTCAGAAATATTCGTAATCATTGATGAAGCTAGACCTAGACAATTCTGATCACCATATTTCATCAAGAAAAGAGTGGAAAAAAAATCAGGTACAAAAATGAAGCCATAATAAAGCAGGAAATGCATTACTTGCATCAAACAATTGTGTGATTTGGTTTATTTATTCTGTTTTATTCCAGAAAATGAGTAATTTTTTAGAAAGAAAATAATATATTCAAGAAGAATTTTGATCCAGTAGAGAAGGTCTTGATGACTGAAGAACAAGATATTTGAGTTAAAATTTCTTTTTACTTTTACAGGTGAAAGGAATGGTTCAGTTCACTATTTTTGGTTCCTGGAATCTGCTGACAAGATTCTTTCCAAAAGCTATTTTTCAACCATGAACATGCCGTTGGTCTCAAAAAAACAGTAAGAGAAGAAATTTCTGTGGTAGGTGACAAATAAAGAATCAAACTAAATCATGTTTTCTTCTTTTAAGAAGTATTAATTCATTAAAAACTCTTAGTCATTAAGCTAGGGAACATCATAATTACATTATAATGCATTCATTTATGCCTTCTTCTGACTAATCCCAATACTGTGAGAAAACAACCACTATGAACTCCTAGGGACAACTGCTGTTAAGCATACTTCCCAAGATGCTGTTCAGTGCGAGACATTTCTGATTATTCCTGCCATCCACACCCACTGCTGTGGTCTTCAGCACCACCTACACAGCCTCCGTAGGACATTTGGAGAATGGAATAGGGAGCTATAGCACTTCCTGTGTGTATCCCCTTGACTCCCATAACATTTCAAACATCACAGAAAATTATTCTTATAGCTGTTATCAGTTCTCACATGAGTTTAGGAGATCATCTTCTGGAAAAGTAATTTGCAGCCAGAACTCCTCCTACTGGAGAATGTCTTTGTCCCTAGGATGTGTCATGGGCAAAGAGTGAGAAGTGATTTTCTCTGGGGAGTTGGCCGGTGCCAGATGTGCTTTGCTCCTGGTAACCTGCCAAGAAGGCAAGAACAAGAACAAGAATGCTCCTCAGAGCCTGGGCTGCATTAAGAGTGGTGGATAAAAGCAAAGCAAGAGGGGGGATGCTGAAACCCAGTGCTGAGAGGGAGGGTAAGAGAGCTGTGTTCAGGGCACCTGGTTTACAGCTGGAGAGCAGCGCTGCAGGAGGGGCAGTGATGATCACTCAAGTAGTATTTTTCACACTCCTTTTTCAGCAGGGAATCCTCACTCCCAGTCCTGCAGGATTGAACTGGGACAATATTAGGTGTTAAGAAAGCTGGGAATTTGAGGACGGGGGAGTCACAAAATTAAATATAGAAAAGGAAAAGGAAAAGGAAAAGGAAAAGGAAAAGGAAAAGGAAAAGGAAAAGGAAAAGGAAAAGGAAAAGGAAAAGGAAAAGGAAAAGGAAAAAGGAAAAGGAAAAGGAAAAAAAAAAAAAAAAAAAAAAAAAGGTTGATCTAACAAGAAAATTTACGGTGTGCAAATTATCCAGCACTGAGTCCTTGACATACTAACTGCCATCACCAGTACCAGTTTGGTAAATACATATTAAATTATATGCATAAATTTATAAAGAGTCATTAATTTAGCTAGCTACATCAGCCTGGGCCCACACTAGCTATATACTGTGGCAAAAGATTGGCTGGACATGCAAAATGTCTTACAGAATATCCATGAGGTTTCAGAAAAACCCATCCTGGTAACATAAAACACTTATATGTTCATTGTATGTATAAAGTTACCTAAGTACTGTAAGAAAATCTGTTTGTTACCACAGAGCCCACTCTCAGAGCAAAGTTTTACGTGTGATGTGAGAACAGTACACATCTGTGGGGTTTTTTAGAGTTACATGGATGGCACAATGGAGAAATTGATTACATATCTGCATCCTAAAGAAAAAAAAGACCAAGAATTGTGTTTTTAAGTGACTAAAATTGAGCAGTACGTATTTATTACAGTTTTCCCATTAATACACTTCTGTTTTACAAGTAACCTCTAAAGTAACTGTAGATCTTTTGTTGACTTGTCCAAGATAAATATTCCACATATAAGTGGAATATTAATCTAGACAGTATCTGGGAAATTTCAAAATAGTAGAGCCTTACAATAACTTACTAAGTATTGATATTTTAATTATTTCCACATTTTTAATTAAGAGTACTTGAAGTTAATATTTTCAATTATTAAAAAAAAAAAAGTGAAATAAAATAATTTTTCATCTTTTTGGCATTAATTTTGGTATAGGGGTTACTTGAACTGAAATACACTTTTCCAGGCTGTTACTAAGATTGGTGTTAAAATATTTCTTATTCTTTTTAATCCTAATATAAAATCCAGTGGGGGAGATTGCAATTTAACATAATATAATCCCTGTCATCTGAGCATATTTTCTTATTTCTTGTAACACTTTCCAGTTTCTTTTCACACATTAATTTCCATTCTCTTTTTCTCTGATGAGCAAACATGACATTCACACACTGGGAGTAAAGAAATTTTTATAGTCAATCCAGATTTGAAAAACTGATATTTGGGCCTATTAAATTATGCTCACCGATTCTGTAGTCCAGCGCAAGACCCTGGGTTATGCCAACACAGCCCTTCGTAGGTCCAGCTTGCAGCCTAGGGTGAAGAACTCTATAGATTTGGCTATAACAAATGAAAAAATGAAAAAGTGCTATTCTTCTTTTCCAGACAGATGACTGTAATTCATACCTGTGTTCCTCACTGCAGCACCTCATCGTGTGGTACTGGAGACAGTGTAAGGAAAAAATGGGAAGGAGAAGTGGTTCTGGAGTCCAATATCTCTGGCCTACAATGTGTAAAATAATGGCAGCAACATTTCAACAAACTCATCTAAGGAAATAAAACTATACTTCAGTTCTTTTCTCTGACCTGCATATTATTTGTTCCTGAATATGGTGTCATACTTTTTTACTGATGATCTGTAGTTTAATGTGCATTTATCTTTACACTGTGCCTGGTAGAAAGAGACTCTGTCTTCACATTGTCTTCCTTTTCCCATTCTAGCCTCCCTTGTCTTCACACTAGGCCAGGATTTGTATCTATGAAGGCATGCAGTAAATCATCTCAAGCACCAGACTTCTGAAAAATAAGGAAGTATCATGTTGTATTAGTATTAAATATGTTGTTAGAGAGTGAAAATAAATGGTTGGGGGAATAAAGGAGGTAAGAGTAGCCATCTCTTTCCAGTGACCATACTAATTTATGAACATATCAAAGTACAGCCTCAGAAATTAATTACAGGTAGTAACTTTCTCTTTTGTCTCTGTATAAGAAAACTTTTTTTTCCACTCATGTTAGTACATCTTTACATCTCAAGGAGTGTTCTACAATGCTTAATGAACATAGCATGTTTTGCATTTGTCAGCTTTTTTCAAGTGTTTACAGGAGAGTGAAAACTATAATGAGCAGGAAAAAGGTGGCTGTGAAATATACTGAAGGTAAGCAGAATGGATCTCTTATGGCTTATCTGGCTGGCTTCTGGCCTCCAGAATTTGTTGTTTGGAAGAGACAGTATTTACTTCCAAATAAGTACACCCCTATTATTCAATACATGACACCTGGTGCATTCCCATGGAGTTTTTAAGGCTGCACACGACACAATTCACTGCTAGCAGAATAAATTGCATATTTTCTTCCAGGATAGGTAGGCTCTGTCTCTTATTTCCATGAAAAAAGGGAAGATATCAGTTACAAGATTTTATTGCAACTCTAAATTAGGTCTCTATTTATTTATTTATTTATTTTGTCGTCACTGTTTCTCTGTTCTTGACCACACAAACATCAGGAGCTTTACATTGAGGATTATTGCAGGTTTTACAACTCATCTCTCCATTTCACTTCCAGAATTTTGTTAATTTAGTTATAAGACATGAGTGAACAACTCTTTTCAAACAATATTTTTCTGTAGCAAATGTCTTTCTTTGGCCAATTCCCATTTTGTTGAAATTCTCCAATTCTTACTGGAAAAAGGAAAAAAACCTCCAACAAAAAAATAAATCTATGTGGAACCATCTTCCTCTACTGAAATGGCATGAGGTTTTTGTCAAATGATAATACCCTTGTAAACCCTTAGGTCATCCTTTGGTAGTTTTTAACATCCCCTTATGGCATTTGAGGGCCAGGCACATAAAACCCCATACTTTAAATCCCCGTTCTCCTTCAGCAAAACTACATCTTCCACAGTGTCAAATTAGTGCTGCAGGAGAACCACTCTGTTTGCTTACTGCCTAGCAAAATATAATCCCTTTTCCTGATTGGTGTTTAGGGATGCTACTCTTGTGCAAAATATAATTAACATTATTAATGCACAATTATGTCAACATCCCCATACCTATTAGAGAAGGTTTTTTGTCTTGAGCTTTTGTAAACACAATAAAACATAATAGTTAATTAAGGTAGTGAAATCACCTAATAGCCAATTGTATGTTTATCTAGGGACTTTCAGCAAGAAAGGACACCAAACTAGAAATCCAAAATCAAAATCACAAATCTGGTGATAAAACTGATCATCACTAAAAACTACTAAGAATATTATATTCCACTACTTTCATCAGTTTCATCCAATAATTGCTTTAGAAATTTCAAAAGGGTATTCTGTAAGTTTCTTAAAGAATTCAGAATGGCAAAACTTCAGGTTGATGGAAAGTTATCAAAGGAAGAAGTAACTCCCCAACAAATCAAAAAGGATGGAGACTGTTCTACCTCTCTGGCAACCTGTTCCACCAGTTTCCCTCTAGGGAAAAAGCTTTTAATTCCCAGATGGAACCTCCCCTGCATAAATACATGTCTGCCACATCTCTACCTCCAATTAGAAGTGCTGTGAAGAGTTTGACTGCATCTTCTTCATGGCTTCCCTCTAGATACTGAACAGCTGGTTTCAGATCCCCCCTAGCCATTTCTTCCCTTTCCTGAACAAGCCCACTTCCCTCAGCACCTCTTCATATGGCAAATGCTCCAGCCCTGACAGCTTGGGGGCCTCTGATAAACATGCTCCAGTTCATAAATATCCTTCTTGTATTTGGGGTATCCAGTCCTGGATGCAGTGGTCTAAATCTAAACAGTGCTGACTAGAAGGGAATACAGCCTAGGGTACTGTTGCCTTTCTTTGTTGCATACAGGTTCCCATTCAGTTTGCTGCCTCCCAGCTCTTTTTCTGCAGAACTACTCCCTGGTCAGGTTTCCCACAGTCCCCTGTCTTTGCTGATGCCAGGAACTCTTCTCTCCCAGGCGCAAGACTTTGCATTTGTCACTGTTGACTTCCAAAATGTTCCCTATTGGCCCAATCCTCCAGCCTGTCCAGGTAGCTCTGAAGGAAAACCTGGACACAGAGCATACTGGTTGATCCTTATGCTTCATATCATCTGCAAACTTGATGTGAGGGCACATTTCATAATCTCTTCCCAGTCACTACTACATATTGAATGGGATGTGTATCAGACAGTATCCTCGCAAGAACTTATCGGTTCCATACTAGGTAGGGAAAGTCCACCCCACTAAGCACCACCCTTGGAGCCTGATCATCCAACTTGTCTTTTTACAATTTACTTGCCCACCCATCCACTCTTTAATATCCCTACTTGGATATGAGAATATTGTGGCTGACAATGTTGAAAGCTTTGATGAAGAAAATCACATATACTTCTGTCCTGTAACTGGAAAATCCAAGTATTTTGTCTTACAAAGCAGTCAGGACAATCAGGGCTAATTTACAAATCATGAATCTCTGCTTTCTATGCTCAGCCATCTAAGATACCCCAGATTTTTGTAACAAAAAAATAATTGCCTTGTTAATCACCCCTTTTGTCTGGTGTTATGTTTACCTTTCCAGTGCTTCTTGGACTGTAATGTTGTCAGCATTCCTCCAGCGGACTGGGGAAGGGCTTCAGGGAATGTTAATGGTGTAGTATTTCAGCAGCACATTCATTCCTTTGTTAGTAGAACAATGACATTGATGGGAGTGTGACAGTCCATGTGGAAAGACAGGTTTTGTTTCCTTTGTACAGCCCGCTTCCTTCTTACTCATTGCTATCTACTATGAAAATTGCACAATATCATTCTCCAGCCCTAAATGGCATAAAGGTTTTTATTTTCTACACACAATGTGTTTTTGTCAGGTCCATACCACACACAGTATTTCCAGAGGTTATGCTCAAACAGCTGAGAGAATAAACACTTTACCACTAGCCAATTACTGAAACAGGGCAATATATTACCCTGCACTGTCAATACAAGGCCTTTTATTAGAAATGGAACAAAAATCACATTCAATTGGCTCCCAGATACATGACACAAGCAGTAGAAGAGCAGCAGGGATGTTCAATGAAGAACACTTGGAGCACATCCCATGGGGTGCCAGGGCACTAGAGTCAGCAGCAGGAAGGGTGCACTGTGCCTGCCCATGCTGCAGCTGCAGGCTGATCACACTCCCAGTCTCTCACTTCCTTTCTCTTCACTAGAAATTGTGATGGATATTTTGAGATAAATTTGTGTTCTATATGTTATAAACTATAAACTGTATTACAAGCAGAGGGTGTCCACCAAGATGTGAAAACCTTCCTGTTTGCCAAGACTGATTTGCAGTTGTAGAGACTCCAGACAACAGCAGGGCGAAGCCCAGATTAGCAACCAAAAGGAATGGCCAAGCCGGAGATGTCCCATCCATCAAGGAAGAGCCATCTGCCTCCTCCAGTGATTAACACATGATACCAATCTAGAAGAGGAGGACTCAGAAATGTCGCCATCAGCATCCGAATACTGATTTCTCAGAAGGAGCATTCAGGACCAAGCAGCCAGAGAAAGAAAACACATGAATATGTATTTCAGATATGAACTAACAATAAAACTGCCTCGGAGGAGAAAAGCTGTATAAAACCTGACCACTGGATCTAAGCAATCGTGAACGGGGGAGAACTGGTTCATTTGTGATGGTCTCTATGTTCACCCAACTTCAATAACCCAGGATCGAGGTTGTCTCTTTTATTGTGGCTATTTCAGACTGTTTTTATTTTTAAAATGGCAAAATAAAATTACTTTATATTAAATTGGCTACTGATTTGTCCATAACAAAATGAAGTAGGAGGAAAAAAATAATCACTTCCATATCTTACAGCAAAAAAAAAATTTGGAAGCTTCGTGACAATGTCAGAAGTCATAATCAATACCCTTTAGAAGAATTTTGTGCTGTTGTCATGATAAAAATATCCTGTTGGTAAGGTACTTGGAACCTGGATAGGTTCTCTAATTCTTTGTGCAAGAGGCTAATCCATACACAGGGTCAAGGCATTTGATTTATATGTAGTTCTGTGCAGAAAGGTGACCTGGATGGCAATTTCACAAAGCCAGCACACTGACTATAAAAATTTTTCAGTATTATATATTTTAGCAAACAAAGGCAATAATGTTCATTGACTACAAATCACATTGTTCTCTTATTAAACAGTATTCTATCTTCTACTGGTTAAATGATTCTCTTACTTCTCCCGCTGATTAGTCCACATACTGAATCCTCTTCTTTTGAGCTGGTGCCTTCCTTGAGACAGTGGTTCTGCTCCTACCCTCGGCTGAGTTGGAGGAGACGGCTTTGTTTTATTCCTCATAATCTGGCATTATCTTACTTGTTTCCCCAGTGTTCCTTGGTTGAGTCATGTCTGGGTTCAGCTGATGCATTGAAATAAGTTTCTTACTTCTTTTCTCTGTAGCTGCTGCATTACTAGAGACATGTTAAATGTAATTTAATTTTTTGGGAGCCGTATGTCAATATTAGACTATGTCAAATTAAGTGTGCTGAAGTCAAGTATCACAGACAACTGAAGGCTGTAGTTAATTTCTTCATTGCCTAATAAAATACATATCAGGAGTCAGTGTGAACAAAAGCTTAAGAACCCTGTTTATTTCTTCATCAAAAGTGTCAGGGATCTGTACAAATATACAACTATTAGTAATGTTTAGCCAATGCATGTGCTACCAGTACCACATTGTCTACACACACTGGCTTCAAATGCATCCTTAGGCATCAAAACAGAGAGAAGGCTAGAGAGACTGTTGAGATCTTGAAGCCAAAGACTTTATATCTGGCCAACAGTCTAGACCAACTCAATACTTGGAATGCCTGACTGGGACCATGGATACCTGTGGAAGATTTCTACTGAGTTCTGACAACACAGACATCTTAGAGGAAGAGACTGACTCATTAGCTTCAAACTGTCATATGCAGAAAACTCCCCATGTGTCAAATGAAAGATGTTTTAGTCAACCTAGTTAAAAGAAGGTCTGGTGAGAATAGAGAAAAGTCTCAAATTCTTGTTATATTTAGTACTTAAATTCTTTTCAGGAATGGAATGACTACTATGCACATATTGTCATGTGTGCCTGCCTGCAAGAGGGGAAAGAGGGGGTGTCAGGGTGAGAAAAGCGCCCTCCTCATGGAGCCCCCAGCCCCTGAAAATATTCTGGAGAAGGACTAGTGACAGACTGAGGTTAACTGGTTTGAGGGAGCTCTGGGGATAGACCTGCTGTATCCAGGCCTTTTCCTGATGAAGCTGCTAAAATTATGCCAAATACAGTAATAACTTTGCACTAAGGAGAAGTATCTTCCAGCCTCATGACTACAGTTTACACACTTTTTGTCATTGAAAAGGTCATTTAAATATACATGGAAGCAAAATAGGCATTTTTAAGGGGATAAGTTTTCTTCAACTACCCTTGGATATATGTAGAATCTAGCACTTCCATTTGGCAAATGACACATACAAAATATGTTAGGAAAAAATACATGCCCTTGAACAAGAGGGATGTTAAGAGTTCACGAATTCAAGTTTAGATTTAGTATTCAAGAACTAATATTATTTTGCTATGGGAATATGTTGATGGTAGGTTTCATGAAAGGCACTTGGACATACCTTACCAGCAAGAATAAACTGAAATAGCAACTGTTATTAAAGTAATTTAATTTAGCTAGTGTATGAGTGAAATTTCACACTGACACATGAAAAGCATTGAGCAGAATATTCCTTCCTAAAATAAAACTGATTTTCCTGACAGATGTCTGTGTTTCACAACAGTAGCCATGATGCAGCTATGGAAACTAACTAAACTAAAAAAGGCGTTGAAGAAAATGTGCACTATAGGTTGGATACAATAAGTCAGATAATGTATTTTGATTAGGAATTTCCTCCCATATTTGGTATTATTCTTGACAAATAAAAGACAGCATAAAAAGGAAGGAAACAAGTGTATCTATATGTCTACGCATGCAATTAACTTAATTATTGTAAAAGGCAAAGCCTTTTAGCCTTCTAGCACAGATAAAGAAACAATTTTATGTATTGCTTAGGAGCAGCCTATAGTTCTTATAGCTGCATGGTAAGTACAAGACACAGCTATTGGTATGAAGCTGTGATTCCAGGTCATATAGAAGACTCATTCTTCATTTCTTTATATGACATAAAACACTTACAGTGATTACAAGTATGGGTTTTTTTGAAGACCAAGAGCAAAATGAGACTATCCTTCAGGAAGTCACATGTCTAATGGGATAGAAAACCTCCACATGATGAAATCTGGAGAGTAATGAATATGAAGAATAGATTAAAGATGGATTGCACATAATGTTTGCAACATTGCTAAAGCTGTCTGGAACTGCACATTTGAAGAGCACTATTTTGAAAAGTTTTTAAACTAAAATCCATATTTAGCACTTAATTCTCCCATTTCACGTAGCTGTGGAAAGTAAGACACCTAATTAATCACCACCTTTTAGGCTCTCTCTAAAGACAACAGAGTGAGGTAAATGCTTGTAGATTACCTTGTTTTAAGAGGACTGTTTAGGATAGGTGGTTATCATTGACCTCCACAGAATATGAGGGCAGTCAGCTAATACTAGTGTAGTGGTTTTGGTTCACCAATCAATTTTTTACATCTTTAGCAGCTGCAATTGCACAAGCAGATCTCCTTGCAGAGATTTTTACTTTCTTGTACTCTTTCATGTGAAAACATATTTAGGATACCTATAAGGTATGTCTGAAGATAACTGAGTGCTACTTTTAAGAGATATGAGAAATTCTTCCTAGACCTTAAATTGAAGGCATGTGTTGGGTTTTGGATGCTTGAGGAGTGTACTGTAGGTCTCTAAACTTTCACTGCTACTGTCCCTTCTTAAGATCTGCTTTAAAAAGTGTCGCTGTGTCCTTCTTGGAGCAGCAGCTCCATCCACCCAAGATCTGACACTGCGATCAGTCGGGGAACACTACTCTGGATTTTGGGAACCAGAGGAGTTGCCAATCACTTGATGTCCTTACCCAAACCCTCTAGAAGCTGGGAGGAACAATCAAATGACAGACAGGGCCTGCAGGAGGGGACTGGGAGGAATGTGGGAGTATTGACAGGGAAGAGGGGCAGGGACAAACCTCAGGACATAACATTTCCTAGGAGCACAGGGGAGTACAGAACAAGCCATTACAATGAAAATAAGTAACACAAAATACAATATGAAAATAACACAAAGCACAATGCAACAAAAATGTATTTACCCAATGCTGCTCTTCCTTGCTCCTTAAGAAACACCATATGCATAGGGCATCCTGATTAACTGTATCCTCACATTCAATCAGGTGAAAGAAGGTCCCTTTTCAGATTATTTCAGTTATGACATAGAAACTTGTTAAATTAAGTGAGAACATTTCTTTCAACGTCACTCAGATCTACTGACAGCTGAGACAGATTAAATGCTAAACCAAAGATGAAACATTCAATCAATCACAAAGTAGTTTTCTGTGAAGTAGGGAGAAGGTAGGAAAGGTGACTACATTCTGTAACTATGATGCATTTGTGTGTTTTTATAACACCCTTCAGCCAAAAATTTTACAGTACTTCCTGGCAACTTTCAGAAAGCTTCTAGAATACAAAAGAATCAGTGAAGTAAAAGAAAAATAATCCTTTTGTTTCCTCTTCATCCTCTAATATAATACTTATTATTTCCTAACCCAGACACATCAGAGACAGAGCTAATAAATTATTTGGTAGAAATGAAATTCAGTTTTGACTGAAATGAGGCAAAAATCTTCAGGAAAGAATAATCTTCTTGGAATATATGTCACAGACTGCAGCTAGCAAAATAAAACTAATGTCAGTGTCACTGGTGAAAGAACAACAATCGAATTTCTTAAGAAGTTAATAAAAAATGAGATCTCACCAACCTACATTCTGTTTTGATTTGGATTTATATATGCAAAATCCACTTATTATTTGAAGCGGCAGACTAGCCTACCTACTTGCCAGGGCAATTTTTCTTTACATGCTTACCTTACTAAGCCTTCTTTTTACCTTAAAATCCCTTGAGACTATCTGCATGTACCACCCAGTGTTCATAAAGACACCTTCTCTGCTAAGATAAGAACATTCATCACAACCCAGGCTTGGGCTGAAAAGCACAGAAGCTTCATTTACGTTCCTGGAAATACCCAAAAGTTTAGATCTGTCACAACTACTGCTAATTTGATTTAAGATAGTGGTGATATTTTCCTTGGATGTAATCACTTTTTGGTTAGGAAATTTATTCACAAGAAAATTAATTTTGTCTGGTTATAGTGGACAAATACTCAAAAGACACAGGTCAGCTGGAAGCTGACAAGCTTACTGTGAATCATCATACAGTCCTGACCTAGCTATTAGTTTTCAGGGGGACAAAATATGAGCTGGGCAGCCTGACCACCTGAACCTGGAGAATTTCATTATTTTGTAGATTATTGTGCAAAAATCAGAAAGCCATAGGATCCTAGGTGAAAGCCAAAGTCTTGGGGTGACTTTATGATGCTTGTATGCCCAGTCATCTGTTCTGTTTGTGCTGTATATTGAGCCTTTAAGACTGGTTCTGGGAGCAAAGAGGGAGCAAGAAGAAGTACAGTTTGTTTCAAGAAAACTGCCTGACTCCTCCACATTCTTCTTCTTCTTCTCTGGACTTCTTCTTCTTCAGCTGAGGCTTAGAGAGACTGCAGGACAGAGATGTCTTTGCTAGGTAGTTTTAGCTAGCTAGAGCACGGAAGTTCCCTGGACATTTTTTTGGGTTTTTTTCTTTTTTTCTTGAGAGTGTTTAAACCTGCTCTGGACTGAAAACCCAGGGGAGCACTGGGGGCTGCACCTGCGGCCCACCGGGGCCTGGACCTCGGCATTTTCCAGCAGCACCGGAGGGACTGGGACTGATGAGAAACTGAGAGAGAGAGAGCCGAGCTACACCCACGGCAAGGACTTTTTCAATTTGCCATCTCACTCTAGAATAAGAAGTTTTAATGTTTCATATTATACATTCTTTATACTTGTAAGCACTTTTTTGTTAGGTAAAACAGTTTTTTCCACTTTTCTCTGAGGAAGTTCTTTCCCAGACCAGTTAGGAAGAGGGACCATTTAAGTTTGCTCCCCAGAGGGACCCCATTCAAGAGTTTTCTCCCAAATTTGCCCTAAACCAAGACACCATATCATGTCTTTTCCATTCTAAGGAGAAAATTAAGTGTACTGTATCCCAAATGGTTGGAGGCATTTGACATTAAGTATTGGTTCCCTATACTCTCATAGATGTAATGGAAATATGTTTTAAGTAGACTGGATCATTTTATGGAGACAATCAGGTTTCTCTGTAGTCAATGAATAGGAAGAAATCGGGAGAAAAAAACATGCAAACACCTAAATTAATCTCATATTCCCTTCAGTCCATTCCTCCAGATATCTGCACTTGAAAACAATGATAGAATCATTGACTGCCCTGCACTTAGCAGGGACCCATTTTTAACTCGATCATGTTTCTCAGAGCCCTGTTCAATCTAACCTTGAATGTTTCCATAGATGAGGCATCTACAACTTCTCTGGGCAGCCTGTTCCAGTGTTTCACCACACTACATGCAAAAAATTTCTTCCTTATATCTAAATCCACCCCCTTATAGCTCAAAGCCATTACCCCTTGTCCTATCACAACAAAGTCTGCTAAAAACTCTTGTCTCCCAGCTTTCTTATAAGCCCCCTTCAATTACTGGAAGGCTCCTTTAGGATCTCCCTGGAGACTTCTCCAGGTTGAACAGCTCCAGCTCTCAGTTTTTGCTCACAGGAGAGGTGCTCCAGCCCTTGGCCATCTTCATGGCCCTCCTCTAGACTTACTCCAATGGGCCCGTGCCATTCCTTTGCTGGGGACACTAGAGCTGGACACAGTACCCCAGTTAGAGTCTCACAAGAGAGAAGGAGAGGGGCAGAATCACCTCCCTTGACCTGCTGGTCACACTTCTTCTGATGCAACCCAGGGCATGTTAGGCTTTCTCAGCTGCAAACTCGTATTGCCAGCACTTGTCCTGCTTTTGATCTGCCAGCAGCCCCAAGTCCTTCTTGGCAGGGCTGCTCTCAATTGCTTCATGCCCCAGCCTGTACTGATGCCCGGAGTTGAATGCTCTGTACTATCATGACAGTACATGTCCAGTTTTGTTTGACACATTCATCCAAATACCAAAAGCAGCAATATATTTTTTGTTTTCTGTAGGGGAAGATGAAAATATAATCCATACTATTCTATAGCTTTTTTAATCCCCTTTTGCTAAGTGACCACCTTTCTACATAATAATCATTCAAAATGTGCCAATTATCTTAATCAGCTGGAAGCCATCCTCATCACATTTTATGGACACTGAGAGATGACAGTTGAGCCTGTAAGCTCACTTGAGGAGGGAGCATGGGAAACTAGAGAGGAGGAGGGATAAAAGCAGCGGCTTACATGTAAGTGAACTGTGGTAGTGCCTTTTCTCTCTGTCCTGTGATGAGTTGAGGGACAACTGCTACAGAACTTCAACCTAGACCAGCCAGGTCAAGGCTGGAGGATGGACAAATGGGGCCCAGGCCCTGGGAAGGGGCTCTGGCCAGACATGATGGGGACAGGCTGCTTTGGTGTTTGAGTGACCCATAGATGTGTGTGTTGTGGAGGACGAGAGTGCAGGCTCAGCAGGGAGAATGTCTGCCTGGAAACCCCTGGAAACCCCTTGGTCTTGAGAGAAGGAGGAGAACCTCCTGAGAGTGGTGGTGATGTCTGTGTGAGTGCTGTTGGTGTTTGTGTGGGTGCCAGGAACAGTACTGCTTTCTGTACTGATCTCTGCAGCCAGATGTGAGGGGTGTGTGTGTATCTGCACAGGACAGGAGAATTCCTCTGAGACTAAACATTCACTAAATGAACTAGAACATTCACTGGCTTCTTTTATCATCTTCTCTGAGCTGTGGCTCCACTAATGGAGTTCCTGAAATTTCCTTGATTGTAACTGAAAATCTCTTTAAGAACACTGGCAGTCCATCACGGTCAAATGTTTACTGTAAATATGTTAAACTGACATATATCAAGATTTCCACCTCAACACAGAGCAAATTGCATCTTGCTTAAGTTTCATTTTATTAAGTCATCAATTTTAACCTCATAAATACATTTACACCAATGAGAAGATTGCCTGGAACAGTGCTTGTCTGTGAAGGA
Organism: Hirundo rustica; assembly: GCF_015227805.2. Lineage (NCBI taxonomy): Eukaryota > Metazoa > Chordata > Aves > Passeriformes > Hirundinidae > Hirundo > Hirundo rustica. Next base: position 17,443,134 of record NC_053450.1, read on the forward strand.
TCAGTTGCTTAAATTACTGAAAGATATAATTTTTCTTATCAGCTCTGGTCACACTTCACATTCTCAGTGTAATGTGGTTTTGACGAAGAGCTGCAGAAAGGGGTCATGACATGAATATATACTTCCATCCAACCATTGTAGTAGTCCGGAAACCCATTTGAATTAATTGTCTTGGTTTGTTGGTTTTATTTTAATGTATCATGCATTAAATATCTGGCATGGTTTAACTAACATGATTTTTAAGTTGCTCACTTTTCTATGATTTGACTAAGATCAGTTAGAATTATTGTCTTGGGGGGTCTTTTTATAATGCATATGTGTTTTTAGCAAAGAAATAATTTAAAAAATCCTTATAACTGAATGTATTTGAATTTTGAGTTTTTCACCAGTTTTGAAAAAGGTCAGCTTCCTTGTGCCCATACAAAGGAATATCACAAGAATTTTCAATTTATTCATGTGGAAAGTGCAACTTACACACATGAATCAGGAAGAGATCAACACAAACACAGCTTTTTCAACCACTATTTGAAAATCACACCAAAACAGGTATGAGTGAAAGTCACAGAATCTTGAAATTATTAGGGTTAAAAGGGACCATAAAAATCGTCCTGTTCCAAACACCATAAAAACCATCCTGTTCCAAACACATCCCAATGGGCTGGGATACCTTTCACTAGACCAGGTTGCTCAAAGTCCCATCCAGCCTGGCCTTGAATACTTACAGGAATGGAACATCCACAATTTCCCTGAGGAACCTGTTTCAGTGCCTCACCACCCTCAAGAACTTTTTCCTAATAGCCCATCTAAATGGACCCTCTTTCAGTTTAAAGCCTTGTCCTGTCATTACGGGCCCTTGGGAGAAAATCTCCAGCTTTCTTATATGCCCATTTCAGTCACTGAAAGACTGTTTCAAGGTATCCCTGGAGCCTGTTCTTCTTCATCCGACTCTCCCATCCTGTCTTCATAGGAGAGTTCCTCCAGCCCTCTGGCCATCTTCATGGCCCTCCTCCAGACTTGCTCCAGCAGGTCCACATGAGCAAAAGGAATAAATGACTAAACAATAAATTTCTGTTTTCATCTGTTCTGTGTCCTGTTCCATCCCTGCATCGGGTGGGAGCTGACCTCTGGCTAGTTCGGGTCAACACAGCCACAGAAGGTCCCAGTTCCTTTCGGCTTCTCGGCTTAGCAGCTGGACCCAATAGTGTCATGACAGCAACAGCAGCAAAAGAAAAGGCTGGCTCTCAGCTTTGCAGGTTAAAAGATGTTTATAAGCTCAAGAGCTGAGGAGCAGAGAGAGCGCTCCGGGCTGAGAGCTCCGAGCTGAGAAGCTGAGCGGCTGAGAGAGTTTGAATCTCCCTCCTCCACCTTATCAGCAGGGGAGGGGTTCAAGGGAGGTTACAACAAGACAACAAATCAGGGGATTCAGGGGGTAACAAGGTGTGCCCACCCCCAAGCCTTGGACCACTAAAATCCAGAGCTAAAGGAATTCCCCCCAGGGGACCTATCACCTGAAGCCCTCTCTCTGAGATTTCGCAACCTGGGAGGGCTCCTCAAAGTGATAGACAGGCTGCCCCAGAGAGGGGGGTTGGGGCAGAGGGGATGTTACAAGTCAGGTGAGGAGTGGGAGGACTGACACAAAACACCGTGTTATACAGACAACACAAAAAGGGTTACAACATTGGGGATACAGTGAAATGAACCATAACATAAACTTCTTATAAAACCTAATAAAACAGTTCTGCACCACCACAATCTGTGTCCTTGGCACCTAATAGTCTGGAAACCTAGAAAGAAAACAGTAAATCATATCAGGACCCTATTACATGTTATGATCTAGAAACTGCTGCTATATGTTGTAAAAACATTACATGTAAGTGGAGCTACTTTAAACTGAAATCTCAGGTGCTCTGTGTGCTCTTGTGTACAAATTTTAGCCAGTCATCTATATTAAGCAGAATTAAAATGCTACTAATAAAACTTCAGTAGTACAAAATCTGTGAGGACTAAGGCTAAGGTAGGCATGCATAAAATCCATTAGCCTGAGATTGTTTAGCACCATCAGTGACATAGACATGCCAGTAATAAGCTTGAGGAATGTTGAAGACTTTTCAAAATGATAAACAAATGACTGTTGGCAAGAAATTTTGTCAACAAAATCCTAGAAATAGAGGAAATGAGACATTAAATGGTAAGACAACTACCTTAGTTTGAAAGCACACACAGTGAAAAGGATGGAAATCAGTCAATTTGTGCAGGGTGGAGCTCACAGCTGAGGAAAAAACCTCAGGGAAACTTAACACATGAAGCTCTCTGAAGTTTCCTCAATGTGTATCATTGATCCCTTAATTATACCTAGAGCTATTTGACTGGTATGAAGAAAATATGAAGAAAATATGAAGAAAATATGAAGAAAATATGAAGAAAATATGCTACTGTCCATAAGTATGGTTTTAATAGCAGTAGGTTTGGTTATGGCTACAAAAATTTTATTAGGTAACAAAAAGAAAATTACTTTCTAACATTTTAATTTGAAATTAATCTAGATAGGTGTCTGAAAATTCAGATAAGGGCTAATAGCATATTCAGAAATACTTAACATAATATCCACTGATTCCAAAAATCTATTTATTGTCCCATGTTATTATTGAGAGATTCTGCCATTCCAAGATGTACAGACGACAGACAGATGCTGTTGTTTTAGTAACAGAGAAATAGTTTATAAAAGAATATTTAGAGTCAAAGCAGATAAATGAATTTGCTGGATCAGCTCATAACACAAAATATCTGTCATTATGGTATATCACAGTATCACTGCCTGACCAAGTCAGCATCAGATGCATTGCTGTGACATTCTGAGATAGGTCTACAAAGTTGTAGATCTAGGAGGTAGGGTATGTGGAATTGCTCAAGTATATAATTATGAGACATAACTTCACAGACAATTCTGAGACTATATTTTTGGACACTGTATATATAGCATCTAGGCTGAGAAGACAGCCAAAGACAGGCAATATCGTTCCCCACAAGTTCTAAAGTAAATCAATTCATGCCACACGTAACCATGCAGTTAAAACTGTCTCAGTATCAAGCATAGAAAGTAATAAAGATGATGAAAAAAAATTTAAATTACTCTGGTCACCCCAGTGAATTAAATCTGAAATAGTGCCAAACAAATTATTAGAAAGCACAATTAACCATAGAATTAAGAAGTTGATACTTGATACTAAAAATATCTTGTGGAAGAATCAACATAGTTTTGTAAAGAGAAGCCATATCTCACAAATAAATGGTAGAAAAATCTAGCTGGTCTAACCCTCCAGGATCCTCAGAAAGCACTCAGCAGGGTTGTCCACCAAATCCAGTGGCAGGCAGTAAGCTGTTGTGAAGTAAGAGGGAAGTCCCCATAGGGATAAAGATCTCCTTTAAAGCTATAAAACAAAAGTAAGGTAAATATAAGAATGAGTTACTTTTTTTCCTCAGTGGAAGGAGGGGAACAACAGGATCCTTCAGATGTCTGTTGAGGCTTTGCACTTCAACATGCTCAAGAATGATCTGAAAAATGAAATGCTTAAGTGATTGGTTTTCTAATGCCTCGAACTGCAGGGCTCTAACTGCAACAGTCTAGTGGGTGGGGTTGGGAAAATATCAAAATAAACCCATGAAAGTGAGCAATAACAAATGAATATCAGTCTAGATAAAACAAACTAATGCACAAAGTGAAAAACAATCTTATCTTTATATTTTCATTACTGGATTCAGAAATACCTATCACTACTCAAAATCCTAGTGGTTTTTTTCAAAAACCCAACTTCAGCATACAAAACAAAGCAAACAAACAAAAACGTATATATAACAGCTTGTTATAAATCCATTGTGCATTCACAGCATGAATACATTGTCCTGCTTTGGTGTCTCTCCACTCTTCTATTCATAATGGGTAGAACATAGAGAAGGTTGAAAAGGACATTGAAGGATGGAGACTGAGTTGTTCAACTGCTGCTGCAGGTGCTTTAATCTAAAAAAAGCTATCTCCATCTTTCTTTTCAGACAATTTTGCTTTATAGAGATTCCTATATTCTACATATGCCTAAGTTTTATCCTGGCATCCTGAGTATCAGCAGATCTCCCCTTTGTCCATCCAGAACTGCTGCATGAAGCAAGCCAAGGTGTGAAGGCTCTTGAGCTCCACGTGAGTTGCAGTCAGGCTTCTGCAGACTTTGCACATGTGCCAAATGCTGTGGGCACTCTGACAGCATATGCACCAGGCTGAGGTCCTGAATCAGGGGAGAAGGTGTAGCTTCCACGAATTCTCCCCATGGTCTCCTACAGGCCATGAAGAGATATAAATGTTTATCAGTCATCTCTCAGAGGAATGAGTATGTGTGGGTCCCTCCCAATGAAGTTATTCCGTTCTATCAAATTAGCTAAATATAAAAAAGAATAATTTTAATATAGTACCATATACAACCTAAAGCTACCAGCTCATCACAAAGCTACCAGCTCAGCACCACAGCTCCTAAACTTTCCTGCATGTCTTTTAATAATGGGAATAAGCACCTAAAATACTCCAAAAATTCTTTTCAAATTGCATAATGTAACAGCAGGTGGCACTGTCACATCAAAACTTGTACACTCATTTCCTGTTCAAGCTGAATCAGATTTTACTCCTAGATAATGGCACTGAAAAGTGAGTGACAAGCAAATTTGCACATTATAATTAAATATAATTTCCCAATTATTCTTCTTCATTTCTGATCAACCATTTGAGTCTTTCAATGTTTTAATCCTTTGATTTGAGCTATTACATTTGCCAATACACTTGCAACGATCCCTTTTGTTCTGTCTAGCCATCCTTGCAGTTCTACATTCCCAAAAGAAATAAACTGAAGTATACATAACTATTTCTTCCAAAACTGCATAGCTAATGACACAAGGCTGAAATTTCCTCTATTTTCACATACAGTACAATGTACGAAAGCTGTAATGACAAAGAAAAATCAATTCTGTTTCTTGAAAACAAAAGGTTTTTAATGAAAGATTTACCAAATGGCTGGAAATACTCAAATACTTCCTGAAGGAGGAGCAGGAGCAGTCTGGCTATTCTGAAACAGCAATATCTATAGCCATAACAGTTCTATACAGAAGTATCATCTGGAAAAGGCCCCAAACCACATGTTTGATATCTACAAGATATATTTTACTTTGTATTACAATAAAAAATAATTATATTATTGACTAATATAATGGAAATTTCGGAGCCAAGACAGAAAACAGAAAAATAATATCAGATTTTTAAAAGAATCATACTACTTGAAGTAGGGATTTTTAATACATTATTAATTTTCCACAACAGAATTAAAGAGCATTTCATCCCAGAGGAAAATTTCATATACAAACATTATTTTTGACCTGCACTGAAAAATATAGATTATTAAAAATAAAATCCAAAATTTTAAACACTGCAAGAGTCTTATAGAAATAATTTAACCTTCTAATATTAAAACATATTTGAGTTGTAACTGAAAAGCTACGTTTGTGGCATTTTGGCTTTTTGGTATAATATCTAACAGTTATATCACAGGCATCACATTACAAAAGAGAAGGCTAAATCCAGCCCCAGCCAGATCTGGACCCCTGTGCAGCAGCACAGGCTTTGTGCCTCAGATTACCAAAACAGGGGGCCAGTGTACAACACTGAGGGGAAGGTAGGGACTCTCATTTAAATAAAATGTGTGACATTCTTTCATCATTGCTAGATGTCTCCAAAATAGATCTAGGTCTCCTCAGCAACATCTGTGTGTTCATTATACTGTTTCTGCTGGCATCCAGAACATGGACTGAAGTGTAACAAACAGAAGCTGAGCAGGTGGGCTGGATCACATGACTTCCAGGGGTGTCTTCCAACTTCAATCACTGTGATTCTGTCATCCCAAATCTTTTCAAATCAAGATTTGATAAATGAAATTACCAAATAGTAGTGGCCTCCATATAACAGTAGGTAGATTTTTGTGTACTTTTCAAGGGGTTCAGTCAGATTACTTTCCCCAGGCTCTCTCTGTTGTTAATGTGTTATCCCTGCCCCCATCTACTGTAAGAACTCTATGGAGATGCCATTCAAGCCAGCTGTGAGGGTGTGAGGATGTGAAATTCTTGTCTGTTGATTCACTTCTGGGCTATTCAGCATCCCATATGAATATGCTGCCTGTGGAAAAAGCCATACAGGCAAAACTTTCCCTTTTGGTAGGATGTGGACTGTACATGCCATTAGCAGTGCATGCACCACTGCAGAAGTGGTGCACAAGTGGATCCTCATTGGATCTCCCAGGGGAAGGCCAAATCTCAAAAATGCTGCTGAGACCTGTTCTTCAAATTCTTTTCCTGAGGGTCAGCTCTCTTTCTAATGCTTTCAAAAATTGTTTTTTGTACCAAAATTCCTCTCAGAAGAAGGAAGCTAAGGACTACATAGAAAACCCCCAAAAGTGGGCAACCTAAGTGCTTCAATCTGTAAAGTTAAGTCCCTTAAAAGCCAGTTTATGTAGCTTCAGGAGCTTGATGTTCTAAGCTATTCTGCTGCCATACAAGATTGAATCAAAGTAAAAAGAAATCAGTTGTACAATTTAAATTTAAGCTAAATTAAATTCAAACCCATGCTGTTTTAAATTTGTCAAAGGGCATATAAACTGTTTGAGTGTGTCCTGGGTTGCAATGCAAGATATATTCTATTTCCATCTGTTGAAGCGGTGTTTTTCTTTAACCTTGTTTCTCATAAACCTGGCAGGGGGCGAGGGGGGCAGGGGAGTGGGGTGTGTCTTTCTGTTAATGGGCCAGCTGTTAAAACCAGGTGGAACAATGTTCCTTATCTCTTCCATGACCCATCCTCCCTCCAGGGGGATATCTGCTGTTAATGGGCCATTAAGGCTCACTGCATGACTTATACAATTACATCATCCCATTGTGAGGTGCTCCACCCAGTGGGAGGAGCCAAGCATGCCTACCTGGATAAAACCTGATATTCAGAACACCAGGGCAGCTTGCTTCCACTGGATTCCCAGAGGAATGCCAGACCTGTCTTACCACTACTGAACCTTCAGAGGAAAACTACACCCCTCTAAAAGATCATCTCTGCTCCAACAGAACCACATCTGTCATTCCAGATTCTTAATTGGACCGCTTCCAACACCCTGACCAACAGGGTGTCAGGTCATGTTCTGACTCTGACAGTGTTTTTCCTTATTCCCATATCTTTGCCTGAAAGCCCCTTAATTTCAAAATTATAATAATTCAGAGGAAAGGGGTTTACATTCTCCATTCCAAGGCAAGCTCCAGCTTTCCCCTGGCAGACACCTGTCTTTTCAAACTAAGATAGGGTGAAACAGCAGAAGCAAGTATTTGCTATCAGCTAGACCTTTCCTTCAGGTATTAGCAAGCCAACATCCCAAATGCATAAAAGTAATACCTCAAGGTGAAGAAGTTTATCCTGCTTTATTCCATCTTGTTCCAATTTATTACAACCAATAATTTGGCCCAACACCAATAAACTTGCTCATACAACTTTTTCTCCCAATTATATTTCAGTGCTGATTACAGCATAGCTACCTAGTTAGGAGGTGTATTTAATATGTTAACACATTTTTCTCTTTGACAACTTTGGAAAGAATAGGAACGTTCTTTCTCTCTTTTGTGCTCCAAAGCTTGTATTGTTGTGGTGCTGGTATTCTGAATTACACTGCTATGCTAAAACTACTGATTTTGTAACATACAAGAGTGAGTCTAATTTCCACTAGTATATTTTACATATTTCTTTAATCAAAATCAAAAATCACTGAAATTTTTAGGATGATAAGAAGAAGATATAGGCCAGGAAAAACTGAGTATATTCTTTTAAGTGTTCTGGTGTACTGTATTTTAAGAATTCATTAATCACTGGCCAGGTGAAGCTGCTAACTTACAAGCAAAAACAAAAGGACTGAAAAGAGCTGGAAAGAAACTGCTTCAGTCAAAGCACTACTCTTAATTCAAGGAAATCCTTTGTGTAGGGTGAAATTGATAATTAGCTTTAAATGAGATGTTTTTTGAGGCTTGACTTCCTATATATGAAATTTTACTTATCTGACTTATTAAAGAAAATACGGGTACTGATCTAGTATCGATACCCAACTGAGACGGACAAAACCTCTCTAACAGTTTAAAGTTAGAAAGTGTATGTTTATTACGGCATCGGACAGAGTGCGGGATAGCTCCCAAATTCACGCCGCAATTTACAGGTGATTACAGAGTCCTTTTATTTACAAAAGTATTGAATACCCAAAACACAAATGCATATTCATAACCCTGGTACATCCCATTCCCCTCTTCATATGGTAATTAGCTCAAAAGCTATTAAGCATGTGTAGTTTGTTCTTTGAAATGGGCTGGTGGTCCTTTTCATGGGAAGGGGTCCCTAAAATGAGGAAGTAAAGAAGTCTCCCTCGTTCTGACCTTTTCAATGCAAATGTGATAAATGGTAGGACTCCTATTTCATGCCTTAGTGACCATTCAATGAGTTTCTGGGCAGAGGAGGCCTACAATTATCTTATGTTCCTAAAAGCTATTAATCAGTTTCTATATTCTTCATTATAAGCACAGCTAACCAAAGTTGACAAGTAATCAGTTATTCTAATATGGAAGAGTGTTGTAATGCATTAATTGGGTTTATATTTCATCGGATTTGTAATGTTTTTTCTACATATCATGTGATCTGTCCTTGCCCAGCAGTGCCCATCCCCCACACTGAAATGTAATCTCTGTTCCCGCCCGCTTCTCCCTGATCGGGTGGTGCCTCTGGGCCCTGCCTCTGGCCCCTGCCCCCTGGGGAAAAAGCCACGACTGGGGAGGGGCCAGGGCTCTCTGGCATCAGCGAGCCATCAGGAAAGGTCTCCAGCAAAGCAAGCAGGACTTGAGAATAAAAGCTGTAAAATTCCACCTGGTACCAGAGAGCAGACTCTTATTTTTGTCATCAGCGGCCGTCTAGTCTCGTAGGGAAAACTACAGGAGAGTGATCCCAAACCCAATTTCTCTTAGTTAATTACTAACTTTTAATTTCAGCAAAGCCTACCTATCTACTATAATTAATTTCAGCAAAGTATATCTCTAACTAAAATCTTAACCCTTCTAAAAATCCTTAATTCTCTAAAGTTTATGTCTCATATCCACTATAAAGTGAATTTGATATTTCTAAGGGTACCTGACATATCTGCTTACAACTAGCAGATGTGAGGCCAAACATGTAAACTATCCATGCTTCCACAAGGAAAAAAGTGGAGGCCAAGCAGAAGCATGTTTTTACATGTTGAGAGTTAGGGATGCACATGGGCAAGTAACATTATGGGAAGATGCAGCTAAGCTGAATATGTAAACTGCTGGAAAACAACAGGGAAGAATAATTTTAGAATGATCCTTCTTCTATCTATCCAGACCATAAATATTCATCTCAACAACTTGAAAGCTGATTTAGAAAACAGACAGGGAGGCACACTTTTTAAAAGCAATGTAAATTATCATTTGCCACAGCCAGAGACAAAATTTGCTATAAACAGTGTTTTAGAAAAATGAATTGTCTTAGATTTAGTTAATGACATCCAGTCCAGCCACTCCAGCCTGTCAGACTTAGCCATAGAACTTAGTTGGAACCATGAAAAGGGAATTGTTGTGAAGCAAATAGGAAGCAGAGACTTCCCTTACACAGTGTTGGGGGTTAGGTTTGTTCCTTTTTTTTTTAGAGAATTTTTCCCCGTAAGTTGCTAAGAGACTAAGCACTGGTGCTTAGATGGAGCTTGACCAACACAAAGTTGGTCACACGTGGCCGAAAGTCAGGTGGGGGAAGATCTCACGAGTTTTGGGGGAGGGAAAAGGACAGGGCTAGGGGAGCTGGGGGCTTCTTACTCTCAGCATCGGAGAGCACGGTCAGGCTGCTGCTTGCTGCGGGAGGAGTCCACTGTCAACAGAAAGTCTGGTCCTGAGAAATCTTCTATCAAATGCTCATGTGCCCAGGAACTCTGAGCCCCTTCACCTGCCCTGCTGGAGCTGGGCCAGCCCTGTCTGGCCATCGCAGCTCCTTCAGCACTGCTCACTTTGCCAGGACACTCCACTTGCCTGCCGGGGACATCCAGCTGTTCCATTCACCAGCCCGGGAGTTTCCACCATTCCAGCTTGGTGCTCTCGGAGTCCCAAGAGATCAGATTGCCCTGGGCTTTGTGAAACAAAGCCCCTCAAGGTTCCTGGTTCTGTTTATTCTTAATGCTGTAGTTGTTGCTGTTTGTTTGCCTTGTTATACTTAATAGTAAAGAACTGTTATTCCTTTCCCCATAGCCCTGCCTGAAAAGCCTCTTTAATCTTCTAAATTATAATAACTTGGAGGGAAGGGATTGGAGTTCCCCATTCCTAGAGAGGCCCCTGTTGTAATGCATTAATTGGGTTTATATTTCATCGGATTTGTAATGTTTTTTTCTATGTATCACGTGATCTGTCTTTGCCCAGCAGTGCCCATCCCTCACACTGAAATGTAACCCCGCCCTGTTCCCTCCCACTTCTCCCTGATCGGGTGGTGCCTCTGGGCCCTGCCTCTGGGCCCTGACCCTGGGGAAAAAGCCACGACTGGGGAGGGGCCAGGGCTCTCTGGCATCGGGGAGCCATTGGGACAGGCTCCAGCCAAGCAGGGCAGGACTCGAGAGTAAAAGCTGTAATATCCCACCCAGTGAAAGAGAGCAGACCCTTTTACTTTTGCCATCAGTGGTCATCTAGTCTCATGGAGAAATACAACAGGCCCTGCCCCTCCCTAGTAGATACCTGTCTTCCAAACCAAGATACACGGAGAGAAGCATAAAGGAGTTGGCAATCCTGTTGCTGAAGAAGTTCAAAGCCGTTTTAATGAACAGATTGAACCCTGAGTCACTGGAATTACTCTGGAAGTCATTAAAACAGCAGCAAGAAGGAGTCAATATAGTTATTAAACCTTACAATCTCAGGATAAAAATTTAGGAAGGGTGGTGTTTGTTTAGTCTGGAGAAGACTGAGGGGATCTCATTCATACATACAGTATCTCAAAGGCAGGTGTCAAGAGGGTGGTACCAGACTCTTCCGTGGTGCCCAACAACAGAATGAGGAGTAATGGACATAAAATAGAACACAGGAAGTTGCAGCTCAACAAGACTAAGAATTTCTTTACTCTGAGGGCAGCAGAGCACTGGAACAGGCTGTCCAGGGAGGTTGTGGAGTCTCTCTCTGTGGAGACATTCCAAACCCACCTGAACATGTTCTATGTAACCTGCTCTAGGTGACCCTGCCTTGGACTGGATGATCTCCAGAGGTCTCTTCCAACCTCAGTAATTCTGTGAAAGGAAGGAAAGGCAAGACAAGGCTAGGAAAGAAGATGAAAGCCAGCATTGGGAAGGAGACAAAAAACTGACATAAGGTGCAGGCACTGTCTGGTTTTAAACTTTTCATGCTGTCCTGGTTCAGGGCAAAATTGGGAGGAAATTTCCAAAGGGGTCCCTGCAGATTCAAGCAGCCCCTCCCCCAACTGGTTTGGGAAAAGATTTCCTTGGAGAAAAGTAGAAAAAACTATATAACATGCAAAGTACTCACAAGCATAAAATTTGAATCATATTAAACAATAAAACTTCTTGCTGCTCTGAAGAGATGGCAAATTGAGAAAGTCCTTTTCATGGGGTGTGGCTCAGCTTGCTCAGTCTCCTATCAGTCCCTCCGGTGCTAGAAAATGCCACACCCCGGGCCCCAGTGGGCCGCAGGTGTGAGTTCCCAGTGTTTTCTTGGGTTTTCAGTCCAGAGCAGGTTTAAACAGTTCTAAGAAAAAGAAAAGCCACAGTCCAGGGAACTTCTCTGCCTCAGCTAGCTAAAAAAACCCCACTAACTAAAAGCAACGGAGAGCTCTCTCTCGCTGCCTGTGCTGCAGACAACACAATCCAGGAGCAGAATGCAGAGGAGTGAGTGCAGTTTCTGAAAACAAACTCTGCTCTTCTTATCCCCCTTTTGCTCTCAGAACCAGCCTTGAAGGCGCAGAACTTAATATCCAGCAAAAACATGACTACTGGGGACACAAGCATCATAAAGTAATCCTAGGACACATGAAAAGGGGAATTCAAGTAAAAATAAAATTAAATCTGCAAGACAATACTTGTTCCAACAACCAGAGATATCTAGTTAAAACTGAAGAAATAGACTGGAACAACTTTTTATAAGTAGAATTTAAAGCAAACAAAATTTAGTCAACATCACTGAAGTTGTTTTGTGGCAAGCAATGATAATGTACAGAGAATAAATATTCATAGTATCTGTGAATTCACAGAAAATTCATAGCTTAGTAACCTTTGCTCAATATTTCTGCCATTTACTTTTAAAACATTTTTATTCATTAAGCAAAAATTATTCCTAATATAAGTGATAAAAAAACACTAACAAAAGCACCTGAATTTAACTATGCTTTCAAAGACAAATCAAAATGGATTATTTTGCAGAAGCCCATCCAAAATACAGATCAAACACACAATCTCTTTGTTTAGGATTATAGATGTTCAAAAAAAGAAGAGCATATATGTGTGCTTGACTTCATGGGTTCTTCCTGAAATAACTCATAGTTTATTTGCATGTTAAAGGTACACATTTTCTTCTTGATGACAAGTTTTACCTCATTCTTAGATGACAGTGCTTTTGTCAGGAATTATTCCATTGAGTCAGAAGTTGAGACTTATCAAGCACAGTAGCATGATTAAGGCCAGTGGAAATCACACCAGAGTGGAAAGGAAAGCAATTATGGAAACAAAACAGTTGTAGAGGAAAGAGAAGGGGAAAACATGGCCATGAGCTTTTCAGGCTTTCTACCATTCCATTTAGGCAAAGTCTTGGTACAGTGCAAACAGGCTTACAGAAGAGGAGATTTGGATATTACAGTAGAATACCCTCATTCTTCTGGATTCTAATTACTCCTCATTTGTCAATATGACTGTAATATTTTATGCTTACTCAAGGTTATTTGTGGGTTTATTGACACTTAAGGTTATTACAGCTATGATATACATTATTAATAATGGTTTGAAGTTCAGTAGTGTCTAGAGGAGAACTGAACTGTATTTGCTCCCAGACAAGCTGCAAACAATGTTGTACTCTAAATACAAACCTTAGTTTGGTGTAATGAATTAATTTGGTTTATATTTCATTGGATTTGTAATGTTTTTCCTGTATATCTGTCCTTGCCCAGCAGTGCCCATCCCGCTTACTGAAATGTAATCCAGCCCTGTTCCCTTCCCGCTTCTCCCTGATCAGGTGGTGCCTCTGGGCCCTGCCCCCTGGGGAAAAAGCCACAACTGGGGAGGGGCCAGGGCTCTCTGGCATCGGGGAGTCATCGGGAAAGGTCTCCAGCAAAGCAAGCAGGACTTGAGAATAAAAGCTGTAAAATCCCATCTGAAGCCAGAGAGAAGACTCTTTCACTTTTGCCATCAGCGGTCGTCTAGTCTCATGGGGAATACTACATTGGTTCAAGACACAGAAGCAAAAGACCAAGAGAAGCAGAGAGGATTTCCATTCTAAAGTAAAGAATTAGTCAGTTACAAAATTCCTTCAGAAACTGTCTGTGGAACACAAAATCTGAGTACTTAGCTACTTAGAGCTGTGAATTAGTCTGTCTGTGAATTCATTACTAGCACTACCTAAGGAGACTACCTGCAGTTTGATAGATTACGAATTCTTCCTTATTTGTGAATGCTGCATGCTTGATCCATGCTACATAAAGTCTCATGCAGCCTGAAAAAAGGAATGAAATTGATCAGCACACCCATCATCACCCCTAGGAGAATCTGTCTGACAACAACGAAAGGTTTACAAAACTCAGAGATATTAAACAGATTTTTTTGACAAGCTCGTACCCATAAATATACACCTACTGACATCTATAAAAACACTGCCTGTTGGAGCTTTAATAAGTGAATAACAAGCTTAGTGTAAAAGATATTTACACGAAACAACTGTAACTGGAATACCACAAGTGAGGGGAATCAACTGACATATCTAGTTTTATGATATCTAGTTTTATGCATGTTTGAGGTGATTACTTTCATACGTTTGCTTATGTTTCACTGTTTCTCTTCTTAAAGACACACAACAAAATCAAGAAAAAGTTACTAATGCTGTGGTGGGAATTGCCTGTCAGATGATTTATCCTCACAGCAAAGCCTACAATAAAGAAGGTGAATTTTAGCTATTGAACAGAAATTAACATGATTACTTATTACTGTGCAGATGTAATAAGAAGTGAGTGGATTATTTAGAATCCAGTCTTCTTACAAAAAAAAAAAAAAAAATTGTGCTGGCTTTGGCTGGGGTGGAGTTAACTTTCTTCACTGTTGCTGGTGTTTTGGATTTGTGTTGAACACAGGGTGATAATACAGATATGTTTTTTTATATTGCTGAGCAGGGCTTATGCAGAGATAAGGCCTTTTCTGCTTTTTGTACTGACAAACTGGTGTGGAAGTTGTGGGTGCATGGGAGGCGACACAGCCGGGACAGGTGACCCAGACTGACCAAAGGGATATTCAAGACCATGTGACATACTCAGTATATAAAGTTGGGAGAAGAAGGAGTAAGTGGGGAATGTTTGAAGTGATGAGATTTGTCTTCTTGAGTCACCATTACCATCCTGCTCTCCTGGGGATGGCTGAACACCTGCCTGCCCCTGGGAAGTAGTGAATTAATTCCTTCTTTTGCTTTGCTTGTGTGAGTGGCTTTTGCTTTCCCCATTAAACTGTCACTGTCTCAATCCCTGAGTTTTCCAGCTCTTACTATTGCAATTCTCTCCCTGATCCTGATGGTGGGGGAGTGTGCCAGGGGCTTAGTGGGGTTTGGCTGCTGGCTGGGGTTAAACGATGATAGTTACAAAACATCATTAGCTCCTACACCCACAATCAGGTGTGCATGTCATAAGAACTGTTCCAGTGAGTGTTCAGATCACATTGTTGGAGTAGTTGAAAAGCCTGGGAAATTTAGTCATTTACTTATGCAAATGTGACAGGCTGAAATCAAGGAATAAGGACTGTTTATAACCATGAAGGTTTTCTCCAAATTGCATTCCAAAAGCTCTCCAGAGGAGACAGAGCTCTTGTACAGCACAAATAAACTCCAGTGCATGAACTGAGATGTCAAGGAACACACTTTCCCTTCCATGCACCCAGAAGCAGTAAGGAATTATCTCCCCAACAAAGTTCAGCACTTTCTCATGCAGACCTGTGCAGACCTAGACCAGATCCCTCTAAATGTTCCGTCACCTAGAAGCATGAAGTATTCTGGGGAAGTACAGCTTTAACTGCACATGGCAGCAATTAATTATAATTAATCAGAATGGTACTTACCTATTTCACAGTAATGTTGTGAGGACTAACCAAATACTGCATTTCTAAAATTATTTGTGACATGCAGAACAAATTATGTTATTTCAAGAATATAAAGCATTTTCCTAGTTATCTAAACAAGTGTATGATACTTGTTAATAAATAGATAATTATAAATAATAAATATAATAGATGCTTGTTTGGTAAGAGCTAATAACTATACTTATGTAAGTAGTAGAGTTTGTTTGGGTTTTTTAACCAAAAAAAAATAATAATAGAAATAGTAAAAAACTCTAGGGTCAGATCCATCTGACAAATCATAGACACCTACAGTGTTAATACTTTTTCTGAATTGTTGTCTAGCCTTCTCTTTCCATCAGGGGAGACAAAAGGACCTATGTGAGGAGTGATTCATCGCATCCTAGAGCAGATGTGTGTACAACAAATAATGAATTGCTTCTTTGAATCTTCTATTTCTCTTCTTTGACTAAAGAGGCTAAAGGAGACTGGCAGGGCAAAATCTCTGCTTCTCATAGGCAAATTATGCAGTCAGTCACACAGGAAGTCAATTTACACATAATCACCACTTAAGAACCACAAGTCCTCTTACAAAATTAATTAATCTGGCTAAAGGATATATGTGAGGTTAGCCAATTTACCAAAATTAATTTTGTAAATTTAAAGGCTCTTAAGATAATCTGGATGAATAAAAAGATGGTGAATGATCTTACACATTAAGCTAAGTATGGAGTTTTGCATTATTAGCTGAAGGAAATTATTCAATATATAAAATATAAACTGAAGGAGTGTGGAGCAAAGAAACACCAGTTAAACTCAGCAGAGATGAAGTTGCCTAAACACATTTCTCTTTTGCACTGAATGAAATTATCTCCACGGAAAGTTATTTCCATGATGATGTTTCCCTCTGCATAGAGACATGCCTGTACTGGTTTTCCTGTTTGTTTTCAGATGCTCAGATATTCTGCCTGTTCCATGGTGCAAATTAAATTGTTAAGTACATAGACAGGTGGATTGGATGTTTTTCCAATCCAATCCATTCTGTTAGTACAGATATGTAAGTTATTACAATAAAAAAGTTTTATGAAAGACTCAATATTTTAAAGTTGCCTGAGGATGATAACTTGATTACGTTACACAAATTCTTAAATAATGCCTATTTTTGCCTAAAACCAATTGCTTAGATATTGCTACTAATTTACAAGTGTCACAGGTGGGAGTGGGAGCTTCAGACAAAGTTTTTTAGAGAAGCCCTTCTGCTGAGGTGCAGAAATTACCCCTAGCTTTCTAAACTCCTTCTCAATCTTAGCCCCTGGCTTTATCAAGACTTTAAGTAACTTTTTCCCACAGAATTAATGATGACAAACCAGATTTATTTTGACAAAATTAATTCTTTTTATGCCATATGACAGGGCAAAAAAATCTTAATCAGAATTACTCACTATACTGTCTAAAAGCTAAAAAATAATTGTTGTGTGTGGCATTGGATATGATAATGCACTATACCAGAGAAATTATAGTAAAGTAGCTATATTAAAGCTAGCAAAAAGAAACAATTATTAAGTAGAGATGGATGTAATTCACCATACTTGTGCTCATGGACAGATCTCTTTCACTCAGCCTTGAGTATCCTTGGGAAACAACCACTTCCCAAGGGAGGAATCTCCACACACTCCAAGGAGGAATATGTTATCTATCTGTGTGAGAGGGGACTGGACCCAGAGAGTATAAAGCAGTTGACTGCCAGCCACATGTCTCAGGTTGCATCACTATCAGGATGTTAATTTTGGGGTTGGTGAGAAGACTGGTTTTAGCATAATTCAACACCAGAATCAGCATGAGTGCCCCTCTCAGTCTAATACTGAGAGCCTTTCAAACAGGGCATTGTCCAAGTAGCTTGACCACATTCCAGGGCAGAGCATCCTGCCAGTGTAAGTAATATTTTTATAAGCTGGAATTGATCATCTCACTCTTAAGATATCATTGTTTTTGGCTGTTATACTTCCTATACTTTTATAAGTGGGAAAAATAAAGTTGTTACCCAGTGTGCTACTGGAAGATCATGATGTGGTACATAACACAATGAATATTCACAGATTTAGAAGCCAGTTTCTTTGAAGATTAGAGACTTTATTGCCTGAGAGAAGTTTAAATTTTAAATTTAAATCAGAACATTGTCTTCCATCTCTGCTCAAGTGATAATGAGAAAGTAACTAGTAACAGGAATTCCTCCAAAAGCCTTCACTTTTGAGAATCCTCAAAAGAATTCCACTTAAAAATGGATGTGTGGATGTTTTGTTAACATTAACAATGCCAAGCTATACATGGGAATGTAGCAAGTGTCTATGAAGAAGAGCAGTGAGAATTGATGTGTGTTGGTTTGAAATTCCCAGAAGATGGTCCAACCAGCTTCTTGCAGTGATGACGGGAGCCCAGCAGTCTAGTGTGCTGAGGTTAACACTTGCAACTCGGTATAAAAATAACTCAGGTAATAAGATGTGAGTGGTCTTGAAGGAAAGCAAGTCTGTGCAGTAAATTAGCACAGGAGAAACTAATGAAGAAACACAAACAGTAAAATGTAATCATTGGAACAGACCACAGGAAAGAATAAATACAAAATTGATTTAAGAGCAGCATAGTTTACCTCAGCTGCTAGCAGAAAGGAACTGACATTTGCCAAATTAAAAGATTTCAGCTGTAAGGTTAAGTAATTTCAAGTTTACTTAAGACCGAAAGCCTTGCTAGCTGGCTGATGGAACAGTGAGTGTGGCTGCCAAAAAAACCCAAGTAATTCTGGGCAGGAACAGTTTCAAGAACAATACATACATTGTTGCATGCATTTAATATTTATTCTGTTTCTGATAATATCAGTTTAAATCTCAGATTGTTTGATTAAAATTTCATCCTATGTTGAATGACTTTACTCTCCTTGATCTATTTTTAAATTTATTTTGAACTAAGCATTATTTTGCATAGTAAATAATTTGAGCTTTTTTTTTCAGAGTAAAAGCACGGGCCTGTTTAAAGTGAAATATTTTTCCCCTTGATACATATATATAATCTTCCTTGGCATTGCTGGGGTATGCCTGTTCAGTGATAAGAGGATGGAGTAATAGCTCCTAAAAAATGCATTAGGTAGGTCAACAGTCAGTTCTAATTGCGTATCTTTTATTCATCTCAGAGGACTTTGGGGATTTGGAATTATGCAACTAAAATTAAAATCTGAAAATTCTATTAATCTCCTTCACCAATCTAGTAAGAGTGAAAGTAACATCCAGCCTAGCACTAGATATAGTGTTTACCAAACTCAGTTTTATGTATTAATGCACATTTCCATTACAGTTTCAGCAGAAAATATCAGCAACTTTCTTTCCTATGCAGTTGGTGGATGTAAAACTGGCCCTTACTTTGAAAAAAGAACTGCTCATGTGTGTAAGTTGCTCTACAGAACTACCTCCCCAGCTACACTTTTTTAATTTCCTACCACATTGTAAAAGGCAAGAAAATAAATAGGGTCTGAAAGTAGGTAGTGTTCAGAGATACCGAAAACAGCTTTCTTAACATAGCCCTGATTCCATACTGTCTTAAACTGTTTTCACACAATGTGAACCAAACTGTGTGTCTTCTTCTGATCTGTCTGTTCCATGCAGCAAGCTTTAAGGAAGTGAGATCTGGCTGGTTTCAGCTGGACCATTTCCACAAGAAAAGTAGAATATCCCTGGGGGGAATAAAGCTGTGTTAACACGCTCTTATTTCACTTGCCAAAGGAAACAGCAGAGTTGTCTAGAGAATTTCTAGGTTTAATCTTTTCTCACCTGTTATTGCAAGAGTGACATTACAGCAGCTCTCAGATTATATGAAGGAAAGACAGGTTACAGACACCTAGGTTGTAAAAGAACCACAACTGGTCCTGAAGAGCACTGCTTCACAATAACCAAAGGGAAATATTCAAGAGAGGATCTAGCCAGTATCACTGTCATTTGCAGGAGTGACTCCTGATGTCCATGAAGGAAATGGAGTTTATGATACAGATTATGTCTCGTGCTAAATGCAGTCGAATTTGGGGCTCAAAACTTGTGTCTTATACAAAATTTGTTACACAAGCAGTGATACTGTTATCATTCATTAATTTTAACCCTTGTTATGATTTATTACTAACAAATCTTGGATCCATATAAAAACTAAATTTATATTATTTTAACTAACAACTTCCTCAGAGACTATTGTATGACAGATGTCAGCAAAATCATGAATGGTGCTGGCAACATGAGCACCATTGCTCAGCAACATTGCACCATTATTCAGCAATCACAACACCAGAACAGAGGACAGTTAAACACAGTTCAGTGGTATCTTTCACTCTGTGCACAGGTAAATTGTAGAGAACCTCGAACAAAGCATTGTCAACACTGAAACACAAATTAATACAAACAAGAATTTACAGCATCATGAAGTTTATTAAACATGTTAGGCTCCATGAAGCCTCTTGCTTATCAAATTCCTGTGCCACTGAAGACTATTAAGGTGTTCCTGGAGGGAGTTTACCTAGAAATACCCTACCTATCATACTTTTTCCTAATGCTTTCCCTCTGTCCTACTACATAACGTCCAGGGGAGCCATTTAGGTTTTAAGTTCCAAAACTCACTAATATACGAGATCAAAATATTAAAATTTTGGAAATATAATATGTCAGAAATTATGGTGATTAACAATCAGTTGATTGTGAAGCACTACTTCTGTAAGAAGAGAATTGAGCTTATTTGAAAAGATAATGACAAATGCTGGGACCTGCACATCCTGTCTTTTTCATGTATATCACAATATACCAGCTGAAAAAATGACTACACAATTGCCATAAAATCACAGCCTTCAACACAAGTAGAGAAAATCAGGAAAACTTATTATAAAAGAGTTTTTTGTAACAGCTGGCTCTATTGCTGAAGTAAATTTTTCAACTCCCACAGCAGACATACTGGGTTGCAACTCATATTTCAGCATTCCCTTTTTTTTTTTTTTTTTTTTTTTTTTTTACTATGTCTTGAAATATTGAAATCTGTTTTTTCAGTCAGTGATATCACATCAGGGAAATATCAGCAGGAGCACTGGTATAGACAGTAGTTCAGACAGATGTCATTAGCATTCAGTTGTTTCAGATATTCTGACATGATAAAGCAGTTGCCTTTGGTCTGAACCAGACATCTGACCCAGGAAGACACGGTCTGTCCAACACTACTAATTCCAGGAGCCAAACTGCCTTGGAAATGTCTGTGGTTCAGTTCAGCTGCAGCATTTCACTGGCAGAGTGATTAAGACCAAATGACTCCCTGTGCTCTTGTATCAGCCTCTACTGCTACTCTCGGGGTATATGAATATGGTTGCTTGAGAGGGTTTGTCAAGGGAATGATAAAAATATGAAAGTTGCAACTTTAGTTTCTCATGTACAAATTAGCAGGAATGATGAATAGCAGATCCTTTAAGAGTTCCCCCAAAATGAAATATGCACCAGTACTGCTGGATTCTTCTGTCTCTAGTAGTAGAAAAATAAATCCTCTATTTTTGAGCCTTTTTACTCAAAACATTTTTCTCATTTCTTTGAAATGCTCCAGCTTTATGTTATTGTTACATTTGAAAATAAGTTTCAGAACAGTTTTCTGAAAGTCCTTTTTTTATATAAAAATCTAAATTTACAACTAGCAGAGAAACAGCACTCAGAAGTAAGATGCTATATCATACACATATCTCCTGTCTAATTGTGATTATGTGAGTTCACAGTATGGAAGTTGTGGACACTACAGAATTTTGTTGGTGAAGTCACTTTCCTGCAATGAGAAGTGTGTAAAAGAATGCACAAAACTAAGGGAAAACTTATCCTTAACATATGGCTTTCCTCTAGTGTTTTGAAGAAAACACTCTGGTTTGAACAGTTGATAATCAGACAAAAAATTAGCCTGGAAGTGAAATAAATATACCTGTGTATATATGTGTATGTGTGTATATATATATGTGTGTGTGTGTGTGTATGTATGTATGTATATATACCAGTCATTATTCCACAAAGGACATAGGTAAACAGAAAAATGAACCTCGTCTCTCAAGGTCCCATACATGTGCTGAAAATTGTGTATCAGAATGATACTTTAACAAGATACAAGAGCAAACAATCTACAGTTTTAATGAGGCTGGACATTTGATATTCACTTTGATTAGACAAAGTCAAAACTGGTAGCCAGGTTCTTAGAAACACCAGTGAATCTGAAGTAATCCCTTGACATCATGATGGGAGGGGAGTGTTTTCAGATCTCCCTTCTAATGGAGAAAATATTCCTGAAAAAATTTTTCTGGCTGATGGAATGAATGACTACTGAAAAAAGGTTGAGAGAGTAGTTTAATGACTGAACAGTTAGGGCTCTATTACAGTCAGTAAGGCACCTTGCTGTTCTGAGGTACATCTCATTGATACTGTTAAATTGGTCTTACTGATGGTTTTAATTATTTTTAAATACTGTTTTTAATTAAGTGCTGGCTTAAGTGCTATCATTGGACGGACTGCACTCCTGAGTTATAATCCTGGATTAAAAATGAGAATTCCTGAAAGCCTGCTGCATAACAGCAGTTGTTGATAGTTTCAAAGGAAAATTAATTCATAGGTTTGTGTTTATTCATTTAAATTATATTTCAATTTCATTGTTTGGAAAAAAAAAAACCTGAAATGTCTATGAAAATAAGTACTTTTCTTTATGACACACTTCAAATACAGCATTATAGAGCTGCAAGGGGTATCACGAGTTCATCTAACCATTCCAGACTAGCTCAGGAAAAGCAGCACCACACGAATCTCTGCTACTGCTGACAGATCCTTGTCCAGCCAGCTCATTGATGACCTGCAACAGACACAAATGTACCTCTTCCACTGCTTCACCCAAGCCTTCCTAATGGCTATACCCTAACTATCCTTTCTGTTGTTCAGCTCCATTACTTCTACACATGTCCAATTCATCCAAGAGTATATCATCTTTATCTCTGTGGGCAGTCTTTTAAATGTCTGAAGACTATCACAATGCTCATTCTCTCCGCTGTTGCTATCCCACTGTGTTTTCTTCCTGGGCCATGACTTCCAAACCCCACTCTTGCTATTCTCCATTGGATTCTCTCTGATCAGTGTACTTTTTTTTTTTTTTTCCTGACAACAGTCACTTAAACAGATTTCTATGCCAGCAAGTGCTGAGTAGAGAGGTTGCTGTGGGTGTTGCAATTCTGCAATATGGTAAATGTTCAGCTCAGCTTCATTTGAAATATGGATTACCAGTACCCAAAGGATGAAACTCCATGGGACTTCTCTGAATTAAGTGTTAGAAATGTGCATAACTGGACGCAGCTGTATGCAACAAACGATGTGGGATGAAAAACTGGTGGGATGTCACATGATGCTGGCGGCATGACACACAATGTCACATTCTGCATGCTCTGAAATTTCTCCTCCTGGGAGGCTCTACTGCAACATCGGCAGCTGCCCACCCTCGCGAGGAGTCAGAGGCAGCAGAAAACATGAATTTCCAAAGCAAGTGTACGTTAGAAATAACTGTTTCATAGAAGAAAAGGAAATATAATGAGGAGGGTGAGCTAAATTTTTGCATTGCTAAACTGAGGACCTACAAAGTCAGCCCAGGACAGGATCAAAGATACTCAAAAGTATTCTTGAAAACAGGCTGAATGAAGCTCGGTTAAAACATGTTCGCGCACAGCCATCGATGGGCCTTTCCAGCGGCTTCTTTACGCGAGTGACTTGAGACTTGAGCAGTCTAAGCGAGGACACGTTCTCCGCTTAGCGACACATTGGGGGTTACATACACTGCGGAGGGACGGCTTCCGAGCCGCGCTGCGAACTGGCTCGGGGAAGTTTGCAAGCGCCGGTTTGTCCCGCAGGCACCCCCCCTGGGGACGCACCGCGCTCCCACCGCACCTGCGGCCGCCGCGGCTCCGGGGCGGGGCGGGGGCCGGCTCGGCCCCGCTGCGGGGAGGGCGCGGCCCCGCCCGGCCCAGCCCGCGCCCCGCGCCCCGCGGCACAGACCCGCCATGGAGGGGCGCTGGCGCTGCCCAGAGGTTGGGAGCCGGGGGAGCGAGCGGAGGCAGCCGGCGGGGGGGCGGCGCGGGCGGGCGGCGGGCAGGTGAGGCGGGCCGGGGGCGGGAGCGGCCGGGCGGCCCGGGGGCGGCAGCCCTGCCCAGGCGCCCGGTTCGCGGCGGCCGCTCCGGCGGGGACGAGCGGAGCCGCGGCAGCCCCGGCCGGAGTGCGAGCGAGGGAAGGGAGCGGCCCCTGGGGCTGCTGTCGGGGCGCTGAAGCCGGCGTTCCGTGTTGTGCCGTCCCGGTGGCTTTCCCCTACCCCGACCCCGCGACTGGAGATGAGCGCTGAAGCGGAGGGACCGTCGCGGGCGGACGGAGCCGGTGCGGACAGCACGAGGTGACGCCGCCTCAGGTACCGTGGCTCCTTCAGCATCCTCGCGGGTGCGGGCGGCGCTGGGCTGTGCGGCGCCCGCCTGACCTCCGCCCAGCGGGAGGCACCGCCCGGAGGCAGCGGGCACGGTGCGGTGTCCGTGGGACGGTAGCCAGAGGCAACATTCCGAGCCTGGCCCGGCCGCCCCGCAGGCGGGGCAGTCTTCTCTGCAGCCGCGTTGTGATTTTGATCCTGGAGCGTGTAGGCTGCTGCTGGCAGCTACAGGATGAAGTCGCCTCCCTGCTGCATGTCTCTTTCTTCCCAAGCATCCTTGGAGGAACCAGGGAGTAGCACATCCCTGGGTTCGCTGGAGTCCAGTGTTTTCTCCAGTGAGGAAGAGCAGGGGCCCCTGCTCCAGAAGGTCATTCCCTCTCTGGACTGCTTTACTATCAATGTAGGAGGCAGCCGCTTTGTGATGTCCCAGCAAACTTTGTCTTGCTACCCTGACACCCGTCTTGGCAAACTGGCCGTAGTGGTCTCTGCTGCCCGGGATGTGGCTTCTGGCCTCCTTGAGCTTTGTGATGATGCCAACCTTGTGGAGAATGAGTATTTCTTTGACCGGAGCTCACAGGCATTTCACTACATCCTGAATTACTACCAGACAGGCAGGCTGCATGTGATGGAGCAGCTTTGTGCACTCTCTTTCCTGCAAGAGATCCAGTACTGGGGGTTGGATGAGCTCAGCATTGATTCCTGCTGCAGAGACCGGTGAGTTGTGGGAAGATGAGGCTTGTGGATTGTGGACTTGAGTTCAGCATTGGCTTGCATTCAGGCACACTCGGGTGAGACATCCAGTGATGGGGATAGGTGAGGTAGCAGGAAAAGTTGTGTGAGTTGAGCCCCAAGTACTGCTCTAGGAGTGGATGGGTGTCAGAAATGGGAGGAGATGCGTTGGGCGGGGAGACAGGTACCATTTGCTCCGCGAAAAGTTGCTGGTGAGGTCAAGATAGTAAGACAGGAACAGGAAGAGGGTCTGGGATGTCTTATAGTGGCTTCAAACTGGCCCTGGAAGCTGAAAAATGTTTAAAAGGACAATGCCAGAGATGAAAAGGGTCGTGAAAGAGAGATGCCTCTTCAATCATTCAGTTTGATGTTATCATAGAGGGATTAGATGTGGAGTCAGGCACAATGCTGGAAGGGTTTGGATCCTGCCCACCTGCACTTTAATTTTGAAGGATTTCCAAATCTAAGCTGGAGAGGCAGAAGGGGGGGTTGGTCACCTGCCAGGCTGAGTGTGGGTGGCATGGCTCCAGGAGGAGCCTTGAAAGGAAGCAGTGCACGTGGATGTAGCAGCTTACAGGGAGGGGGCAGCAACAGCGGGAACATGGCTCACTGGAGACAAATTATAACAGGCAGTTTAGGAATGAGGTGGGTTTTGACTGAACCACCCCCAGTATGTTTCTGTTAATTCTATTTGCAGTCGATTTTCCCCACCATATTCAATGTTACTGGTTTGGGTGTTTTAGTATCGAATAAATGAATTTTCTAAATAGTGTAACTTCTATATAGCGATAGCTATTATGTCAAAATTATTAGAAAGAAAGAAGTAATATCATCCCAAAAGGTTATTAGAGTTATCCCACCCTAGTAAGGTTCAGTTCTTCAGCTGAGAAAACTTAAGCCTAATTTTGATCCCTTTCTTCCTTCTCAGGTAGGTGTAACTGATCACTCCTACTGCTTTAGTGATACATGGAGCTACAGACCTCTGACATATGCAGAACTAACTGTATTGAAGGCAAAATTGCACTACACCTTTGTCTAAGGCTTGAGCTTTGCAGCATTCAAAAAGAAAGATGCGAAAGAAAAAGATTTTTTTTGTAATAAACATACTCAAAGTATGTTTACATCTCACAAAATTCCACTTTAAATATACTCTTACTCTGACAAAACACTCTATATATTTAGTCTGTAAGTTTTACTCAGTACAAATGCTTGTCCACTTTGTGTGGGAGCCCATATATCTAAAGAAAGAAAGATACCGTGTCATCTTAGTTTGTATTGATCCGAAGTTCACCCATGAACTGCATGGCTTTTATTATTCCTTCAGTTTTACTATTGCAAATATGGACCAGTGTAATAAAAATACCATGCAATTAAACAAATTGAGAACTGTTTAAAAGCAGAGACTCTGTTTGTGACAGGATTGCTTCTAAGAATCCATTGCTTCTGAGTGGTGCAGAGCAGATCCTACTGTGGTCAACATGATCCATATAAATAAACTGCTATCAGTAAAATTACTCTGCATGTAGAGTGTGTCACTGATGTGAAATGGAGTAATAGAAGTGTATCAGTCAGTGGAACCATGCTGCAGGGGCTCAATTAATAAAAGCCCTATGTTTGATATTAGGGTTTTCTGAGTTCACATAAGGTAAATTTTAATGTGCATTCTTATGGCTTGCATGGTAAATGGTAAGACAAGCATCTGCTTACTGGTATTCAAAATCTCCTGTGGGGTGTTCCTGGGCAGGTACTTCAGGAGAAAGGAGCTGAGTGAAGCCTTAGACATCAAGAAAGATGCGGAAGAACTGGATGCCCAAGATGAAGAAGAGGATTTTTCTGGAAGCCTCTGTCCCAATGTCAGACAGAAACTTTGGGAAGTTTTGGAAAAGCCTGGCTCCTCTGCAGCAGCCAGGACTTTCGGCACCTTGTCCATGGTTTTTGTTGTTGTGTCAATTGCCAACATGGCCTTGATTTCAGTAGAGCTCAGCTGGCTGGCCCCACCACTGCTGGATGCCCTAGAGTACCTGTGCATTGCATGGTTCACAGCAGAGTTTGTTCTGAGGCTCCTGTGTGCACGAGATCGGTGTCGCTTCCTAAGGAGTGTGGCAAACATCATAGACCTCCTTGCTATTTTGCCTTTCTACATCACCCTCCTGGTGGAGAGCCTGTGTGGTGGTGAGAGCTCCCAAGAACTAGAGAATGTGGGGCGCATTGTGCAAGTGCTGAGACTTCTCAGAGCCCTGCGGATGTTAAAGCTGGGAAGACATTCAACAGGTATATTTGGCCATGGCTATAATACTTTTCAGTTTCACTGCCTTCAACAGTTGTCCTTGGGCACAGTTCTCCATTTTGTGTGCATTTATGCCAACCATTTTTTACACAATCTGTTAGCAGTAATGGCTTGTGGAAATCTTACTTTTGAACATTATAATTGAGTGACAAAGACCTTCTCTGAGAAATTTCAGCTCTTCATAAAGCCTTGTTTGCATTGAACATTTACAAAAACAGACCTCAATGTTGCATGCTGTAAATCATTTATCAGTCATTCATAGTGTGATAAATTTTAAAACATATATATGAGTTGATTTTATTAGGGAAGAAGCAGAGATCATCAGCCCAGACTTTTTGTATGATCCAAGGCCCACTAATAACAGCTGTCACAATTTTGTTAGTTTAAAAGTATATGTGAAGAATTATATCATGATTTTTTGTCCATGTCATAGATCCTGAAAACAACCACAGTGGAGAATGTTTCAAGGAAACTCTTTAAAACCTTTGCAGGTGATGGGCTCTCTGGCCCCACTGAACCCACAGGTATTCCAGTGATATTTGGAGCCCATCAACCCCAGTGGGACCAAAGTGCAGCGCAGAGCAGCAGTGCCAGGTTCAGCCAGCCTTCACCAGTTGGTGTGGGACCCTTGGTGTCCAGGCACTCCTGACAGAAGAATGGAGAGCAGGGGTGGGGTGGAAGGCAAAGTGCCTTTCTGTGAACCATCTCGTTGGCTCCCTCTGGTGAAAGGAAGGCATAAAAGATAACATTTTCCAGTGGGAATTTATCAGAGGAAGCTGGAAATGATTGGAAAGTGTTGAATTGCCTCTTGCACTTCCCTTGATTTTATTACTACCTCATGGCATGTGCAGGCCTGGCTGTATGCAAGAATAAAAGCTGTCTTGGCATTTTCAAAATTATTTGATTATGTTCCCACTTAAATCAGTGCAGAATATGGTGCTGAATTTGACAGGAGAAATGTTCAGTCAACACTCATAGCTTTGAAAAATTAAATCCTAATAGTAAATCATGATCTCTGTCCTGCAATATTAGCTGTTCTGAAGACAACGATGATGCACCCAGTGTGCATTGGGATTTCAGGATTTCCAGCCTGAAGCAGTAATGGTTTGATGCCTTTCCATGTTTTTGAAGAGCTCTCTCTGTGAACTGGTCCAAATTCAGCAGGAGTTACAGTGTGCTCACAGCAGCAGAATGTGTCTTATTTTTGTTTCCACTGAAGGGTAGCAAACCTGCCTGCCAGTGGCAGGGAGTAGCTTTCATATAACTCATAGTCATAAGCATAATCATAGTGGTTTGGGAAGTACCTTATCTTACTCTCTACCCTAGATTATGCCTATACTGATGCATGACCATCCCTTAGAAAGCAGATGGGAGGAAGCTTATAATGATTGTCTGGCAGTGTGTTAGTTTTGCTTCATTACAAGTTTTGCAGGGTGTGGTAGACCTTTTTTGCAAAGCTTTTATCCACTTTTGATGGTAGTTGTAATGTGAATGCCATCCTCTCTAACTATGTTTTGAAAAAAAGGAAAAAAATTATCAGGGCACTTTTGTGCTGACTAACAAAATGGTCTTCCAGAAGTATGCTGATTCAAGTTAAGTTTCCAGTTTATTGCATTATACTCTTACAGAATGAATGTGTTCATTCTGTCACTCAGTTTTGTGGCCCTTTCTGTTGACTTGAAATCAGATGTTTCAGATATTTTTCTAACTGCTAATTTCAGGTAAACATATTTTCAAGGATAGTCTAAACACTTAGGTCTATTTATTCTTAAATTAATTTTTCAGTATTTACCACAGTTTACATTACAATATTGAGTGACATTGAATTTAATAATACCATGTTAGGTAAAAGTAAATTAATTTCATAAAAATGTAGTATTCTCATCTGGAGGTATGCTATCTTCTTTTTACAGGAATCAAAATGCCAGTTTCAAGGTACAAGAAGCAATGTATGTATCAATTTAAACTACTCAGAGCAGTGTTAGCATCATTACCTTGCTTCTTTGATAGGCCAGTTGCTGCCTACTTAGGTGCAGGATGCTAAATCCAATCTGTATAATTTAAATGTAGAAACTCACTGTTCAGATCTCCTGTCCAAAGAAGTTTGTTAATGTGCTTCTAAGTACATCCTTTACCACAGCTCCTAATACAAGATGAGCCCCATATGTATCATGCATAGAGACCATCTTCCTTGCACTTACCTAAGCAGTCCTGATAAACATCAGTGTTCAGGCATGGCTCCTGAAACTCTTCTGCTCTCTTGCCTTGGATCTCACAGCTTCCTTCCAGTGAGGCTTCTCTCCGACACTCTCAGACCAGATAAATCTTCAGGCACTGCTCAGTTGTTTCATGTGGCAAGATGAATACAAGAGCAGAAGATCTGTGTCTGCAGGCAGCAGCTTCTCTTTCATCAAGTAGGGGTGGTCACAGCCAAAGCATATCTCTGTGGTACTTTGCAGAGCCATAGCAAAGCTGGGATCACAACAGCAGCCTAGCCCTGCTGTCATGGGCAGGAATGAGTGAGACAAAATATATCAGTTATTTTCTTCCCTTTCAAGAAATAGCAACTTAACCTTTTCTGTTGGACAAGGACAAGAATGAAAATAAGAAATTAAAAAAGTAAATTCTGCCCCTTTGGAAGCTGAAGCCAGCTCACTGAAGGGATGTGATGCTTAAAAACACTTGGGCTAGAGTGGTGTGAGTGAGTGTGTAATAACTTACACAAAGTTACTCTACTTCATCAAGAAACTATACTTCATAAAGGAACCACTGAGAAATCAGTAGTACCTCTGTCCATAAAATGTGTATCTAGAAGACAAGACTATTCCTCCAGTATAGCAGAATTATGGATTTTAGTAACTTCAAGAATAGCTGAGAACTGAAGCTGTATTTGTCATGTTCTCAGATGCTCCTCAGCTGTTGCCTTCCTCTTGGGCCATGTTTTCAGTGAAGCCTTGGTGGTCTCCTCTGGGAAGCACATACAGAGGGACTTCTTTAGAAGTAGGGTATGAACATCTTACTTGTGAAGGCAATAAGCATGTATTTGAGAGAAGACCGCAGCATACTTAAGGCTGTCGTGCCTCTAGAGTCATGAAAAGTTGAAACTTCAGCACTTTTTGTGTCAAAACTTCAGGGTTATTTCAATGTTGTGTAAATTGAAGCTCCTGAATATCAGCTTGTATTGCCAAGTTGCTTTGGACAGCAGAGGGATACAACTTGGCCTGCATGTCAGAAATGCTTTCCCTTCCTCCTTCCAGGGCTGGGGCTGCTTGTCAGCCTCACACCAACTCTGTTACGGCACCTTAGCACTTTCCAAGCATGAGTAACCAAGCTGTCACAGCTCCTGGCAAGGAGTTCTCATGAGAACATATAAGACTTGCTGAGGTGTCTGTGCTGGAACAGCCCTAGTCTGGCCACGTGCCAGGGCTCAGAGACATTTTTAAAAGGTACAAAGTAATGTGCTTTATACTTGTCTTTACACCAATTCCTCTTACAATGAGTTGTGGAGTTTAGTAACTTCTGACTCAGAGATTTCCCTAGAAATGTCTCCTGACTTAATCTAAAGACATGAAGAATTGTATCTTAATTTTAGATTAATATAGTAGAACTAAGAATAATAAAAAGACCCTGAACAGTTAGAATAACTAACCATAGGAAAAATGAGAATGTCATCATTGTAATACAAAGAGTCAACAGTTACTGTTCTATTTTATGTGAAGGTTGCTTTTTATTTTAGCTATAATACTCTCAAGATTCAACCTAAGGTACAAACCCTGGTTTTTATAGTATTCATTTATGCTTTGAAAAGAAGTGCTACAGGGATAATTTTAAATTATACCTTCTTTCTAGCTCACCTGAAAAGACTTTCTCTTCTGCCTCGTTCTGTTCAAAGTTTTACAGGGCAAAGGTTCATAGGAGCTTCCTTAGAAGATGAGAATTTGATCTGAGTCCTTGCAATTATCTTACAGAGCTTTTGCACTGCTGATATTAGGTTTCCAAAATATGAAGGCAGTCATACTGACAGAAAAAAGATTGCACTGATAGATCTTATTCCCCTTGTGTTAAAGATTTAATCTTTATCATTGTAATAAACATTCTCCAGATCATAGTTATAGTAATATAAAACCTCAGTATGGGTAAGTTCTTTACTGGAGTTGGTAGTAGATAGCATTGGAAGAAAACCCCAATATTGCCTCCAAACTCTACTGTGTTTGCTGTACATAAACCAAACTCTACTGTGTTTACTCTTCCAGTGTTTGCTGCACATAAACAAAACTTTTAAAACCCATTAGACTTGCAGAGGAAAAGAAAGAGCCAAAAGCAAGAAATGTTAACATCTTGTAGTTTGAAACTGTGGAAAAATTAAATTGCTTATAGCACTAATGAGCATACAAAGTCTGCAAGCAGAGGCAGAGCCTCAGTAAGCTGTTTTGCAAACACTAGTTCAGTGAGAAGTATACCCATGAAGGGTAATTCATAAGCATTATGTTTTTTCTCATTTATTAGAGAAAACATCTCACATTTTTAAAGAACAGTATTAAAAACTAATCCAAAGTGATTCAGAATATAACTTCAGTCTCCTATGTGTCTCAGCTGAATTGGTACCCTGTTACCTACCTTCTTTCTTTATGTGCGCAGTATTTATCCATTGCCCCGTTTTTGCATTTACTTTCCTGCCTGCTTTTGTGGGGCAGTCTAGCCTTGAAGCAGTAGCTCTAGCAGGAATATAGGTGGTTATAGAGAGTGGTCCCAAACTCCCTGTGCGGCTCATGGGAAAAAGGACTGATGCAGTACATAGTCAATTAACAGGATTCCATGCTTGCTTTGAAAGGCTTTTCTATCTTGAGTTTGGCACAAGTGCAGCTGTTACTGGAAAACTGTATTTGTTTTGACGTTTACAGATACAAGATAATGACAGGGCTTGGGGGAGGAAAGAAGGGTTGAAGAGAGTCTGTGATGACTACAAAAGGATTGAAAACAGTCCTTAAAGAAGAAGTTACTGAGTGAACTGGACTGGGGTCTAAGCACTCACATAGGAACATGATTTTGGTAACTAAGGGCTCCTGGGTCCGATTAATAGGACAGTGGCTGGAAAACAGAGGCTTGGCGTATTCAGTCTCTAAGTATAAAGCAGATGTTTTTAGTGTGTTTTTAAGTAATTTAGAGTGGTGCTAGATCTTCTCTTACAGCCAATTAATAAATCAGGATAGTTTAGTTTGTCTAAATTATATGTGTACATAGTTCAGATGATAAGTAATGAAGAGAATTTGTATGCTCTGTGTTCAGAAAATAGAGATGATGTCAGATGTTCAGTCTGATGCTGTGATCTATTTCTGTAAATCACTTTTTCCCAGCTTCTGTTTAGAGCAGCAACTCTTTATAACCTACCATGGTCAGTGCCTCATTAGACCAGCGGAACTGCTGGTGAGAGATGTGGTGGTCAGAGGCCATCAGGAGCATGGTGACTGTGAAATGAGAGTTTCCAATTCATGGTGAAGTGAGGAAAGATGTCAACAAAACATCTCCCGTGGATTTCCAGAGTGCAGGATTTGGTCTGTTCAGGACACTAGTTCAGAAAGTCCCTTGGGAAACAGCCCTTAAAAACAGAGGGCTCAAAAATGGCTGGACATACTTTTAGAAAGAAATCTTAAAGGTTCAGGAGCAGGCTGTACCTATCTGCCTAAAGACAAGCCAGGGAGGAAGAAGAGCAACCTGGATGAACAGGGAGCTTCTGCCAGAATTCAGAGAAGAAAAGAGAGTTTATGACCTTGGGAAGAAGGAGAGGGACTCTGGAAGAGTACAAAGATTTCATTAGGTCATGTAGAGAGAAAAATCAGAGCAGCAAAAGCTCAGCTAGGATTCAATCTGGCCACCACTGTGAAAAGTAATAAAAAGTGGGTTTATAAGCATTGCCAACAAAAGGAAAATCCCTGTCCTTTATTGGATGGGGCGGGGGGGGGGGAGGGCCCGATGAGGAGAAAGCTGGGGTACTTAATATCTTCCTTGCCTCATTGTTTAACAGAAAGAGTGGATATCCTCATGGCAACCAGCCCCCTGTGCTGGTAGACAGGGATGGGAAGCAGAATAGACCCCCTGCAATCCAAGAGGATGTAGTTAGTCACCTGCTGTGCCACTTAAACCACTCACAGGTCTATGAGGCCACATGGGATTCCTCCTAGGGTGATAAAGGAAAAGTTGTCAAGCTGCTTGCCATCATTTATGATCAGCCTTTGTTAACCAGGGAGGTCCCAGGTAACTGGAAGTTAGCAAATGTAATGCCCATCTACAAGAAGGATCAGGAGGAGAATCCAGGGAACAACAGCCTTCATCTTGGTACTGGGGAAGATTATGGAACAGATGATCTTAGGTGCGATCACATGGCAGGTACAGGACAACCAGGGGACCAGGCCCAGCCACTGTGGGATTAGGAAAGGACAGTTCAGCAAAGGTTTGATCATCCTGATCTTGTATGACTGCATCACCTGCCTAGTGGATGAGGGAAGACTTAAGAATGTTGTCTATCTAGATGGCAGTAAAGTCTTTGACACTGTCTCCCACAGCATTCGCCTGGAGAAAATGGAGACCCATGACCTGAACAGATGCTCTCTTTGCTGGGGTAAAAACTGGTCAGAGGACTTGTCTCAGAGTGATAATGAATGGTCCACCACATCCAGTTGGTGGACAGTGACTAGTGGGGCCCCCAAGGCTCATCAGTATTGGGGCCAGTCATGTTTAATACCTTCATTGATAATGTGAATGAGGGAATCGGGTTGCACCTTGTAGATGACACTAAGTTGGGTAGAAGTGTTGATCTGCTGAAGGATAAAGGAGGGTTCTGCAAAAGGATCTGGACAGGCTGGATAGATGGGCTGACACCAACAGTATGGGGTTCATTAAAGCCAAGTGCTGGGTTCTGCACTTGTGTCACAACAACCCCTCTTGCAGCGCACCAGGCTGAGGGAAGAAGAGTGGCTGGAAAACTACTCAGTGGAAAAGGATCTGGGTGTGATGAGCCAGCTGTGCCCAAGTGTCCATGAAGGCCAGTGGCATCATGGCCTGGATAGTGTTGACTAGAGAAACTATTTATCACCCTGTACTCAGCACTGTGAGGTTGCACCTCAAATCCTGTGTCCAGTTCTGGACCCCTTAATACAAGAAAAACATTGAGGTGCTGGAGCATGTCCAGAGAAGGGCAACAGTACTGGTGGAGGATTGGGAGAGTAAATCATATGAGTGGCTGAGGGAGATGGGTTTGTTCAGCCTGGAGAAAAGGAGTCCCAGGGAGAACCTTATTGCTCTCTACAACTACCTGAAAGGCAGGAAACTCTCTTCCCAGGCATCAAGCAACAGGAAAACAGCAAATGGCCACAGGCTGTGCTGGGGAAGTTTGGGGTAGACATCAAGAAGAATTTCTTCATGGAAAGGGTGGTTAAGCATTGAAACGGGCTACCCAGGGAGGTAGAGTCACAGTCCTGGAAGTGTTCATGAAACAACTGGATGTGTCACTTAGTGCTATGGTTTCATTGACAAGTTGACATTTGGGTAAAGGTTGGACTCAATGATCTTGGAGGTCTTTTCCAATCTTACTGATTCTGTGTTTCTCAAGACATGTTCACCAGCATTCAAAGAAAACGTAAAGCAGTCAGCATTTAAGTAAGAGATGTTTTGCAGAGATATGATGACAGCTACGTGAATCAACCTACTGACAGCATTTCTTGTCTTTCAGGCTTGCGGTCTCTTGGGATGACTATTGCTCAGTGCTATGAGGAGGTTGGCCTTCTGCTTCTTTTCCTCTCTGTAGGAATCTCTATATTTTCCACCGTGGAGTACTTTGTTGAGCAAGGTGTGCCAGGCACAACTTTCACAAGCGTACCTGGTGCATGGTGGTGGGCAACAACTTCCATGACAACAGTTGGTTATGGTGACATTAGACCAGACACTACCATTGGTAAGGTAGTAGCCTTTATGTGTATACTATCAGGAATACTGGTTTTGGCTTTGCCAATAGCTATAATAAATGACCGGTTTTCTGCCTGTTATTTTACACTGAAGATAAAAGAAGCTGCTCTTCGGCAGCGTGAAGCTTTAAAGAAACTCATGAAGAACTCATCCAGTGATTCAAATATCAATGTTAATTTGCGAGACATATACGCACGCAGTGTCATGGACATGTTGCGGTTAAAAAGCAGAGAGAGAGCAAGTACGAGGAGCAGTGGTGCAGATGATTTTTGGTTTTGACTTTGAAATTATTTAACTTTGTGTAGCACATAGACTACTTCAAAATTTTAGTATTAAGTATCTCTTTATTTATTATTTGCCACACAGTGTATTTGCTTTTCCAGGTGGAGTTTTACTTACTTGGACAGACTGAAATATCTATTGTATAAAAAAGGCTGAATTCATGACATGGAATCTCTCAAGGATCTCTGAAACCTGCTTTCAGAACTGGAATGTGGTAGGTGAGATAGGAAATATTGGATCCATGAAAGTAAAACAATGATGCAAGCATTTGTCTAATCCAGTCCCTACTAATGTATCATAATAAAGTATTGGTGAAAATTACCAGTGTTTTGAATTTTAAGCATCTAGTTTTTGTATTTGCAGTTGAAAAACAAAAGTCAAAGTCATTAAGGAAAACTGAAAAGGGAAGGCTAAAAGTGAAATATTGAATAAATTTAGGATAACATTCTCAAGCTTAATCTTGATCCCCTTTCTTATTCCCCTACCCAGTTTGCATGAATTCTGGGGTAGCATGAGGGTTGGGGGAAGGGAGGGGGTGGGTTTGGCATTTCCTCATTTGCAGAGAAGCAAAGTGCTACCGGATATTTAACGGGTATTAGGAGATGGGTGGAAGTATCAAGGAGATGCAAGATCCGTGGCAAAGTACAGAACAGTCATGTAATAAGTGCCATAATATAGAGCATCCTCTGTAGTTGCTTCAGAAGTTGCAGGAGCTAATACAGCCTTTGCAATACAGAAGTAATTTACAAACTTAGTTTGAACTATGCCTTCTCTATGTGTTTTGATTCCCATGACTTATTTGTGTAGTCAAGGGGTTTTTGTGCTCAAGTAAAGTCACCATGGGATAGCAGGAGAAGCAGAAATTGTAAAAGATAACAAGCTAGTGATTTCTCTGTCTCACATTAAAATTGTAGGTATTCCAAGTGAACCAGCCTTTTTAAAAGTTAATTATCCTTACTGATTCATTATTAGAAAAATGCTTCAAAATATTTTGTTTCAAAGGAAAAACGAGCACTTGTTGGACTGAAGGCTTACTTTATGTAGTCATCAAAGTAAAAACCTAAAATAATCAAAGGTATTTTCAGCCCAATTTCCCACCACCCACCTCTCCAGTGGCCCAATACCATTCTTAGCAAATAAAGCTTTTCTTTAATATAATTTCACTAATCTAGACATCATACATTGCCATAGAATGCATATAACTCAGCTAGTAGGTTAAATTTAAAAATTCACAAACCTCTCACGTTTCACATTTCTTTTGGGCAATATAAACACTAAAAAGAAGCATCTCTTAACTGTGGATTAATAAGCTTTATGTATTCACATACATAGAAGGCATAAACTGCATTTGAGCATATATGAATGGGTGAAATAACCTGCTTTTAATAAACATTGAATAATACTTGTTTTGAAATAAGAGTGTGTTTTCCTGTCATTCCCTGTAAATAATGGTGTAAACATAATACAACAACCAAGATTTTCAAGGCACCTGGATGCAAACTGAGCAGCATTTTGCATGATATTTCTGATTTGTCAGCTGGTGTCAGTCAGCATTTTGATTTGGGACCAGTGCAGCACACACAGCTGTCACCAGG
This sequence comes from Hirundo rustica, assembly GCF_015227805.2. Classification (NCBI taxonomy): domain Eukaryota; kingdom Metazoa; phylum Chordata; class Aves; order Passeriformes; family Hirundinidae; genus Hirundo; species Hirundo rustica. The sequence continues at coordinate 17,479,862 of NC_053450.1, forward strand.
GTCAGGAGGAAGATAAACGCTGAACACCAGCAGAAATTGCCTAGGTGTGAAAATTTGTAGGTCATCCTCATGGTCTGTGGTAAGCAGAGAGCAACTATGTTTTCACAGTGTTCCCCTCTCCCTAATACTCTATGAATCCACAACAAAACTCCCAGGGATGTCCAGGAGACAAAATTAATTCTGCAGGGGAAGGTCTGGTGCAGCCCACTCTAGGTTATTATTTCATAGCTCTTCGGAGCAGGAAGTCTCGCAGGCTGCACAAATTGTACAGGCTGTTTCTCATTCAAAAGTCATTCTAATTATAGAGAATTAGGAAGAAGCTTTCATTGTGGGAAGGCTGTTTTGTAATGTCTTTTGTGCTGTCTTGTACAGCATCTGATCTGTGTTTGAGAAAGGAAATGCAGTTAGATAGCTGATTGATTCTCTTTAGGGAAAGGCTGCTTTATTGCATCCTGTGCTTTTTATGATGGACTCAAAAGAATGAGAGAAATATTCTGGGATGTGTTAGTTGATTCACTCCTTTTACCATCTCTGGAGATAGTTTCCTAGAAGTGCCCAGGGGGAAACATGGCTCAGGCTTTATCAAGTAGTTGCTTTAGCTCCTGTTTTCAGACCTCTTGATTTTAAATTCAGTCTCCCAAGTAGCAATTGTCAATCATGTTGTTTATACAGAACAGTTATCTATCACGCTGTGGGCTGAGACTAGCAAATCATTTTACAGTGGAAGGCCAGTTCTGCTTCCGTCTCTTTACAGACAGAAGGACCAGGGCATTCATACTGAGAAACAGACAGTACAGGACATCACAACTCTAAAAAAATGAAGCTACACCATGTACGTGCTACCACAGATTTGGAAAATAGCTAAGCCACCATTAAGGCACCAAATTAAGAATGTAACTTTGCTATCTTTAGAATATCACACTAAAGAAGCTACCTTTTTTCCTCACTTCTGTTCTGCTATCCTGCAGCAGACTTGGCAGACATGATTGGTAACATTGGCTGAAAATTGAGTATTTTAGCTCTGAACACCAAGTATTTTCACAAACTGACATCAAGGGCTTTAGCTGCAGCACATAGAAAGAAACCCTGCAGTTATCTTGGTTCCTTAGTACAAGAAACAGTAATAGTGAAAATTATAGAAACATATAGAACAGAAAACTTGAGTAGAAAAGGATCTTAAAGATCACCTAGCTCCAACCCGCTCGGTGTCAGCAGGGGCACCTTCCACTTGACCAGATTGCTCAAAGTACCCTCCAGTCTGGCCTTGACCACTTCCAGGGATGGGATATCCACAGCTTCTCAAGGTGTGTATGTCAACATGAGCAGGCAGGTGGGACAACCACAAAGTCACTGTTAAAATGCAAAGGGTTTGTTTATTTATTCTGGTTTCCTTGCTATCAGGGGCACCCTGAAAGCAGCACCTGGGCAAAGGTACATAAAGAAGATGCAGGCACCTTTAAACCTGGTACATGCTGGAGAATCACTAGGCTACTGTTCACTCAGGCTGCAAGGTCACTTGATTGATTTACAGTCCTTCTTGACAGTTTAATCCATACTTTCCAATACTGGGCAACCTTACCACCCTCATAGTGAAGAATTTCTTCCTAAAATTAAATATAAAAAAACCTCTTTCAGTTTAAAGCCATTCCCTCTAGTCTTGTCACTACATTCTCTTGAAAAATGTTCCTCTTTAGCCTTCCTGTAGGGGCAAAACCTACAATGTATACAAACAGTCTGAAAAATCTTTCATATTTATTTATAGATGCTTAGGGACAGCGTTCCTTTGGGCCAGTGTAGTCCAAACCCACCAAAATTTTTTAAACATCACTAAAATTGTTGTAATTTTTACTTTGGAGAAAGGCAGCAGCCTCCTGCGTCACATTAGGCAGAGCGTTGCTGGGAGGTCAAGGGAGATAGTCCTGCTCCTCAGCCTGATGGGACAGATCTGGGTGATCTGGGTGTCCAGTGCTGGGCACTCCAGTGCAAGAAAATAACGACAAGTTACTGGGGGTACTCCAGAAAAATAGTGGAGGGCCAGGTTGCAGAGATCAGCACATTGGGAAACTCTTGTGTCCAGGAGGGGCAGGTGTGCTGGTAGCTGGGGGGGAGAGATTTATCAGTTCTGGGGTGTTTTAGAAAGGTATTTAGAAATTCATGCTTGCTAGCATGTTACTTCTTGGAGTGATTTTGATCTTGAATGCATACTTCAATGATCACTTTAATTATGTGTTGTTAGTAAGTTGATAAACCACTTCAAAATTGATTAAACTATGTAAATTGAGCAAATTTTCCTCCAGAGAGGAATTTTGCTGGTCAAATGTGAGCTTGTGGTATTGCACATGGCAAATATGTTTGAGAACAAAAAGGCGTAAAAAGGAAAGGAGAAAGTTAAGAGGTCTTTTGTAAAGTAATTTATGTTTTCTGACACAGAGAAGTATTTTCATCTTGTTTTGATTGATGAGTGACCTGGTTTTTTTTTTCTCATTTGCTACAGCTTTGTCCTCTCAAAGCTCCATTGAAATATCCATGCATAAACACAGCTTTAGCAGGACACACTCTGTTGAGATGCTCACCATCCAGACTGCCTGGAGCAGCAGGTTCTGATGTCTCCAGTACAAAGCTGTCTGTGTCCTCCTCACTCAGCCTCACTGCAAAAAGGGTAGAGCAGTGCAGGCTGTAGTCACACCCCTGATTGCAGACAGGGGTCTTCAGGCCTCTGGGTGCTTGAAAAGGTCATTTACCGAAGAGCAGGGCTGGAGTTAATTATGTCTCTAAGACTGAGATGCCTTATTCAATTATAACCTCTTGTCAATAAGGTGTTTCTTTTTTGTGAGAGTTTTAGTGAGTCCTGTAATTACAGTTTTTCCTTTTATATAAACACAACTACTAGAAGTCACATACACCTCCAGACAAAAGCACAGCTGCCACAGACTCTGTTTGTAGCAGTTTGGATGCATTTAAATTTTGCAAATAGTGAGCTTGACCTAGTGATCAGTCAATAACTGAAGTAATTCCTTTATAAAATGGATTTTAATTAAATACTAAGCTGAACAATTGAGTTATAATTACTTGTTGTTTGTCATATATGAAATAGAATATTTTCTGGGTGGGGAAAAAAAACAAAAACAAACAAACAAACAAAAAAAAACACAAAAAAAAAAACAAACAAAAAACCAAACAACAACAAAAACAACAGCACCTACCCTGATGTATAGGGCTGGTACTCCTGTTAGAGAATGGCAGTCAGGAAGAGGAGCACAGTCCATTTTGCCATGTCAAAAACCCTGAGCAGACACATGCCTTCCCACAGAAAAATGGGAGGGAAATTTTGTGCAGGTGGGTTTTGCCTGCTGCTCTATTATAGGATTTCTACATGAAACAAACAAACAAACAAAAAATCTAAGCTTACAGCAAAACCTATTTAAAGGTATTTAGGGTACTATTACATGTTTTATTTATGTTATGTTTCTGCTTTGCAGACACCAGGAGCCCCTTTAGCTAGGGGGAGGGATCCCAGCTAATGTCATAAAAACAGACCCAACACTAGTCAATGTAAACCTCAGTTGTTCCCAGTCTTTCTCAGACCCCCAAGAAACAGCCGGTGAGATGGATTTACAACACACAAAAGAACCTAGAAGAGCCTGAACTTAGGCTGAGTCTTATAAGAAGTCTACAGTTGTGTTCATCTAACTAAGATCATGTGAAATGCCTATTATGATGTGAAAAACACTAGGCAAACAGCTTCTGCAAATTAAATCCTCTTCCTTGTCAAGAAAAGAAAGACCATGCAGATGTAAGAATTTCTCTAATTATCCTCAATTCTTTACAGCTTTCAATAAAATGAAAAGTGCTTTTAAGTCACGTAGTATTACTGTGGGGTCCTGCAAGCTGTGAGAGACATTTAATTTCCTATGGTTTTCTCAAAAAGGCATTTCTATTTGCAACTCTCTGCAGCAGAGATAGATCCTGGGAAATGGCTGAAGTGTACATGACTCTACCTAATGCATGAACAAGTTTCTCAGTAGGGACTTGAAAAGCAGTTCTGAACAGCCTCTTGCAATTGCCATGAAAACAAGCACAGTGAATTGACTCGTCCTAACCACATTTTTCAACACAACAAAAATGAAGCAACTGGCTTGGACACAGTCAAAAGATAAATGAATGATTAATGAATTCACTCTTTACAGCTGGCACTGTTACAGATTTCTGAATTGCAGCTCTCAGCCTGAGGTATGAAATATATTATGCAATTTACATGTCGAACTATGGAAAAGCATTTCAAGATGAGCATGCCTTTGTTTAAGCACTGCTGTCCAGTGAAGCAACATCCATAAACTCTTGGCATTTTTGTCCTAAAGCAGCAACATCATTATAGCTTTTGGAAACTGCCAGAGTTACAGGCTCCATGCAATCACTCCATAGCTTTTCTGATGTGTGTTAGATACTGCAGAGATAAAAGTTATTACTACTGAAGCCCTGAACAGACCTATCAGGCCATTATTAATGCTGAATATACAAGAAGAAAAATAATGAAGGTAGATCAGGAAAGAGAAAATTAATTTAAATTTCAATTTATTTTAATTTAAAATAAGATGTTGGCATTCTTCAGATGAGATATACCAGTGTCTTTTTGTGACTGACCTTGTGTGTTTTAGGCCTCATATCTTCTCATAAAAATTGAAGAACATATTTATTTTAGTTTATTGCAGAGGAAGAAATTATTTTCAGCTCATTAACTGACATGTATCATAGGTCCATATCACAAATTAGATCATATACTAATAATTCATAGCTCATCCTACCATTCATCCGTGTTCATACACACCTCTGCCCTGAGCCATGTGAAAGCACATGCCTTCCTATGTGCATTGTTCTTCTGCAGAACAACATAAAATTCCCCCATATTTTTGTAAGAAGTAAACACTAAGTTAAAAGAATAAGAACAGATTTAATCTATTTACAGTTGTTGCTATTTTTTAATTTCTGCTGTCTGTTCTCATTTAACTTTCCCATCTTCTCTTCCTGGCAGAAATTGTCAAAAAACAGGTGGAAGAATTCCCAATCACAGCCTTTCACTGTCAAAATGTTGACCAACCTACCCCACAAACCTGTGTTTTGTTTTTCTATACTAGAAACAAAATCCAAGTCAAAAGAAGTGAGTATGGTGTTTCTTCCCCAGGTAAAGAGATGGCCTTGATTAGGAACAAAGAGAAACACAGTTTTCTAAATTACTGCAAGCTGTGTGCTTATAGTGGTCAAAACTGACCTGTCAATAACACAGCTATTTATATCGCTAGGAAACTAGACTTCAGTAACAAATACAGAAGGAATACATTCTGAGAAAACACCTGTCCCCTGAGTTTAGACAGTTCATAGAATTGGTACCGCAGACCCACCCAAGAGGCCTGATCTCATCGTGCAAGCATTGCACTAAGTCAAAACACAGCCTTTTTCTAAGGACCCTTACACCCAAATGTGTTGCACAAAAACAAACCCTGTATTCAAACTGAGAGTATAAAGGAGAAAAGCTCGTCCGAAAAGCCTTCATAGGGATTAATTGTAGGAATAATGTGACATGCTCCCCTTGGCAAGTGTCCTGTTGTCATGGAATTACATGAAGATGAATTTGGCCCAGTTCCCAGCCAACACTCTTTTATAAGAGGCTTTGTTGTGTGAAAGTTGTATATGTGGTTTGGCCACAAAAGAGACCAAAACCAATATCCAAATTATGGCCTCTGTTATGCAGACTCTCTCTTTCAATATGGAGATTAATCCAGTTTGCTTCTGCCAAGCATCACAATGGAATTACTGGCAGGCTGAACTAACAAAATGCCACTGGCCAGCACTACAACACAGAGGCTACATTATGCTTCAAATGCTCCCATCAGCTGTCCAGCAGATGTGACAATACACAAGCCAGAATTTTTAAATAAAGGGTAAGGAAAATCAGGATTTCAGTCTGGTTCAGAGCTAGTGCATTTCACTAACAGTTATTTAGTGTACTTAGAATTCAAAACTAGAGTAAGCAAAATATTCAATGCAAAATTGATGGGTGGAATTTATACAGTACCCTTCTGTATTAAGAATGTCAAAGAATGTCACTTTCCAATTACACCTCAGTACTTTAGTGACTATTGCTTACATTTCCTATCACAAGCATCATCACAAACTGAAGGCCTGTTTCCAGCTGGTGGATAGAGACAGTTTTACTTATTCATGATAGGGTTCTGTAGGAATGCACTCCACACCCAAGCAGGTGTTTCCATATAGGGAAAATTTTGACTCACCCCTTGCTCTTCTTGTAAGGTAAAGGACCCAGAAACCTCAGTGTTCTTTTCCCAGTGATTAGCAGGGTGCCAGGCAGAGATACCAGTTGGACATCTGGACTTGTACCTCAAAACCTGTTGCCAATTTCACTGGGTGAGGTGCCAAAAAGCCCGCCTGGACCACTGAGTACTTAAAAGACTGCACAGAACTTCTCGGGACTTTTTTGGACTTCCTTAGCCAGTGTAAGAGTTCTCTCTACACTGTGTTTGGCTTATATTTCTTTTGTTTGATACTGTTTATTATTTCTGTCATTATTAAAACCTTTTATTTTACAAAGCATGTCTGAAGAAGTTGTCTCGCTATTATTTTAAGCCATTTCTCTGCAAGGGCTGGCCCCTCAGCGGTGACGGTCCTTCGTGGGTTTTATCACATCTGACCTCACGCAAGATCCCATCAGGGTTCCTTTCAGATTATCTTCTCAGTTTCTGAGGATCAAATGTGCTTTTCTCACCTGCATTTTCACATCTTAGATCAGAGCTACATTTACGAGGGAGACATCCCTTCAGAGAATCACACTAGCATGATGTTGTCTGTGGTGCAGTAATACAAGTAATAAGCAGGAGAACACAGAGCAGGTGTAACAACAGGAAAGTCACACAAGTGCCTGTTTCAGAAGGGGAAGATGCTCTTTGGAGAGCAAAAAGCCTCAGCATTTGATGTGGCATCCTGCAATCCAAATCCAGTCTGTGAAATAAAAAACAAGTGACCAGTGAATTGTAGCCCCAAAGGTCATACAGGCAGAAGGGGCTGCTCTGCACATCAGAGCTTCATCTCCAGCTTGCCTATTCCTCATTTTTCCCAGCCAGCCCCCCAAAACTGTGGAACAGGCCCCACTATGCTGCCTCCGCTGAGGAGTAGCGACCTGGTTCGGGAACGACACCGCAGCCACACCCAGGCTGCTCGGGCCACCAGCTCACAGACACCAGTGTGGTGGATGGCAAATGGCGCTTATTAACTGGTTACATGGAGTTATAAAACCTCTGTTTGCTACATCACATCCGTTTGCTTACATTACAAGTTACGTGTTGCTTACCTTATCAGGGATACTAAACAACTAAGTGTTGAGGGAGGGGTTCTGTCTGCCCGTACAACGCGGTATCTTCTGATCGCCTGTCCCTAATCTCCCACACCACTAGGCTACCTGCAGCTGGGAGAACCTATTCAATGCCACTGAACTAGCCCAGGGAAAAAAAAGGCTAGAATTTGAATGGGTTGATAAAGAATTATTTGCAAATTCTGTTCTAGGCAGTTGTCCTAGGATGACTTTATGATGCTTATATCCCCAGTCATCTGTTCTGTTTGTGCTGTATATTGAGTTCTGTGCCTTTAAGACTGGTTCTGGGAGCAAGGAGAAGTGCGGAGTTTGTTTCGAGAAAACTGCCTGACTCCTCCACATTCTTCTCTGGACAGGGTGTTCAGCGGAGGCTTGGAGAGACTGCAGGATGGAGATTTCTTTTGCTTTTAGTTAGTTTCAGCTAGCTAGGGCAGAGAAGTTCCCTGGACTGTTTTTTTTTCCTTTTTCTTGGAACTGTTTAAACCTGCTCTGGACAGAAAGCCCAGGGGAGCACTGGGGGCTGCACCTGCAGCCCACTGGGGCCTGGACCTCGGCATTTTCCAGCAGCGCCGGAGGGACTGGGACTGAGGAGAGACTGAGAGAGAGCCGAGCTACACCCACGGCAAGGACTTTCTCAATTTGCCATCTCACTTCAGAAGGAGAGGTTTTATTGTTTCATATCATTCATTCTTTATACTTGTATGCACTTTTTTTGTTAAGTAAAATGGTTTTATCCACTTTTCTCTGAAGAGGTTTTTTACTGGACCAGTTGGAGAGAGGGGCCATTTGGGTTTGCTTCCCGGAGGGATCTCATTCAGGGATTTTCTCCCAGATTTGTCCCTAAACCAGGACAGCAGTGCAATGTGCTTTCTTTTTCCAGACAGTTTCATTTCCTCACCTTCCCATGTAGAGGTGTCCAATTAGCAAGGAAAAATGTAATCTCTTCATTAAAGGGAAGACTTAAGAACATCAGTAAGGCAGGCAAGAAGAAAATACATTATAGTTGGGTAATGGTAAAAATAATTGAAAGAAAAAGTAAAATCTTAAAAGACCAAAGTGTAGTTTGAGGCTAGGCTAAGGGAGAAAAAAAAGGTCAGAAACTACAGAAGAGGTAAGACAAGTCCAGAATATGAAATCCAAGTTCAGGTACTAAATGTTTCCAATTATCCAGCATACAACAACTCCCACACAAGCTACTAACAGTTTTGAGTTTCCCTTCATCCTGTACTCTGGGCAAGCCTTAGACCTTTAACCATGTTGGATTCTGGTTTGCCACGATAGGGGTGTAAGCTCAAACACTTGAAAATTTTGATACATCTAGACAAGATCTGGCTTTGAGTGGGAGAAAAAGCACTGTAGCTTTTCCTTTGGAAACTGAATAGTTAATAATCCTTCACGCTTTAAAAAGTCTTTTTTTCCGTTTCCTTGAATAAGAAGACATGAAGCATTTGTTTAAAATACAAAACAGCTGAACACTTAAAGCACTGCAGAAACATGTTAAACCCCTGCCAGGTTCACCTCTTCCATTTCCACTTCAGTGCACATAGAACAGACACTGAAAGGCTCCTGAAAAACATTGTAGAGAGATTATTTTTTTGCTTTGGGACAAATTTTACACCAGGGCAAAAGCTAAGTGGTAGGTTTGCTTTAGATACCTGAGAAGTGTTGGTATCTGCCATGCCATGCATTATGATAAGGGAATGGGAGAAAAAGAAAACAAAGTATAATAAGCTGGTTGTTTCTGACAAGAGTTTAATGCAGTGTAGTCCAGACAGAAAGGACAGAGACACCATAAGAGTGGCAATTAGCTTTATTTATTGGTTCTATTCCCCAGCTCCAGAAACCAATTTAAGGCCAGGGATCATAGCATGCAAAATGCATCTCCCATGTTTATTCAAGCTATATAAAAATGTCAGGTATTTTAGTCTCCTCCCAAGGAGTAGGGTAGCAATGGCCAGCATTGGTGCCCCAAATGTCTTTGGAGGACCAGCAGTACCTAACTGGTGTAAGGGGGTTCAATCCATGGATTACACTAGCAGGATGCCTAGCAGCTAGGTTTATATCCCTTCTAGATGCTGCAGAGAGGTTTCAGAGCTACCAGATCTGAGAAAGTGATGGGATATGAGGAAGGTACCATTGTTACCCTGGTTTTTCTGAGTTTTTTTATTGGCCTTTTGATTTTCATAAATGGAGTCAGATCTTTTAGTTACTGTAGAATATTAGAGCAGTTCTTCTACCTTTCCCACAGAAGTAATATAAACAAATCCTTTGTTTTTCATTCTTTGTCCTTTGTTTGCATATTTCTAACCTGAAAACAATTGTAACTGACAATTCATCTGGCCACTGAGGCTGAGGGGTGGAAACCCCAAAAAGCCAATCTTCTGCTAGACCCACAAATGTATAAAAGTAAAAGAATAAACAAAGGGGTCTCTTCTCTCCGCTCTTTCAGCTGGGAGCTGGATCAGAGGAACCTCTGCGAAAATCTCTTGTCTGCGTGTGATTGCTTTGTGTGTCTCGGTGACATACCATTGCTGCTGGACCTCAGTTTTTGGTTCAATAAGTGTGTTGGCAGTTGATGTTTTTGGAGTCACATCAAACCGTGGCTCAAGAGAGGAGCTGCAGGTCTGCAACTTGTAGAGACCCCTCTCATGCAGCATCTCTGGGCTGCCGTGGGGCCTGGCGGTGGAGAGACAACTCCAGCTCCCACAAGTGCCTCTGTGGGTGGATTGAAGAAATGCCAGTGACCACCTGATCGAGCTGATGTTTCCCTTCCCTTCCCCTCCCTTCCCTTCCCTTCCCTTCCCTTCCCTTCCCTTCCCTTCCCTTCCTCCTTCCTTCCCTTCCCTTCCTTCCCTTCCCTTCCCTTCCCTTCCCTTCCCTTCCCTTCCCTTCCCTTCCCTTCCCTTCCCTTCCCTTCCCTTCCCTCCCCTCCCCTCCCCTCCCCTCCCCTCCCCTCCCTCCCTTCCCTTCCCACACCTTCCCGAACCTTCCCGCACCTTCCCTTCCCGCACCTTCCCTTCCCGTGCCTTCCCTTTTCTCTAATTTGGAATCAGTTTCTCTCCTCCATACAGAAAGGCAATGATGGAGACTTTCTCTAAGTCTATTCCTATTTTGTTGGGCTGTGTGCTCAGAAAACTATGGAGTATTTAGTAAACAAGCAATTAGAGGCTGCTTAAAAACCACTTCTGCTGCCGGAAGGATTCAGTCCCCATCGCAGTATTCATATGATGCCATCACCACAGCAACCAAGCCTGTAAACAATGCCGGTGATCACGGATACCACACCAGTACTTGGTTTCACGATTAGAAACAAAAGCTTTGCCAGGCTGTATTTCTTTCCTGCTCCCTGACTGAAATGCTATTTGGATATTTTGCTCTGGAGTTTAAGTACATTAGTCTTTGACTGAAGATGTGAGAAAGAGGTTAAACTGAAGTGCTCCACCAGGTCACCTGGTTAGACCTTGACATGTTTTTTCTGCATTAGCAGAATGCACTGCATTAGCAGTGCGTGCCTGCCAGCATAATGACAACACATTTATTAACATTCATGGGCCCTGTTCCTTATGAAATACGACAAAACTAACATTTTATTATGGTATCTACAGAGTGGGATCAGTCTTTTGAGTTCCTCGTTGAAGACATCTAAGGAATTCTGCAAAACTATAGCATATAATGATTTACAGAAATATTTCATTCATCTGCAACCTGAAAACTATATAAATGTGAAGAGATGACCTTTGTAGAGTAAGATGACTACATCTTACTTGAGAATAATATCCCCATTCTATTATAATGTTCTAAGTTGATTATAACTCAGAACAAAGGGTTGTTTTGGCATAAACTGCTGCAAGGGGTCGATATGCCTGGGGCAGCTATATAGTACTGATGAAAAAGCCTGAAAAAGGTGAGGGTCTAATCTACTGCCTTAAAACTCACGTCAGAACATTCAGTATGGGTGAACAGTTGTTGCTGTGTTTTAATATCCTATGGTTTATTCCTTCCCTCCCCGCCCCGGGGTGGTAGTTTAGCCTGGGTTGTCTGTCTTCTCTGATACCTACCCCTATTCCCGAATACTCCCTGTCAATCCTTCCTGGTGCCAGCCCCTGTCTGGACTGCCCCTTGGGGAATCCCCTATTCCCCTAGGCTCCATTGGTCTGCTCATATAAATCTCATCACATTGGCCTTTCCATTGGGTTTATGTTTTGTAAACTTTCCCTTGTGTTCCTCCTTGGTTTTCTCCCTATTGGCCCCTTGACCTCAAACTCCACCCTGCTTCTGTCCCTTAAAACCCATGGTCCAGGTTTGTCCCATCTTCACCTCTGCACTGTATTTGAGTTATGTGATGTAATAAAGGAATCTCAGACTGCATGTGGAGCCCACTACGCTCCTCTTTACACTGACCAGCAGCTACCGCTTTGGACTCCAGGACCCCGGAGGTTGTGTCGTGCCTCTGCAAAGTGCCTTATCACCAGGCACGAGAAGACAAGCAGTATTATAGCCAGGAGTGAGAGTCTAACATGACCCGAACCCTAGATAAGCACAGTGTAGAAAACCTTACACTGACACAGCCTATCTTAATGACTATTTGCAGTGATTTCATCTAAAACAGGATGTCTAAAATTGAGTTGTCTGTTATTCTCCATTGGCTGAAGAGACCTTTAGATTGACTAGCTCTGGTTTAGACACATCTTAGAACGCAAAGTCATGGAGAGATGGATCATCCCTTTGCAGCCGTTTTTGACACCAACAAGTTTATTGTCTAACCATTCAACACACAGATTTAAGAGAAACTTCACTCTGAAGCCAGTTAGAACTGCTTTGAATCAATCTATTCTGGCTGCAGCTGGAGAGCTACGGTCCTTTCTGGGAAGATGATGATGGTCCTTTCCGGGAAGATTTATTGAATTGGAAATAATAATTAATTTGTTTTCTTGTTTTGCTCATTGAATTAAAAATTATTCTTCAGCTCTCTGAGTGCTTCCTCAGCACAAGTAATTCCAAGAATTAAATGCATAATTTTTGGTGGAATTAATCTGAGCATAATTATTTTGGATATCTTACAGGATGTCTTTTTAACTCCAATTCCATGTAGCTCATGTCCTCCAGATGGAGACATTCATGGGATAAAGCAGATGAAAATCTGCAAGACTTAAGGAATGAGGAGAATTCACCAATGCAGATTTTAAGACTATCCAGACCAAAACATGTCTTTGGTGTTTTTTGGGACAAATGGTTAAATATTTATGACCTTTTTTCTTCAGCCTTGCTGTTTTTTTATGACTGCATCAGACATCAGATAATCTTAAAAAGTTTACAGAATTTAATGTTTTCATACATTTTAGTTCCATTTCTTCCATCAATTCAGAAAGCAAATTATACATTCCTCATTTCATGTCTCGTTCTACAGAGGGGGAATAATGCCAGGTGCTTTGAGTGATTAGCTACAAAACACGAATCACAATTACTGAATCATTGAAGTGAGCATTTCACAAACAGACTTCAGCCTGAAGTTTATTTATGCAAAACTACTCCACAACTTCTTGTAAACAGCAAATAGTCAAGAAGGAGAAAAACTATTTTTTTTAATTTGCACATCAAATGCAGGTCTGCTTTAAAAGAGAACAGTAATTGTAATTTAAAAAATTGAGCAAATACATGATCTACTGAGGGTTTTCTTCCTTTGACAAAAAATATATTCTTAAATTTTAACTGGTTTTTTCCCCTAATTTACATGTTAATTATGTTAGTTTAAACACCTGTAGAAGACTGATCATGCATACCTGATGTTCATTTTAGTTGTAAGACTGTATAATCTAGCTAGGTTAAGCAGCATTTTACAGTTACAGTTATGCCTTAGTAAAGGCCATCAACTTAAAGTGAGAGAGACTTATTTTAAATTTTCTTTCACATTTCATGTATCTCTTCCACAGACATTACTACTCTTTCTGATCTGAACAGTAAGCAAATGTGACATTCACACAATGACTTTAAAGTTGTCACGATTAACCAAGCAGGAGACATGAACAGAAAAAGGAAGCATCACACTATAGAAATGCAGGAAATAGTTAATTTTTATTTTTTAGAGACTGCTAACATAATTCCATTCCAGATGGCAGTGAGAGTGCAAATCTGTTCTGTTCAGTGAGGATATGGGTGTTATAATAGGCTCCAATGGATCAGATTTATTTTTCAATATTTTTTTCCACAGAATACTTTAACCATTTCAGACCACAGCAATTTGTTTTGTACGCTCAATATGAAGTATTCCTATAAGATACTGTGTGTCATTACTCTTCACAAAATACCATACTATGGAGATGATTCCTCTCCAGGGGTGTTTCTTCTTAGAAGCTGATAAATTGATCAGTCTATTCCGTGTAGGATCTTCTCTTAAAGCCAAACAGTTTAGGAAACAGACTCCCTCTCTTTCCACAGCCTTTTCCCTCCTTTGACTCCTTCACTGATGTTCCACCTTCAAAGGATTTTTTTTCCTGTATAAGGATTCCAGTGTCTTCACACTCCTCAAAGCAAGAAAGCTTATGGATTACTTCTCCTTCCCTTTGTGATGCTCCTCAGTCTCCTCGGATGCTAGGAAGTCTGTAGCTTTACAAGAATGCTGGTCTGATAGTCTTCATTTCATCCCTAAGTATCAAAGTTCTAGGGAGAACATGAGGCTATTAGCATGATTAGGTTAGTGTCCTTCATTCCTTTATAGCCAGTTCACTCATGTTTCAATGCAAAACAAAAATAAAGGTTGTGAAACCTTGATATTTTAAATTTAAGAGGGATACTGATTTCCCTACACAAGCCCCATCATGCTGCACTATCTGTCCACAGCTGCACTGTCCCAGACCTATCCCTCAGCATCTAGCACTGTTCTGCTTTCTGAGGCCCTGCTGCTTGGGCGTTTTCTCTCAAACCTTCCTATGTTCTCTGTTCTAAATGATGGCACTCTTAGAAAAATTGCTTTCAATACAGAACATGTTTTTTCTTGCATCAGGAGCTTAATGAAGCATCACAAAATGGAATACATTTGATAAAGTCTCTGGACTACCTACTTCATGGTAAGAGCCAAGAATCTGACAAATATTGTGTATATGTGTTGAGAGATAAAGAAATGAGAATGAATTTCACTCCTTCCAGTTATCTACACCTCACCACTCAAAAACAATGGTTGTTGTTTCAAAATCCTTTCTGTATTTTCTGTCCTGCTTTTCTTTGCTGTATTGAGGATTTTCATTTGTGTTGTAAGACAGTTGTCCAACATGTGCTTTAAAATTGCCTTCAAAAATACTCCTTTGATATGGAAAAGAAGAACTATGGTCTGCACAAGTGTCTCTTTTTCTTTTCAATGGCACATTAAAGAGACATAAGTCCTTACTCCAGTAAGGTAACCTGAAGTACCTATTGGTACCTATTGAATTACCTATGGTACCTATTTCATTTTAACCTGCTAATGTTTGACAGAAGACCAATGATATTGATTAACATATCTATATAAACTAAAAGCAAAATAAGACTAGTTTGCTTTAAGGTAACATTTGTTCTGATACAAGGTGAATATTTATACTAAGAGATTAATAAATAGTTCAATAAGCACTGGAACTTGCAATTGTGGTATGTGTGAAAAAAACGGAAAAGCTGGGAGTAGAAGACTGAGCTTTCATGCTCTGGACCTGCTCAGTAACAATTAAGAGGTAATTGTGATATAATTATATTTGGGTTTATTTTGTTAATTTGCATTTTTTCATAACTTTTTTAAAATTGCAGTATTTCTTAAGCATGTACAGATTTTTACTCAGAATTTAAGCTGTCCACAATGACCAGAATATTCAAGGATTAAAGCATATTGTTTTCATTATACTGACGCTTGGAAAATGAGATCAACTGTCAAACCAGTCAGAAGTCTTTGTTCACCTCTTAAATAAGTTGAAAGAAGGAAAGTACAGAAGTATAGTCCCCAACTTCACTTTCATGACTGTACAACTATACTGGCAATTTTCACTACAAAACTTCAACTAACTTTAATGAGTGTCTTTTTATTAAAATCGAAAAAGACCACTGAAAGTGAGTTGACTGTATTGCAAATGTACATATCTCACATAGTTTATGCCATACTATTAAGGATTTCTTTCTCCTTCCTTTAATGGATTCTCTCAGTCGAATTAGAGTGAATTAAATCTTAAATGTAATGTTAAGGACATGTCTATGACATAGTAGTTGCTTACACACTGAATATTCCCATGTGCATATGTCTGTACCTGATTCAGATATTGATTTGAGTACTACTTGTCCCCTTATAAAGCTGAATTCAGGCAGTAAATCTGACTATGCAGGTGATGAAGTATTTGACATTGATTTTAAGAACAGGACTATGCAAAGTAGATGGGAAAAAAAAGTAGAGATTTTTTTCTCAGACACTTGTTGAAATTTCTGGAATATTTAATTGCAAATAGACCTGACGTATACAACATATAAAAGAAATAATATATTTGTCTGATTTTATAATGGAAATTGAAGGGCAATGTATTGTAACTAACCAACCAGTTGTTCTGTTTCTCTGCAACTTTGCATGTTGTTACACTTCAGAAAACACATTTGTGCTTTAGTATCTGTTCATCCATTTCATCACCAGGATGCTCAGATGACTCCTAAAACACCAGTCATTGTTTACAGAAATAAAAATTATGTTTTCTGAAGGCTGCCAAGTGGCTTATTAACGACACAAGTATACCCCAATTTAGTTTTTTCGAGGGTTTGTTTGCTTGTTTTTAGTAAATATACCAAAATAATTACTTCTTAAACACTAATTGGAAAAAAACCCAAATTTCACTGTGGAGAAAATAATGTTCTCAGTATACATTCAATAATATAAATGTAGTGTCCTTCCTCTGGGTTCTTTAAAATTGCAGAAATGTGTCTCAGGGATGGATGTGCTTATGTTGTGATCAGATAGGATCCCAGAAAATTATAATTATGAAGAGTAAAAAAATTCTTTCAGAACTAAATGTATCGGTAAGAAGAAACCAGAAGTGTTTTAGATCACTGATGCATGCTGCGTGACAGGAACCATTTCCCTTTCCACGGACAATAAACCACACGACACTGGATAATGAGCCAGGAAATGGCAATTGATATGGTTGCAACATCATTTCATGGTGAATAGCATGATTAACTCATACAACATACATGATGTGTAGATGGATTTCACTTTCTGCTTTACTGTATAATGCTATTTTAAACATGGATGTAAAGTGAGTTGGAATTTCTTGGCAATGGCTTCAAATTATGTTCAAAGTTGTTCAAAATGGGGAAGAGGATTTATCTAATTAACATGTTTCCCACCAAGACATTCTTAAAATAATAACAGTTTTATAGGAAAATAAAAATTCTTTTTTACTTGCCTACACTGCTAAGTTCTTATGTTCTTTTCTTTAACTGAGAATGAAGCTCTCATTCTCACGTCCAAAGCAGACAAATGAAATTGTTGGCAAACTGCAGATTAGGGAATGTGTATACTTAGAGGCTATGGAAAAATCTTGCTATTCCACTTTCTGAAAGTGGAAAGCAGTGGGAAATGGCACTAAATTACTAGCAGTGATTCACAGTGATGAGGAGCTATTCTCATAAATTAGAAATTGTGAAACAGTAATAAGAAAACTGTTGTTTAAAACTTAACATATAAAGTTGTCACACTTTATGCAATATTGCACATACTCAACACATGAAGGATTTAAGGGCTCTAAAGCACTATAAACTGTTTGTTGGTTTTCAGATTTCTTTTGTTATCACATCCAACAAAATCTGAGTTTGATCTTCATGGTCCAGAAATAAAAGCACTTTCTGGAGTCTGTGTTTTCCTGCTGCTGGGTATCAACAGTGGAAATCTTCTCCAAATCCACAGATATATTCTCCAAAGAGATCTATGAGATAATCCTTTACAGAAGGAAGCAGGTCATATTTATAAAAAGGGCTGCCTTCTGATTGAATGCTCCTTACATTTATGGACTGCAATCATTCTTTGCATAAGAAAGAAGGAGATTTGTTTAAGTCCATGGGAGATTAAAGTTTCATACAAGTTTAATTCCACAATACCGAATATTGTGACTATTAGTTCTGAGTTCAGAATACCGAAATGTCTGTGACAGTTGCCCCTGTTCACAGAGACTTGGCACTGTCCAGAGCACAGTCCCACCACATTCCCAGAGCTGTCTGAAAGTCCCTGCACTGGGACCCTCATGGAGTTGTGGCTACACGCCAGCAGTTGCCACACAGCAAGTCACTCAAAAGAGGACAGAAAAAACATTTTCCAACAGATTCAGAGCGACACCTTCCCACAACTATCAGGGCCAGCTCTCAGTGAGCCACTGTCTGCTGTCTGCCCCTGAGAAGTAAGGCACAAGACCTCCCATGTTCTGTATGCAATCCTTGCTCAACTACTATTGTCAGTGCCTGGAAGTATTGGGACTAAGTAGTAGGTGGGAAATAATTTGCAGAAGTAGATGTGAGAGCATGTTGTCACCCAGATATTATGTCACTGAGATATGTGTCAGCCATTCTGATGCATTCAGACTGCACTGAACTGTACCATTGCTGTAGTTCATCACCTGACATGGGAGTTGTGGGTTGCATGGAGTCATGATCCACATTGTCTTTGTACTGTTCACCCTCACTGCAACCCGAGTCCAGAAAAAGGAAAGGGTAACAGAGTACTGGTATAGACATGAACAAATAAAGACATCAAGGCACATGCAAGATGAGATATTCTGTATCCAGACAATATTTCTATTTGATGCTTCTGAACCAATTTCTCTGTTCATTCTATATTGATTGAATCTGTACCAGTGTTCTTATGTACTGACCATGGATTCTGCTGGGACCTGGTTGGAAAAAGATGCAGCTGGACTGAGTAGTCCTTTCCTTCCTACTGAGTAGGAGGAAAAATGGACGGTAAATCAGTCCAACCACACACTGGAAGGGGCAAAAGAGCTTTATATAAATCTAGTTTCTCATCCACATGGTCTGTCACTGGCCAATACCATTTAAGCTTCTTCTAGCAGGATGTATTTGAGAAGTTCTCAACAAGTTAGTCAGAGAGAAAACCATTAAACATTGCTAAATATATATATACATATATATGTAACATAGACTGCAAAACAGAGGCTGTTTTCTCTCTACACAGAGAAAACAGTATGTACAATTGCCTTGTTATGTAACATATTCTTCATGAGACATCCACTGGGTTACTCTGAGAAATGAGACCTTAGGTCTAGCCTAGAATGATCATTCTAATATTCTTAAGGTGTGGGAGTTTGTTACGTAAAATTTGGTCTTCTGACAACATTGATTTTTGTCATTTGGGTAGCAGTGGCAGAGCAGAAGCCCTTGGCGGGGTAAACTGTCTCTATAAATCAAAGGTCTTGAAAATGTGTGAGTGTTGCAGCGATGCTGCCTATCACCCAGGTGGCTGTCCACAAGTCATTTAAGAGGAGGGCAATTTCTGGCTGAAGCTACAGCTGTGCATATGGTCCACCCTTGTTAAAGCGTTTCAGTGAGATTCACTTTATATTCAGGAGAGCAATCTTTCTTAAAATGCACTGGCAAAAGAGACAGTCCTTTGATGAACTAAAAAGTCTTTAGGAAGTTTACCAGGATGCAGCTGATGAAGAGACATGTTAGCTCATGCACCAAACTCCGCAGGTGATGAGGACCCTGCCAAGCCTGGAGTTTTGGTTTATACAGTTCAAGGGGGCACAGTGAGGAGCAGTGACTGTCTGTGCAGCTTTCTCAGGCTTCCAACTCTCCTTATTCTGACATAACGAGTCATTGGCATTTTGCAGGATTTAAACAGTCTGGATAGCTGAAGAATTTGCCTTCAGGGGAGTTTAGTGACCACTCTTAAATAAGAATGCCGACAGACTTGTGGAGCATCTCTGCTGAACTGAGAAGTTTCAAGCAAATTTCACTTTTCTAAATACTGAATGGGCCTGATCTTCAGCATGCTGAAACAAATTTGACTTTCTTCAAATACATTAAATTTAATCTATTATGAAGGAATTCAAATTATGCATTACAAGTTGTTCTTTTAAACATAGTATTACAGCTAGTTGCTCTGAAAAATTCCTAAATTAAGAGCTGACTGAAAGAAAAATCTTTAGATGATAGCTTTCATCACTTTGTGTTTGCCTGTTTTCTTCCTCCATTCATAAAACAGTGGATTATTAAAAGCTGATAAATATTGCCAGAAAGTCGTCTGACCAGATAATCTGAGGCAAAAGTGAGCCAAAGAAATGTCTCCTTCTGACAGCCAAAGTTGTTCTAGTAATATAAGCAGCATAACCTAACAAGAACCCCCCTTTTTATGGGAATACATACTTGTGATGTGGACTGTTTTTAATAGGACTTCAGAGATTAGAGTATTAAATTAAACACAATGGATAGAAATGCTAATGAGGGCTACAGGGAAATGAGAATGTACCACACAAAGAAGAAACATTAAAATATAATACTCTTTTCTGTCTGTGAAATACATCAACCATAACAGCATTTCACAGAGAAACTGCTTACAATTACTCTTCCAAATGAGTGAGATAACATTGTCTCAGAATTAAATAATTTATGTGCAAAAGCTTTCATTGGTGTAAATTTGTTTATAACACCCTTTTGTCCAATATATATTCAATTTGATATCTCCAGAGTGATGAATGACTTGTGTCTGTGTATATTCTCAGCTTCATGGGTTCTGATGCCCAAATCTCATTATAAAATATTAAAGTTTCAATGATTAAATTCTCCTATATGCATTTAAGATGGCATCCATTAATACATTGTTGTTGGGAGGTAACAGTAATTGCCTTTGACTTAGCTATTTACTTGGCAGAGGGAAGAATTTTTTGAGAGGAGGTGTTTCTACAAACTGTTAGTGGAGGAATTGCTGTTTCAGTTTTTTGTGACATTAGTGTACCATTCTGAGGTACAAAGGAAAAATAATATCACTAAGAGGCTAGAGGATTTCTTATTAATGTGTTTTTTTCATGAGGTATGGGTCTCAGAAATCAAACCACAAAGCAGCAGTTGAGGAACTCTTAGAGCAAAAATAAAATTGTTCATATGTCATAGATTTTAGATGCAAAGTTTACCCATAAAATAAAAATCTCTTGGCTTTCTAGCTACTCTCGTCTCAAGTCTTACCTTAAAAGAAGCAAGATTGCCAGCCAGGCTAGGGCAAGGAGAGTCATACATTCCCCTAATACAACTATAGGGGAAAGGGCTGAGCAGCAACTCACTGTGCTTGATAAGAATTAGAAACCAGTATTAGGAGTGTCACAAAATTAGGGGATCTGGCACATGGGGCAAAAGATCATGGAAACAGTGATGACTACAATGAAAATGGATAAGGGAAATAGAGGAGGAATGTAAGGAAGATTAAAATGTAAATAATTAACTACTGCACTGGAAAGAACAACAGAAGCATGGGAAGCTAGAATGGGAAAAAGGAAAACAGACAACAAAATAAGGCAAAAGGAAAAAAATAAAGATAAGTCAACTAAAATGGAGTGAATAGGATGGTGTATCACATCTGTATGACAATACTGGATAGAGAAAACTATGAAGGCACACTTTGAAAGGCAGATCAGAAAAAACTAGACAAAACTTGGCCTTTTTTCTAGAGGGAAATTATTTTTCTGGATTTCTCTTTGCCATCTATCCAACAGCTGGAAAGGCTGGAAAAACTAACATGGGTGATTTAAGATTTTTCAGATTTAAGATAATAAACTACCAACTAGAAAATGGGATGAGAAGAAGGGTGAAGCTGCTTTTGAAACTGTAGGAATAGGACTGGATAAAACCACTGAAGAAATTCTGCACTATTGACATAGCTATCTTGTCTGTCATGGGCTCTCTAGGTGCTGGTTGTAGGAGATCTCACAGCTAGATTCAAAAGCAGTCACTTATTTGATTTTAAAACCCTTTTTTGCTTTTAGAAGTATTGTAGGGCATTTTCAGTACCTTTCAATCCATTTATGAGACCTTGTGTAGTGGATTATGTAACCTAGAAATGTGTATTCTATTTCATCTGTTGAAGGCTGTTTTTTTGGGGAGATGTTTTGTCCTCCTCGTGCTCCTCCAGGGGGAAAGAGGAGGATGCCTTCTGATAATGGCCCAGTCATTAAATCCCGGTGGGGCATTGTTTCTTATCTCTTTCATCACCCCTCCATCATCCAGGGGGACATCTTCTGATAATGGGCCATTAGGGCCCACCAATGACATGACACATTCCATCATCCCCATTGTGAGATGCTCCACACAGTGTGGGAGGAGCCAACTGTTCCCAGTTAGGTAAAAACTGGGACTGAAGGACACAAGGTATCCTGTTTTCCCATTGTATTCTATCTCACCACCACTGGACTTTCTACAGGACCATCTCTATTCCACAGAACCACATCTGTTACTCCAGGAGGACTTACGTGGACTGTTTCCAACACCCTGACCACCAAGGTGCCAGTCTGTATCCCTGACTCTCTCTGTCAGGGTTTTTTCCAGGATCCTTGTTTGCTTCCTTGATTGGTTTTTTTGTTTGTTTTTGTTTGTGTTTTGTTTTTGTTTGTTTGGTTTTGTTTTTGTAGGATTTTTGTTTGTTTGTTTTACTACTACATTTCTATTTTCCTTTTTATTTTTAATATTCCTAGTAAGTAACTGTTACTCCTATTTCCATATCTTTGCCTGAAAGCCCCTAATTGCAAAATTTTAATAATTGGAGGGAAGGGGGTTTACATTCTCCATGCCAAGGGAGGCTCTAGTTTCCCCTGGCAGACAACTGTCTTTCAAAACCAAGACACCTTGTTATCTTTCCTTGCTAAACAATCAGAGCAACAAGCCTAAAATAACAAGTGGCAAGAGCATTTTAACAGACAGGAAAAAAAAAAAAAAAAAAAGCTAAGCAGGGAAGAGCCTTTAGTCCTGACAGTTTCAGTGCCATAGATACAAGTAGTAATAAAGTTTTAGGAACATAGTAGTTGCATATACAGGTTTATTTTCAGAAATTACTTTGATTTATAATTACCTTAATGAATGCACTAAAGCAAAGGCATAGAGTTATGTAAGAAACGCCAGATGGGAACCGTAATCAAATTTGCTGATGAAACCATTTAAGAGAGAAAACAATAATCCCAAAGGTGAGTATACTGAAATAATAACTTCTGTTAATGCAAAAGAGGTACAAACTCCTATATCCTAAATTATGAAAAAAGGGTTTATGGCTTTTTATCTGAATGTATCACTTAGGTATGCTAATCTTTGGGGTTTGAGGGGTGTTGCTGTTTATTTTTCTTTTCTTAAAATAGATCCTATTGAACTTTTACAATATGCATTTCTTTGTCATATCTTACAAAAAAAAAAAAAGAATCATTAAAATTAGGCAAATATTCAAAGACATTTTGAAAAGGAGATTTTTAATTCATTTTATTATTCTTCTCACAGTTTAATTCAAGTAAGTAAGAGTAAATTTAAACAAATCTTGAGGTTATTGTGAAGTAATTAAAGATCTAAACAAAAAAAAAATCCACAGATCAAAAGCATTTAAGGAAATCAGAATTTGGTATTGAACTGTTCACATAAGAATGCAACGTGTTCTATCTTTCTACTATCAATTATGTGTTTGCATTAATGTCAGAGATAAATAAACAGCTGCAGCTTCGAGCTTCTTCCCTTAATGCATGCAACTCATTGTCTCATCAATTATACCTTAATGTGCATTTTAGCATTATTTTGTCAGGCAAAGATGGTAAAAGACACAGCAATCAAGAAAAAAAAATCCTGGCAACTCTGAAGCCTTTAACCTGGCCATGTCTCTGCCTGCTTTCTCAATTTACGTGTTTTTGCAAATTCAGCATTCAGTTTAAAACCTGATTTTAAAGGGCTAATCTGAAGTTCCCTTTTTACCTGCAGCCTCTAATTCACCTTATTGAGCTGAGTGGTTTTCACTTTTAGGGCACTCCCATTGCATAAAAAAAATAAGAATTAAGTATGAAGCAAGAGGGAGCTGCAGTCTTTAGATGCAGTTCGGTCTGTCAGGTGTCCCACACACCTAACACAGCACACACTGATGTTAGCCAAGCACAAGAACACAGGCTTCGGAACTTCTGGGAAATACATGCAGAAGATAGATACAAAACTCTCTGGAGCTCTAAACAAAATGCTAAGGTTGACGCCCATGAAAACAGTGTCCAAACAAAGAAAAATCAAACAAGGTTCAGTCACAGATCATGTTTGCCCCACCCAGGTTACCCAGGTCACCTTCAGATGTAGGACACAGATGTTCCCAACTTGGTACACCAGGCACCACCTGAGGTCAGCCTGCAAGCTTGCCCAGGGGAAGAGACAGGAGCACGACACAGGTCATTGCTAAAGTCCTCTCTGGCAAGGTTCCTCCTTTATGAAAAGCAAAACCCTATCTCTGCCCAGGGTCTCCTCCACTTTCCCCCCACCAATACCCATGGAGCTTCATGCTGGAACCTGGAGGCTGGGGACCTGGTGAGAATGCAGCTGAGTGTTCATTGGGGAATTCAAGAAGGCAAGACCTGATATGAAAATATACTCCCTCTTGCCACCCCCTGGCTCTCGCTAGCTCAGTTGTTCAGGGGTTTTAGGGAAATATATTTCATAGAGACAGAATAAAGATTTCAAAAGAGTGGCTCTCACCCCCAGGCTTCTGTCCAAGCTTTATTCTTCATGTGATGTTCCAGGAGCCAGAGAAGAGAGAGAGCAAACAGGAAGAGACAGGGGTTTATCTAGTTTTGGGCCAAGGGAAGATATTGGCCCTGAGCCAATAGGGTCAGGAGTAAGTATGATAGGGAAAAAGGGTTAAACTACATGACACAGGTTTCAGGGGGACTCTGAGGGGAAAAACCATTCCTCAGAGGAACACAACACTAATAAACCTCACAGCATCTGCAGGTTCAAATCACCAGCTTTCACTTAAAAGGGATTTATGGAGGTCCCCAGGAGAAGTTCTGAGGGCATTCATGCAGCACATTGATTCAGCATGTGCAATGCTTGAAGGCAGACCTGAATCAGCTTTCTTGGCAGCACACCCAAGAAATGAAGGGGTACAAACACCACCTGTTCTACTCAGAAATTGCCTTGACGGTGTCAACTGATACATTGTCCATAGTTAAAATGTATTTCTTTAATTGTGATTCAGTGACTTAAACTGGATCAGAACAACAAAGAAATGTTATGAGTGAGAAAGCTTTGTTTACACAGCCTGGCTGACCAGTCTGCTCAGCTTCCCTTCCAGTGACTTATTTCCACTCCCTGCTGTGAGTGAACCTCAGAAACTCCTCCAAACTCAAGCAACCTAATTCAGTCACTGCATTTCCTCCTGATTAATTTGTTCTCGACTGGTTTACACTTCAAGCCTTCCCCAAAAGGGACTGCACCATGTAGCTCAGCAGCTACATGCTGACACATGCACCCATGCTCTCACCTCCTCAGATGCAGCAACACAGGCATGAGTACCTATGGCCCATGGTCTGAACTCCAGTGTGCTGCACTCAAACCCCAAACACACACATGCACAGAGAGCAGAGAGCACACACCCAGCAAAGGAGTGAGTATTGGAGTTTAATGGGATGGCAGCACAGACCATGCTGGCAGGGCTAAGGGTGTGGCCAGACAAATGTACTGACCAGGAAACTCCAAAGGCAGCTGGCCCCTTATTTCCTCTTGCACAACCTCAGATTGCTCCTCCCAGCATCCTATAATGAGTTCCATCCTCCAGGCCAGGGAATCCCCCAAATAGTCCATGCCACATCTCTGGGGACTGACAATGCTGGGTCTCACCTGACCTGTGGGGGTGATGCTCCTGGGACAGCACTGGGGGCTGGTGCTCACCTCTCTGACTGGGACACTGGGACTCCCCCACTGCCCTCTGTCCCCATGCCCCTCTGCGTGGGAAGGGGTGAGCCTTTAGCAGATACTCTAACAAGCACCAGCACCACCAGTAAAAATTCTTCCATTTTGACTGATACTGAATCAAAACAGGTTGGCACCTTGTGGTCATTTATTCTCCTGTTCTTATAAAGC
This sequence comes from Hirundo rustica, assembly GCF_015227805.2. Classification (NCBI taxonomy): domain Eukaryota; kingdom Metazoa; phylum Chordata; class Aves; order Passeriformes; family Hirundinidae; genus Hirundo; species Hirundo rustica. Next base: position 17,505,330 of record NC_053450.1, read on the forward strand.
AGAAATAAAAAGGAAATGAAATTTTTAAAAGGACTGACAGCACTCCCTCTATGATAGAGAATAAAGAAGGCTGGAGTGGAAGGACTTATCATTTGTCCAGATGTACCCTCGCAAACTGGAAGCCCTTGGCAGCGTTGGTGAGGCAGCCAGGCACAGCTAACTGCTAGCCAATGCCCCTGGATAAAAAAAGGGGCTCATGTGGCACCAGGCAACTGGCCCAGCTGTGGACTCTGAATCACCCAGTGATTATGAACAACTGTGAGGGTATCCATGAAAAACTCGTTCTTACTCACCCATGGCCGGTTCCCAGCTCCCAAACCTGTGCTCCTTTATGTGGCAGGATAAGCACTGCCTTGCTGAGGTGGGAAAACAGAGCCAAGCACAACCAAATGGGCAGGCTAAAAGGAGCAGGTGACCCCTCGAGTTTTTTCCAGGAGACACCAGAAGGAATTACATCCTAATATTAAAAGAGCACAGAGTTAGCCACTGAATCCCAGATGAATGGGCAAGGACATTCAGCAGCAAGGCCAGGCCTGTTTTGAGGAACTGAAGCAGTGTTATTTAGTGAAGATTTTACTACAGATTTCCGAGTTTTGGAGCCTAAAGGCTTGCTCCTCTACATCCTTTGTTGTTGTGAAAGGGCACCCAGTGGAAGTCATACTGCCAGCTGTACTAAAGAGATGCTTCAAAAACATGCTGGACAGGATACAAATGGAGAGAATAGCAACCAGATGATTCAATGCTGGCTGCACATCTTTTCCCAGCTGCCAATAGCACAGGGTCTGAGTCAATGGGCTGCAGCAGCCTGTCTTGTAAATAATCCTCTACATGTTTCTCTGCTGCAGAACTACTTAAAGCAAAAAGTGGTGTAAGATAGCCCATAGTTGTCTCTTCCTTATAACAAGCAGGACCATTCACTGTCTCCTGTGTCATTCCTGACGGTATGTTTCTGTGGTGCAGAAGTGTGTTGGGGTGTCAATGTCCTCTTGAGCTATACCAAAAAAGGATTTCAGGTATCATGTGATGAACTGTGTATAGAAGATTTTGAATTGAATTAACCACATCTTAGTATTCCGTTCTGAGAAGACAGAAAACAGGATATTTTCAAACATAAGCTCTGGATAAAATGCTATCATTTTAATTTCCTTGTGCTCCAGAGACAGCCAGATACAGCCTACTCTTCTGAACAATTCACAGCATGGATTTTTCATTATGGAATTTTATCAGAAAGTATGCATCTTGATAATGGAGCTGCACCAACTCTAGGGTGCCTTTGACCACAGACAGACAAAACTCCAAGGGATGGGGAAAAGGAACTCTTACAGCAACCATCACAGAAACATTCTCCTGGGACTTAGTATTGCTTCCCCTCAAAAAACCTTTTAGGCCATTTGTGACCTACTGCTAAAAGGAGCTGATGTAATTGCAGAGAGCAGACACAGCACCCAGTGTTCCTCTCTAGGGCAGGACTCAGCTGCAACGTCAGGCAGGGCAGAGCTATGGCAGGGCTGGAAAACAGAACTCCTTCAGTTTAGCTGAGGCAGAGAACAAAACTTCACATCTGCACTTAATAATGCTTCTGGGCCTGTGGGTGAGGGTGGAGGTCTCAGGTGAGGTTAGTGAATCATGGATGCACCTGGGCTCTTGAGACCATTCTCTGCTAGCTGTCACCTGGGAAATGTGGTGGCCTCTCAGAGAGCTTGTGTCCTGTCTGCAGCTCTTCATTGATATCTCAGGTATGCAGTGGGTCCTCAGATGTTAATGGCCACCTACACACAGCCAGCTGAGCTAAGCTAGCCAATGCATGGGATCTGTCAATAAATTAAGAGGTCAAAACACACATATCACACACCTGGTGTTAGGTTTGGAAATGTTGCTGTGTCAGCAGACTTGTAAGTGTTGAATCATTTGCCTAATAAGAAGGAGAAGTCTGGTAGCATTTGAGATGCTCTTGTGTATCTAGGATATCTGTACAGGACTGGCAGATGTGACAGGAGCAGTTATATGAGACTCAAAAACTTTTTCAACAAATACTGCAGGGAGTTAGGATACTGTGGGACACCTTAATGATGGGTCACCGTATTTAGACAATCAAATCACAAGTTATTACTATGGTTTAATCTAAAGAACTTTCAGACAGCCAGGCATTTGGTTTTTATGTCAAGATGGTCTGAATGGTGGGTTTGATTTTTCTGACTAGACCTCCCTTGCTCGTACTATTTTAGGTGTGAAATTTCATGTACATCCTAACACATCTACTCTTCCTCCTGAGTTAGCCCTCAGAGACATATTGCTCTGCAGTCCATTTTACAGTACAATGTCGTGGCCATCTGGGATTGCAGCCCAGACTCACTTTGTTTTGGCATAGCTGAGGAGAGAAACACCGTTGTTCCCAGAATGAATTTTAAAATATTTCCACATTGAAGAGACAGATAAACACAAAATTCTTATAGAAGATCAATGCTGTGAGGAGTGGCAACTGCTTTGGCACACTTCTGAGGTGCACCACTTTGAAATGGTGCAGGTTCAAAGCTCTCTAAAACATTCTGTGAAAACCCCTTTCTTTAAGGCACTGCAAGTCAGAACTCAAAAACTACAGCGCAAAAATAAAATAACATTAGGTCAATATTCTTTAAAAAAAATGGCTGAAGCCATCCCAGCATATCTCCAGTTTCAAAAAAACTTGGATATTTCAATTACTGAAACACTTTACAGGCACTTACAGTTTTTACAGTAATTATGACATTGTTGACGTTATGTTAATTCTCTTCTACCTCGGAAGATTCTAATTGTCTTTGGTTTTTATTTAACAATATGTGTTCCCAGGACATAACGCTTGATTTACTTTTTGTCAATTAAATTTTCTCTTTTCAATTTATCCAAAACTCTATGTGAGCATTTCTTAATTAGTTTTAATTTCATTTTAAGCTCTGCCAGTTCAAATTGTCTCCAAGTAATTAATCAAATTTCATCCTCAGGAGACAGTTATTCCATCTAGATTTTGTAATAGTTTATCATACAGTTTATAACAGACTTGATAATAGTTATTCAACCGAGCAGGATTGTGCAATTTCTGTAGAAATATGACTCACATACTTTCATATCCTATAGCTCTAAAAATGAGTTGTTTCCAGTTTCCACAAAAATAGATTAACTAGATTTAAAATACATGTGGGGAGTACCAAAACCGGAGTTTCACTCAATTTTTGATCAAAACCCACCAAGAAGAGAACCCTTGCCAAGAAGAGGCAAGCAGTGACAAACTGCATTTTTCTGATGGTCTGTGGTCTCACAAGGTTTGCTGAGAGTTTCTTTTATCCCGGGGGTTTGCTGAGCACCAGCCAGAGCCTGCAAAGGGCTGGGGTCTCTCATCTCCCTGGTGGTGGAAGCCCCTGCTTCCAGGCCTGTCACTTTAGCAGGACGGAGTCTGTTCTTACCTGGCACTCTGAGGAACAGGTGAGTGTGTTTACCTCTTTGAAGCACTTTAGCTGTTGTAATGCATTAATTGGGTTTATATTTCATCGGATTTGTAATCTGTCCTTGCCCCCTGGTGCCTGTCCTAGGTTACAATGTAAAATGTGCCCAAAGTATGTATTCTATCACCATCTACATGAAATGTTGAAACTAAGTTGTGCACCACTGTTTCCCTTGTCCCCTCCCTCCAGACTATCTTCTATTAATGGCCCATCAATGCCTTCCTGCATGACTCATAGATAACTCCCTCCAGGAGCTATCTCTGTTTAATGGGCAATCAAGGACCCATTACAAAACTGATAAAATTATATCAGTCCATTGTGAGATGCTCCGCCCAGGGGGAGGAGCCAAGCATTCCCACCTGGATATAATCTGGGATTTGGGACAGCACAGGCAGCCTTACCCACTGGATTCCCAGAGGACAAGAGCTACCAGACCTTTCTGAAAAGAACACTGCTTCAACAAGACCACTTCATCTGGACTGCTACCACCACGGTTTCAGGTTGTATTCTGACTCTGTCAGTGATCGTTTGTACCATTGCATGTGTTTTATTTTATTTTACTTTTTTTTCTTCCTCTTCTATTAAATTGTTTTTTCTGACTTGGAGTCTCTCGCTGGTTTTGTCTTCAAGCCAGCACAGTGCCCATCCCCCACACTGAAATGTAATCCCTGTTTCCTCCCGCTTCTCCCTGATCGGGTGGTGCCTCTGGGCCCTGCCTCTGGGGAAAAAGCCACGACTAGGGAGGGGCTGACGCTCTCTGGCATCAGTGAGCCATTGGGAAAGGTCTCCAGCAAAGCAAGCAGGACTTGAGAATAAAAGCTGTAAAATCCCACCTGGTGCCAGAGAGCAGACTCTTTCACTTTTGCCATTGGCGGTTGTCTAGTCTCGTGGGAAAATACTACATTTAGTGATGGTGATAAGAAAGACCTATTCTTTCCTACCTTGTGACTTATAGATTAGGCTACATCTCTTTTACAGGTACTAGTCATTTTAAGGAAAGAATGAGGTTCTACCCAAGTGTCTAGAAAGCATACTGGTTACCCTAATGGTTGTTCTACTGTCTCCTACTGCAGAGAGCAAGCCACACACGATATAGTCAGTAGATCCAAACAGTCACTCTGCAGCCCACAGAGCAGCTTTTCCTACCTGAAACTGGAACACAGAAATAGCATTAGTAACATTGGTCTTACCCTCTCAAACGTTCATTTAGATATTTTTATTACCAAAAAAAAAAAATCAAGTAGATACTGAAGGTGAAGTAGCTTTTAGAAAACATTTAAATATGCTTTCTCAACTGTCTGTATAATATTTATATTAGACTTTTCTCAGGACAGTGAATCTCTTGCCCTACCTGGAGTTTCTAGAGAGAATTTAATTTCCCAAACTCTGTGGGTAAGGTACAACTTCTGCCAGATGTTTCTAGGGATGAAAAGCAATCCAAGTTTTTAGTTCAGGACCCCCTGGAAGTGAGCATCCACTGCCCCTTCTCTTTACCGCAGAAAATTTTTGTGGTCACTACATTTCTTCCACCATCATGTAAATTTATAATAGAAATTTTGGATTGCTGGAAATATTTTGCCCATTGTATAAGAAGAGAGATGTTAAAATGGATTAAATTCCATTTATGCCCATATAACAGTGATTCTCCTTCATTAAGCCTTTCTGAAAACACTTGGATAAAATTTAGGCTGTAAAATTATAAGTCTTCCCATGAAATTTATTTGGAGAGAAAGAAATGTCAGCTCCAAATCTGGGGAGCCAAAGCGACAGTACTCACACAGATTATGCAATTTAGTAACTTAAACAGTAGTTTTTCAAATAACTTTTTAATTTTATTTCTTCTCTTTCTGAAATCTTCCAAATTACACTCACAGGCTGTGTAAAGGGATAGCATAATCTGAAAATAATGCTGTTTCTGAAACCAAATCAATCTCCAAACCTTAGAAAGCTTTGTGTAGTCCTGCAATAAAGTTCCCTTAATTTATCTATAGTGACTTTAACCATTGGAAGCAGAGAGTAGCAAAACTATTATAGGAAGCCACTCAATCCTCCTTCAGATCTCTACAGCTTCTAAAATAGTTTTTAGTATCTGCCTCCAGTTCTTACACAGTGGAGAAAGAAACAGCAAAATCCTTTCCCCTCTGCCTCACCAATTTCTGATGTTCTATGGTGACTCTCAACAGCCTCAACTAGACTCTCAACTAGATGAATCCTGAGTGAAAGTGCAATTTCTCCTGTTTAACAATGAGTGAGGAAAATGCCCTTAATCTACAGCACCTCTGGATACGTTATTACAGATATTTTCACACAGGTTAACATTTTCAGTGTTACTTAAAAAAAAAAAAACCTGAAGAAATCTGACATAGCATTTTACATAATAAAATGAAATATTAACTTTAATTAAGCATCACACAGTATGTGGTCTAATTCCCATTGGTGCACCGGTAAAAACTCCCATCACATGTAGCTGTGCAGATTTAGTTTGGTATGGGGCATCTTTGATGTCTACAACCACTAATGAGGCTCAGAGTCAGAGAAGTCTGGCTTCCTAAATTTTTTTCTCTTTTTTTTTTTTCAGATGGAGTGCCTCATTTCTTTACCACTCTCTAGGCTAAGCCTGTCTTCTCTTTTCTTACAATCCTTTTGAATACTTCCTTGGTGGACAGCTTTATCTGCAATGTACACAAGTCAGGCTGTGATCCTGCTCCATGCTCTCCCAAGTCTGAATTATTAAAAAAAAATATTTTCATGCAATTCTCACACTGAAATTTTATAAAACGTAATTAAGAGATTTTATTGCACAATTGCTCATAAGTAGATCTTGACAAACATTATTAAACTGACTAATTGGCAGCACAGATTTCTTACTCAAGTGCACAGGAAGATAACTATCAAAGTGATAAATTGCTATTTTGCTGTCCACAGAAAATTTTCAAGAGTAAGCCTAAGTCACTTCTATAGTTTCAGCTGTTCTGTAATCACAATGACGTTCGTGTGCACTGACATTCAGAAAACTGTCAGCTGGGATATACATTCCTCAACAAAAACATGCTCAATTAGAACCTCTAATGGTAAAGTTGAATTAAATTAGTGACAAAATCATGAAGGTTGAAAGACAGCTTTAAAATCATCCAGTCCCACCATCAGCTCAGCACACCATAATCACCCCTTAACCAGTCCCAAGTGCTACATCCTCTTGAACACTTCCAGAGGCAGTGACTCTACCAGTACCCAAAGAAGTTATTACCATTTGCTGAACACCCCATGATGGAGTGCTGGTTCTCAGGAAGTAATTCTGACCCCATTTAAATTAATAGAAGGTTGCAAGAACAGTGAGAACTAACTTTCTTCCATGGTATTAAAAACTGAACTGGATGGAAATGTTGTTTGGATGAAATTTCAAATTGCAGCTGGACACAATGCTAGGTAATCTCATACTGAGTAATCCTTTGCCACAAAATGTTGGATCAGATAATCCTCAAACTTCCCTTCTAACCTGGACTATTCTAAGACTGTATGAAGCTTCAACTTAGTTTAATAGTAGCATAGAATCTTTTATCTCAAGAGTTTAATTAAAATATTTAATTGATCCTTTTCTCCTCATGTAGCATAACTTGTTTTATTAAAAATAAAACTACTAAATTTCACAGCACAATAAACAACCAGTAAGAGTCTGGTTACCTCATAAGACAGACTTTCGATTTCTGATCATCCAGAGAATTCAGGCTCTAGAGGAAACACATGAGGCTGCAGGATGCAAGTAGGATATTTCAATTATTGTCCATGATCTTTAAAAATATGGCCACTTTCAAGATTGCATTCTTCAAACTTAGCTAAAGTTTGAAGCTTCAAGCACCAACTAGTCCACTGAAGGACAGTGTTTTTTCTCTTCCTTCATAGGTGATAAAGGTTAAGGACAAAGTCTAGAGAAATATTTCTCTATTCATGTGGTTTGAGAAGAAAAAGTATGAAATAGTCATATGGCATCACGGTATCTGTCATGGATATACAGATATCTGTCCTGATTAAATAACAGCACAAATGATGTTGTTGTTACAGCTTCACCAGCTTTCAGTCCATTTGTGATAGCCAGACTCATTGAAACAGAAATGACAGATCACAAGGGTAAGCCTGGGCCATAAGCAGCTGTTTATTCAAATAGTTCTCTAATCCATCACTATATTCCATATGTTCTGTAAGAACTGCTTAAGAGTAATCTTAGTGTTGTATTTGACTGGTATTATTGTCTTAAGTAATCATAAAGCTAAAGTGTAATTGTAGGTGCTTTCCATCTAGGTGACATTACAGTCATTGAACCAAACTGAGACCAAATGCATATTTTGAAATTGTAAATGAAGAATTGAAATTTTACCACATATTAACAACACCATTTTGAATACTTATTTGAATTGTAAATACTGACTAATGCAATTAACAGATGCAGCAGTGTATAATGCAATTTCTCCTTGGCAATATGTTAATAGACATGTTCTTCTGCTCAGGTACAGCTGACAGCTGTTCAGGAATCCCAGGAGCATTAAAGAGAAAAAAAAAAACAACCATCCTTAACACAGAAGGTCTTTCACATGCAAAACACAGAAGTTATTAATTTTCTTATAGTCAATATGGGGATATGAACAGTGATAAATTTACCACTATTATAAAATACCATAGAATACCAGCTTTGAAGGATCCTCAGGGATCATCTTCTCCAACCCTTAAACTATTATGATATATACTAATGTATGTATCTTCACATCTTTCTAATACCACGCTTACACATTCAGCTCATTCTGGACACATAAAATAATCTTGCCACCAGGTTTTTATCAGGGACAGCTGACATAATTCCAATGCAATGAGCACTGCCCTCCTGCAGGGTTGAGGAAAGGACAGATGAACAGTAGTTTCTCCTTAGTGCTCAATTACAGAGGCAATGGTATTTCACACTGCAGTTTTCACGTGAACACATTCCAGTGGGGTAATTGATAAAAGATTGGTATCTGTTGGAGATGCTCCCATGCGGGCACAAAGTAGTCAGTAGTGCTTGCTCTGCAAGACAGACCCAAGGGAGAGCAGATATGAAGATTTATATTAAAACCCTTATAGGCTGGCAAAGAACACCCAGCTTCTGCACGTGGAAACACTCTGCTGTAACTGCAGCATCTTTGTCTTAGGGTGGTCTGAGCAAGGATGACCTGGCCCAGCAAGGGCTCATTGCAGCTGCATCTGTGTGCTCTGAAAGCTGCTTTGACAGAGTCCTCCACATTCATAAAAACTTATGTGGCTACTGTTATTATTAATAGCAGAGGGGGGATTTCTAGCAATGAAGAAAGTCCATTGACTTTATCTGTCTTCCAGTCTGGCTGAAACTGCTTTCAGACCAGTGTGAATACGTAAAAGAGGAGAGCACTCAGATCAATCCCAAGGGGACAGGGGACTTTGTGAATCCTCATATTAATCATTATAAGTAACTAGTCCTTTTTATGATGGATTGAACATGGCAGTGAACATGAGATCAGAGATGAGGCATTTTTATGAAAATATGGCCCACATTTTCAAAATTGCTGAAAACTTGAACTTTATTAATGTTTGATTTCAAATTATCTTTGTGTATGAAAGATGCTTCAGTCCAATAGGCAAACCCTGTTTCTGATCTTCTTAACAAATCTAATAGAATATTAATATATTTTATCTGTGTATTCTGGTTATTCATATTAATTCAATAAGGCATATATATTTAACATCTTTATCATACATTTGAGGGAATGACAGTGAGTTCACCAGATGGATCCAGTCAGCAATTCATGTGTCTTCCCATATAAATGGCCTCCCTTGCTCATTAAAATAACCATTTTTCACACTTGGCTTACCTATAGATATATTTGGGGTCTAACCATAATGAAAGAAGTAAAATTCAGTATGAGTATCTTTCTCAGCACACCACCTGGCTTTTATTTTCAGGCATTTTTACCAAAATGGAAACATGACATTTTTTCTAATGAAATCATATTTTTTGTTAAAATATTTAGTAGCTAGAAGCCTTTAACAATTCATTTTTTTGTTATTTGTTCTTCTCTGTGCTGACATCTTTAAACATTTTCTTAACGCTAAGCTGGGCCAAATTTAAAAAAAAGTATTCAGGTACATAAAGTAGATTCCAATAGCAAAACTGTGATCAAAAAATCACTAAATACATGCCACTCTTTGTTTAAGATCAGCAGAGTCTTTCCAGGGTATAAATCACAGGAAAGAAGCATCATCCTGAAACAATTATTGGGGCTCAGCTTCTGGTTTCAGATGTTCCCCCAGACTCAGCATTTCCAACCAGCTGCTCTCTGCTCATCACACAGGCCGCTCTAGAGCTCTTCTGTCCCCAGGCAGTCAGATCCCAACCAGGGAAGCAAAATCCCTCTGTTTCAGCCAGATCCCTCTGCCAGCCCTGGTAGCTGTGCTGACAGAAATCAGGCAGCAGGATGGGAAAAGGGAAGGAGATGTTAGAGTGAGGGCTAACAAAAATCTCTTGAAACCTCAGAAAATTTTGTGTATGTGTATCTATACTTTTGTATAGATATCCATATTTTATAGACACCTAAACCTGAGTTACCTGACGGAATCTTTACACTGCTCTGGCCACATAAAAGTGTTGCAAAGAAGGTACAAATCACTTTCTTGGTATTTTTGTTTTCAATATAAGGGATTTGTTTATGAAAGAACTCCATTCACATTACTGTAATAAAAAGAATGCTAAAGGTTGCTGGAGAAGGTTTCACTATATCTGTCCTTGCATAGGAGTACCTAGAACTATAGGGCATCTTGAAGTGGCAAGAGAGTTTTGGGTTCACTGGAAGACAGGGGATAAAAAATCAGTAAGAAAAACTAAGCAAAGTTGAAGAATCAGAGAAATCTCTCCTTAAAATTCATGAAAATCTGATATATTTAAAGGAGAAATATGGTGTTTCCAGCCAGTCCTTACACTAGAGTTATTAGAAGCACTCAGATCAAAAGTAAACCTCAGGGCACCTAACTTGGGCAGACCAAGAGGAAACAATAAGCTTCACACGGCCCCTTGTGGGAAAAGCAAATGACACACTCAAAATTTATGTGGAAAATCAACCTAATTTTTTTAAGTCATCAGGTTTTTATCTCAAGACTGTGCTGCCTGGATAAAATTACACAAGTTTCAGGTTTAAAGCAATAAGCTTTAAGTCTAACTATATTAATATTTCAGAAGGTCACCTGGCAACATTCACTAGGCTACTATTTACACCTCATTTTAATTTAATTCTAGGCCTTGTGTTGGACCAATTTTGTAACATGGCTGAGGATCTCAAATAGCTGATGTATCATTTCTACCAGCTAAAAGCAATATCAAAACCTTTCAATTTTTAATAACTCTGATATAGTTAATAAATCATCAGCCAGTATAGGAACAAGGATATTATAAAAAGTAGAGATGCATGTATTGTCTATCCATGTAGATATGCTTCTTGGATTAGATTTAGGATTTCCTTGTACATTTTAAAAGAACAGAAAGATGCATTTTAGCCAAAATGAGGATATTTTATTGGTGTTACCAAGAAAACCTTGACTCTGCCCTGTAGTGACACCTTGAAGGAATTAAGATGAGAAAAACAAATTTCATCTTAAACATCAGTGTCAGAAGAGTACCCTTTTTTCATGGCCTTGCCCCAGAGACTACTAATGAAATTAATTGCATGAAATAGTCAGAGAAGGAAAGAAAAAAGCATAGCAGAAAGTGGAATTCTGGACAGGTCTATTCCTCTTCCAAAGGGAAAATATGTATCCTCAGCTTCAGAAACAGGCTTCTTCCCAACAACTTCCAAAAGGCTGAATGTGCACAATACCCTGGCTCCATATCCCCCAATTTCTTCTTTGTCTGGATGACGAAGTTGTTACCTTGGACAGGAAGATCCCTTTGAAGCCAAGAGGAGTCCAACTTCTGAACTTTGCAAGGACACTCCTACTTGAGAAAAGATGAACAACATCACAACAGTATTTGTCTTTTTTTTTTCCTGGTTTGTTTGTTTGTTTGTTTGTTTTGTTATTGGCTGTGGCAACCAGAATTTATTTAGAATTTGCAGTAGTCTTTGCTATTTTTTTTTTGTTTGTTTTGAAAGGCTGAGAAAGAGCCCAGGGGCTGGAAGGGAGATGTCCTGGAGCAGAGACAGAGTAAGGAAGGATGTGCCGTGGCCCCAGGTATTCTCCAGACACTCACTAATGTCTGTTCCTCTTCAGTGGCTGTCATTACAGGTTAAACAGACAGTGTGCAATGCAACACAGCACAGACAAGACACAGTCACATGCTTATTCCCAAAGGGTGACTTTGCTTTCCCTTCCCCCACACCCCTCTGTCTAGAGAGCAGCCTTGTGCCATGAGTTCCTCTATCTTCATCCACAGCAATGAGAACTGCATCCACTGCAATGAGAAGGTGCCCATGTCCTCCCCTCACAGACTCTGGGAGCCATGCACTTCATTTCAGTTGTCCAGTCCTCTGCATTCAATGAATCAAAGCCAAAACTGGGTTTCTGAATCACCGTACGCATGTTGGATTACTAAATTAGGCAAGATTAGTCTTTCAAAGTGAGAGAAGACTAAAGTTTGGGGTGAGATTGATTCCTCTAAAGATGGTCTAAAGTCTAGGTTTTCCATTCCCTTGAAAATTCTAGAAAAAGGTTGTCCTGGCTTTACGTTAAAAGATACCCTGTAATTTATAAACACTCATGAAGGAAAAATCCCCTTCCAAGCAGACTCAGGTCTGCATTCCTCATTCTGAGGAGCATGTAAAACAAAATATAGATACACTTGTGCTATTTTGGGGGGGGGGGGGTGTTTTCCAAAATTAATGCATCACTGGACTAGAGATGGATGCAAGACATGGCAGTTGTAACCCAGTAATAATGATGCTTCATGATGATAGTAAAGCTATTAAAAGATGTAGACTCTAAAGACAGTAGGAAAAAGATGCAGATTTTTTTTTTCTGTACCATATTTGGTTTCCTTCCATTTGGCTTGTAATTTTGACTAAAGAAAATCATGTAAAAAGACTTCTCTTCTCTTCTCTTCTCTTCTCTTCTCTTCTCTTCTCTTCTCTTCTCTTCTCTTCTCTTCTCTTCTCTTCTCTTCTCTTCTCTTCTCTTCTCTTCTCTTCTCTTCTCTTCTCTTCTCTTCTCTTCTCTTCTTTTTCTCTTCTCCCCTCCCCTCCCCAAGTTCCCCAAACCACTAAGTGCTTTCTTGAGGAAATAAAGTTACAGATAAGTGCATACAAGAGCCTGAAACACCAATGTTAGCTGAGGCTTGTGAATGTATGTCCCATCAACAGCAGTCTCCAGAATATAAAGAGGACATCCTATTAAATATTTTTCCAGCAGAACTTTAAGAATTGTGAATTTTTTTTAGGTTATTCTGTACATTCTGCATGCTACCTGTTGCTTTACATAGCTGCTTTAAAGGAAAACCAGATGTTCTTTCCCATTAGATTACTCTGCTGAAGCTTAAAGCCAGCTTTATGTGTTCAGAAGATGTAATAATCTCTTTATTTCCCCATATTTCATCTCTCCAATGTCAAACATATATTGTGTATTGGTGTATCATCTTATAACTGAAAAGGAATCAAATATTTTCAAATGCAGTCAATCAAATTCCTTTCAGGTTGTGGTATGTACATTATCTCAAACAGCAATATTCTGAAACCTCCTGCTTCTAAAACTTCCTGCTGTTGAAAATGGAAATTCAGGTCAGAAAAGTACTTATTTGTGATATTTTAGATGAGAGTCCAAAAGGAGACTTTTGGGAAGGTGCTTCTTTCAGAACTGGTATTTCAGGGCTTCACAACCTCATACTAGAGCAGGTCACATCTAGCAATTTATTATTAAAGTATCCATACTTTTTACAAAATGCTTTCTATTTTACGCTGCTTTTGACCTTCAGTGTTTTGCTAAAAGAGTAACAGAAATGATATTAGCACATTTTCTGCAACAGGGCCAGACTCTTTATATCAAAGCAGGGTTTGGAGTTCTGACTAAAGGATTCTTTATCTGATGACAGCTCTGATGGGTTTTGCTCATAAAATGCTGTATCAGCTATGGTCATGTGGATGTCCTTAAATTATATCTGAATGATAACAAGTGTTGATAAACACAAAAATTAAAAAAAAAAAAATCATTTCTTTTCTGTTTCCTTTTTCCTTCGCAGATAAGAGAAAGAACTTGTATGCAATAATATCTAATTTGCTGTTAAAGAGACGAACTTAATTTTGTGATTGAGGAGTCCAGAGGAGCACACTGGAACCATATAGGAGTAGTCCTGTAATAGGATTATATCCCTCTATTTGTTTGTGTGACAGTAAAGGGCAGTCAATTTTTAAATCACAAGATCTTCTTGGTTGACTCAGTGTGTGATGAAAGCCTCTAGAATTTATATTAGATATTAAAAAATTGCAATGAATCTTAGGGCTACTGTAATCCTAGCTGCTTCACCACAGACAGACCTTTCTTCCTCTTTCAGGTTGATGCTCCTAAACTTATTGGAAATTGATTTGTAATTTGATTAAACTGGAACATTGCTTTCACAGTGATGGAATACTAGAGGACTCTCTAAGTAAGGAAAAGCAATGAATGAACCTGAGAATCTATGATTACGCAATGGGAATTCAGATGAAGCATGAATATGTAGGTGACCACTGAAGCACACGGGCAAGGAAAGCAGCAAGCATCTGAGTTAGCTCTGGAAGCCCTTGTAGAGATTACAATTAAGTACCAGGCAATGTTCAGGGGACTGTGATTGCCCTGAGTCACCTGCAGTTCTGTGTCCTGAGATATCCAGCAGTTAGTCTTTTCAATCTGAGTATTTTCTTTTGAGAAGCTGCTAGTCCCACCCCACAAGAGTCTCTGGACAGAAGCAGCACCAGTGAAGGGTGCACACTGAAGGAATTGATGTGCTGAAATGGTCCCTGAGTACCTGCTTTAGGCAACATGCCAAGAGCCTTCATGCCATATCCAAGAGGGTCATCCTTTACTGAAACAGATTAAACATCCTGGCATCTCTAGACCTTAAACAGCCTGGCATCTCGAGACCACGCCATTTTGCAACTGTCTGAAGTCAGAGACAAGGGATCAACTAATCTCAAAGTTCCATCTCTCTCTCAAAGCTCCTACTTATTATTTCACAAGCATGAAAGTTCAGGTGCAATTCAAATATGTACATTTCACTAACTTTCACATATTCACCTTGTAAGCTTTGATCTTAAAATAGGCTTAAAAAGAAAAGTTAACTTCAATCATAAACATAAGTCCTTCCACAATTACAGCTGTTTAAATTACTTGTTGCAGTAATATTTAATAGTTAGTATGCACTCCTTTGAATTTTCATTTGGTTGCTTCATCTAGGAAATTTATTTTTAAAACCTTATTTACAAACCTTATTCAGAAGGAAAAAAATTATTTCTGCGCCTTCCAAAGGTAAATTAATGTGTTTTAATTGCTCATTAAATTATGAGAACTATTAGCTATTGCAACAAAATCATCTTTCAGTAACTTGCATCTCAAATTAACTTCTGAAGAAGCTCATAATTTAATAAATGTACACATCCTGCTGCTGAGAAGAATACATTATTTCTTCATCAAGCATTTATTAACATAGGGCTCATAGCATCATAAAACAGCTTGGGTTGAAAGGGATCTTAAAGATCATCAAGTTCCATCCCCCTGCCATGGGTACGGACATCTTTTATTAGACCAGGCTGTTCAAAATCCCATCCAGCCTGGCCTCGAATGCTGCCAGGGAGGGGGCATCCACAGTTTCTCTGATCTAGTAGTTCTTTGTGAAAGGATTTCTGGTTAACAACATAAATTGCTCTCTGAAAAAATCTAATCTGAAATTTTGTCTTGTATTCATACATATTATCTACTCTGTTTTGTGTATACGTATGTGCACATGTGTGCATTTGCATATATAGTGGTCTATATTAAATTTTCCCTCAGTGACAATAATTTTACCATTTCTTTTATGCTACTGGTTATTTATATATGGAGATATTTATAAGTGCATAACTATGTGAAGTACATACAGACTTCATATCCCTCTGTCTTGCTATCCATCTGTCTTGCAAAAAAATCCTGATTTATACTCACAGGGAGATTACAAATGCAGAAGAAACGTGATTCAATTCTTTATCAACAACTGCCTGGTTATTATTCCAAAGAACTAAGAGTGAAATTTGATTGTTCAAAAATATTTCCCTCCATTTCTTTATAGCCTCTGAAGGGATTTAAGATAACCTTGTGTACTTTTTAGTACACCAAGCTTCACGGCTTTTTTCTAGGTTGAGTATGGATATTTAACGTTGGTATGTTTTAAGGACTAGTATCGCCAGTGTGCCAGGTCCTGGATGATGCACTCCTGGATGCAAGCAGAACTACTTTTATGTATGGTGTGTGCCTCTGATCCCAAACCTTTAAGCTTGATGCCTGAGGCTAAATGTGAAGGTGCTGGTACTTTGCACAAGGCCTGATGTCAGATATGCTAAGACCTATCCCTCTGTGTCACTTGTTTAATTAGATTGTCTTTGAAAACAGAACCTTTATGGTGCAATTATCGACAAGTATAGTTTCATGCTGCAAACTTGCAGCCCCAAATCCTCTCTTCAAGAACCTTGTATCAGTTTCATAGGCAATTGGCAGGAAAGATAAGACTAGAATCCCACTTCTATGTATCCAAAATGCAAAGGCCTCAGGGGTCTGGACACTTGAACTGGGATTAGAGAGCAGGAATTTTTCTCATGCATATGTATAAAGGTTTCTACAGTAGGCACAGAAGACTTAACAGGATGCATTTTGATTTGGGTAGCATATATAAAGAAGTACAGCATTTCTAGAGCTTTGCCATATCAGCTCAGCATAAAAAATGTTCTGCTATGTATGGTGAGATAGCAACCCATCACCACTTGTGCCATTTTTGCACAGACCGTGCAGTGATCCTATAATCACCTGCAAAAGGTCAAGTTTTAAAATTTTGTGAATGCTTTCTAATACTTCTCTGGACAGAATGCAGGCAGTGGCTTCATCACTTCATTTTTAGGCCACTTGTCATAGAAGAGACTGAAAGGGGATCTGATCTATTTACATTCAAAATAAGGAAACTGAAGAAATTAAATTGATGATTCTGCCAATGGCACAATGTATCCCTCTAGTTTTCAATATCTCCCTTAAGGGAAAAAGGAGATGCAAGATGAAAAGCTACAGGCAGGGAATGTGCACATTTGCACTGAGCTGTTCATGCCTCTAGCATGCATCAAGCCATATCTGCTTCTTTTTATTCTTTCTTTACATTTTCAAATATGTATTAACATCTTTGTTTGCTTCTGATTTGATGATGAATTATGACCCTATGCAAGCACTTTAGATTTTATACTCCAGCTGGTTGTCCATGCCCTAGTTCTAGTTTTCCTGTAAACAGATGTCAGTGGTTTAGCTGATTAACCTCACTGATGTCCAGTCACAGGCACATCTGCAGCCACTTTTCAGAAGATGGACAGATATAATGTCCTCAGCACTACTCTAAAATTGTGTCTACACAGTCTGTCATTTAGCCATATGAGGAGCATTATCATCCAAATATAGAAAAGTTCTTATCAAAGAGACCAAGTTTTATGTCCTGTGTTGAGCCATTAATACTCATTTGGGAGTAGTCTTGATTTTTCCCAAAGACTTGAGCAGGCTGAACTCCAAAACACTATCACCTGAATGAAGATCTCAAACATACTGTAGAAACATACCGCTCTGTTTTTTTCCAGACAACATCTGCCGTCTCAAAAAAAGGCTGGCTGGATATTTACACTGGAAAGGTTTTCTGATAAGCAATTGTTGATTTGCATAAAGCATAATGCCCTGTGGAAATATATATTTTTTAAAAGAACATATGTTGGAAACCTTCCTTCCTCTGCTGCCACTGGAGATTCAGACAGCTTGACGAGGCAGCTGGCCCAGGAACAGGACAACTCTGGCTCAGCCAGCAATGAATGGTTCACAGGTCCACAGACCAATGTCAAAGAACTTTTGAGTCAAAACTAATTTATTCCAACTGTTTCAATAGTTAATTTTCTTGTTTTGTCACGGTGCTGTTCCTCGTGCTGATGAGCGCGGCCACGGGCTAGCTCAGTCTCGTGCACCGCAGCAATGTGTGAGGTCGGGGTGGCAAGCCGGGCGAGCCACCTCCTCCCTGTGGGGTCTTGGTTCCCCTCTCAGCGACGGCCAGCAGATGGCGAATGCAACCCACGGCAGCTAATCAAAAGGCGGACTCCTCTGGGCTCAGTTAAACAGGATTTTATTCAGGGGGAGAGGCAGCACGGGGCTCAGCACTCTCTGACCCACCGCCCAGAAGAGACCCCGGGGGCAGGCGTGCACAAGATTTTAAAGTGGGGTGGAAACAGGGGTGGTGACAACCGGTCAGCCAGTCACAGGGATCGGGGGGCTAACCGGGGGTGTGAACCATGGAACTGGGGACCAATCACAAAATGAGGGGAGGGGGTCTCCCGGGCCCCAGCCTATCACTCGGCACCCTTCCCGGAGTATTCTAGAAGCCAGGGAAGGGTCTCTGAGTGACAGGCAGGCAACCACAAGGGGGGGGGGGGGGGGGGATTGACAGCGACAGGTGCAGGGAAGGGATGAATGACAGAAAACGTCGGGTTTTACAATAGACAAAACAACCGATGCAGAAGGGAAAACCAATGCAGAACACAAGGGTATACAGTGAACTAAACCATTATAAAAATAACTTAAAAATCTTACAAAAATAACTTAATAACTTAATAAAACAGTTCTCACACCACCACATTGTTTCCTGTCTTTTCAGGTTGTTTATAATTTGGGTTATTTTAAATGGAAGGACTCCATAGATTGAAAGCAAGCAGCATCTTAAAATCTTGGGCTTGCTTGTCTTTGAAGTAAAGTTACTCAAAAGTGAGGTCTATAACCATTCTACTCTAGTGACTCTGGAAAGCATTTTACTGGCTTCAAATATCTGGAGAAAGGTTCTTAGTTTGCAATAAGTCATCGTCACTGACTGCAGACAAAAAAACATTGTATTTTTTTACTGAGGCATCATTGTACATTTTCCTAAGGAAATATGTACTATAGCATCCTATAGTAAAGATAAAATTACCTACTTACTCCTCATAGACCTTGTCAGATGTCTTTCCATTACAAATTTGAGCTTTTAGACTTCCCTTTGAAGTCACTGGTTCAAAAGCAAAGTGCTGATCCTTCCTTCTACTACACTAGGTGTACCAGCAATTGAGATAAATCAACCTCAGGCACATACGTGATTAATCAAGCAGAGGAATCGTAGAAGACCTGAGAGAAAATAGGAGCTGGGGATTCAGATAATCAAAATATCGACCAGAAAACTCAAGAGAAATGAAAAAGTTGAAAAGTGAGGGCAAGAAGTCTGGTTTGGTCACACAGAGGTGAATGACAAGAATGTTAATGTCCTAAGCTGTGGCAAATGTGTGTTGCTTAGGTTGTACTCCATGTGTGGGACTGCAGAAGGAAGTGTCATCAAACACTGGCATATTTTCATATGAGTGTTTTAAGATTTTTTTTTTTAATTCAATAGCACATGTACAGACAGGTGGATTTTATTTGCATTTTAAAAATTTTGTGCTATGTTTAACTAATCATGTACATTGTGCCTTCTTAGCTAATCTGCACAAAATGTGGGATGTTTTCCACAGGCTGGCTACACCTACAACTGTTGCGGTCTGGTCTGGTGGTGAAGGTGCCATGACCTTCCTTGTCAGAAGTGCCTTTAAAAAGACACCCAGGTTGACAGGGCACAGGCGCTCTCAGGCACAGAGTGACCAGCTCTTTTGTGAGGCTGCCTTAGCAGCAGAGCTGCCCTCGCCATCCCGGGAGAAGCAGGAATAAAACAGCGAGATGGGGTCTTTCTGATCTCCAGGGGAACTTCTCAGTTCCATGAAGTCCAAAGGGGAAAGAGTCCGATAGTCCTCGGGGAGAGGAATTATACAGGGTAGTCAGGGGTGAGGTTTCATAACTTGGTCAATGGGGAAAGGAATTGGGAAAGGGACTAGTCATGGAAAGGCTCCAAAAAGAACAAACTAGGAGGGGTAAAAATCAGGAACTGGGGAACTAACCAATGAGAAGTAAGAAATTAACATAATGTTGCAAAGGCTCATGGATTTGACACACTTTGCTCACCATGAGCTAAGGAAGTCTCTTAGGGAGACTTCCCAGGGAGAGTCACAGCTTAATGAGGCAGCCAACGGGTTGCACACTTTGAAGGGTTTTTAACAAGGAATGTCTCTCTAATTGACTGATGCTGCAGTTTTAGTGTTTTGGCAAGGATGGAGTTAATTTTATTATAGTTGCCTTGCGGACCTAGAGCCTGGAGCTGTATGGGGATGTGTGCATTTTATGTCACCCTTTCATCACTGAGGACATGTCTTTGAGTGAAGGAAAAGTGGAACATGACCCTGAACCAACACTGGTTTTTTCCTTCTCTTCTGGGTAGCATGACACAAACTGACCATCTTGGAGGGTTTGTCCATTGTTGGTTTTCATTGTCTTGGTCTTTGGGGGGAAAACACCGCTGCAGTAACATCAGCCATTTTCTCCTTTGTCTAGGGAAGCCAGGTATCACTGACTACAGTAACATCCTCTTTTATACACTGTTGTTATTAGTATTGTTGCTGTTACTGTTTGGTTTTTCATTGTTGTTTTTCTAGAAAATTTTTATCTTAACCTATAATCTCCCAATTTTTTCCCTTTCTCACTAGAAGGGACAGGGGAAAGGGAAAGACCCTGTTTGGAGTTTAATTTCTAATGGATTTTTAAGCACAACACTCAAAAAATCAATTCAGTTTCCTGACATTTCAACCATTGGAATAGATCAGTGAATTCCAGTTGAACACTATTGATTGCTTGTTTCTCTTATTAGTTAATCCCCAAGATGATTTTATAGCAAATAGTGAAAAGCATTAGGATTTACAGTTTTTCCATTTACAATTCAGACTCATATATAGCCATTCAAAGCAAGAGAACCCATTATCTCCTTAATTGTTTGTATAGGATCTATCAAACAAATAAAACATTAGAAGAACTTGTGCTTATGAATAAGCTTTGCAGAGTTAATCTAATAATTGCAGAAATACCAGGAACTTTAATGTTCAAAATTAATAGCTTTCATCAGAATATTTCATTAAAAAAGTAATTTAGGAAGTAATTTATCTCACTGCTCTGCCATGGAAAAAAATTCTAATATGCTTAGCGAAACCACTCTAAACACAAGAGTCAGATTTTTGACACTTTAAGTCTCCCTAGCTGTAATTTTTCATAAACTGTGCTCAAGGAGATTGCAATAATCTACTGCTCATTTTCAAGTCAAGATGCTAAACAATACCAGCAAAACGTGGTCAGTTTGAGCAGTATCTGAAAACTAGCTTTTTGTATAAGATTTTTATCAGCTTCATTGTAATATACAAGATGGGATTAGTCCAAATGCAGTTCAACAAGGCCAAGCCTAAGGAGCATTTCTCAGATCATAGTGCAGCCTGAGGTGGGGGGCATGCAGGGCATGCACTGCTGCAACCCCTCCCACGACTAAAGTCAGCTTCTCTGGGCCCCTACTCACAGTATTTGTGTTTAGATGTGTTATCAACAATACCTACCTCAGTCTCATTTCTCTGGGCAGAAATGCCCACAAATAATTATTTGGGTTGTTTGTTTTGTTTGGGTTTTTTCATTCAGAATGTCCTAGAAAAGCAATTCTCACACTGCTTTTCAATCCCAAGTTGAAATGTTTATTTTTTATTACCACAAGTGTTGCAGTGTCCCTCACACCTAGCAGGCGCTGACCACAGGCTAGCTCAGTTCTGCACTGCTACAGCGAGGATCGGTCGGGGTTACAGGCAGGGCGAGTAACCTCCTCCCAGTGGGTTTTTGGTTCCCCACACTGGTGGGTGGACCTGATGGCGTCATGACTAAGGCGGTGGAAAAAGGGTCAACTCTCTTTGAGCAGGGTAGAAGGTAGTTTATTAAGGGGAGTCCAGCAAGAAGCTCCGCCTCAGACCCTTGCTGCCCAGAGAGAGCCCAGATCAAAGCCTTGCGGCCACTTATAAACAGGGGAGGATCCAGGGGTGGTGACAACGGGTCAGCCAACCAGGGAACACGGGGGTGTAACAGGGGGTGTCAATCTAAAAACAAAGAACGAATCACAAGTGGGGAGGAGGGGATTCCCCGGGCACCAGCCTATCACTCGACACCTCTCCTGGATCTTTCCAGAAGCCAGGGAAGGGTCCCGAAGTGACAGACAGGGTGACCAAGAGGAGAGAGGGGGGATTGACAGGGACAGGTGCAGGGGAGGGTGATTGACATAAAACATCTGGTTATATAACTAACTCATAGGGGGGAAACCATTACAGAACACAGGGGGGTACAGTGGCATAAACCATTACAAAAATAACTTATAAATCTTACAAAAATAACTTAATAACTTAATAAAACAATTCTTGCACCACCACACACAAGAGCATCTGCAGTGAAACCTTTTGCTTTGAAATTTATTTATGGACCTTGCTTAGTTTACTGAAAGCAGAATTGTCTGATTCCTTTTTTTCAAGAGGAACTTATCATGAAATGTGATTGATGATTCTTGATATTTTTGATACACTGACAGTTTTTCAGCTTGAACTCAGTGCTTGGGAGTTTGCATAGCCATGTACTCTTACCACAGTGAAATACCACGTTCAACATACACAAGAGCTCAAACTTGCAGCACATGGTGAGACACCTTGAAGTGGCAAGATACAAGTGCAGAGCTGCTGAGCCGGATGCAAAAGCTCTGAGAGGTGCATGATGGCTCCCACACATCTGCACCATGCCTCTGGAGCAGGGAGCACAGTGGAATACACCTGCAGAGTCAAAACTCAGACAGAGAGAGCTGCACCGATCAGCCCCAGGCCAGAGCCATGGCTGAGGTGGATGTGTGATGGAGAAATGTTCAGAACAGCATACAGCTCCGCCAGCTTCCGCAGCAAGGTGGTCTGTGCTCAGGGAACCACGGATGAACAGTGTCAGGGTCAGATGTCAGCCAGAAGGGAAATGGGCAGAATTAAAGGAGTAGCTTTGCTCCTTTGCACAGTGGAGAGGTTAAAACATAGACCTCCTTTCCATGTTTTTGTTTTTAAAGTTACCGTCAAAGGTGGGGATGATTCCAGTGCTCTAATGAAATGAACATCTTCAACTCACAGCATTTTTAACACTCAAAACTGTGTAGTAAGATACCCCAGAGAATACTCCACCTAGAGAATTAAAAGTTTTTTTGTTTTTACAAGTAAAAAGGAAGATTTCCCCATCTTTGTAACTCTACAGCATCTCAGGCTTTCAGAGCAGCACTACATTTTTATCTAAATCATAAAAAAGCAAATGCTGATTTCTCAAGGCAAAACTGTTATTTAATGCCGTCATGGTTGGCAAAAGTAATAATATTTTACCTCTGAAACAGTACTAAGAGCAGGTGCATATGTCCCTGTTTTCTTGCTTCCATAAGTAGTGTTCTTTGTTATTTTGTTGCCATATGGCAAGGACAGCAGGATCTACTAAGAAATACTTCTATTAATTTATCTTTAATAAAACATGGTTACCCAGTTACCGCTGGCTCACAACGGAACAAGAAATGTATGAAGTGATTTTTGGACAGGTTGTTCTGAGTTAATAATTTTGCATTCTGTCAGCTTTAGTCTGAAAGATCTTTTCTCCAAGAAAAGCTGTTGATCCATTAAAATAAATAAATAAATAAATAAATAAATAAATAAATAAATAAATGTGGATTGTCCGGTTGTGTCCCCGCTCCGGGTGGGAGCTGACCCCCAGCTAGCTCGGGTCAACACAGACACAAAGTTTCCAGTTCGTTTTGGCTTCTCAGCTTAGCAGCTGGACCCAAAGGTGACAGTCAACAGCAGCAGAAGAGAA
Source organism: Hirundo rustica (assembly GCF_015227805.2). Taxonomy (NCBI): domain Eukaryota; kingdom Metazoa; phylum Chordata; class Aves; order Passeriformes; family Hirundinidae; genus Hirundo; species Hirundo rustica. Next base: position 17,528,813 of record NC_053450.1, read on the forward strand.
AAGGCTGGCTCTCAGCTTAGCAGGTTAAAGGATGTTTATTAGCAGAGATCTCCAAGCTCCGAGGCGAGCGGCTCGGGGCTTCCAGGCTGAGAACCCCGCGGCTGAGAGAGTTTGCTCCTCCCTCCCACCCCCTATAAGCGGGGGAGGGTCCCAGGGAGGATACAAAAAAGACCACAAATCAGGGATTTCAGGGGGTAACAAGGTGTGCCCACCCCCAAGCTTCAGACCACTAAAATCCAGAGCCAAAGGAATTTCCCCCAGGCCACCTATCACCTGAAGCTCTCTCACGGAGATTTCACAATTCGGGAGGGACCCCGGGAGTGATTGACAAGCTGCCCCAGAGAGGGGGGTTGGGGCAGAGGGGATGTTACATGTCATGTGAGGTATGGGATGATTGACACAAAATACCTTATTATACAGACAACACAAAAGGGATACAGAATTGGGGATACAGTGAAACGAACCATAACATAAACTTCTTACAAAAATCTAATAAAACAGTTCTGCACCACTACAGTGGATAAGGAAATGTCCTTTTGCAGCCATTACCTTAGCCTTGATGCATCTCAACCCTTGACATTTCACCTAATAAAACATGCTCAGCTAAGGGAATACTATTTCTCCTGTATTTTATATGTTGAAAATAAGGTTTTAAATACATCAAAATAGTAGTCAAAACAACATTTATAACACTGGTGATAGCACAAGGCAAAGCCAACACAGTGGACTAATGACAACAGGCAGAGTGATTTGCCTGAAGTTTTACATGAGGGCTACTCAATTGTCTTAAATAAGTAAGTAATTAATACTGCTGTCTATGTCAGCTACTGGCCTAAGGTGTGAACCTGTCCCAGTTAAAATATTCAACATAGTAACTAGCAAAACAGTGTATTCCTGTATGTCCCATTATTATATACATATTCCATTAGCAAAGCAACTCCCACAGACTGCTTGTAGAGATGGGAGGGAATGGAATTTCACTTTGTGTGCCAGTCCAAATCATAGATTAATTTAAGACCATGCAGCATCAATTTTGTAGAATTGTTATCTTTTAAGAAAAATATGTATGTTCTCATTTAGAAAAACCCCCACATTTTAGTAGAGTTATAACTGCAATATGGCATTGAAGTTTTGGAAACAAAGCAGGCTGGCCTTGCTCTGAATTCTCTCTCCTTATTGAACTGTACTTACAATACAATCATAGAACCATAAAATGGCTTGGGTTGGAAGGGACTTGAAAGATCCATCCAGTTCCAACCCCTGTGCCATGAACCCTGCTGCCATGGACACCTTACACTAGACCAGGTTACTCAAAGCCACATCCAACCTGGCTTTGAACACATCCAGGGATGGGGCATCCACAACTTCTCTGGACAACCTGGTCCAGTATCCACCACCCCCAAAGTAAAGAATTTCTTATTAATATCTAACCTAATATAATATAATCAACCTTCTTTTGGTTTAAATACCATTTGTGCTATCACTACTTTTCCTTGGAAAAAGTACCTCTCCAGCTTTCTTGTTGATCTCCTTTACTGGAAGACTGCTCTGAGGTCTCCCCAGATCCTTCACTTCTCCAGGTTGAACAATCCCACCTTTCTCAGCTTGTCTTCATAGGAGAACTGTTCCAGCCCTCTGATCACCTCCATGGTTCTCCTCTGGACCTGTGCTGACTGGTCCATATCATTCCTGCTCTGGAGACCCCCGAGGTGTACACAGAACTCCAGGTAGGGTCTCACCACAGCAGAGTAAAAGAGGAAAATCCCCTCCCTCACCCTGCTGGCCATGCTGCTCTTGATGCAGCCCAGGATACGTTTGGCTTTCTGGGCTTCTATCACACATTGACAGTTCATGTCAAGATTTTTGTCCACCAACACACCCATGTTCTTCTCAGATATGTTGTTTAAGTTTTCTCCACCCAGCCTGTATTTTCGCTTGGGATTTCCCCAACTCAGTTGCAGGACTTTGCACTTGGCCTTGTTGAACTTCATGAGGTTCACATGGTCCCATCTCTCAAGCCTGTCTAGGTTCCTTGGTATGGCATCCCTTCCCTCCAGCCTGTCAACTGCAGCACACAGTTTAGTGTCATCAGCAAACCTTCTGAGGATGAATCCCATTGTCCATGCCACCAAAACAAATGTTAAAGAGTGCTAGTCCCAGTACTGACCCCTGAGAAACACCACTCATCACTGATCTCCCCATGAGCATCGAGCCACTGACTGCAACTCTGCATTTGACCAACCAGCCAATTCCTTATTCACTGAGTGGTCCATCCATCAAATCCACGTCTCTTCAATTTAGGGACAAGGATGTCAAGGGGGACAGTGCCAAATGCTTTGCAGAAGTTCAAGTAGATGATGTCAGTCAATCTTCCCTATCCACCAAGACTGTAACTACATCATTAGACATCAACCAAATCTGTCAGGCATGATTTTCTCTCAGTGAAGCCATGTTGACTGTCACCATCTGTAAGGACTTAAGGAGCACAGTTGCTTGTCTCAAACCCTGCCAAGGCCACAGAAAGAACTTGTCATAAGATAAGCCACCACAGTGGGCTTGAGGTAAGGGAGGAATTTGCAACAGAAAGGCACTGATTCCATGCCTGGCAGAGGTGAGAGCTGGTTAGAACACTCTGGTTAATGCATCCAGACAAAACTTGCCACTGTGACAAACTGTGGAAAATGAAGAAACTCTTCATACACCTATCATTAGTAAAACAAAGACAACCTGAAGTTATAGGACAGATGTCATCTACAACCACCAGTGACCACTGAAAGCCCCAAAATCTTAAAGGAAGAATATGCAGAAGGAGGACATGCCCATCCTTGCTTCACATGCAAATGAAGACACATCCATTCTCACTTTATATATAAATTAGGAATATGCCTCCATGGATACCCAGAACTTGAACAGCATAAAGGTGGTATGCCCAGAATAATGACAACAACCCTCACCACTGAGAAGCCCAGGGTGAAGAAGCACTAACAGGATGCCACCAGATTCATGGGTGAGAACTGTCGTCTTCTTGATCTCTCTCTTTCTCCCACCCCTCTCCCCACTCTTGTCTTTCTATTTCTTTCTATCTCTCTACCTCACATTTATTGTTAAATAAAATCTGTGTTATTGACTTCAGCATATGGTCTTGTTTACATCTTAGTTCAGTCAGAGGAATCTCTCACTTCTCTGACTGTAACACCAGTTACATCCTTACATTCCACATACCTTAGTATAATCTCCAGGAGGATATGCTCCATGACCTTACCAAGAACAAAGACTCTCAAATATGAATAATGGTTTAGCAATTTTATCTGTCAGATTCCTCAGAATTTGCAGATGCATGTCAGCAGGTCCAATAGACTTGTGAACCTTCAGGATAAAATTTGATCTCCTGCAGTGTGTGGTTCTTCATTCTCCCAGTTCCCATCTTTGCCTTCTGCAATTTGGACGTGAGGCTGGAGCACCCCAGTGGCCCCTCCCTCCAACCAGTCCGGTAAAAAAAAACAAAAAACCTCCTTGGAGAAAAGTGGAAAAAACTATTTTACTAAATAAATGAAGTGCATACAAGTATAAAGAATGAATAATATGAAACAATAAAACCTCTCCTTCTGAAGTTGTTGGAGTCCAGGGCATTCCTTTGGTTGCCCTGGAGGGTCAGGGACCTGGGCAGGGGGGTCTGGGACCCCAGCCCAGAGCTCAGAGAGACACTGGCTTTGATTTCAGTCCATGGGAAAAACTTCCTGCACTGAGAGAAGGTTTACATGCCACAAGAATGTGAGAAATAGTAGTTTAGCTTATCACAGAATGAGAAAATAATAGTTTTAGGTTCCTAGCATTGAAGTGAATGGGGACAAGATGGAGAATCTGGGACGTTGTCTCCTTCTCCTTCTCCTTCTTCTTCCCTCACTCCATTGCTGCATTGACGTGGCACAAAGTAGTTAGTGAGGATTGGGTCAAAGTAAAGATGACCTTTTTAGTAATAGTGATAGACATTGGTAAGAAATAGTAAATAAGAAATACGTAGTAATTAGTATAAAAGATAAGGACAGCCCAGCTCGGGGGGAGACGTGAGGAATCCATGCAGCTGCGAACATCTTGTCGGACTCCGAGAAAATTGTAAGATAAGAAACAATAAACGAAGTATGCAACCTTGAGAAATCTAAACCTGAGAACTCCATCTCTTCCTTCGGCTCGGCTCGGAGCTGTGCAGGAGAGCAAGGACCCTGAAACCACCTCAATGTTGGGGTAAGCCCCCGACGTGAAGTGAGATGGCAAATTGAGAAAGTCCTTGCCGTGGGTGTAGCTCAGCTCTCTCTCAGTCTCTCCTCAGTCCCAGTCCCTCTGGCGCTGCTGGAAAATGCCAAGGTCCAGGCCCCGGTGGGGCACAGGTGCAGCCCCCAGTGCTCCCCTGGGTTTTCAGTCCAGAGCAGGTTTAAACAGTTCCAAGAAAAAGGGAAAAAAACAGTCCAGGGAACTTCTCTGCCCTGGCTAGATGAAACTAACTAAAAACAAAAGAAATCTCTGTCCTGCAGTCTCTCCAAGCCTCCGCCGAACACCCCAGCTGGAGAAGAATGTGGAGGAGTCAGGCAGCTTTCTCAAAACAAACTCCGCGCTTCTCCTTGCTCTTAGAACCAGTCTTAAAGGCACAGAACTCAATATACAGCACAAACAGAACAGATGATTGGGGACACAAGCATCATAAAGTTACCCTAGGACACAGGTCTTCTAAACACTTATCAGAAATATTTTCTACAGATTTTTACCAAATATTCTTCCAACTCACCTGGAGGACTAAATGACTTACAGAATAAATTACACCAAGGAGACACTGAAATACATACTGCATCATGCCATAGATTCTGGGTCCTTGTTGCAAAGGCAGGGGGAAAGTGTGGCATACATGAACATGCTCTTGGAGTTGGGCTCCAGGACTCAGATCTTCCTGCTTCATCAGAGTACTTAACAGTTTGTCCCTACTCCAGGAAAACTGGAGAACTGAAGTTGACTTGCCCTTCCACTATTGTCTGCATTAGAAGTTCAACTGATTTGTTTCAGCAAAACCAGGAAAAAACTACTACCTTGCTGCAGGAATTTTATAATTATAATCACTTTCTCCAAAATCTTTCAGAAGACATTATAGAAGGGAAATTGCCAGGATAGCCACTTCTAAAATGTATCATTGCTATTCAGGGCAGAACTGACAATGCCTGTAAGAGGACGTAACAGTAGAAGAGCTTGCCTTAGGTCTAGATCCTCCTTCATAAGGAAGGACAGTGGGCAGTTCGATGTTACTCTAAGTTAATGCTCCTTTGCTGTCAAGGTGACCACAAGTATACCCTATACTCCAGTTATCCAATGAGATCTTGCTCTCTCTTCTGAACATGACATTTTTGCTCCTAGATTCAGTATCTTTTGTTGTGTTTGACTAGCCCAAAAGTTTGACTAGTCTCTTTCCTCTCCTACACACCAAAGGCCCCCCATTTTCCACAGCCACACTATAAGAGAAATTTCTATAAAAGCTTTAAACCTGGAAAACCTTATCATTCCTTTTGGTCTGCTTGATCCCCATTACTACCACTTCTGGCACATGAATAAAAACAGGCATCAAAAGACAGGAAAAGAATCCCAATCAGACTTAGAGGAAGGGGAAGTTCCCTCCTGAGCATGCAAAGATCTTCTTCATGGCAATGTCCCTTCTCATTTTGGTATCTAGGCTCAGGTAGCTGCTCAGAGAGCATGGAAAACCCAGCAGAAGGGACAGAAACCCTGGTTTGTATTCAGGAGGATGCTTTAAAAAGATAGATAAACAACACTTAGGTTAAATTTACACTGCCCTGAAGTTAAATCATACACAGGATATATTTGCCTGAGAGCTGTGAAATTAAGCTATCATATAAAACAGGAAAGAGTGATTTATAGATTCTTGAAATACACCCAGTGTTACAAGCTCTAAACATTCTTTTTGAGAGTAGCATGCAATACTACTTATTCAAAAGCACTCAAATCAGAATGACATTTCTTTGATACGCATATATTGATTGTAATAAAACAAATGAACACATAGACCTCTAAATAATATATTGTGGCTTAAATAATTGAAAAAGGGCAGAAATTCATGCAGCTTTCTAAAATACATTCGATGCAGCTGACTCAATAAAATATGACTGTATAAAGATTGTCTTGAAAGTTACTCTAGGAAGAAAAAAGAAAGTGAGTTTGAGCAGCAGAGCACAACAGACTTGCATGTGGGAGTACAATAGATGTCCTTGGCACTAGCCCTCATTTTACAGTACCATTGCCTCCCCTTCTCTTGTCTACTGTTCTTACTTCTACTTTTTTCCATTTTTACCCTTTTCCTTTACTAGTTACCTATTATCAAACGTTGTTCATATCACCAGTAGATCTCTTACCTTTTTCAATAATTCTGTTACAGAAAGGAATCTATAATTTAATTATCCCCAGGAGTAGCATTTATCAAGTTAGTGCCAGCCAGAGCTCTCTGTAAAATTCTTTCATGTGTCTAGGGGTTAATCATCAGGGTTTTATCACTTCACAGCATTTTAGCATAAACATATATTCAATAGTAAAAATACCAGCCACATTACAGCAGCTGAACTCAGTGCCAGAGAACATCCCTGGTACTTTCAGTGTAGCAGTTCTAATAAATCCTTGTTCTAGACTGAAATTTCAGCTTGACTAACACTGAACTACTTACTTAGGGCCCCATTGTAACTAAAGAATACAAGACAGGAATCTGTAAAACCCAATTCACCCTACCTTTCCTACACAATCATCTGAGGAACAGACAAATTTAAGGTTAGAAGTCCTATTGATGACTGTGTACGTGATTAATTCTATATATCCAATGAACAAATCCTGCTTTTCAATGGTACCACGATGGCTACTCTATACCTTGCAAAACTGACTTGTAGACTTGATTTTTCAAGTCACAGATTTCCAGAGACTTTTAAAGTTTACTTTTTAATTCATTCTTGAATTCATGCTAATCTATGTATTAAGAAGGAATATGCTCAATTAAAAAACTGAGTCACTTAGATGCTTTGGCATATATCTAGCTTTGGGCACAGAAATACTTCCTTAGATTTCATAATGAAGGCTAACTCATCAAAATGCATATGAAAAAGACTAAATTTAACCTGGAGAAGGTTAAAATAGTCAAAGTAATTAATAAAAAAATTAAAGTGAATTGCCATAAATTGGGCCCAGATACTTCCAATTTAACTAAACACCAGACTCTCCACAGCATGTGTGAAAGTGTTCTGCCAGACAAAAGGGTGTGCAAGAAAGAGCAATCACAAGTTTGGGTACCTGGGTTATGGTAGAAATACTGTAGACACCACTGAATGATCACATGGAGAGTAATCATTGCATAACACAGAAAAATAATGGGTTTAAAACTGTAAAGTTACTAGTTCTTATGGCCCAATGAGATCTTTACAATCTATCCATTCATATTTTTAGGCTTTCTTCCTGCAATAGCAACAATTAGATTTAATGCTCTCCTCTCTTCCGAAGCAGGTGTGCAAAAGGGAAAAAAAAAATTATACTGTTTTTTTGACTGAGTTAATTAAAATACCAACACTGATGTCTGGAAAAGGTATAATGCAGTTAGAGACATGTAATGGTAAAATGCATAGCTTTTGCATTATTCCGAAGGTTGCTGTTGTAGTACCGTAGAGCCATACAATAGATACATGAAAACAAATTTATATACAATAATGGATCACTCAAGTAAAGCTCATACTCATTCCATGTATCACATATGCGGTTTTGTTACTCTGCTTCATTTAGTCTGGCAATAAATCTTTGCATCCCCTGTGGCTGGAGCTATCTGAAGTATTGCCTATTAATATTGTCTGTCCACCTGTAATTATTGGTGTAACAGTACTAATTTGAAACAATTCTAATTGATAAGAATAATTCACCAACCTCTTTCTATTTCTAAACATTAAATCTTGCCTCCACATACAGTGAAGTGATTTAAATAAATAAAGCAAATAAAACACATACTGGGAGCCTAAAATGATTTCATCTGTGCTTACAGATTAAAACATTGGAGTGAAAGTAAGGAACAAGATATTCTGGGTTTTGCTGAGCAAGTGCTGCATTTTATTTGGCATTGTGAGAAATTTGGGGAAAAAGTTTGAAAAATATTCAGGTTGTAAAAATGTTGTTCTTATTTTCAAATCAAGTCTGATTTGTTAGTCTGATCAAGTTAGCTAATAACCAAAAGGTTACCCTGAACACGTACTTAAAAAAGTACAAATAGTCCAAGAATCACATCTACGCTGTAGAGTGCTGCCATCCACTGAATTGCAAGGAACTCACATTTGTTAATTCTCAACATTTATGAGTGTTTTTCTTCTGATAAAGTTAAAACCCTTAAATTTCTTAAAGGGTCTTATCAATTTTATTTTCAGAACATAAAATTTCTGTCTCAAAGTACTCTATCAAAGAGAACATTTGGTGGCATGAATGTTTGATTAGAAGCCTTTGGATGGTACCCTTGGAGTTGCAGACTCTCTACAGCAGTCATAAAATATACATTCAGTGACCTAAAAGGCTTGAAAGATGCAAAATGTGGTTTTAGAACTTGGGACTGTGGTGGTGCAAGAACTGTGTTACTAGGTTTTTATAAGAAGTTTTATGTTTTAGTTCATTTCACTGTATCCCCAGTTCTGTAACTCTTTTTAGCTTTCTGTATAATAAGGTGTTTTGTGTCAGTCTTCCCACCCCTCACCTGACCTGGACCATCCCCTCTGCCCCCCCTCGCTCTGGGACAGCCTGCCTATCACTTCGGGACCCCTCCCAAGACTGCGAAATCATACGGAGAGGGCTTCAGGTGATAGGTCCGCCGGGGCGGAATTCCTTTGCCCTTGGTGTCAATGGTCAGAGGCTTGGGGGTGGGCACACCTGTTACCCCCTGAATCCCCTGATTTGTTGTCTTGTTGTAACCTCCCTTGAGCCCCTCCCCCAGTTGTAAGGTGGAGGAGGGAGATTCAAACTCTCTCGCTCCCTGTCCTCTCTGGCCTGCAGTTTGGACCAGCTGTGGGACTCCCACAGCTCGGCCTGAATAAACATCTTTTAACCTGCTAAGCTGAGAGCCATCCTTTTCTTCTACTGCCGCCGCTGTCACGACATTATTTAGTCCAGCTGCTGCTGAGAAGCCGAGCCAGCAGGTAAAGATAACCTGCGTGCCCATTCGAACTGGGAACAACTTGTAGCTGTGCAGATCCAAGCCAGCCAGAGGCCGGCGTCCGCCCAGTGCGGAGACAGAACCTGCTACATGGGACCAAATGAAAAAATCACAGCTTTGCATTCTATCCAGTCACCAATAAGTGGCACAGAGATACAGGCATGTAGGGGTGAAGACTGAGTGGGGAAAGGATGAGAAGTAATATAAAGAGAGAAAGAGCAGAAAAGGGGATGTGGTTGAGAAATGGTAGAATCTTCCTTAGGGAAGATTTTTCTAAATCCTATTTTTTCTCTCTACCCTTACAGGAAAGAGACTCCACCCACTACTTCCTCTGAACTTATATTTCTGCCCTTTTTGTAGACGTCATTGAGGTCAGGTACTATTGATTTATGGTGGGTTTTGCTAGTCAGAAGCAATTGCTCTACACTGCCCTAGGAAAGCATGTGTGGGCAATGCAGGGCACATCTCCACCAGGCTCAAGTCACAGTGCTCACATGGGAAATTCAGCTGTGTAAATCGATAGTGCTTTACCTATGTCTAAAGCAAATGAAAAGAGATTCAAATTTTCAGGGACTCCATTCTGTATTGCTGATAAATCATCATATCCATTCCACTGAGTCAAAATGGTCTCTTCAGGAATGCTAATGATGAAACTTTTAAACAACACAGCCAGCAGCCTAACCTCCTTGCATGTGGACTTAGAAAAACTCTCAGCATGAAAAACACAGAAAAAACTATTAAAGCCAGTTGACCAGATGTTCCAAGTTATCCCCATGAGATTTGCTTCCTGAACAGTGTTGAAGATCCTTTCTATGGAGTGTTACTTGTAATGTAATTGCTATTGATTTATGTCTCTATTCAATTATTTTCATTACCTCTGATATGTTTAAAATACAAAAAATTAGTATTACAGAAAAAAGGATCAATGTACTACCTGAAGATGCCTAAGTCAGGTAATTTTGTTCCATGAAAACAGGTCTTTTATCTCTAGATCTGATCTGAAACAGAAATAACTACTTACCTTGAAAACAAAGGAAAAATATTTTCACGCTCCAGATTGCCACTTTAATCCCACCTTGGAATGTAAATTAAAAGGAACAACTTCTGAAAACAGAAAATCAGCTGCCAGATGCAGTATCTGCTCTTCAGGCATCTTTGATAGAGGAATTGTTCTGCTTAGTATCACAGACCTGTGGGAAAATATAAGTGTGATGGGACAAGGCACTAACTACCTGATTAATACCAGTTATTTTTAGATAGCGTCTGTCACTTATCAAAGATTTTAGAGGGCATTAGCTTTCACTAGTGTGAAGTTGTATCACAACAACAAGCACCAATTTAGCCACAGTGACATTAGCTTACATTTTAACAAAAATAAAAATCATGCCATCAAGATATGTGGGGACTGAATCCATCCTATTTCTGGGGTGGCTGAGGGATCCCAACACCTGACTGTACTGAAAACTGAAGTCAGCCCAACTGGGAATAAACGGCAAAAGAACTCATTATGACTGGCCCAGAGGCGCCAGGTACCCTTGGCATAAATTTTCTTGGGAGAAGGTGTTTCAAAGACATGAAAGGGCATTGTTGGGCTTTTGGAACAGCTGCTGTGAAGACACAAGAAATTAGGCAGCTAAATATCTTGTCTAGTCTCACAGATGACCCTTTGCTGTGAGACCGCTGAGGTTTGAAGAACAGATAGTGATTGCTACCACAACAGAGAACCATCAACAATGCTGCAACGACTGGGATTCCATCACTCCAATTCATGACATGATTTGTGGACTAGAGAGCCAGGGAGTGGTCAGTAAGACTTGCTCACCCTTTAGGAGTCCTGTATGGCCAGTGCATAAGTCCAAGGGAGAATGGAGACTGTCAGTGGCCCGAATGAAATCACACCACCTCTAATTGCTGGACATGCTGAAGCTTCAGTATGAACTGGAGTCCAAGACAGTAAAACGGTGCCACCATTGACATTGTCAAAGCATTTTTCTTCATTCCTTTGGCAGCAGTGAGTGTGTACACTGCTTCCAAAGGAACGAAGAAAAATGTAGTACATGTTTACACAGAGGGATGTGCTCAGCTGCCCAAGGGGTGGAAACACAACACCACTATTTGCCATGGACTGATCCATGGCTCCACTAGAAAAGGGTGAGGCTCAGAGATGATTGGCATTGAAGCACAGCTCCTCCTGCCGTGCTGACCACCAGTTCTGGGCTGGATGATCAAAGGGAAAATCCCCTCTGCACATCAAGCTGTTGATGCCACACGAGCAACTGGATCTCTCTGATCATACAGTGTACTCAAATAGGAAATCACAATTGCTCAAGGGTCTTGGAAGTCATCACCAATTGGCCTGAAGGCAAAAATTTTGGATTATCATTAGAAGAGGAGAAGGCTGCACCATATAATCAGCTCCCAGAAAATGAAAAGCGATACTCTCTTCACTGACCGCTCCTGCCATATCATAGAGATACACTGAAAATGGAAAGGTACCATATGGAGTTCTATGCAGCAAGTCACAGGAGTTATTGAAGGACAAGGTGGATCAAGGTAGGTTGCAGTGCTGAAAAATGTCCAGCTGGCTTTAGATATCACTGAACAAGAGAAATGGCTGGAGTTCTCCCTCTACACTGTCTCCTGGGGGGTAGCAAATGCTCCACGGGTGTGACTGGACCAATCAAAAAATACTAATTGGCAGTGCAGAGGAAAATCCATCTGTGATGCCGAATTGTGACAAGACATGGCTGCCTCAGTAGAGAAGTTGACTATGGAAGTATGTCCTGTAGAAGTACATGTAGATTTGAGCTACTGAAGGGCATTGCAACAATGGCCAGGTGGATCAAGATGCCAAGACAAAAGTGTCTCAGGTTAATCTGGGTTGGCAACATAAGGGTGAACTATTTCTGGCTCAGTGGTCCCATGACACCTCCCATCATGAGGGAAGAAATATAACACTCAGATAGGTTCACAGTTGAGGGGTTTACTTAACCATGGACACTGTACCCCAGGTCGTCCATGATTGTGAAACATGCTGAAATGAAGCAGGCCAAGGTGGTAAAGCCCCTGTGGTAGCAGGGGGCAATGGTTGAAATATAAATACGGGGAGGCTTGGCATATTGATATCATCACACTGGCATATTGATTTCATCACACTCCCACAAGCCTGCCAAGACAAGCACTATGTGTTTACAGTGGTGGAAACAACCATTGCATGGCTGAAGATGCAGCCTGTGCCTCGAGCCACTGCCCAGAACACCATCTCGGACCTGGAAAAGCAAGTCCTGCAATGACATGGCACATCAGAAAGAACTGAGTTGGACAACAGGACTCATTTCAAAAACAGCATGATAAATACCTGGACCAGAGAGCGTGGGACTGAGGATGTGTATCATATTGCCTCCCATGCACCAACTTCTGGAAAAAGCTACTTTGAAAACTGTGGGTGGTGGAACCTTCAAACATTGGATCTGCATTTAGCGAAGGCCACCTGGTTAGTTAACATTAGAGGGTCTACCAATCGAGCTCACCCTGCCAAATCAAAACCTCCACATACAGCAGAAAGGGATAAAGTCCCCATATGGTGTGTTGGAGTCCAGGGCATTCCTTTGGCTGCCCTGGAGGGTCACAGACCTGGCCAGGGGGGTCTGGGACCCCGGCCCAGAGCTCAGAGGGACACTGGCTTTGATCTCAGTCCATGGGAAAGACTTCCTGCACTGCGGGATGGATTCCAGGCCACAAGAGTGTGAAAAATAGTAGTTTAGTTTATCACAGGGTGAAAAAACACCCTGTGTTTTTTAGGTTTACCTAAATTTACCTAAATTAGGTAAATTTAGGTTTCTAGCATTGAAGTGAATGGGGGCAAGATGGAGAATTTGGGGCGTTGTCTCCTGCTTCTTCTTTCTTCTTCCCTCACTCCATTTCAGCAGTGACGTTGGCACAAAGTAGTTTAAGAAGATTGGGTCAAAGCAGAGATGACCTGTTTAGTATTAGTGATAGGCATTGGCAAGTAATGATAAATAAAGAATACGTAGCAATTAGTATAAAAGATAACGACAGCCCAGTTCGGGAGGAGTCGTCAGATGTCCAAGCAGCTGCAAACACCTTTGTTGGGCACTGAGAAAATTGTAAGATAAGAAACAATAAACGAAGCATGCAACCTTGAAAAATCAGAACCTGAAGACTCCGTCTCTTTCATCCGTTTGGCACAGAGCTTTGCAGAGAGCAAAAAGACTCTAAAGCCACCTGAATGTCAGGGAAAGCCCACGACAATGGTGAATATGAGGAATGTTTCAGGGAAATTTGGGTTAGCCTTGTCTCAAGCAAAGGCAAACCCATCCGTGAGACTGTTTTTGCTCAAGAACCTCGTGCACTTGGTGGATAACACAGAGAGACATGGAAGTACAACATACCTCAAGGGGATTTGATTTTTGGATGAGAACAGTCTGCAGTGTTGAATTCTATATTTAATATTGGTTGTTGAATGGCAATGCCACCGTATGCTATAACTACCATGGACAATGAATATGGATTGTTCCAGATACACCAATTGTGAGCTCCTAATGCAGCAGTTCATGGGTTTTCATTTTAATGGAAGCACTAAATTAAGGAACACCATTCCTAAACCATTGCACTCATGAACCCAAATATTCTCTGAAGCTATTATTTTCCCCAGTATTCATTCGGGCAAGCAGTTTTCAACTACCACTGTAATCTGTTTCAATATTATGTTAAATGCAATTAATTCAAATAATATTTTATCTGTATTATCAGGATTTTTTAATAAAAAGTACACTTTCCACTCTTGCTTAGCCTTTATACTTTCATTTAAAATTAAGGAGAGGTTTTAGTTGCACTGTCCAAATTCAATCCTAATATCCTTTTCTTTTATGGGAAATTATAAACAATTGATAATACCAGTATGATGAAGATTGGTCTTTCATTCTATCTGAGTTGGTGAAAGGACAATACTACTGATAACAATGCCTGCAGTATATCACTACACAATGGGCTTGCCACTGTTATTACAAATTGCTAAATCACAAATTCTGATACAGTTCCTACAAGCAGAATCCTAATCTGATATCTTGCTTATACTCTTCTTGATTAATCTGAACAGTTCAGTAAAGCCAACACAGATGAACATAATGCATCAAAAATACTCTAATTCATTATAAGACAGGTTTTTTGTTGATGTATAGTAAGGTAGAAAATGGCTATTAATGTTGTACATTGTGTTGTGGTAATTTAAATATCCAACTCCACATCTACATGTGTGCTTAGAAGTGCAAGTGTTAATGTACTGCTCAATCAGGCTTTATTTGCCTTTCTAGTTTATCATCTTCACATATGTTCTGACCATCTTTCATTTGCATTTTAACATAAGTTCTCATTTGCTTGCTTATTTCTGTACCCTACCAAGAATGAAACAGCAACAGAAGTACTCTCAGAAATCTGAGTCTTTTCTTTTTCTGCATGAAAACTTTTCTTCTTTCACAATCCCCTGGAAGTGAACTGTATAAAAGGAGGAGAGGAGAGGAGAGGAGAGGAGAGGAGAGGAGAGGAGAGGAGAGGAGAGGAGAGGAGAGGAGAGGAGAGGAGAGGAGAGGAGAGGAGAGGAGAGGAGAGGAGGGAGGAGAGGAGAGGAGAGGAGAGGAGAGGAGAGGATGAGGAGAGGAGAGGAGGAGAGGAGAGGAGAGAGAGGAGAGGAGAGGAGAGGAGAGGAGAGGAGAGGAGAGGAGAGGAGAGGAGAGGAGAGGAGAGGAGAGGAGAGGAGAGGAGAGGAGAGGAGAGGAGAGGAGAGGAGAGGAGAGGAGAGGAGAGGAGAGGAGAGGAGAGGAGATAAATGTTCAATTGGAAGAAATGTACAGTCATCTAGTTCAACTATCTGCCTGCTTCTTCACAGCTGATCAAAGTCTGAAGCATGTCCACATGCCACATAAAGACTTGCAGGCTTGGACCAACGACCACTTCTCTAGGAAGCCTGTTCCAACATTTGACCATCTTTTTGGTAAAGAAATGCTTCCTTAATATCTCATCTGACATGGATTTGAACAATTCTCACATGTTTTGACACCTCCCTCTCTATTTCCATTCCCTAGGACTCTGTAGAGATCGAGTGCTCAGCCACTCCACACAGGATATGCCTTCAAGCTCTTTGACCAGTTGTGTTACCCTTCTCCGGGACCTTCACATCCTGCTTAAATGGAAGGGCCCAGAACTGTGCACAATGGTCCAGATGAGGTCCCACCAATGCTGAACACATTGGGATACTCCCCTCTTTTACCCCGCAGGTCATACTGTGTTTGATGCATTAGAAGTTGTTGAGTGCATGTCACTATTTGAGATGGCCCTGACAGAGTTTTTCTGTTGTTCCAAACTTCCAGTTACTTGGTTAAGCCTTTGGTCTTAAAGATAGGACAAGAACTCTTCCTCACACATTGGTTTCCGCAAATCAAAATAAGAAATGGGAGTGTTGATTTCAGCTTCCAATTAAATGACCAATTAGACAAAAGTTCTTTATCAATGGGGAATATCCCAAATTTATCCAGGCAGCAGATACATCAATTTCATGAATAATATTCCTCAAGTTAACAATGATGAAATAAAAGCATAGGAGAAATACTCTACCCCTGGAGATGTTGAAAAGGACAAAGCATCAGAAACGAACTGAACATATGTTATTTTAACATCTTCACCATCATAACCAAAGAAACAGTTTCACGCTGCTTGATTTTCTTTTGATTTTACCTTTTTCTTTTTAAGGAAATTAAAAGCTAGGAATTTCAGAACTGTGACAATAACTAATTTAAAGAGCTTTGACCATTAGTGTACTTCCTACTGTAACTGGCTGATTATGTCTTTGGCAGGAATACTAAAGCCATTTCAGGAAGAAAAAAAGTTCAGGCTACCTTAAGCTCTTTTTGAATTTATCATAGTTTATTTTTTTCCTAGTACAAAATTGGAAGAAAATTATAATAAAACTGTATCAGTTTTATTTCTTAATGATATTCAATTAAAACAAACCCAAGCTTCTCATCTAAATAAGAAAAAAATGAGGGGTTTTTTTAAGCAATATATGTTCAATTCAGAGCTCTCTGAATTTGGTTTCCTTTTGTCGAGGGGAAATTAAACTCCAAATAGCTAATGTGAAAATATTTATGAATGCATACATATACCTGTAGAATTATGCACTTTTTTGTGCCTAGAAGGCCTCAAGAATATGCTTAATTGGACATTTGCTCTTACCAAGACTTGCAGATTTTAAATGACAGTGTTCAATCACTTGCAGCTGAGTATGTTAAGGGAAAGACATGAAACTAGAGTTTGCTCACTGAGAAGATAATAAACAATTTCTCAGTGCAATAACTTGATTTTTCCTAGCGTTTTTTTTTTTTGCCTTTCTGATTCACTGCATAGGTGAATTAAACGACACTAGTTGATTTTATTTGAGGAGATATGAGGAGATGCTATGTGCCCATTGAAGCTTAACAACACTGAGGGCTACTAGAAAGGTAGCTCACCTACTTTCACAGAGATTTTTGCCTGGTCCTTAGGAACAAGCTTTTAGCTTCCTTAGAAACAGACAGTTCCCAGTAGCCTATTTCTGAAGTCAGTCAAGGAACAAGCAATAATCTTTACTATCTGATCAGTGGTATTACATGCCTATGCTGCTTCTATTTTTAATTATCAACTTATGTGTTTTAAGGTTGGTCTGCAACAAGTTTGCTCATATGATGAGTTACAATCCAGATGTGAAAAAGGAGTATAGGATGAATTTTGCTAAACTTTAAGATTCTCCTCAATTTCAGCTTCTCCATTCTGGCAGGATACTCTGCATCTGCTCCTTCAGAGAGCAGCTGCTGCATGCTGCAGTTTTCAATTCAGAGGGGATGTTCAGCATCTGGCTGTCCCAGAAGAAGATGAGCTGGCATTCTGTTTCCTACAGAACAGACCTCAGCAACATTACCCAGCAGATCTGGATGAAAATTAACCACTGAGCTTCAAGCTAAGGTTTATGGAAAGAGTCCCAGAAAGTGCTGATGAGGCTGCACTGAGGCATAATATCATGGCACTCTTTACAGAACATTAAGGTTAATTATCTCCTAAGTGAATGCTAAACCCTATTTGCTTTCTTCAGATGTTCAGTTTAAGCAGCCATAAGTTTATTCTTAAATTCTAATGTAAAGATGTTTCTTGGTCTTGTCTCCAGGAGAAATTGCTTTATTCATAAAATCCATTAAGGTCTCAACATGAAAGCAATACAAGCAATAATGTCATTAGATAGTAATGTGAATCATGTGAAGAAATATACTTGAAATGCCCAGCCTGAGACTTCAAAAATCTTCATTGCACCATTCCTGAGAAAGAGTGAAAAGACCACAGGTAAAATGGGGTCAGAAGTACATGAGTTTTGCCCCACAAATCTCTTTAATGACTTTCACTGCTTTCATATTCTAGCAGACTTTCATTTCACACTACACAGTACAGAGGGGAAATATTTTGTAAGTGCCACCAGAAGCACTGTTAATGTGTAGAAACACAGAATATTACAAGAAAGGAATTTAATTTTTCTCTTCCTTTGGTTCTATGTTCAGAGGTCCCCTGAGCTTAGCTTCCTGCTCCTTCATTCTCTTGTATGTATCATCCAAGTAAAGCCAACAGAATGTTTCTTCTGGAAATATGAGAAACAACATTCCATCTCTGTGTCTTAGCTGGAGAAAATGACAAATGAGAGGTAATTCAAAGGGGGAAATAATTTTATTCATCAGACAGAATAATCTATCTCTGGTTCAGTACGGATTTGCCATTGGTGTGACTGTTAGGTGTGGAAAGGATGTCCTGCAAAGAACCACAGATCCCAGCTATCTTTCAAATATTTAGAGCTAGAAGTATTCAGAAATTCTTACCAGTTTTCAGTAGAAAAGTCTTGATAAACCCTTGCACTGGGATGTCTATAATTTACCTCTTCCATGCAAAAATATGAAGAGCAATAAACAGGTGGCAATGCATAGTCTCACTAAGGAGGCTTTTTTTTTCTTTTTCTTTTTTTTTTTTTTTTTTCTCCCACGTGTTTAATTTTTCAACATAAATCTTACTAAAACTTTTCAGGATAATACCTTTCTGATCCAGTTTTGTCTGTTTCCTGAATTCCACATTTTTGAAATGGTCTTTCAATAATTAATCTTTAAGATATTTTTAGGACCTAAAGTATTTCTAGTAAGCAAATTAATTACACATTTACAATAGAAATGTTCTGGAGTTCTGACACATGTAATTAGAGATAGTCTTTGACTGGTACTTACATCCAGGATGTGGCTTTATCTTTAAGTTCCTGCAAGGATGGTTACTAGAAAAATACCGCACATCTCATTAATGAGTCTCATATTGGGCTAAACTGAAATAAGTACTAAGAATAGCATTCATATTTGGAACTTTGTCCTCCTGAATCCTTCATGCTTGAAAAATATCTGCTGGCAGTAAATACACTCCACTTAGAGAAACTAGATTTGACCTTGCAGTACCCTGCAAATGTACCAGAGGTACATCTTCTTGCTCACTTAAATAAGGCTCCAAGCACTTGCTGTCACCTCTGTATTTGTTTGTTACCAGTTAAAGTGTTCTTGCTGCATGAAGACTCACATCTGTGACAGCAGCTGAGAAAATGTCTTATTTTTATCTCCCTGTGGTGATAACTCCGTCAATTAATACTATGAATTAAGCAGGCCTCTCAAATTACCTTTCCCATTAGAGCCCAGCAGCCTCATCTCTTTCAAGGGGAAATTTTCCTTACTCTAGGGTCACATCAAATATTTTGCAGTCTTTAAATAAACTTCTCTTTTGTTCTTTGTGTGAAGCCCAGATAATGGTGATTTTGCTCCTAAACATCAAAATATGATAGCCTGTCTATCTTGTTTCATTACCTGCTTATTTGTAATAACTGAAATATATAAAACCTTTTTCTTAGATTAGCCCTTATTTTTTGTGTCTGCATCTTGCAGCCATAGGCACTATACTGTTCCGTACAAAGTCCAAATTGCCAAGGCAAATCATAGAAATCCTTCCCTTCAGTAGACTTTGAAGACATTTATGGACACACTAGAAGCCCATATTTAACAGCATTGTGCTTGTCACATATTTAACATATCCAACCAAATGGCAGTCTGTGAGATGACTGAATGCACTTCAGCTTTGTGACATTATTAGGACATAATTCTACTTTGCACTTCTCCTGCAGATAGCTGGTCTAGGTCTTTCTCAGGACCAGAGAACAGAAGTTTGTGCACTCTTCATGTCAAAAATGCCCTCTTCATCCTGTGATTCAGCAGCTGTACAGATGTGCTCATCATGTGACCAGTTATACACCTGTCATGCAACAAAGATGTCACATTTAAAGGTCCTCTGGAAAGATGGTGGGTATTGGACTGTAGATTATATCGCTCTATGTTTCAGGCTGAAGGTGGCTGATATATATATGCTGGGTGCCTAGCTGAAAAAGAGCTTCTATGTGTTTACTACTAGACTTATTTATGTCAAAGTCTCACTAAAACAGTCAAATGTGACTCTATTCTTTAACCATTAACACATGCCCAACATGATTTTGGTTTATTCCACCCAGCAACACCATCAGAAAGGAATGTCTGAGCTGTTTCAGGGGATAGCTTGAAATACAAACCCTCCCCAGTAAGCTGTATAAACCAGATGATCCTCTTATGGGGGGATAGCATTTAGATGAAGAAATATGGGCTATACAATGCTGCTTGCCCTCACAAGCAAAGGATAAAGTTTGGCCTGCATGATCTGCTTGCATAGAAGAAGCCTGTGATAAATAAACACCCAAACAGGAATAAGCTGGTATCACATAAATCAGATTAATTATAAAGAATTTTTGTTCTTGTGGAACAAGAGTATCCTAAGTGGATACTATAGCTTTTAATAGATGCAATTGTCCTGATAAATACTTACAAATCTTAATATTACTCTAAACAAGAGCTGGTACAGTTGAGGCAACACTACAAAAACCTCTTTGCAGCCAACTAACTAGACCTCCACTGACTGTAAACAGTTTCCAATATTGTAGCCTTTTAGTAATACTGAGTTCCTGCTAACAATCCTCCCATGTAGACTGGTGTTTGTCAGTTGTAAATTTTTAAACCCCCTAAATTTTACCTATATCTGACCCTTGCCTTTTTATATCAGCAAAAACTAGCTTCTGAGAGATAGTGTGAGTAAAATAATAATTGCAAGGACACTTCCATTGTAGATCATTAACTTCAGTATCCCAGCATAATTAATTAAGGACCATCCATCAAAGGAGTTTAGATTATGCTAAATGCTGTGAAAAGGTGACAAAAGTTACAAGTTTAAAGCCATTGCTGTATGACTTGCCAGAAGCAGCTAACAAACTGAACCTGCAAAAGAATGTGAAAATAGCACAAAGGATACTGTCACTTACAGTGGCTAACTATAGTAAGTGCCATGACAGCATGTCTCATGTTTGGCTAAACAGCCTCCCTGAGTGCTCTCTAATGCTAAAGCTGCATCTCTGTCCAGCTTATGCTGCAAAGGGAACTCATGGGGCTGGTAAGTGATGAAACAAATCTTTGAGTTAATCACATAGAAAAAATTATCCTGAATATTTGTAATTACTTGAAGCCTGTCCTCCTACAGATGACTTTTTAAATTTAAAACTGGAAATTTATGTACATTTTCCTCACATCTGAACTCTCACAATTCTCTTTTTCCTCCTAACTTTCAGTTGATTCCCACTATGCCCATGGTGACTGACTTGCCACACGAAAACCCTGAATGACTAACCTGCAAACCACAGAAGAAATATCTCTGAGTTCAGACTTAAGCCTTTTTCTCATCAGAGACACTAATTTTATCTCTCTCATTTCCCTGTCACCATTTTTCATCAAAGTTTTGGGACTAGAATAGGTCATTAATTATGATTGAAATTAAAATGTAGATTTAAAATCTACTTCAATGAAGGGAAGTAACAGACAGAGAAGTCCTATAATAATCTTTCTGTTGGAAAACAACCTAGAATATTCTTCTTCCTGCATGCCCAGGAGGAATAAATTCCATTTTCTTTTCTTGGCAGGAAATCTGAAGTGCTGGAACACATTGCTGTTGAAAAACCATGAAATTGATTCTCAATCAGCTCTTCTGTTGGAACATTTTAACTATAGTCCTGGTATTTAAAAAGTCATCAGGAGGATATGTTTTGGCACTAAGTCCGGTGGGCATGACGACATGAAATGGCATTGCCTGGCTTTTTCAGGACTGATACAATTGCACAACTTCTCACAGAAGAAACACCTCATTGCACATCATATTTGTTTCTATTTCAGTGGAATGCAACTACTATCAGCAAGAGTCTATACACATGGGCTTCAAAAATCCTGTTTACAGTACAATGCTTGGGATGATTACTAGTATTGACATTTCAGTATTCAATATCTGGTATGGAAATTATGTGGGGTCTCAAAAATCAGGATTTCTGCCTCAGTACTGTGTCTCTCTCTCATAGATGGCCTGAAAGAAAGAGACTAAGAGTAGTGTGCTTTCATTTTTGACATCAGTCTCTAGGCAACAAAGAGCTGAATTATGGCTATTGAATAACATCATAAAAGGCTTAAATGTTAGGAATCACATAAATACTCTATGTACACATACAGGTAGATCATCTATACTCAACAATACATAGATGTATACATATGAGTATGCATGCATGTGTAAAATATGTGTGTATATATATGGACAGATACATACATAAAGGTACATATGTTAGTGTGATTCTCATATAAAAATATATAGGTACATATAGGTACAATATGTATATTATATGAATAACATACATACACCAGAACAGATATTTCATGTGGCTCCCATCATATTTGTGCATATAGAGATTTGTGTGCCTGTCTGTGTTTATATACACACACACACACACACACATATAAATATACATACATACATACATATGTGTGTATATACACACACACACACACACACATATATATTTGAATGCAAATCTACTTTTAGATGACTGTTAATTGCACCATGCTTGGACTACATAGATTCAGACTTCAAAGAAGGAATATCATATAGTCCTGGTTTTTTTGGCCAAGCCATTGCAGACTGATGTCTAATCTGTTTCAGTTTCTTGCAATGTCCATATCATATGACCTCTAAACTACCAGAGAGTGTTTTGAGTCATATTTTCCCTGCTATATATGAGCACGGTTGTAGATAGGAGCTAAGGCAGCAATCCTGGCACTGGTAGGTGATCATATCCTGGCTTGAAGTCAGAGCACATCCAATATGGCCTAAAGCTTGTTCTTTGGGATACAAGGAGATCAACTAGGAGATGCCATCCATTTCATTTAAGAATTTTGAGGGTTCTCTGACTTCTCCTCCACTTGAAAAGGCAAACATTTCTCCTCCTTGACTGTTATCACCCAATTTAGCTAAAATAAACTTTCCTTCACAAGAGGGTAAGTGGGAGAGTTGGTGGTTTGCACGGACTGAGTCACAGCTCTTGTGGAGAAATCCCACATGAAATATTCAGGAAAAAAGGAAACATGAAAGAGAACAGCCAGAAAACCATTTTCTTTATGGACATCTATAGATGAAAGAAAGCAACACTTTTTTCTACTCCTCAGTATTCAGTGAGGCTATATCTATCTTTAACAAACTGTTTTATTTCCAAATAAAACAGTAACAGTTTCATTCTCAGTTTCCACAAAACCCTCTATCCTTCCATATTCTTGCCCTTTCACTACAGCACAGGAAGGTAAGGCAGTAAAGCCTCTACTGAGGACCAAGAAATTACATCTGTTTCAAGGTAAACATTAAAATTATTCCAAGGCAGCCGAATAGACAAGAGGGATAATTCTGCCATCATTCTCCAACTCTTAATCTGAAGGGCATTCTATCAAAATATCCTTAAAATATTTTATCTTGTTTACAGAAAGGTGGACAGTTTTTCATTATTTCCATCAAAACTTTAATGTTCCTTCAGAATGCATCCAGCTTCCGGAGGAGCATCTCTGCATGGGCTCCTTAAATATGTTCAGATTTCAGATGAGAGGCCAAGCAAAGAGAACCAATGCAGTGTGCGCTGGTTATTAAAATTATCAGAGAGATACCTCTGTCCAAATTAAGGTTCAAATGCGACCATATGCTAAAGTCAATAGTGTGGATTTTTATTTAACTGTAAATGTGACATAGAGTGGGAGAGATAGAAAAAAAAGGAAAAGAGAGTGGGAGGAGAGAATGATAGTGACAGAGAGACAGATTAAATAGAAAAAATATCACCACCCCATGAATCCTGACAGCATCCCATTGATCCTCTTCTGGTCTTCTTAGTGGTGAAGGTCTTGGTCTTGACTGTCAGTACTGGCAGAAGCTCATGAAACACAGAGTCCATGGGATTTATATTTGCTCTGGTTCAGGTGGGAACGCCCAGGTACTTCTAGGACAGTGTTTTAGTTTTGTTTCAAACTGGGCAGAAACACTAATTAATGTAGTGTTTTCAGTGGTTTCAGTGTTGTTTTCTTTTGGTTTTCTTTTGTGGAAGAAGATTAGGAGAAGCAAAGCAAGCTCAAGCTTAAAAATAAATAAATAGTTTTATTAACATACACTAAAAGAATGGAAAAGAAAGAAAGTTGGAAAAAAAAAAGAAACTTTAAAACATTCTTCTTTCCACTTAAAAACTGTTCACTTTTTAACAAAACAACATAGAGAGATACAACCTGTAAATTTCAGTCAGTTTTACTATTAAAACATAATTTTTCATTACTTTGGGAGAGGAGCTTCTCTAGATTCTCATGGAGACACTCGCCACAAGACTGAAACAGTCTAGTGGTTCCTAATGTCACAAATCTGCAACTGCTTGGAATTTTTGCATATTGTGCAGTCTCGCTTAATAGCAGCCTTTCCCTTGGTTACTTATGGGCCTCAGCATATTTGGGGTACTGTTTAAGAATGCTTTTTCTAGTATAAAACAAGGATTCTCTCCTATTGTTAAAATCGTCTGTAACTCAAAAGAGAGAGACCTTCTTTTACTTTAGGAGCTGAGGGCTTTCAATCACTTCTTCTTTGAAATTATCTTCATTTTAAAGGCTGAGACCTCTTTTCACCCTAGGAGCGAGGTGCTTACTCTGTTCTAGATTTTCACTTAAATCCCAATTATATCAATCTCTAACCTTTGACTAGAACTAACATTCCTCTAAACAACATTAAGATATTTTAAGAAATAGTCTATTTTTCTATAGATTACACCAGAGAAGTCTAGTTAAAAAATGTCTACTTCTTCAATCTCTCCTTCTAATAATCTTTATTAGTTCTTTCTTTAGTTCTTTCACTCTTGCTCTAGTGACTTCATGCAGTGTCTTTTCTACATCTTTTCTACACCTATTCTGTCACTTTTTTCTCTCTCTCAGGGAAGGGTTAGGTCTTCGAAGCTTTATTTTGCAAGGAAAGGGTTAAATCTGCTTAGAATTTCTCTCTCTCTCTCTCCCTCTGTGTCTCTCTCTCTCTTTCTCTGTCTCTCGCTGCAGCTCATGGTGTTAGATTTTTAAGGTGCTAGTGATGGTGGCGGGGTGGGGGAACTCTCTCCAAGAGATCAGAACACCTGGGCAGTCTGGAATTGAAAAAAACGCAGGCAGGATCATAAATGCCTTTTCTGCCCACCCCTCAGTTTAAATCGGGGTGGGCCCCAGCCCAGCCATGCCCATACCTGGGCCCTGCCCGGGCCCCCTTGCCGGCAGCAGCCGGGCCCGGGGGCACAGCCCGGCCAGGGCCGCTGCTCTGGGCCCGGCTCAGCAGAGGGGCAGAGGGGCCTGGTCAGCTCTCAGTTACTGTGCGATGTTACTTTTCTCTTCAGCCAAAAGGAAAAGGCCTGGCTTGAACAAAATCAAGATTTATATAAGTACTTCCCAAAGTCGCATTAAATATTCTTAGTAGTCAAAGCAGATGTCAATATCTAAAATTAGCTTCTGATAAGTCCCTGTCATGACAGGCTGGAAGTTTTATAACTGAATGTTATAATACTTTGGATCATGGGACACTTTGGGAGTCTTTGACGGTTGTGACACCTTCAAAAATGTCTTTTACATCAGCGAAGTTGGAGTCAGTTCTGGACCGTTACGGCCCATCAGCAGAGATGAATACCATCAGGCTACATGTGAATGTTCCAATACTTTTCCAGAGGTGTTTTCAGGGCTAAGCCACTTGGACCTTGGCATAATAAAAAGCGCTATCCAACCTCACAGGATTTGCCTCTTATCAGCCTGTTCCCTTATCTTGCTCAATATCCAGCTGTAGCCTCTGGTGATTGGCAGTTAAGTGATTGATTGTTTGAGCAATTAACCAGTGACAGTCCAGTCTCTCACCCAGTGAAGATACAGAATGGGAAACAGGAAAGTGCTACAGAGCCAAGGGTATAATAAATATGTAATTATTTACAGATAGCAGATCAGCCCAGTTAGCCAAGCCGAAGCAACCTCTCCAGCCTGGTCTTTTGATTACTCTGCTGGGACATGAAAGACTCCTCCAGCTTCCACTCTGCCTGGTTGGAAACAAGTGACAAGCCTCCATATGTGAAGGTGGAATCCATTTTCCCAGCCAGACTACATGTGCCAACACATATCATCCCTCAAACTGTCATCAGCTGACTATTTAGGACTTACTAATTAAAATCAAAAGCTTCAAGTTCTATCTGAAAGCCAGGAGGCAACAATCCCAGTCCAGAAACAATAGGACTAAAATAGCAATAAGAATATCAGGTTTTGTTATAGTGGCAAGGGCAGGAGGGCTGTCTTCAGGACTCAGGGCCAGCTCAGAGTTGGAGCAGCTGAGGCAGCCCCCCATCCCATTGGGAATGCTTGGCCATAGCCCAGCCTGGCTTTTCAACTGGGGGTCTAATGGCTACAGCCATTAGCTACAGCCCCCACAGCACCACAGCCTTGCCCTGGACAGCCACAGCGCCCACCTACAAGCCTATGGCCTGGCTTCAGCCCATCCAAAACATGCCTCAGTTGTCCCAAATATGGTTCTACCTGGTGTTTAAAAAGCCAATTCACACATGGAGTAGAGATGTTTGTTTATTAGGTCTGCATGCATTCTTATAATATTAGCTACCTATCATTAGCTTTTTATTACCTATAATGTTAGCTTTTACCCACTTCAAACAGTGAAAAATCAACATTTCCCATATGAGAAACAATCTAAAGGGAGAGCAACAGGTTATACATTTCTTCATCTCCATTTTACAATGTATGGTCTGTGGAGAAGGGGCTTATGTGAGTATCGGGTGATTGTAGCAGGGTGGGTATTTCACTGTGTCAAAGACTAAAGGTCAGCACAAAGTTCAAGTAGAATTCTTTGGCTTTGGCAGCAGCTCATTACGGTGTTATCTTCTTACTGGATTGAATTTATAGTGTCATCTTGCTCTTGCTCCTTGGGTCATGGCTCCTGGTTTTTACTAGATGTCCAAAGCTGAGTGTCTCCAGGTGTCAAGTGGGTGACCACTTCTTGTGGGTCTAGCACTGGTCAAATGCCAGTGCACTCACTAGAATTATTTACTTATTTTTTGCCCTGAGATAAGGATTAGGAGGAGATCAAAGCAGGCTCAAAATTTTAAAGTATATAAAGAAAACTTTATTAACAGAGCTATAAGAAAAATAAAAAATCAGAACAAACCTTCAGAACAATTCTCCTCCCCCCAACTCTTCTTCTTTTCCCACTGACAATGTAAAGAGAGAGTATTTGGTATTTTCAGTCAGTTTACCACTTCTAAAATAACTTTTTCAGTTTACTTAGGGAGAGGAATCTCTCCTGCCATGCCATCAAGATTCTTCCACAAGAAAAAGTTCTCTCCTGTTTTTAATTTTCATAAATAGCAGCCGCCCGGGAATTTGCAATTGTGATCCCCTCCCTGCAGTCTTGCCTTGTTCCTGTCTGCCATCTCGTGGCCATAAAAGTTAAATTCTACTCTAGTTAAAGCCATTGTCCCAGTCCGACATGCAGCGAAGCACCAAATCATTTCCCAGCCCTCATTTATGAGCTTATTCCTTCTCAGTGTTCAGAGTCACCTTTGTTTCACTGCCCCGGGAAGTGTGGAATCACCATCTGTGAAAGTATTTAAAAGACATGTAGATGTGGTACTTAAAGACATGACTTACCTGTGAACTTGGCAGTGTTAAGGTTTGAACTGGAGGATCTTAAAAGGTTTTTTCTAACCTAAATGATTCTGTGATTATGTATTAAGAACACACATGGTAACAGGTGCTCCATCCATTTCCAGAATTTGGTGACAAGTGTGAAATAAAATGTTCCTGTCAACAGGTTGGAAGATGTTCAGACTGACAACAGGAGACTAGATTGGATTAGAAATATGTTTTATGGGCAATGTACCAAACCAGAAATTAAATCTTGTCTAGAATAACTGGGTTTTTTTCCTTCTCTAATTTTTTTAAAGGGAATGATAAAGTCATGTAGACGTGGAAGGGATAATGTCTAGTGAGGAGAAACCAGGAGCAGACACAGGCAGACTTGGAAACACTGAATAAGGATCAGCAGTTATAAAAAAGAGCTGTGGTGCAAGACAGGAACAGAGTTTACTCAAGGCTTCACAGCAAGAAGGAAAAAATGGAATTTCTTATTTCCAATATGAGGACAGGACACAGCTGTCATAGAGAACAAAAAGGCAGATGGAAGGGGCTGGAGCAGCAACAAAGAGCTCTGTCCCACTTTCAGAGGAGAGTCTTTGAAGTACACCAGACGTCACACTAACGTCTGGCACTGTACAATAATGTGCTCAGCCATGCAGAGAGGCTGCCTCTCCTCAAATACACGTTTGCTACAAGACCGTACTCTGGCTCCAGCTCAGCCACAAGAAGTACTGAACATCAGCAGAAGATATGTCTTTACAGTTTATTGCATTCAGCAGCATGCAATCCCACACACCAGTCTGCTTTATCCCAGCTAGAGACATTTGAGATCCCTGGAGAGCTTTTGGCATCAGATCCACACATCTTGCTTATTTGTCAACAGTGGGAGCTTGCATCATCAACACAGGCCAGTGTCAGCAGAAGTTATTGAAGAAATCCTTTTTCTTTACAGGGCAGGCAAAGACTGAGTACAACTCATGTGTTTAGGGGCTGGATTCATGCATACAGTGCACTAAAACTAGAAATATATCACTTGAATGCTTCTAAGATTAACATCCTGGTGGGAAAAAGGTGGGGAAGAGAAAATCCCTAAAGTCACACAGAATCACACAGAATCATTAGGTTGGAAGAGACCTCCAAGATCATCAAGTCCAACCCAACCCTAACCTCAACTAAACCATGATACCAAGTGCCACATCTAGTCTTTTCTTAAACACATCCAGAAATGGTGAATCCACCACCTTCCCAGGTAGACCATTTTATAACCCTTTCTGTAAAAATCTTTTGCCTAATATCCAGCCTATATTTTCTTTGGCACAGCTTAGGACCGTGTCCTCTTGTTCTGTCAGTTGCTGCCTGAAGAAAGAGACCAACACCCACCTGACTACAACTGCCTTTCAGGAAGTGGTAGAGAGTGATAAGGTCCTCTCCTCTCCTCTCCTCTCCTCTCCTCTCCTCTCCTCTCCTCTCCTCTCCTCTCCTCTCCTCTCCTCTCCTCTCCTCTCCTCTCCTCTCCTCTCCTCTCCTCTCCTCTCCTCTCCTCTCCTCTCCTCTCCTCTCCTCTCCTCTCCTCTCCTATCCTCTCCTCTCCTCTCCTCTCCCTCTTCCCCAGCTCCCTCAGTCATTCCTCATAGGGCTTTTGCTCCAAGCCCCTCACCAGCCTTGTTGCCTCCTCTGGACACGCTCAAGTATCTCAACGTCCTTCCTAAACTGAGGGGCCCAGAACTGGACACAGCACTCAAGGTGTGGCCTCACCAGTGCCAAGTACAGGGGAAGAATGACCTCCCTGCTCCTGCTGGCCACACCATTCCTGATCCAGGCCAGGATGCCATTGGTCCTCTTGGCCACCTGGGCACACTGCTGGCTCATGTTCAGCTGCTGTCACCAGCACCCCCAGGTTCCTTTCCTCCTGGGCACTGTCCAGCCACACCGTCCCCAGCCTATAATGCTGCAGGGGGTTATTGCGGCCAAAGTGCAGGACTCGGCACTTGGACTTCTTAAACTTCATCTTGTTAGACTCTGCCCATCCATCCAATTGGTGCAGATCTCTCTGCAGAGCCATCCTACCTTCCAATAGATCAAAACATGTTCCCAGCTTAGTGTCATCCACAAATTTCCTAATGAAAGGTTCAATACCCTCATCCATGTCATCAATAAAAATATTGAACAGAGCTGGCCCCAGCACAGACCCCTGAGGGACACCACTGGTGACTGGCCACCAGCTGGATGCAGCACTGTTCACCACCACTCTCTGGGCCCAGCCATCCAGCCAGTTCCTAACCCAGCACAGAGTGCTCCTGTCCAAGCCACGAGCTGCCAGCTTTTCCTGGAGTTTGCTGTGGGGGACAGTGTCAAAGGCCTTGCTGAAATCCAAATAGACAACATCCACAACCCTTCCTGCATCCACCAGGTGGGTCACCTGGTCATAAAAGGAGATCAGGTTGGTCAAACATGACCTGCCTCTCCTAAACCCGTGCTGGCTGGGCCTGAGACCCTGGCCATCTTGTAAGTGCTGCATAATAGCTCTCGATATAAATTGCTCCATTATCTTACCCGGTACTGAGATCAGGCTAACTGGCCTATAATTACCAGGATCCTCCTTTCTACCCTTTCTATGAATGGGAATCACATTGGACAGTTTCCAGTCATCCGGAACCTCACCAGTGAGCCAAGTTTGTTGGTAAATGATGGAAAGCAGCTTTGCAAGCTCATCTGCCAGCTCCCTCATCACCCTAGAATGGATCCCATCTAGGCCCACAGATTTATGGACATTTGCGTCCGGTTGTGTCCCCACTCCGGGTGGGAGCTGACCCCCAGCTAGCTCAGGTCAACACAGACACAAAGTTTCCAGTTCGTTTTGGCTTCTCGGCTTAGCAGCTGGACCCAAAGGTGACAGTCAACAGCAGCAGAAGAGAAGAGGCTGGCTCTCAGCTTAGCAGGTTAAAAGATGTTTATTAGCAGAGATCTCCAAGCTCCGAGGCGAGCGGCTGAGAGCTTCCAGGCTGAGAACCCAGCGGCTGAGAGAGCCTCTTCCTCCCTCCTACCCCCTATAAGCAGGGGAGGGTCCCAGGGAGGATACAACAAGACAACAAATCAGGGGTTTCAGGGGGTAACAAGGTGTGCCCACCCCCAAGCTTCAGACCACTAAAATCCAGAGCCAAAGGAATTTCCCCCAGGCTACCTATCACCTGAAGCTCTCTCCCGGAGATTTCACAATCCGGGAGGGACCCCGGGAGTGATAGACAAGCTGCCCCAGAGAGGGGGGTTGGGGCAGAGGGGATGTTACATGTCATGTGAGGTATGGGATGATTGACACAAAACACCTTATTATACAGACAACACAAAAGGGATACAGAATTGGGGATACAGTGAAACGAACCATAACATAAACTTCTTACAAAAATCTAGTAAAACAGTTCTGCACCACCACAGACATTCAAGGAGCTCAACACTTCTCTGACTGACTCCTCCTGGATAACAGGAGGACCATTCTGTTCCCTGACACCATCCACCAACCCAGTACAACAAATATCCTGAGGGCAAGCCATCTTCGCACTGAAGACTGAAGCAAAAAAGGCATTAAGCACTTCTGCCTTCTCCTCATTTGCAGTTACTAAGTTCCCTCCTATTCCAATAGATAACAAAGGTTGGTCTCATCCTTCCTTTTACCATTAACATATTTGTAAAAAGATTTTTTTATTATCCTTTACAGAGCTGCCAAATTAAGTTCGAACTGAGCTTTGGCCTCCCTAATTTTCTTCCTACGTGCCCTAGCAACCCCTTTAAATACTTTCTGAGAGACCTGACTCTCCTTCCAGAGACAATACATCATTTTTTTATTCCTAAGTTCTTTCAAAATCTCATTGATGCCTTCGCAACTTGTCTTTCGGCACACAGGGAAAGTCTGTTCCTGTGCCCTCAAGATCTCTGTTTTGAAGCATGCCCACCTTTCCTGGACTCCTTTGTTTTTAAAAACTACTTCCCAAGGAACTCTCTGGACTCAACCTCCTGAACAGGTCAAGGTCTGCTCTCCGAAAGTCCAATATAAAAGTCTTGTTGATGCTCCTCCTAACATCTCCAAATATTGAGAACTCTACAATTTCATGATCACTATGCCCCAAGTGGCCTCCAATCACCACACCTCCTACCAGCCTATCTTTATTTGTAAACAACACATCTAACATAGTCCTACCCCTGGTGGGCTCACCCACCAGCTGCAACAGGAAGTTGTCCTCCATACATTCTAAAAACTTCCTGGACTGCCTCCTTTCTGCTATATTAAGTTCCCAGCAGATGTCTGGTAGGTTGAAGTCACCCACAAGAACAAGAGCTGGTGCTCCTAAAACATTCTCCAGCTGCTTATAGAATAGGTTGTCCACATCTTCTTCCTGTCTGGGTGGACGATAGCAGACTTCCAGTAGGATGTCAGCCTTGTTGGCTTTCCCCTTAATTCTTATCCATAGGCATTCATCTTCATCATTACTAATTGTAACATCTATGGCATCAAAAGCCTTCCTAACATAAAGGGCCACCCCTCCACCCCTTCTCCCTTTCCTGCCTCTTCTGAAGAGCTTGTAGCCATCCATCGTGGCACTCCAGCTATGTGACTCATCCCACCATGTTTCTGTGATGGCAACTACATCATAGCTTTGCTGTTGCACCATGGCCTCCAGCTCTTCCTGCTTATTACCCATGCTACGTGCATTAGTATACATGCACCTCAGTTGGGTTAGTGACTTCACCCCTAACTTAGTTTTATCACCCTTGGGCCTGCCCCCAGATAGTCCAGCTGCATCCCCTTCCTCCTTCAAACCTGGTTTAAAGTCCTCTCAATGAGTTCCACCAGTTCATAAGCTAAAAACATACTACCCTTTTCAGAGAAATGAAGCCCATCCAGTTCCAATAGGCGAGGCACTGAAAAAGTTGCCCCATAATCAAAGAACCCAAAATTCTGCTGATGACACCAACTCTTAAACCACTTGTTGATAGTGTGAGTTCTCCAATTCCTTTCATCGTACTTCTCTGCCTCTAAAGGGATTGAACAGAACACTACCTGTATGTCTGCCCTATCAACCACTTGACCCAATGCCCTAAAGTCCCTTTTTATTGCCCTAGCCCTTCTCTTTTCAATCTCATCACTGCCAGCCTGGAGTACTAGTTTTGGGTAGTAATCAGAGGCCTCAATCAGCCCAGGAAGTCTCTCAGTAATATCTTTGCAGTGAATTTAATAACTCCAACATTTACACTCATCCTATGTGATAACGTCTATCGGATAAAAATATTGTTAATATTATAAAATAAAGCACCTGGAAATTAGGAAATGCCAGCACTGAAGCATAATAACAGAGTTATGAGTTATATGATGGTATATTTACTTCTGAGCAATGTCTAAGGCAATCATCATTCAGGCCCCTCATGACAATAGGAAGTGTTCCTTAGATCAGTCTTCCCTCACTTTTTCTGTAAGACAGGGACTGTTCAATATTTAGAAATATTTCTGCAGACCAACAAACCCACAGCAGCTTTAATTTATAAAAGCCGTAAATGGTCATAAGTGTTTTATTTTTAGCCTTGTTTCTGGGGACAAATGTATTTTTTAATATAAAATATCTTTATGGGTTATGGTCTAATATTTTCTTATATTTTACAACCTTCCAGATTGATTGAATTTCAGGCTAAAAGGTAGTTTTGTAGATTATTCTTACCTCATACTACAGAATGAGATAAAATGATGTCATGATGTAAGTAGATGTGTCTTCCTTTATCTCTGTCCCAAAGTGGTGCTAAAGTAATTACTTAAATGAAGTTTTCTGCAAGTAGTCCCTAGTCCCAAACTCTTCTTAACATGTAATATTGTTGTGTGAATTCAGTCACAGAATCACAGAGCAATTCAGGCTGGAAGGTATCTCATGAAGTCTCTAGTCTGACCTCCTGCTCAAAGCTGGTTTATACAAATATTAACTTGAATTGCAGCTCTAAAAGGTTACCCAGAAGCCATTCTTGAAGCTCCTTTTGACATGCAGTGTTCACATTTGCGTGAGCCACTGTAATGTGTTACATCATGCTGCCTCTGGGTGTCAGCATTTGCCCTCATTTGGAGACAAATTAAACATTGTCCTTAAAACCGCTTGTCTCTCGGGAGCCATAAAACCAGACAGATTCCAGTTCTCATTCTGAATTTGTCTGAACAGTTAGATCTGGCTTATGAGAATTTTCAAGAAAGCCGGAGTAATCAAGCTAAATCAGAAAATTATATTCTCTGTGTGATTGAGAACAGATTTTTTTTTTTTCCAGTATTCTGCTTCTAAGATATAAGGGAATGGGAGATTCAGTTCTAAATTCACCTTTTTTTTTCCTAACATTCAAACTGAAAACCTTGAGCAAGAAAAAAAATGAGGAGAAATAGAACAGGTTTGAGCATCTGCTGTGCTACCCACTTACAGATGTTACACTATCACATAACCAAAAGTTATACACAGCTTTTAATTTTAGGCTAAAACTTACCTCTGGAGACAAGATGTGTGTGAGGCTGCATTATTCCAGCTGTCGTTATGGCCAGGTGGTGGAGACAAAAGCTATAGAAAGACCATTTTGCCCTTCACCAATATAGTCAGAGTCAAGGCCACCATGGGAGGAAGAGCAGCAGAGTAAAGAAGGAAGAGAACAGTGACTATTTAAATGGAAGGACCATAATTTTAGATTGGTTTGCCTATCTAATGCAGCAAACCTTCAGTCTCTCTCTCCTGGTGCACACAGGAAGCTCTCAAACCATGTGGGGCCACAGCGTGGCTTCTGTAGAGTTAGTCATAGAGGGTTCTTCATAACACCCAGCTCTCAGAGACACCCACAAGGTTTGAAGGGGCACAACACCTCATGGGACCAGTTCTCTGCTTTCCTGTAGCTCCAAGTATGTGAGATGAGAGACATTGTCAAAATTTATCCAGATCCCAGGAACTGGGTATAAGCATATCCTGTGGAAATCTGTCTGCCTAGAAGATTTTGCTTATTATTTTTATACATTTAGACTCATAGAAGAATAAAATATTTCATGTTGGAAGCTACTATAAGGATCATCAGGTTTGATTCCCTGCTCCTTGCAAGACTAGCTAAAATTCAAAAATATGACTAAGAGCACCCTCCAGACAGTCCTTGGACTCTGGCCGGCTTGGTGTCCTGACAACTTCCCTGGGTAGGCTGTTCAGTGATTGGCCACTTCCTTAGTGGAGAAATGTGGCAGTGCAGGAATTGATTTATTAAGTTTTTATAAGAAGTTTTATGTTATGGTTCAGTTCATTGTATCCCCAGTTTTGTAACAGTCCATCCCCTTTTGAGCTTTCTGTATGACAAGGTGTTGTATGTCAATCATCCCACCCCCCACCTGTCCTTGTCCATCCCCTCTCCCCCCCCACTCTGGGGCAGCCTGTCTATCACTTTGGGACCCCTCCCCAAGATTGGAAAATCCCCAGGGAGGGCGTCAAGTGATAGGTCACCTGGGGGGAATTCCTTTCTTCTGGGTGTGAGTGGTCAAAGGTTTGGAGAATGGACACCCCTTGCTTCCCCCTGAATCCCCTGATTTGTTAGCTTGTTGTGACCTCCCCGAACCCTCCCCCGCTTATAAGATGAAGAGAGGGAGATTCAAACTCTCTCTGGCCTGCAGTTTGGACTAGTTGCGGACTTCCCACAGCCTGGCCTGAATAAAACCATCTTTTAACCTGCCTAGCCGAGAGCCATCCTTTTCTTACTGCCGCTGCTGTCACGACACTATTTGGTCCAGCTGCTGCTGAGGAGCCGGGTCCAGCAGGTAAAGTTAACCTGCTTGCATATCCGGACTGGAAACGTCCTGGTCGCTGTGCAGATCTGAGCCGGCCAGAGGCCAGCGTCCGCCTGGTGTGGAAGGAGCACAGCCACAGAGAAACTTTTCCTAATGTCCAGTCTGAACTTGGTGGGACACAGCTTCATTCCATTTCCTTGTGTCCTATTGCTGGTCACCAGAGAGAGATCAGCACCTCCCCCTCCACTGCCCTCCCTGAAGAAGTTGCAGACTCTGATACGGTCACCCCTCAGCCTTCCTTTCTTCAAACTGTGCCAACTAAGTGACCTCAGCCACTGCCTATAAGTCTTATCTGTGGGGACTTCCACCACCTTGGTGGCCCTCTAAAACTTTGTGGACCCCAAGCTCCAGAGCACACAGAGAGCACACAGAACTCAAGGTGGCGACACACCAGAGGGACAATTACCTCCCTTGACCACATGGCAATGCTGTGCTTGAATCCAACAGTACAGTGTATAATCCAGTAATTTCCAATGTAAAAAACAAACAAAATTACCTCACCAAAAAATCTCTTCAAGGAAGTTATTTAGTTAAAATTGAATTTCCTGACATAATAGAAATAAGTGAAAATTCATGCATGCAAACCAGAATGGTCCTGTCACGTGTGGATTTATATTCATACCACCATATATTAACAAGTTCAATCTGACAAACACAGTATATTGTTAGAATGCTGCCCCCTGAAGCATGACATACAGTTTTATGCTGGAATAAATTAAATTTTCTTCAATTTTTATTCATTGCATTCAGATATGGGCTAAAACAATAAGTTCCTTAGAAAGAGTGAACATTCAAGAGCCCCGTTATCTTGTGTATTGAAAGACAGTTGTTTTCAGATCAGATTTAAGACATGACATTTACTGAATAACTCAATCAGGCATAATTTTTTTGTCTACATAAATCTACCAGAAGAAAGATTCAAATTTAAAGGGAAAAAAAAAAGAAAAAAAAAAAAGAAAAAAAAAGAAAAAAAGAAAAAAAGAAAAAAAGAAAAAAAGAAAAAAAGAAAAAAAGAAGAAAAAGAAAAAAAAAAAAAAAACACAGCAACAAAAAAAACCACAAACAAATCAAACAAACAAGAAAACAACCCAACAACCGACACCCCCCACCTCCCCCCCCCCCCCAAAAACAACAACAACAACAACAAAAAACCAACAAAACCCTGAAAATTATATGAGAGGAAATAAATACCAAACTAAATGCAGTCTGATTTAAATTAAAGATTGTGGAGCAGTATTATTATAGCCCAATTTGCCTCCCTTCTATCCTTCCTTAAGCTGGTTTAGATTTACAGATGCTTTTATAACTCCCAAGTGTAATGAAGATAGTGTAAATGTCCCCATATTAAGAGCAACTGTGGAGATACTTTCCCACTATGCAGCCATCTCTGACTTTTTGAACAAGATTAGAGATCACTTAAGAAAAATAAGATGTAAACAAGGCTATAGAACTAGATGAGATGTGTTTGTGGGTACAAGAGCTGCCATTTGCTATTGTAAGGCCACTATAAGTCATCATTGTAAGGTCACAGAACTTAGGTGAAATCCCCAGTGACTGTAATAAAGGCAAATGTAGCATCCATCTTTAAAGGGCAAGAAAAGAAGTCTACTCGCTTAAAATCTGTCCACAGGAAAGTTAGGTGGTAAACTTTCCTGAAGGACGTTTCCAAGCACAAAAATTTGAGTGGAAGCAGCCAGCACAGATACATCAAGGATACCTCACACCTGACAAGCCTGATGGCTCTGTATTATGAGATGAATGGATCACAGAATAGCTGAAAACCTGTTTAAGTGGCTTTAGCAAGGCACAAATAGTCCATAATAACCTCACAGCCAAACCAAAGAGATAGACTGGAAAGTCAAGGTTGCTTTGAACAGTTCTCAGGATCTGCCTGTAGTCATGAATTTATTATCATTTTCTTCAGTAGCAAAGAAGCATAAATGTTTACTTTCAATGAGAAAATTAAAGTGAGTTGCTGAGTTCTGATGTTCCTCAATGCATCACTGTGCATGAAAATACAGTCTCTACTGAAAAACAGCCCCCATTACAAGCTTGAGGAAAGCCAGACAGCCTGAAAAAATGGAATGTGATTATGTTATTGTGACCTTTGCTTACTGTCAGCTACTTCTGTCTTCCATTAAGACTTTTTAGATCACAGGTGAGGGGTGGGACTTTATAGATATATTTATGGTCTGATAACTACTACCCTACTTTTCTCATATTAACTGTGAATGTAAGAGCAGAAATACTCAGCACTGAATTCACTACAACCCTATGTCAAGGATGGCCACCACATTACAATTTAAAAGAAATGTTGTAATATATTTTAAAATATACTTTAGTCTAAATGCAAAATATCTTGGAAATATCATTCTGCAATTAGTAAAATTGCAGATGATATACAGAACTGATATACTTAAGAGTAGAAATAGAAGTGCTGCAGAAACAAACTGGCTGTAGACAAAACCAGCTCAGAAGGTTCAGTAAAAAGATTCTCTGGGTGAAAGTGTCTTTGGATCAGCTCACCCAGCAGAAACTACATTAAGAGTTACCAGGTTCAGAGGTCTCTGTGTTACATAGCACCTGAACAAAAGGGTTTAATGAGAAGAAAGAGAGATACCATCCACACACCTATGATTTTTTGATTTTTCAGTAATGAATACAATGGAGTTTGCATAAGGGTGGATCTAGAGATTTTCATCACCGAGTATGGACATTTTGTAGAATGATGAGAAGATAAAAAGAAAACATTTGAAGGGTTGCTGTTTCCTGTCAGTGGAGAAGGGGTGATGAAATCTTTTGGAAACATTGGAAAAACCAGCGGGCAATTCTACGGCTTTATTTTCACTGTGGTGTTAGAAATGGTTTTGATTACTGAGATGGACTACAGTTTTTGCACATAAGTAACATCTTTGATCTAAAATGGAACTGCTGACAGGTAGAAAGTCTGATCAGTGTTCAACTTTTCTCACTCTCTTTTCTCTCTTTGTATGGTTTCTTTGAACTTCAGTAAAATACTCTTAGCATGCCATCACCATCACTTCATATAAAAAGCACAGGAATCCAGACTAGTCATGATAAAATATAGATAAGCTAAACAACATTATCTTTCAAACAGACTGCAACTTGGAGTAAGGTGTATCTATCCACCTGCCTGTCAAAAAGGTACATTTATTCAGCTTCGCATTTTTCTAACCTACTCATAAAATAGGAGGGGAAATTTATTTCCTGACAACACTCACAAAGTCTCACTAGGACTTCACAGCAGTATTTGGCATCAGAAGAAAGCACTTACCACATTCTCTTAATTCTAAAGGGACTGGGAAAATAGAAGGTTAAGTAAACTTAATATTTCACTGAAGAAAGGAAGACTTTTTCTCATTATTTTGGTTCTTAACTTTACAGTAAATACCTGCCTTCTTTGTATGATGCAGGCACTTTCATTAAACTCATAATATTTTCACATGTTGCTTTACAGCTTGTGCTTTATAAGAATTTAGAAATTTTATCTCTCATTTATCTTATTTTAAATGTTTGGTTGCAGCAGCACCGAAGTTCACTTTTGTAGTGGTGTGAGAGTTGTTTTATTGAGTTATTATTTTTGTAATATTTTTGAGTTCTTTTTGTAATGGTTTAGTCCACTGTACACCCCCCCACCCCCCCACCCCCCCCCCCCCCCCCCGTGTTCTGTATTAGTTTTCCCCCTTATGAGATAGGTATATAACCAGACGTTATTTGCCAATCATTCCTCCCCTGCATCGGTCCCTGTCAATCCCCCCACCACCACCCTCTCCTCGTGGCCGCCGTTTGTCACTTCGAGACCCTTCCCCAGATTCTGGAAAGATCCAAGAGAGGTGTCGAGTGGTAGGCTGGTGCCCAGGGAATCCCCTCCTACCTGTGATTTGTTAATGGTTCAGAAGTTGACACCCCTGTTACCACCCCCATGTTCCCTGGTTGGCTGACCTGTTGTCAGCCCTCCCCCGCTTATAAGTGGCGGTCAAGGTTTGATCTCTGCTCTCTCTGGGCAGCAGTGGTCTGAGGCGGAGCTCCTTGCCGGACTCCCCTTAATAAACTACCTTCTACCCTGCCTAAAGAGAGACAACTCTTTTTCCGTCACCGCAGTCACAACTCCATCAGGTCCACTTGCTGGTGTGGGGAACCAAGAACCTACCGGGAGGAGGTTACTCGCCCTGCCTGTAACCCCGACCGATCCTCGCTGTAGCAGTGCAGAACTGAGCTAGCCTGCATGCCCGCCAGGCTTGAGAGGACACTGCTATACACTTTGACTGATTCATAGAAGTGCACAGCTTCTAAATTTGATAACAAGAAGATTCTCAGCTTTCTTAACAGACAGTGATTAAAGTTGGTAGAAAATCAGGTTTTCTTTTTTTTTTTTCTTTAGTGTGTAAACTGTATAAATCCACTCTAATGCTGAGACTGACAGCTGGAAGCTCATAGGAGTAGCTAAGGGAGATGGGGGTGTTTACTCTGAAGAAAAGGAGGCTCAGGGAGACCTTATCACTCTCTACAACTCCCTGAAAGGAGATTGCAGTGAGGTGGGATTTGGTCTCTTCTGTGAAGTAACATGTGATAAGACAAGAGGAAATCACCTCAAACTGTGTCCAGGGAACTTCAGGTTTGATATTGGGAAACATTTCTTCCCTGGAATAATTGAAACAGGCTGCTCAGGAAGTGGCTGAGTTACCATCCCTGGAGATAATTAACAGACATAGGGACATGGTTTAGTGAAGGACTTGGGTGTGCTGCGTTACTGGCTGGACTGGATGACCTTATAGGTCTTTTACAAACTCAACAATTCTATGATTCCCTTTCAAATGAAATGAGCTCACAGAGCAGATCATATTCCAAAGATCTCATTCCATGTCAGTAATATCAGATGGGATCTGAGTCAAACTGAAACATGAAAGCTTTGCAGGGCTACTACCATCAAGGAGGTATCAGATGCAGCTCAATGGATATGACACATTGGAACACATCAGACTAACAGTTGTGGAAACTGAAATCCTTGCTCTTCCACTGAAATATAAGGTAAGCCATCACTGGGGAAACTTCTCACAAGCATGGTTCACTTATCCAAACAAATGATCCGCTTTGGTGACAAAAGGCAGTTGTTTATGTCACCTCCACTGAGATTATCAGCAAGTGTGTCCATATTTTATCCTTTTTCTCTCTGTCATAATACAAGTTCTTCTGGTACTGTATTAATCATAGGTGATTAACTTGTTTCACTTGCTTGTTCCTTTATCCTCAGTCATTGAGTTCAACCCAGAAAGTTAAATTATTTTTTATACTCTTTGAACCCAAGTCTTGTAGTAGTTTGAAAACAAGAGACAAATGTTTTAAACTTGGTGTGATTTTTCTGTGGGAAGTCAGCGCTGAGTTGAAACTTCTTTGATGGGTTTGTAGCATCCATTGCCACTAATTCCATGGTGGTATGTACCAGCTGGAGCTTCCCAAGCTTTGAGGACTTCAGGTCCATTGAATGGATCATGGAACTACATCAG
This sequence comes from Hirundo rustica, assembly GCF_015227805.2. Classification (NCBI taxonomy): domain Eukaryota; kingdom Metazoa; phylum Chordata; class Aves; order Passeriformes; family Hirundinidae; genus Hirundo; species Hirundo rustica. Next base: position 17,569,565 of record NC_053450.1, read on the forward strand.
AGCTGCAGAGACAGCAGAAAAATGTGAAAAACAGAAGTCAATTGGAAATTGTTGAGACAATGTCAGTGAAGAATCTGGCAGTGATCTTCACTAAGGGACTGAATTAGGCAGTAACAGGGAGACCATTCACCAATTACCATCATGGACAAAAGAGACACAACTTCAGCAAAATTAATTTTATTTGTTGCCATTTAATAACAATGGGAAAGTGAGAAATAAAAACAAAATAAAAAACACCTTCCCCATCACCATCCCTTCTTCTCAGGCTTATCTTCATTCCTGACTCTTCTGCTTTCTCTTTCCAAGTAGATCAGGGAGATTGGCTGTGGAGGTTGGAATCAGTTCACAACTCATACCTTTGTCTCTGCTGGTCCTTCTTCTTCATACATTTCCAGTGCTCCAGCATGGGGTACATCCTAGAGGACACAGTCCTTCAGAAACTTCTCCAGTGTTGGTCCTTCCCACAGGGAACAGTTCTTTGGGAACAAATTGCCCCACAGGTCCTGCCAGAAAAACCTTCTCCTGCATGGATCCTCTCCCACAGGCCACAGTTCCTGCCAGGAATCTGCTCCACTGTAGGGTTTCCATGGGCCACAGCTGCCCTGAGGGCACATTCCCCTCATCTCATGTGGGGTCCTTCATGGGCTGCAAGGCGACAACGTGCAGCTCCACAGTCTTTTCCATGGGATGCAAGGGAATCTGTGCTCCAGCACCTGGGGCACATCTTCCCCCTCCTTCTTCACTTGGTGTCTGCAGGTCTGTTTTTCTCACATTTTCTCACTCATCTCTCACAACAGCTGTGCGGCACTTTTTAACCTTTCTTAAACTCATGATCACAGAGGCACTACTAACAAAAGGACTTAGGACTGGGGCTTAAAGGACTCAGCTCGGCCAGTGGCTGTTTTGAAGATGTCTGGAACTGGCTCTGTCTGACACGGGGGAAGCTTCTGATATCTTCTCACAGAAGCCACCCCTTCAGCCCCCCTGCTCACAAAACTTTGGCACATAACCATACACACCACTGCTAATAACATCTGGCTTAGAGGTTTATTCTCAAATGCTTTATTCATTGAATTCTCAGGCAAAATTGCTGCCTATCTGTCCTGGTTATAATCCAGCACAGTGCTTTGAATAGCAGCAGATTTTCTCTTAGAAGAAAAAAATCTACTCTACTATTATTATTCCTTTAAAGTCATCATAAGATGTATTTGCTTCAGTGAGCACTGTGATCGGTGCACATTTTGTATTTTATAAAAATAGGCTACCCTCTTTTCCCATTGCTGTATGGAGGCTGCCTGAAGATGAGACTGGCATAATAAGGTCAGTGCTGCTGGGTAGTGTAACAAACTTGTCAGTAAATGTTAGTATCAAAAACAGCATCTCAGAAATATTTTCTTTATTCTTCTCACTTCTTAAGATGTGCAGTTTCATGTGTCACCACTTGGTATTTTCAGAAAAAAAAAAAATACACATAGATTAAAAAAGAAATGTAATTAAAACATTTCATTTAAAGCCAGGAAAATATTCAAAATCTCAAAATATTCAAAATTCTGTCATTAGACAGAACAAGTATAGGCAGCTCTACACACTTAATTTTCTGTGCCTATCAGCAATAATGCCTTTTGGGGTGAATTTCTGACATATTTATCACCATCATATCTAGGAACTATGGGTTAAATCTGTGACCATGTATAAATCTTCTTTTTGATGCTTCAGTGGAAGATTCACCATTACAGAAAATACTATGCAAATCAGATTACGTTTTCCTGCCTTAGGGATTCCAATCCTTCTGCCCCTTGGCCATGCCAACATTCTCTATACAGACATAGTAGGAAATCCCAGAAAAAGAAGCAATAAAAATAGTAAAATAATGAAAACCTTACAGTACACACAGAGAGAAAAGAGATTATTTTGCTGAGGAAATAAATGAGAAAGGTGCGTATAGAAGGACAAAATCTGGAAAAAATATGGAGATGAACTTGTCATGCTTCCATATACTCTAAATGTTAGCATTATATTCAGAATTATAAGCAAAGAGAAAGGTCATGGTTCCAGCTGTGGGGTTTTGCATTATGTTCAGCCCTTGGTGTGTGTAAACTTGAATCTCAGAAATGCATTATGTGAAATGTGGTGCCTGCATACAAATTTACTGCTCTAACCATGGAACAAAATGTATGAATTTCTTTGTGGTGTATCAGCTTAACTCTCTGTGGTGACACTGAGCTCACATTGTCTGCACCCCAGAAGTTGTGGTGAGCATGGCAGTAAATCTGTGCTATAAAACATGGATGAGAGGTGCACCATTCCCACTGCTAGTTATCTGGGTACTCCTTGGCTTGGAGAAAAGTGGAGAAATCTGGTGTGTGCATAGAGTAGGCTCAGTCTGCAGACAAGGACCCACACAAATGTACCCATCAACAACTGGGTTCCAAACCATTGGAGGCTTTTAAAATATTGTTCAGAAAACACCTTTTCCCCATTGATATTTTCAGGTAATTTAATTTGAACCCATTTCTGCTTTCCTCTTTGATGAAAAAACAACAGATTTTTCCAAGTGATTCACAGGGATGGTTGTGGGTAACATACGGTCTAATCCACCTCCTTTCACTGAGCAATTGTAAAATTTACAGCTGAGCTTCCTGAGTGGGGAGGGAACAGAAGGAATCTAAAAGCATGTGATGTCACCTACCTCCTTATTCAATAAGTGCAGTATTTATTCCACAGTCTTTTCAAGAAGTACATTTATGGCTTTTACATTTGTCATGGCTTAGCATTCTGACACAAATTTTGCCTTTGTTTATTCAGTATTGTCTAGCAGTACAGGATTGCTCTGCAATCTCTGTATTTCCAGATGGTTTAGGGGAAAATCAAGGTTCTGTTTGGAGACAGCACAGAAAAATTCCTGAGGCAAGAGGTTGCACAGCAATGGGGATAGTGCATGCTCAATACTGAACCGTCATCCCTGCCGTTCTGTTACTATGGAGATGGCATGGCTGCTCCACAACTTACTCTGCTATCTCCACAGCTGCAACAGGAGTTCTGGTGGGGTGCATGTGCACTGCTCCTCATACCTTCTCTGTCCTTCACAAACACTACAGGGCAAACTGATTATTGCTCAGTTTGTGCTTAGATCACGACTTGTTAAAGTACTGTATTACTGCTGTGTTTAAGAATATCTGTGTCACTGCATCCTAGGACTGTGTGAAGCTCAAGGGGAAAAAACCACATTCTTCAAACACATGCACCTCTAAAAATACTCCTGTGAATTCTCTCATTTCTGCCCAAAAGCCTACAGACAGGATATCTTACCCACCTGTTTTTGAGGACTTCATATATACATTCAATATAACATTGGGGTGTGAAAACCATTATAATTAATGTACAAGCAAATGTACCTTTATCAAATATTTTGCATTCTAGGGCTATAGTGAGGAAGAAAGGGAGGGGAGTCAAGCATCTGATGGCTCCAGGTATGAAAAAGACACATGGCAAGGAGCCATCTCTCTCCTTGTTGTGCCAAAAACATTTTAGCTAACACATTGAACAGAAAAGCAGGTCACAGGGTGATTTCTTTTCATGCACAGAATTTGACAGGCTTCACTTGCTCAGAAGTATGCCTGCTTTTTTGAAAACCATTTCAAATTTCAAGATGGGAGAAGCAGCTACAACCCTATGAATAAAAATCCAATTTAATGTGCATGTGAAAACTTTAATAATAATATCAAGTACTGCTGTACCACACATAATCAAGACCACTTGTTCTTAACCAGGACTACTATATATTCCATTTTTTACACTGAAAAAAATCAGTTTTTCTTTCCACTGACCTATCTTGCCTGCATGGATTTTGAAGAATTGCCCTTTTGTTTTAAGTTTTGCCTGAATAATACTTGAGCTCAGATGAAAGGGCTCAAACTACTCTGCATGCGCTATATGACAGCAATGAGCTCTGATCTTTCATCAAGAGCCAAAATCTAGCAAGCAGGAAAATCAGGATATGCTCCACAGACAGAGGTACATGTGCAATAAAGGCAGAGCTTTTTGAGAAAACATCAGTCATTCTACCCATCTGCTAAGCAACAGAGAAGCACAGGAATAATCCAAGAAGCTTCAGAAAATTATCTGATTAGCTTGCATGTTATTTTGTTGGTTCTGTTGAATTGTGTTTTTTGTCATCACAACTGCTGCCATTTGCTATATAGACTCAACCCTTTAAGCAAAATAAGATGTAAGCAATATTTTGTTCATACCTTCTCATTTCTGCAGCTCACACCATCTACCCTGGAGCTTATGTTTTATGAAGCACACTCTCTGACTCATCGAAGTTAAATACGCAGGTTATGCCACAGATAAAATTTATCTAATGTAACACTGAGCAGACCTCAGTGTATATGTGATACACTTTGCTATGTTATGTGTCTTCTGCTGTTTCAAAGCCCTCTCGATGTTACATTCAGAGAGGTGCAACTCACTCAGCTCCTCTATTCAGGATGTCCAAGGGTGAGTCCGGTTCCCATTATCATCAATCATGCTCCTCGCATAAGCGCGGTTCCCGTAAGACTGGAGTCTGCTTTGCATCCCATTAAGACTAATGGCCGTCGCACGCCTACATCATGCCACTTCCGAGCAGTTTGGCCACGGCCCTGCCCGGCCGCAGGGCGAGCTGCCCGGCGCCGCCGCCCCCGGCCCGCGGGAGGGGCGCAGGCAGCGGGGCGGGTGCGCTCCGCCGGGCGCTGTCCGCGGTGCTGCAGACGGAGCGGTGCCTGCTACCACCAAAAAACCCAACAAAACAAAAAAACAAAAACAAACAAAAAAACCCCCACAAAACAACAACAAGAACAAAACCTCTTTCTGAGCATTAATTCTTATACATCTTTATACAATATTGCCTCACATGGGGTGGACTAGGTGATCTTTCAAGGTCCTTTCCAAACCAAACCATTCTATGATTCTATGAATATTAAAGCAGATTAAAACAGTGCTAATCCCTTTCCAAAACAGACCCCTTTTGATATAAATGTCACTAGAATAAACCAGCTTTCTCCGACACAAGTGCAGGCACGTACTGCCATTTTTCCTAGTGATTTTTCAAAATCTGCTGTAGGTTTAAACGAAATAATCATATTTACATTTTGGAAGGGTTCTTGTGATCAAGCATCAGCAATTACCTGGTTTTAACAGTGCACTTCAAGAGATTCTGTGAACTTTCTTGAAAACAGGACAACATCGAGGCTGAACTGATGAAGAAACCTGGATTTCAGGTGATACTCATTTCCCTCTGGAATTAATAAAGTACTTCAAAGAGATCAGAGAAAGACAAGATCAAACACCTGAGTCAAGGAAGCACTTAAGACAGCAGCTACTTCCACAGGGGGGTTGTGAGTCATTTATATGGGAATCCTAGGAGTTTCAAGAAGAGAGTTATTAGGAAGATAAATGGTATATAAGAAGCTGTTCTCTGGCTGGCAAGTGGCCAAGAACGAAGGACATGAATGAGATTCATACAAAAAAAAAAAAAAAAAAAAAAAAAAAAAAAAAAAAAAAAAGTAATAAAGCAGTCACACACATAAGCAGTGCAGAAAAGCAGTCCCGATACAAAGAAAACAAGATGGAAATCCCGCAAAACAGAAAGGGTGACCTAGACTGTAGACATGGAAAATCCCCAGGGAACTGGGATAGATAAGAGTGTGTCTAGAGAGTAGGACAGCAATTAAATCCACTGTTATCCTATGGTTTTACTGTTACTTTCCACATCTTTTTACCCCCCATTACTTAGGAGTTTGTGAATATTTACTAAAGAGTGAAAAAAGCTGAATGTCAATGTCATCAACTTTCTTTCTACTTACAATATTCACAGCATGGGATCAGATTCATTAAAAGTATGGATATTTTTCCCCATTCCCAGCTGTGACACTTGCCATGGGACAGATGGCACTGTCCAAACCAGAATCCACTGATTTATGCCTCATAGAATTAAATCACTCAAATACTAGCATGGACTTGATGAAAAAAGAAAAAGGACAAAAAAAAAGAAGTGTTTCTAATTTTGCATTGTATTTTCCCTGCTTCAGATCATCTCTTTACAGCTGTTTTTACATCTTTACATTTTAAACAATCTATGTTCTTCACAAAACGGCTATAGTACTCTAGAAAAGGACTGACATATCTGATTCACACTGTCTTTGAGACAGCCTCAATGGAGTTGATAGAAGCATGTTAAGAAATGGATAGAACTAGTCAACAATCAAATCTTATTTTCATTGCTTGAATATCCTTGTACAAGAATTTCTTGGAAGGGCAACAAACACTACCATGCAGTACCATGGCCAAGGCTTCCATATCCTTCAGCTTTATTTATTCATGCCCTGAACTGCTGCTTGTTTCTGCCCACATTCACTCTGAAAGGTTGCAGCACAGTGAGTCTGATTTTATTAACAGAGTATTTTTTTGCTAGAAGCTCTTTGTCAGATCAGATGATTGCTCTGCAAAGTAGCAGGAGCAGTGTAAGTAGCAGGTTTCTGATTAGCATTGTGCCTAGAACAAAGGTGCAGTTCAGCAAATAAGGACTTAGAGCATGTCTCTTTGTTTTCTGTTTGGAAAGGGCGCAACAGCCGCATGCTAAGTGTATTTAAACAGCTTTATATTTTGGATCCAGATCAAAAAGGAAAATATCTTTTACTACTGTGTCCAAGACAGGGTTCTCTAAGAAGAACACAGCTGTTGCTGTGCTATCTAATCTCTTCTCAAAAGGCAAGTCTTTTCTTGTTAAAATTGTGAAGGAGATTTATCATTCCTATTGTGCTGACACTGCAGGTCCAAGCTACGCTTGCTTTCCTGAATCAAATCAACAGGGCTTGTTCCAGGAAGCAGCACTAAAACGATTAAGAAAATAATGCTTGTGGGAGGGAACTAATTTTGGAAATTCTTCATGTTCATAGCTCAAAATAATACAGCAATCAAGAAATCAGCATGTTTCACCTAAAAAAGTAACCCATTAATCTTAACTTCCAACTGTTACAATAATCCTTAAAATATTGGGTTTTATACTTTTTACCCTTTAGAGATCATTTCATACTAGCTGATTTTAATAGTCTTTATCAATATAGGGAGCATTCTGAGATGAATGAAAAACAGCCCAGATATGTTGCATAATTACACAGTGTCTGACAGACAAACAATAGTTATTAATTTGATTGCAGATCCCTTATATATATATTTTAAGGATTACTATCATTTAGCCATATTTTTTTTCAGGAAGTGAAATTTTTATTGGAAAGGTCTGACATAAAAAAATGGGTGTAAATTTTGGTGAGTTTTGGAATGTATAGAGAAAGTATTTCTTTACCAAGAGGATACTCAAACACTGGAACAGGCCTTCTAGAGAAGCTGTGATGCCTGTTTTGTTTCTTTATGAGACCAGACGACTGCTGATGGCAAAAGGAAAGAGTCTACTCTCTCTCACCGGGGGAATATTGGCTTTATTCTGGAGTCCTGCCCTTCCTTGGCTGGAGCTCTTTCCCGCTAGCTCACCGGTGCCGGAGAGACCGAGGCCCCTCCCCTGTCAGGGCTTCTTCCCCAGGGCCCAGAGGCAGGGACAAGCCACTGCCCAATCAGGGATAAAGTGGGAGTGGAACGGAGTTGGGTTACATTCCAGTGTGGGGGATGGGCACTGCTGGGCAAGGACAGACCACGTGATACAGAGAAAAAACCTTACAAATCCGATGAAACACAATATAAACCCAATTAATGCATTACAACACCTGCCAAGGTTCAAGAGGCATTTACACAATGCCTTTAATATCCTTTAGCATTTGGTCAGCTATGAAGTGCTCAGGCAATTGCATAAATGATTGTTGTAGATCCCCTTCACCTGAGTAAGTTTAGTCTCGTCTAGTCTATATAATTATTTTATTTGATGTAAAATGTTTTTTATCCTTTTCTTTTTATAAAATCTTGATATTTAACATCAAAGTTTTAAATTCAAAGTATCTCAGGGGGTTAAAATGTGTAAGTGGGAACGTTAACTGTGCTCAACTCATGAGGCCCAACTTTGCCTAACTGCCGAGGCAGCAGGCTCTTCTTTGGAGGTGCGGGCTCACAAGCAGAAGCACATAATTTTGTGTTTGATTCTGAGCTCTTCATGGGGCTTAACATGCATTTCAGAAGAGCAGCATGAGGTACGTGCTGTTCTCTCTGACTTGATCTGTTGAGCGTGTACACTGAAGCTCATTACTGTTAATTTATTCCTTGACATTAAGCAGTAAATATGCTACAAGGCAGAAAGGAACAGCAACCAATTTTTATGGGGAGAGCCTATGATCTTGAATAAAACGTAGGCAATGCCACCACAGACAGGTGCCCTAGTTTTTGCTGTCATAAGCTTGCACACAGGAATAGCCAGGCTTCCTTTCCTGTGCTATCTTCATAGGAAAATGAAAGCTGAAATTCCCATTTATATATTGAGTTCCCTATGCCAAGAATGCCCACAGCCGTGAGCTTCAACGAGCCACACTCACACTGCTGCACCCCAGTAAGCCCTGCTGAAGTCAACATAAATAAAGTACATGACATTGAATGCCAGCTTTTACTCCAATATAGATACACACTACCCCATTTGAAATTTCATGGGATTTTCTAACTCAAAGAGTTAATATGGAGTTTCTGTACAAACAAATTTTTGGTTCTGGATGATATAAAGAATGGATACTTCAATATAGCTAATAGCTGTGGAAAAAAAAATATTCCCTCAATTCTTTATTGTTTTCAGTTTTGTCACAAAGTCACACATAAACTTTGCTGTTCAGAAGACCTGAGGAAAGGTTTCCTGTAGATCCTTTTTACTTACATTGAAATTTTATAAAATGAGTTTATTCCATCTGTGTTTGATAAAACTTGTGATTCTCAGAATCATTTAAGAAAAAAATGTTTCTAGCAATAACTAGGCTAGGGATTAAGAGGGGAAAGGTGCTCCATCTGATCTGCCATGCTTATTTTCCTTTTATTCCCCTAATAACTCACAGTAATTTTCTCTTTCACAGTCAACAGTCCACAGGGAAGGCTGTGATACTGTTTAGCTCTACCATCAATTCCACATTTGAAGTTTGAGTGTACAGAAAAAGAAACCATACAGCATTTTTTCCACAGTAATTTTCCATGTGCCCTCTTATCTCCTAAAAGTCTGAAATAATTTAAGAAAGCTTACCCTTTGTAGATTGAAAGGCTCTTCTCCATCCATTTGAGAGAAGCAACCAATTCTAAAGCCAATTGCTGGAAAGCTACAGATGCACAGTAGCTGGTTGATGTGTTAGTTCACCTCACAACATCTTCTGCATGGAAAGGCTTATTAGGATAAATTGTATCATCTGGGATACACTGAATCACTGGTTATATTTCTCAAATTTTATAAGTATCAGAATATTTTTATACACTCAAGATCATTATTAGATTTTAAATCCCTACAGAAATGAAGTAAATAAAGCAGTGTGCATAAGTCTATAAATTCTTCAGAAAGGTTAAATTTATTATAGAGATTCCAAAGTATCTTAATTTATTCAAGGAAAATGCAAACAAAATATTCCACACAAAAAAGCAATTGAAACAAGTGTTCAAATTTATCAGCTGGATTACAAGCTGAACTTTTCTAGTCTGGCAGAAGGGTGATGTAATTCAAATAATTTTGACTTTGCATCTCTAATAAAAATAAGCATAGAGCTCATCACTACAGCTCAATTAATGAAATTTAGCTTGCTACATTATAGAAGATTTGTGCTTGACTCCTTTCTTTTATTAGGACCATTCAAGGACCAATTTTAGCATATGGATTATTTGCTTCCTCATCTGTGAAGAAGGAACATGACAGTAATTTTGTACAGCTGTGCACACACACAGAGGTTTGATAGTAAGAAGATTCTATTCTCTGATTTTTAGCTTGTGCTGACTGTAGAGTAGAACAACATGTCAGGCTGTGAAATTATAACTTTCCATTGCACCTGGAGCAAGCTCATTTCCACTGCACTCTAGAAAACATGCTAAGAACTGAACCATGGTGATTTCATCAGAGTCAGTTTTTTGCTTTTACAAGTAAATACAGCTTTAGGTTTGAGGTTTATGGAGTTTTGAGAAATTCACTAATTTTTGATCTCTCCATGGCAAATACTTTAGCCTGTAATAAAAACTAATTATAAGAGTGGCAAAACAACTGTGAGAGACATTTTTTTTATTTTACACATTTGTCTTTATTAAAGGTTCTATATTGCAAAAATAAACTAATTGCATTTTTCACATAAACTGTGCAAGGGAACAGAGGTGGAATTTATTATGAACTTAATTAAATTGCTTTGTATAATGACAAAGAAGATCAAGGGCAACATAATATATCCTCTTGGACCAAAGGTGGTTAAAGAGATAATTCACCTGATGATAATGGGCTTTGAGATTACAAATGTTGGTTGTTTGCTTCAGAGCTTGCTATTTCTCATGGAATTAGCATAATAAAGTTATCAATTTTGTGAAAATAATTAATTATAATTTCTTTTCTCTAAAATGTGCTGAATACATGTAAAGCTGAGCAATTAATAAATATCCTGTCTCATTTGTGTATGCCATGGATTCAGAAAATGGCGAAAGAATTTTTTCCCTCTCATTTTGTGTATGAGGATTTTGTGTATTCATAAAAAATGCAGAAAAATTACATCAATAAACATTAGCATAGAAGACGTAAATTGAGTTAAATTCCACTAACAACCCATTAGGAGACCCTGAGTGCTCATGAGAAAAGTTGTCAGATAATGGGACAAATTTGTTCCATTCTCTACTCATGGAAAGAATTTGACCCTTAGTTTTTAATCTTCTTCAAAACAATAAATAGCTTGGAAAAATAATTTTGGAAATTAATGCTGAGTTGTTCAGACAGGCATTAATTTTCTGACATTTTCTGGCTCTAATTAATATTTTTCAACTGATTGACTGGCTGTAGCAAATAGGCTGGGAGACATCCACCTGAGAATTATCAAAGCCCTCAGGTGTTGTCCTTTCCTTGGCTGTGGCTCAACTCCTCAGCTGAGGTAAAGGAGGTACTACCACATCCAAGATAATGTTCTCAATCTCCAAACAGGCAATTGCCCAAGAGGCTCTCCATACTGGTGTCAGTAACAGACTTGTGTGAGAGAATCTGAATCTGAAGCATAGACAAAGAAGCAGGAGACATCATATTTTTATAGACATGAGTTCATTTTCCATACTTCCACTGCCCCTTCCCCCATTCACACAGGCAAGTCTACAAGCCAACCACTCTCTTACTGAATTAGATATTGAAGAAGCATTCCATCAGACACATGGATATGAAATACTACTTCTCTTATCAGATTCTCTCTTTCTAAACTAAATAGTTTAAAACATTTTGGATCCCAGTCTCACTTGGAATTTCATATAAATAGTACTAATAATTGATTAGCAATTGCAAATAATATTTATATATATACACGATCTAATTGTTAGCAGAGTGCCCCTCCTAGTATATATTCAGCAAAACCTTGATTCTGTGCTTTCCTCAAAAATAAATAATTTTTTAACGTGCATTTCAAAGGTTGTATGGCTCATGTTGCCTAAAAGAAGAGCAGCAGAATGGTAAACTAATTTTAAATTCTTTAAGATCATTTATACGATAAAAGAATTTAGCATTCTGATACAATAAATATAAATTGATATTTTACTACAGATATGTAGCATACTAAGATTTGGGACATAACATCATTAAATCTCAATAAAAACAGAATTGTTGTTATTATTATTAATTTTATTTTTTTTTCCGAGCCTAAATAATAATAGTTAATTCAAGTTATATCAGCTACAGTGGTGCTGTTCTGACTGGGTCACTCAAATAGTGCCACTTCAGTGAATTGGTATAAAAATTGGGTCTGGAAACTTCTGTAATACCACTAAATTCTGTAAAATTGAATGTAGCACTGCATTTTTTCCTGACCTACTTTTCTGCAGTATTTCTGGAAGGTGTTAATGCATTTGGTTTGAATGCAAATGTGGAATTTAGAAGGGAAGTATAAAAGAACTGATTCTTATATTTTAAAAAAAAATCAAAATAGAATCTGATAGCTATGTTTATATTAATTCAATTATTTCACTACAATTTTTACTTAAATTTCATTTGGGTTGAAAGTAAATTATGTCAAAACTGAACATTTTTGCAAATGGATGTTAAATACTGCAGGAATTTTTGTAGCAGTCTAAGATTATCAAGATGACTGCCATTATCCATACTTTGATCTTCATGTAAAAGTAATTATTGCATTCATTTTAATCAGCAAAAATTTCTAGCACAATTCATAGCATATTTCAGAGTCTACTAAAAGAATGAAAAGTGTTTCTACCCACTAAAAACCATCAGTTCAAACAGGCTGGATCTCTGATGAAGCCCATGAAGGCAGATATGTTGGGTGCCAAGATTCTTAAGCAGAGCTTTGCTGCTACTGGCTTTGTTCCTTGAGACCACTCTGATTCACAGGTTGGGCAGTTGCATTTGTCTGCCTAACATTGGAGCAAGTAAATCCTTTAGGGACTCTCCCTTCCCCTGCAGAATTGCCAAAAATGTCATTTCTCCAAAACCCTAAAAATAGCTGGCAAATTAAAAGAATATTGATAAATGAGTTCCAGCCAAGTTTTGTTCTTATTCAGATAGTAATAATTAGCTCTAACAGTAGAAATAGATGCATTAGGGGAAAAAATCTCCCTTCCCATTGTTCATACAGCACAAGGGGTGTGATTTTATGTCAAATTCACGTCTATAGGGACATTGGCACATGACTATTGTTACTCTGAGTTGACTGATTTAATGATTCTGAAAAAAGTTGTTGAAATGTGTTGGATGTCAGTCTCTTTTCCCCAATAACAAGTGTCAGGAGGAGAGGAAATGGTATCAAGTTGCACCAGGGGAGGTCTAAATCAAATATCAGGAAGACCTTCTTCATGAAAAGGATTGCCAAGCATTGCAACAGGCTGCCTAGGGAAGTGGTGGAGTCACTACCCCTGAAAATGTTCAAAAAGCATGTGGATATGGCACTTGAGGACATGGTTTAATGGTGAAAATGGTGGCAGTGCTGGGTTGGTGATTGGACTTGGTGATCAAGATGTGTTTCACTCACCTTGGCAATTCCATGATTCTTTGGTTCTAATATCCCTGACTGGTAACTGGCACCAATCCTATAAATTGTTATAAATTATAAATCCTGTAAATTGTTCCTGGGGTGTCACCGTGCTTACCCCGTTATATGTTGGTTTGTGTGTGAGTTCTGGCCTTTGGCTCTGGCTGTGTATTGACGTGTGGCTGAGTTTATTATCAACGTGAAGTTGGTTTTGTGTACCTTCATGACATACCTGCTGATCAAAGGTAGCAAATCTCTAATAAACTCCCACCTTGCATTTGGCTTATTCTGACTGTTTTGAGAAAATGGCTTTCAAAAGCCTTGAAAATCACTCACATCTTTGTAGTAATTTAGAAATGCATTTTCTCTTATGTGCAATCTTTTCTATATGCATTTATTTTATATATATATATATATATATATATATATATATATATATAAGATTCATTTACTCTTATGTATTGTATATATCTCTAAGTATAAACATCCTTACCAAAATCCCTTAAGGGTATGAAAAACATTTATCTGAGACATGAACCACTTATCTTTCATTTATCTGAGACATTCTTACAATATAGAACATCAACATTTTCATAAAACAGCCTGATACTAAGAGCCCTGCCTTTAATTTCATAATATTTTACATTCATATGTATCAAGTGAAATTTAAGACTAATGCAATTACTGCATTTTAGAGCTACCTCTGCAACTGAGGTAAGCGGTTATCTGATTAGAATGTGTTCTTTCTCTCTCCTTTTTGGGCACTTGAAAGAAATTATTCACGTTAAGCATGAAACCAATTTTTACAATACTCAGTTTTTGTTTTACTGCTCCCTTCCTTCCAGAACTACAGCTAAAAGCCCCGTACTGTGTTCCCTGGGATACATTGTGTTTAGTGACTGGAAGCCCTGGATGCACTGTTTGGGAAACAAAAAGGGTCTCCACCAGGTGAGATGAACGAACTTGTACCCAACTGGAGTGCCTTTTCTGCAGTGCCAGCACTGTGGCTTCACCACATATGGCAGGTGGCTGGTCTGGGTCTGTGTCCGAGCATGTGAGAAAGCAAATGTGCAATTTCATTTCCCAAATGATTAATACTTTATGATAAACACAACCCTTCTGCAATCCTGCAGATAGGCTCATGGTACCTACAGGAAATAGAAAAATAATTTTGTTCCTCTCATCCACTTCATTTCCACTTTAACTTTCTATTGAAAATGTAGGTGTAGTCTGTCCTCTTCTGCTTCCCCAAAAGACCTGGCACTTTCCAAGGCCATATTGCCACTCTTGAACCAGCCAGGAGAGGGTGTCAGAGAACACAGCCTGCAAACACCTCCCTGGGTAGTTTCATTCCTCAAAATGCAAAACAAAGTCCATTAAAGTTTTTATGTTTTTTGTTATCTCATCTCTTTAATTCGTTCCCTTGTTAATTGAAGCTTCTTGGTATCCACTCAATCCCTTTCAAATGGCATATTACAAGCGCAGAGAAATTATACCCAGATCTTCTCAGGTCTGAAATTTTGTTTAGATGGATTTGCCTGTTATTTGAAAAAGATTTAACATCCTCTAATGCTGAATCTGAATTTATGCCTCACCAATGTACCAGTTTAAAGATTATGCATAAAATCATAGAACCATAGAATGATCAAATAATTTGGTTTGGAAAATCTATCATCATTTGGACAGGTGATCTTTAAAGATCATCTGTCCCTCCTGCCATGGGTGGGGACACTGTCCACTAGACCAGGTTGCTCTGTGGATTGTGGATGCCCCATCCAGCCTGGCCTTGAACACATCCAGGGATGGGGCATCCACAGCTTTTCTGGGCAACCTGTTCCATGGCCTCACCACCCTCACAATAAAGAACTTCTCCCTTTTGTCGAATCTAAACCTACTCTCCTTTAGTTTAAAACTGGGGCCATCCAGCAAGCTCCTTATCCATCAAATAGTTTGTCCAAGTTGCAAAAAAACGCCAAACAAACAAACAAACAAAACAAAACAAAAAAACAAAACAAACACACACACACACACACACACACAAAAAAAACCAACCCAACAACCCAACAACCACCTGTTGAGGGTTAAGTTTACTGTAGAATTTTTTCCCCCTCCCAAGCTGCTAGGAGACTAAGTGCTGAGTGCTTAACCTGGACAAAAGAACTGATAACTTAGTTTTGGAGGAGGGAAAAAAGCTCCCGGGAGAGAGCTGAGGGTGGGGGGATCTCGCAGCTCTTTTTTTTCTTCCGGGGGAGCACCGATCGGGCCACGGCTGGCTGCTGGAGTCCACGGTTAACGAAGGAGTCTGGTCCTGGGAATTCTACCATCTGTTGGAGTACCCAGGAATTCGGAGTTTCTTCGCTGTCCTGCTGGATTTTGGGTGAGCCCGGGTCCCGCCGCTGCGGCTTCTCCGGCACTGCCACCTCTGCCTGCCGAGGACACCCCATGCCTGCGGAGGACAGTCCACCGCGCCCGCCTTCCAGCCATCAGCGCCGGAGCCTCCACCGTTTGCCCTCGGGGTTCTTGGTTCTGTTCTACCATTGTTATAATTGCTGTTGTTTTTTGTCTGTCCTGTTATATTTACTAGTAAAGGACTGTTATTCCTTTTCCCCATAGCTCTGACTGAAAAGTTTTATTTTTAATTTTCCAAATTATAATAACACGGAGGGAAGGATTCAAATTCCTCATTTCCTAGAGAGGCCTGCCTCTCCTTAGCAGACACCTGTCTTTTCAAAACCAAGACAGAATTTGGCGCCCATATCGTGGGGCATTGAGAGAAAAAGGAATAACAGTTCTTAAGTGCCTACATTGCTGTGCACTGGATATCATGTGGTCTGGCTTAACCTGGTTTGGGTGGCATGTGGGTGTGGCCGTATTTCTCCCATTTGCAGGCCCTTTTCTAAACACAGGCCCTGTAACTAAGGTTACTGTGGCTGTCATCCATTTTGCTATATGGGTTAACGAAGTGAGGAAATCGTGGATTTTTAATTTCCTCTGGAAGGCAGGCACATGGATTCAGGGCTATCATACACTAACGGTGTGTTTCTGGAGTTACTTTAACAACGGTACCTACTGTGAAGAAATGACACCAGGGGAAATTTTTTCACAACCCTTCACCCAGCTCTTTGGCCCTACCCCACCA
This sequence comes from Hirundo rustica, assembly GCF_015227805.2. Classification (NCBI taxonomy): domain Eukaryota; kingdom Metazoa; phylum Chordata; class Aves; order Passeriformes; family Hirundinidae; genus Hirundo; species Hirundo rustica. Next base: position 17,585,858 of record NC_053450.1, read on the forward strand.
GTCTTTGAAGGGTTCAAATCTCTGAATGTTAATGACATCATACAGTGGCTGGTGTTGCTGGTATGCCTGTTCTGTTTAGCATTTAGAGATAAGGGGAGACTGACCTGGATAACCACCCTGATACCTACCCTAGAGAATAAGGATGCTGCCCCACAGCCTGAGCCCGTCCCACAGCCTGACCCTGCCCCACAGCCTGACCCTGCCCCACAGCCTGCCTCAGGAATAAACCACCCAGATTTGGTGAAGGAGATAGGTGAGATGCTGAGGGAGTACCTTTCCCCTGTAGTAGCCTCATTAGCCCCAGCTGCTGGGAAACCCTCCCCCTGCCCCGACAAAGGAGAGTCTGATGGTGCAGCAGTGGAACCCACAGATGTTACAACCGTCCAGGTTCCAGCTGAACCACAGGGGCAGCCACAGCCAGCAGCAGTGGCCCCTGTGGAAACAAAGAAGTATAAGGTGAAATCAGAGCACCCAGGCAACAAGGATAAGAAAGGAGGGTCCTCACAACCCGGGGGGGAGTCAGAGGTTGAGATCATCTCTGAGTCCCTGACATATGAAAGTCTCCGTAATCTGCAAAAAGATCTTGCACGGCGGGGACTTGAGGCTTATACAGCCTGGTTACTTCGGGTCTGAGACCTTATAAGTACAGGCGTGCAGCTAGATAGTAGTGAGGCAAGGAATTTGGGACCCTTGACCCAGGACTCAGGTGTGAATCAGGTATTCGTAAGGGAGCCAGGGCCCCTTTCCCTTTGGGAGCGGCTTTTAATGAGTGTACGGGAGAGGTTTGTCCACAGAGACAGAATGCAGGAGCACCATCATAGAATGCGCTGGAAGACCCTTGAGGAAGGGATCCAACAGCTGAGAGAAGTGGCAGTATTGGAGGTACTCTTTGGGAGGGGTGGACAGCATGATAATGACCCCGACAAAGTCAGGTGCACAGGGCAAATGCTGTGGAATCTGGCAGCTCTAGGACCATCTCAATACGCCACATACATTGCAACAATTCATCCTGATAACAACCGAGAGACAGTGGTTCTTTAGCCAACAAGCTCAGAAATTACGGGAGTATGATCAGTGGCCCAATGCAGGCTCAGGTCTCTGCCGTGGCTAAGGAACTCAGAGAGGAGATAAGGGAGAAGATGGAGGAGGTGACAGAGAAGATGGAGGAGATGATGAAGAGGAACAGTTCCCATGTGGCACTGGTGCGAGTTACAGGCCCCAGAGTCAGAGCTCAACAGCCCCCAGCTAGAGAGAGAGGGTACACCCCACAAGCTGACCTGTGGTACTTTCTGCGTGACCATGGGGAAGACATGGGAAGGTGGGATGGAAAACCCACTTCTGCCCTGGCAGCACGGGTGCGTGAGCTCAAGGAGAGAAACACTAACCGAGGGGGTTCCACTAAGATGAAGGTAGCCTCGACATCGCATGACCAGGCTGCCAGGTATTATAGAAGTGAGGATGATATGTCAGATCCCCGTGAAGGAACCTCTACCATGTATGCCCAGGAGGGGAATAATGACCGGTGCTAGAGGGGCCCTGCCTCTAGCCAGGGAGAGGCATGGGAAAACCGGGTCTATTGGACGGTGTGGATCCGATGGCCTGGCACATCAGAGCCACAGAAATATGAAGCTTTAGTTGATACTGGTTCTCAGTGTACCCTGATACCAGCGGAATATGTGGGGACAGAACCTATTTCCACTGCTGGGGTGATGGGGGGATCACAGGAATTGACTCTGTTGGAAGCCGAGGTGAGCCTGACCAGGAAGGAGTGGCAGAAACATCCAATTGTGACTGGCTCAGGGGCCCCATGTATTTTGGGCATAGACTTCCTCCGGAATGGCTATTACAAATACTCTAAAGGACTCAGGTGGGCTTTTGGAATAGCAGCTGTGGAGGCAGAGGGCATTAAGAAATTGAATAGCTTGCCTGGACTGTCGGAGAACCCATCTGCAGTAGGACTCCTAAAGGTAGAAGAGCAATGAGTTCCAGTTGCCACCTCGACGGTGCACCGCCGACAGTATCAGACAAATCGAGATGCCGTGATCCCCATCCACAAGATGATTCGGGAGCTGGAGAGCCAAGGGGTGGTCAGCAAAACCCACTCACCCTTCAACAGCCCCATCTGGCCTGTGCGCAAACCTGACGGAGAATGGAGATTGACTGTGGACTACCGTGCCTTGAACGAAGTGACTCCACCATTGAGCGCTGCTGTGCCGGACATGCTGGAACTCCAGTACGAGCTGGAGTCCAAGGCAGCAAAATGGTACGCCACAATTGACATTGCTAATGCCTTTTTCTCCATTCCTCTGGCTGCAGAATGCAGGCCTCAGTTTGCTTTCACCTGGAGGGGCGTGCAGTACACCTGGAACTGACTGCCCCAGGGGTGGAAACACAGCCCCACCATCTGCCATGGACTGATCCAGGCTGCACTGGAAAAGGGTGAGGCTCCGGAGCACCTACAGTACATCGATGACATCATTGTGTGGGGGAACACGGCAATGGAAGTGTTTGAGAAAGGAGAGAAGATCATCCACATTCTCCTGAAAGCTGGTTTTGCCATCAGAGCAAGGTCAAGGGACCTGCCCGAGAGATCCAGTTCCTGGGAGTAAAGTGGCAAGATGGACGGCGGCAGATTCCCACTGAGGTCATCAATAAGATCACCGCAATGCCTCCACTGACCAGCAAGAAGGAAACACAAGCTTTCCTAGGCGCTATAGGATTCTGGAGGATGCACATTCCTGAGTACAGCCAGATTGTGAGCCCTCTCTACCTGGTCACCCGCAAGAAGAACAATTTCCACTGGGGCCCTGAACAGCAGCAAGCCTTTGCCCAGATCAAGCAGGAGATCGCTCATGCAGTAGCCCTTGGCCCAGTCAGGACGGGACCAGATGTGAAGAACGTGCTCTACTCAGCAGCCGGGAACAATGGCCTGTCCTGGAGCCTTTGGCAGAAGGTGCCTGGGGAGACTCGAGGCCAACCACTGGGATTCTGGAGCCGAAGCTACAGAGGGTCCGAAGCCAACTACACTCCAACAGAGAAGGAAATCTTGGCCGCCTATAAAGGAGTTCAAGCTGCCTCAGAGGTGATTGGCACAGAAGCACAACTCCTCCTGGCACCCCGACTACCGGTGCTGGGGTGGATGTTTAAAGGAAAGGTTCCCTCCACCCATCATGCCACCGACGCCACGTGGAGCAAATGGATTGCCCTCATCACTCAGCGCGCCCACATTGGAAACCCAAATCGCCCTGGGATTTTGGAGATAATTACAAACTGGCCGGAAGGTGAAAACTTTGATCTCATGGATGAAGAGGAGCAGGAACAAATGACACGTGCCGAAGAGGGTCCACCATACAACCAACTGCCAGCAGAAGAAACACGCTATGCTCTTTTCACTGACGGTTCCTGCCGCATCGTAGGGATGAACCGGAAGTGGAAAGCAGCTGTATGGAGCCCCACATGACAGGTTGCACAAGCCACTGAAGGAGAAGGTGGGTCAAGCCAACTTGCTGAACTCAAAGCTGTTCAACTGGCCCTGGACATTGCTGAAAGAGAGAAGTGGCCAAAGCTCTACCTCTACACTGATTCGTGGATGGTGGCCAATGCTCTGTGGGGTTGGCTGGACAGGTGGAAAAAGGCCAATTGGCAGCGTAGGGGAAAGCCAATCTGGGCTGCAGATGAGTGGAAGGACATTGCCACTCGGGTAGAGAAGCTACCTGTAAAAGCCCGTCATGTAGATGCCCATGTCCCCAAGAGTCGGGCTAATGAGGAGCACCAAAACAACGAGCAGGTAGATCAGGCTGCCAAGATAGAGGTGTCAAAGATAGACTTAGATTGGCAACACAAGGGAGAGTTGTTCCAAGCTCGATGGGCCCATGATGCCTCAGGTCACCAGGGCAGAGATGCCACCTATAAGTGGGCACAAGACCGAGGGGTGGATCTAACCATGGACAGTATTTCTCAGGTTATCCATGACTGTGAGACGTGTGCTGCCATCAAGCAGGCCAAGCGGGTGAAGCCCCTGTGGTATGGCGGGCGATAGTCCAAGTATAAGTACGGGGAAGCCTGGCAGATTGACTACATCACCCTTCCCCAAACCCGCCAAGGCAAGCGCTACGTGCTGACCATGGTGGAAGCCACCACTGGATGGCTGGAGACCTACCCTGTGCCCCATGCTACTGCCCGGAACACCATCCTGGGCCTTGAAAAGCAAATCCTGTGGAGACAGGGTACCCCTGAGAGGATTGAGTCTGACAACGGGACTCATTTCAAGAACAGCCTTATAAACACCTGGGCTAGAGAACATGGCATTGAGTGGGTGTACCATATTCCTTATCATGCGCCAGCAGCCGGGAAGGTTGAACGATGCAATGGCCTGCTTAAAACCACTTTGAAGGCACTGGGTGGGGGGACTTTTAAGAACTGGGAGAATAATTTAGCAAAGGCCACCTGGTTAGTGAACACTCGAGGTTCCACCAACCGAGCAGGCCCTGCCCAATCTGAGCCCCTGGGAACAAGAGATGGAGATAAAGTTCCGGTAGTACACATGAGAGGAATGCTGGGAAAAACTGTTTGGATTAATTCTGCCTCCAGCAAGGACAATCCCGCTCCTGGGGTTGTTTTTGCTCAGGGACATGGCTGCACATGGTGGGTGATGCAAAAGGATGAAGGGACCCGCTGCATACCTCAAGGGGACCTTGTTTTTTGGTGAACACTGTGACTGTGCCTGTATTTATATTCACATGTATATATATGTATATTATTTAAAGGTTTAAATTCAATATAATATGTTGGTGTGGGAAAAAATTCGGGGTGGATAATGTTGAGGGTTAAGTTTACTGTAGAATTTTTTCCCCCTCCCAAGCTGCTAGGAGACTAAGTGCTGAGTGCTTAACGTGGACAAAAGAACTGATAACTTAGTTTTGGAGGAGGGAAAAAAGCTCCCGGGAGAGAGCTGAGGGTGGGGGGATCTCGTGGCTCTTTTTTTTCTTCCGGGGGGAGCACCGATCGGGCCACGGCTGGCTGCTGGAGTCCACGGTTAACGAAGGAGTCTGGTCCTGGGAATTCTACCATCTGTTGGAGTACCCAGGAATTCGGAGTTTCTTCGCTGTCCTGCTGGATTTTGGGTGAGCCTGGGTCCCGCCGCTGCGGCTTCTCCGGCACTGCCACCTCTGCCTGCCGAGGACACCCCGTGCCTGCGGAGGACAGTCCACCGCGCCCGGCTTCCAGCCATCAGCGTCGGAGCCTCCACCGTGTGCCCTCGGGGTTCTTGGTTCTGTTCTACCATTGTTATAATTGCTGTTGTTTTTTGTCTGTCCTGTTATATTTACTAGTAAAGGACTGTTATTCCTTTTCCCCATAGCTCTGACTGAAAAGTTTTATTTTCAATCTTCCAAATTATAATAACACGGAGGGAAGGATTCAAATTCCTCATTTCCTAGAGAGGCCTGCCTCTCCTTAGCAGACACCTGTCTTTTCAAAACCAAGACACCACCTTATTAATTTTCTTAGCCTGCAGCCCAGAATTAGGAAACAGAAGTCTCCTGGAATGGGAAGCATCTAGGTAAAATAGTTCACTATCTCACCTTTTAAATTAGAATGTTTCTGATATTTTTAGGTGCATGTACAATAGCACATGGTGTTCCTACTTTTATAAAAGTTACTATGGTCCCCTAACCTCATAAATTGACAAACAGCAGTAATAATTAAAGAATAAAACCAAGAAATATGGCATTACATTCAGGTAGACAAAAGATCCAGGCTAACAACTATGACATGCATAGAGAGTATATGAGCCCCATTCTCCCATGCTTTAATTATTTGCAGAAGCTCCCACATTTACAGACATGTGTGTCCTCCAGCCTTAACAGCAGAAACACTTTTGTGTGATATCCATGAAAGCAAATAAGAGAATTCTCTGTCATGTTGTTATTGCTAATTGCATAATGATATTTTTCTGGAATAATTTGCTCTATCACTTATGTAAAACTATTTGCCAAACTTCACCTGAATTTTTTGGCTTGTTTTGTTTTGATTTGGTTTGGTTTGATTTGGTTTGGTTTGGTTTCTCTTGGTTTTGCTTTTGAAATTATCCTTGCTTATTTTTAAATGCATGTGGGTTTTCAAACAGAGGAATTTAGGTAAGCCGGTCTGCATCAGGTTGGCAGAACTAACTCCTGATTGTAGGCAATGAGTATAAATCATTGGTTCAGCCACAAAAGGGAAGAAAAAAGACAGCAAGGCCACCTTTTAAGTGTACAGCTCTGGGAACAGAACAACTACAACCTTCCTAAGGCACCTTTTCTACCCGTCATGCCTGAGTGTACAGGACATGCAAACATCCTTTCCCCAGAACGCCCTGCCTGGCAGTGCTGCTACTGGCTTGCAGGAGCATCCAGGGAGTGTGCCAGCGGCATCTGGGGACTGTCTCATTTTTTCTGTGCTAGAGATATGGGATAATTAAATAACTTCTTTAAACTGATTGTGATAGTTATTTTATTTTTAAAAAACACGCATATAAGCATGCACACACCTAGATAAATACATTTATTATGTTATACATAATGCATACAAATATATATAGGTCTGTGTTATTTGCTCTCATCTTTGACATGTTCATTTTCTGGGAAAAAACAAAACACCAGACATCATTTTAAAATGTAGTGAGATTAACATAGCTATTAAGCTGTCACATTTTAGTGAAAATAAGCACTTGAGCCAACACTTCAATAAAAATCACTCCAAATGGGCTATCAGATAGCAGATTTTAACTTCAAGGCAAAATTATTGCTCTCATACAGGGGAAAAAGAAAAGTGATGCCATGGACATTTGGAGGACTTCAATCATAAGAGAAAAACTTGACCTCTTAGTCTACCATCCAGTGAGTATGAACAAACCCTGATGCCAAGTTTCATTTCACTAAAAAGTTCACTTGCCAATCAAGTGCTTACCACTGGTGAGAACTGTGACAGATTTAAGTTTTGAAAAGGGACTCAAGAGGTTAAGAAGAATGAAGCTGCATCCCAAGGAATCAAATGAATGTGCCAGGAACCAGTCCCTGGCACAAGGGCTGACTGGCACAAACACAGCCTCTTACTAACTCCCAGGCAGCAAGGATCCTTGCTGCAGTCTGGAGGGCAACTAGGGTGAAGAGCCTAAAGAGGTAGGTTTTATTCTGGTATTATCCTCTGACATTCAGCTGACAGCCACCCATGGTGACGGTCTCATCTCAATTCCTCTCCGCTCCCAGTCTGAACCAAAATGATCATTTTTCTATAAACTATCTGTTGGCATCCGGCAGAGAAGGAGATGACTAAGAGTCAGTGTGGATTAGTTAAGAATAAATTATGTCAAACCAATAAAAATTCCTTTGTGACAGGATCACAGGATTGTGGGTAAGAGAGAAACAGCTGAAGTAGTATATTTTTATTTTAGCACTTGTGACACTGTACTGACAGTGCATTCTCAAAGCAAACTAGGGATGTGTGATAGAGGTGGAACTATCTTTTACTTGATGTAAACCCAGTTACAAAATAATACCAGGAGGACAGTTCTCAATGGTTTATTGTAAAACTGGCAACATGTATTTCAGTAGGGTCCTCAGGGATCCGTCCTGGGTCTGGCAAACAGTTCCCTTAGTGGCCTGCATAACGAAATAAGGACTATATTGTTAATGTGCTGACAACTCCAAGCTGAATGGGACTGTCAGAGCTTTGAAGAATGGCTGGAATTTATAATAATCCTAACAAGTTATATCATCTGAGTATAATATGATAATTGTTTTAAACAGAATAAATGAAAATAAATGAAGGAATCGTGCTGAACAGAATAAGGAAGAACTGAGATAAGCAGGGGACAATATTCATGTGCATAAAAAGTTACTACAAACAGTGCACTCTGTTCTTCATGGCTGTGGACAACAGGACAAGTAATGACTTTAAAACAGAAAGTTCAAACACCAGGTAAAGATAACTAAGAGTGGAAGTGTAATGTAGTTGGGGAGATTATGGAAACCATTGCTGGAGACTTCTAAGAGGAAGTTAGACATGTATCTACCAGAATCAATATAGGTACAGCTGAAATTCTTAGTCCTAAAATAATTTCTATTACCATCTAGAGAACATATTTATTATTTGATATATTCAATAGAAGAGAAAACCAAACCACATGCAGACTGATGATAGGAAGGTACCTGATTTGTTACATTCAGCAATAAAAAATGTGAGTCACCAGATAAGCACGTGCCTGAGCCGCTACACAGCCTGGGGAGTGCACACGCACACCATTGCCTCTGCAGAACCACGGCTTCTCTCATGCTGCTCCAACACTCCCATAAGAAGCAACAGAATAAGATGCCATTTTACCACTTAGAACATTTCAAATGCATTTATAATTATTACAAAGACAATTATATTTGCTAAGATTCAGAACCTGCAGAACGATGATTAAAAAAAAAAAAAAAAATCTGTCATTTGAAACACTAAAATTCCATGCAAACTTCCTAATTACTCTGAGGAGTAACATACCATTTAACTTCTTCACTCCACAGGATAGAATTCAGGTTTATTTAGTATTGCCATTATTTCAAATATTGAATGAGGTTGAACTCTTAATCTAAAAGCATTTTCTGAGTGGGAACAATTCCAATTATGACCTCATACTGTTTGCAGTTTTTCTAGTCCTATTTGGAACTAAATAGTGGCTTCTAACAAGAAGCTGGAGAAAATCCACAGTGTCTTCAATAAAAGCAGACATAAGTGATCATCACGAAAAATTAGAAAAGACATCCCTAAGAACTCTAAGAACTTTGGAAAAGCCAGGAGTATGAACAGTATTTGTGACATATTACTATACAAAACCAGTAAGAGATGTAATTACTCTCCCTGTGTCTACAGAATGTGAGATTCTAATTAAAGAAGGTAGAAGTAACACCACCTCTGCTGATGAATGTTATTAGTTGCCTGTCATTGAAAGAGGGCATCAGTGAATGTTTCCACCTTGCAAAGCACCAAAAAAAAAAAAAAAAAAAAAAAAAAATCTACTAACTTCTGAAATCCCTAAATATTCTTATCTTAGATTAAAAAAAAAAAAAACAAAACAAAACAAAACAAAACAAAAAAAAAAAAAAAAAAAAAAAAAAAAAAAAACACACCACTTCAGACTTCTGAATTTATATTTCTTACATATTGAAGTAGACAGAAGATGGAAGGAGAACTTGTACAGTTCTTGGAAGAAGAAGAATTAGGGGACCCAGAAAATGTACTGAATGATTTGTTGAAGGACACAAAAAATATAGCCAAATACAGCAATTTTGGTGAGATTAGACTCTGGAGGATTAGAAATATGTAGATAACTTTTGATTTGTGATAGACTGTGAAAAGGAAGTTTTCTGAGGTCCAAGGGGAAGGTGCCTTCCACTTCCAATACATATTTGGGGCAACAAATAAAGCAATATACAAACTTACGGAAAAATATAGATACAAAACCTAGAAATACCTGTATGTCTGTTGAATGCTAAGCCTATTTGTGAAGCTTCCCAGCTGGCAAAAACAAGGGATTCTTAAAAAAAAAAAAAAAAAAAAAAAAGTTGATCTCAGCTCTGAAATCAGAATTGTTGTCAGTGTGTTCCGGCAACCTCTAAAGATAAAATGCCCCCTCATTACGAAGCCCTGCATTCTACAGCCACATCCAGCTTCATCTGCTGCCGTGGAGAAGGGAGTTTGTCTGGAGGTCGAGGTCAGGTCACAGATACAGAATGTTTGCAAAAGCACTGGTGTATCTGATGAGAAATTGCATCAGGTCCCTAAGGTAGGAGCATGAGATCCCACCAATCAACAGCATGAAAAACTTGGTATGTTTGGGCAAGAGTACACCACAAGTTGTTGGGTTTGGCACAAGTCCCCCACCTGATGTTTTAAGTAGATATAACCTCACCACTTCAGTAGTGTCCACTGAAATCCATTTATAAACTCAAAAATGTTGTCGTGTACCAGGCACGTACTGAACACTAATCCCCTATTTGCTGCTTTGTTGCAAAGAGCAGATGTTACACCGTAACTTCTCACAGTCAAAAGCAAAAAAATTAGTCTGTATGTATATCAGATCAGAGAAGCCAACCTGTATTTAAACTGCAATGACGACTAAATTCTTTAATAACAACAGTGTTTCTAATATTCCTAAACGGTGTTAGAAAGCAGTTCTGATACTTGAATCCATTTCTTCCTTATTAAAAAACAAGTCTTTAAAACTCATTTCTGTATTGGATCTTTATATAAACAGTTTATGGTTTAATGGCCTTTTTTGACAGAGGATTGCTAGCCTTATTCATGGGTGTACCACTTAAAAACAGTGGTGACATGAATATGCAAGCCCTCTCTTTCTATTTGATATTACTTTTAATGTGAAACTAACAATTGTTTGGCACAGCTTGTGGAATTTGCTTACAGTAGGTTTCAGCAGGCTATATTTCATTTTGTCACAAGTTCTCTTGAGTCCAGGCTCAAAGTATGTTTCTTTTAACTCTACTGATACCATAAAAAGTACCACTGGGTGTTATTTAAATATTATTTATGTAGATTTTAAGTTCTCTTACAGCAGTGATGCAATTTTAATACTGATCTGGGAGCAGATCCTGCAGACTTGGCATGAGCAGAAGGGCAGTCCTTGCATCAAAGTCCTGCATTTGTGGCATTGTGAGGTGATGTGGCTTAAACATGCCTTCCATGAAAATTCAAGAATAAAGTTTTGAGTGGGTGCTCTTGACTGCTTAAACTTAATTCAAACCCACAGTAAACAGTCATGATAGTCTCTCATAATGACTTATAAAATACCCATATTAAAATTAAAATTACAAGAAAAAATAAGAGATATACGGAATAATAAAGGGAATCTACCATTTACCATACTTAAATACATTCTGCACACTTCTCAAAGGAAAAATTAACAGTTTTGAAAGTCTGAAGCTGCACTGGTTATGCCCCAAATAATTTAAAAGGCCCATTGACCACCTGACATCTAGATAAGGATAGCAAAGTACATGGAAAACAGGAAAACTAATGTGTAGAATAGGTGATTTTTAGTAATGTATGATTTTACTAACAAGGATTTTGAATCCTCTGAAATTCCTATCACCAGTGTGTGTGCAATACCTGTATTAATTCAAGTCCCTCTTAGTGTCTATAGCAATTCCTCAGTAGGTGATTTCAAAGCTTAGCCCTTACTTTTGGTAGGACCTACAGGGCAGAACATAACCTCCTAGCTGCGCTGGTAATTAGGAGTATACAGGGACTGTGGGTTTGAATCACATTTCAGAAATATTTGAGGCCAATTCCTTAGTCTTTCCTGAACTAAAGCTTGCCCAACACCATTTTGTGCTGCAGCAGGGAATGCTGAAATCCATCAGTGCCAGGTGGCACTGTACCCAGGGCAGCTCCCAGGGGGAATGGGATACGAAATCAGCTCTGACGGGATTCCTTCCTGTCCCTACACTTACACAGATGCCCCTGCACTCCAATTCTAGGAGGCATTTGTTGCAATTAGCAATTAAATTGAGCCGAGGGACTGGGTGTCAGACATGTGCAGCTGGGGATTACTGGCTGGGCGCCTCCAGCCGGTTTGGAACAACACAGAGAGAGCCAACACATATCTCAGCAGGAGCTCTGCCATCGCACCGACTACAGCCAAAGGGCCTCGCCCAAAGAGAAGGGCACTGCCTGCAAAACACAGCTCGGTCTCAATAAACAGTTAAGGGGGGCTGATGTAGTCTTGCACTCTTACCCATAATCCATGGCTCAAACTGCATTCAGCTCTTTCAGCTTAATAACCACGCTATAAATCAACAGTATATTTGACACAGTCAACAATTCACTATCAGTAGGAAATATTTTCATGTTTATCTTGTCTTCTTTTAGAGAAAAAATGAAATAAAATTACAAATTTAGAGTGTAAATAAAATTAGCAAAACAGATGCAAAATTAAGATTAAAATTCTCATTTCTTCTTGACATTTATAAACACTAAAAATCTTCAGCTGCCCTACAAATATACAAATTTTCTTTAAAGTGAGGCACTCTTATTTATGCCATTCATGTATTCAATATTCAGTCTCACTGTTTTTTATTGATAATTGTGGAAAATGTGATACTGCCATTGTCTAAAGTAGATGCCTAGATTTAAAAAAAAAAAAAAAAAAAAAAAAAAAGAGGCAGCATTTGCCTTTTAATTGTCCCAGATGGCACACTTATCTCATTGAAAGGGAATGAGAGGATGGTAACAACATACCTTATTCACATCCTATGTGGGTGGATGTTATCAAACAGAAATTACCTGTCAGGAACCATACACAGGTCAGTGTAACTTGTGAACTATAGACACACTGCTCCAAAACCCTTACCCCAATGATTTTGAATCCATTTAGTAATCATTCCATTTGATTATTTAAGAATTTGTAGCCCAACTGGCATCCCAATAATCTTTCTGATGTTGAAGTCATTAAGCTTAACCATTTACTCCTATTAATATTACTGTCTATTGTTCATATGAAGTAGCATTTCAGGGCCCTGTTCAAGATCACATTGAAATAGATACTGAAAAATAGTTAAAAAGACCTTGTCCCTGTCCACAATTCAACCTCCAGGCCTTCTCAGAGAGTGCCATGTGGGCAACACTGCTGGGTAAGTGTCTAGCCAAGAATGTCAGTAAAGACAGAAAGGAACAAGGGCAGGAGGAGAAGACTAACTGTGTTATGCTCCTTGGCTTATATACATCAATGCTATGAAGTTGATAGAAGCAAGACCAGGCTCTAGGAATAAGATCAAAATATAAATACTATAACATCAGTTGAATAAAAAACCCCTGTATTTCTGGTTCCTCTTCTGAGCTATTCAAGTTTTCATGAACTAGTTTACAGATGAATACAGATATATAAATTCCTACTTGTTCAATACTGAACCTCAGTACTGAAAAATTCACACATATCCCAAATCTTATTATTAAAGCAACCCCAGAAGGATTAATAGAGTGCTTAACAAGAAGATTAGGATAAAACACTTTACAAGATTCTTAGTTTTTAAAGTCTGCTTGGTGGTGGTGGGTGTTCATATTTTTGCAATTTAAAAGGACCACGATAAAAAAGCTTCTGCTTTGACCATTCTTCTGCTGTTACTTTTGAAATATAGTTAAATTTAATTTAGTTATCCTGAGTTCAAATTACAGTGTTCTGCTAATACAGTTTCTGCTCTTCCCTGAAGCTGGACAGCTATTGACATTGGCAATTATGTACAGTTTATACTGGTTTTCTTACTTCAGTTGCAATTGAAATGGATTCCCGCTTCATTTATGGAGAATGGGAAATGATATTATTATTTGACCAGCAGTGCCTCAGATCACGTGCACCCTTGACATCCTTTCCCCTTTGCCTTGTGTGTGCCTCCCAGGGACTTAGAACTGATTGTCACCTCCTGTATCACATCTCACTTGGCTGCAGCACGTGCAGTGTTTTCTGGCTCATACCGAGGAGCCTGTGGGGACATTCTAGATGCCACCTCCTTCTACACCATCAGGGTATCACATGTTGCCTTTCACTCCTGGGTGAGTTTTATAAACTGACAAAATTTGTACTGGTTCCAATCATTACATTTTGACAGAAGCATGTGGTAATTGGCAAGGCATTACTTTGATTCAAAGGAGAGAGCTCTTAAGAACCGTGTTAGACACCAGGTCAGTGAGAGTTCATACTTTTAAACATATTAAATTTCTTTGACTAATTTTGAGCTCACCTTAAGAGCTCTAAGAGTGTTCTTCAGTTCCTGGGACATTTCTGACATACATATTTCACTGCATCCTTTGCCTTTCCCACAGTGAAGAGGATTCAAAATCAGACTCTTCTCTATCTGCATGATAAGAACAGAAGGAAAGTAGATCAGAAATAATTTTTTTACTCAATGGAACATAGAAATCCAATTAGGTCTGGAAGTTAAATGGCATACACTTCTCAGACATCTGTTTTGGGGTCATAAAAATCCTTTTGCAAATGACATTTGTTTCCAGATAGAAATAAAAATATCCAAGTTGCACTTCAGATTCCAAATCAAATGAGAATCTTTTTCTGTCCACTCTGTGATGCAAGTGCTATATACTATAAGCCTCTCTATATCTCATAATTTCACACATAAGGTGCTGAGGAAAATAAAGCGAGATACTAAAATAATTTCCTTGATAACCCCAGGAGATGCAGCAGGGATAAATAATTAACTGCTGAATACCACCACTACTTACTTTCCCACTTATTCTGACTTAATATAAAAAATGTCTCTCAGATCCACCATGTCTGTATCCTCTAGCCTAAATAATGCTTGGCTGATACCACTGAGCCAAGATAAAAGTGAACACTTGCCCCAAAGCAAAAAAGCTTTCAAAATGAGGTAAGAGCCATTGTGTGTGTGTCTGTCTCTGACCAGTCTGTTTCCCCTGAATATTCAGGTTTCAGCAATATCATACCAAAACCTAAACCAGTTAAGGCTGAAGATTACACCAGGAGACATCTACCAGAAATAGCTGCACACCATCATCTTTCAGGACCTCACTGTAGCTGCATCCCAAGCTCTACTGCAAATCTCTATAGAATTTACATTATATTAAAAAAAGCCAAATGTTGCAGTAGAATACTACTATTGAGCTTAGATGGTTGGATTTCAGGAATCATAACAAAGCCACTCCTAATCTTTTACCCTGGACCATGCAGTAATCTTCTCAGAGATTATCAAAATACATGTCCTGCTATGTACAACCATTTCATGAATTAGAAAAATTGGACCTGTATAGCAATACCAGATTTTGTTCTGTTACAGCTCAGGCACAGCTGAAGTCTAAAACACAGAATATTTCTGCGCCACTTAGACCGCACATCTACAAACTAACAGACTTTGTTACTGTGACAATAAGTAATGGTAATCATTTCTAGATAGATTTTTAATGGGTTTACACTATTTCAAAAGCAGATCAAGTCTGCACTTTAATCCAAATTTCACATATTTACCAAACTGTTCGGATGCAGAGCTGAGTCATGAGTTTTGGCAGAGCTCTGGGACCCCTGGGGAGAGAAGCTTAAATAAGCTTAAATCCAGGCAGTTGCTGACCACAGATCCTTCCCTGCACCTCCATCTCCAGCGTGGGCACAGGCACAGATATGGCTGCTTGCCATGACTCTGCCACTCTGTATCCCATAATTTCACACAGTAACTTCACATGCCTGAAGTCATACAAGTCAGCCCAAGTCCCTTCTACATATATAGGCTGCTTCACAAACATCTGAGAGTGCACAGTGCCTTAGGTTGCTTTCTGGCTTGCATTTCACGGAGTAGTACTGACAGAGATCTGTCTAGTACAAACAGATCACACGACTCTTATCAGAAGTCAGATTAAATGAATGTCTTGCAGAAAGTAGTATATCCCTTGAACTCTTTCCCAATAGCACTGAACACACTGTTCCAGTAGACACTGTGTACACAGGCAAGATCCCTCCCCTATTTCAGCTAAATATTCCACTTCTTCTGCATTAGTTCTCTTAACCACAGGCTAAGAACTCATATTGAGATATTGGCTACTAAGGGCTCAAAGTATTTTTCTCAAATTTGCTTTCCAGAACAGTTTCCCCTCCTCTTGGCAGAGCTTTATTATTTGTCCCAGATGTTTTTTCTTTGAATTTGGCTGTAAGTTTTAAAATGTCACTATTCACTCCAAAGAGCCTTTCTTACAAGATTTTCCTATAAAGATGTCCTGATACCAATTATTTATATTTTTAACCTATGATTTGTGTTGTCAGAGTCCCAAATTAATTTTTTCTATTATTTTGCCCAAGATCAATGTGAAGCAATCCTTCCCTTTTCCTGTTTTCTCTGTCTTATAATGTTATTCATAGTCTTCTCATCTTTTTCTCATTTTCTAGTATTACTGAAAGAGAATGAGAGAATTTTTCCAGGTAATTCTCTGCTGACCTCTAATGTAAACTATTGCTATGAAAATGGTTAGCTCCAGCTGCTCTTTTTAGCATCTCTGAAGCGTTTAAGTGAGATCTGCTGATATTATACAACCCATCTGAATAGAAAAACAGGATCGACACATTTGATAAGCAAACTTGTCTCAGCTGGCAAAGTACAAACGCTTTCTAAGTCACCAACAGAAGCATTAGCAGCCATGTGCCTGCATTAATGAAATCATATAGTCTTGGGATTACAGGGCCCAGCTCTGCCCTCTGCCTCATTCATCATTGACCTCACAGGGTGATGTAATTCAAAACGAAAACATGGCCTATGGCCAGTACAGGTATTGCCTGCACTTTGTCAACCCGTGAAAGCCCAGTGCAAATCATAAAGAAAAACTCAGACCCATGAAATTGAATCTAGAGATTTAGGCACCAAAACTCTCCAGTTCAAAATATCTTTGGAAGAAAACCATCTCATTAATGAGCATAAGATCACAAAATGTGTCTTTGGTTTCCATCACAAAATGTGTCTTTGGTTTCCATCCCAAATGTCCACAGGTACTTTCAGTATTAAAAAATTTGAAACAGTCCCAGTCTGAGCAATGAGCCAGCCTGATTTCAGACCAGCATTCTTTGGGTGATAATCTAATCTTTGGGGGTGTGTGGAAGCTTTCACTTCTCCACAAAGTCAAATTTTGCAAGTATATGCAACTGCCAAATGATGACAGCCTGTAAATAGCAAAGGTGCATGAGGTGACTCTCGAGTAAGAATTCACATAAGGCAGGAATCCTCTTTCAGCCTTTTAATTATTTTAATTATTACACACACACCAAAAAAAACCCCAAACACACAACAACAAAAACAAAAACAAAACAAAACACACACACACACAACCCCCCCACACAAAAAAAAAAACACAAAAAAACACAAAAAAAAAAACCCCACACAAAAAACCAAACCAAAACAAAAAACCCACAACCAACAAAAAACCAAACACAAAAAACCCAAACCAACCAACCACCCAAAAAAAAAGTCCTGCTTGCTTCCATTTTGAAGGACTGGTCAAAACAAAAGCGAGGAGTTGAAACCTTCTTGCTGAAGCTGAGCTACTACACAGAAAATAAAAATTCATGGAAACAAAAAGAAACATTAAAGGCTATACCACAGAGAAGGTCACAGTTGAGACTTGGTCTCTGCGGGCAGCCTGAATAAACCACTTGTGTGGAACAGTGCAAGGATACTCTTGTACATACTGCTGAGCTCTAGGTGAGTCTCTCCTCAGTATGTCATGCTTTTGCTCATGGTTTGTCATGGTTTTGCTTATTCTTCTGAAGTGCCCAATTCTGCACTGAGGTATTTGGGTGCATGATTAAGATATTGAGGCTTTTACCGTACTGCTTTCCTGCTGTTTTTCTGGCAGCTCATGAGCAAAACTACTAAACTGCAAGAAAGCAAACTGGAAAACAGCATTTGTGGATGTCTCAAAACAATGTACCATCAGATGGAACAAATAAACTTAGAAAAACAAATTTCACAGAAAGCTTTGCAAAAACATCAGGTGAAGCTTTTCTCTCAGCAGTTCAGACGTGGAAGTGTTATGCAATGAGCTCCTTGTGACTGTGCTAATGGTTCCTTGTGGCAGGCAACTACTGGCCTGCAAGGCTCTGCTGAATTAAAATCCCACTCCCTCTCCCCCTGAGAAAATTCAGAGGCAGCAGCAAAACGTACTCTGTGATCCTCTGTATTTCACCACATCTTCTCTCTCCCACAACTTTCTTCTGGAAGAACACTCGACCAGAATGAAGAACTTGGTAGCAAAGCCTGGAATAAAAATTGCTGCATATACCTTGTTCCCCACTCAGGAAAGCCTAAGGTCTAACCTCAGGGCCTGGCAGAGTGCCCAGCTTCCCCTGGCAGCTCCTGGAGCCCAGGAGCTTCTGCTGAATCTGCAGCCCTCTGCAGATTCTTGTTATTTTTCAAGAGGGAGTAAAGCAAGGAAAGGCTAAGAAGAAACCGTGTTCTGTAGGTTTTCTGAGGCCCTTATGAATGCATAACATTTTTTTCTTTCCAGCAAACACAGATTTCTTCAGTTACTGGTAATAAAATTACTTTTATAGGTAGTGCAAAGATCCTGCTGGTTTGTAAATGACATAAGAGAGGAATAAGAGTGATATCACAGGTTTATATCAAATATGTAGTCCTCCCAGTACTGATGATTAACCAGTGCAAAGTAAAAATAATAAGTGACTTAAAAGTGAAATAATTCATCAATTACAGAAAAGTGACTTAATTCCTCAATATGTATAAGATATACATGACTGTAAGGGGGAAAATGTTCGCTTGAAAATTAGTGATTGTTTTATGATTTATGATAAGGCTATAAATCTCTATGCCAAGAGGAGAGAAGATCAAAGGGAATCGCATCCCATTATGAATCCTGAGGCAGCCTGAAGACTTGACTTCTCATATCTTGTTTCGTGGTAAGGCAAAAATTTGAGCTTGAAATGGAAAAAGATAAAACAGGCTCTGACAATTGAATCGGCAGCAGCGAGTTACTATGGCAATGGCAGTGCTGCTGCACAGCTTCTTCTAACTCTCACTATTGGTACAACAGCTTTGCAAATGTACGTGGGAAATATCCACCCCACACGTGCCACGGGCAGCTTGCAGGGGAAGCCCACGCTCTCTGGTGCCCTGATCTCTACTGAACAGAAGAGCAAGTCAGTGTGATTAAAATATGCTATTTGTAATTTTCCATGGGAACAGTCTTGGAGCAGTAGGGAAAGGTCCAGATTTCTCCCTGATATTTTGTGGCAGGAAGGTAGATGCCACTGCTCAGAGGATATTTTATAAGCACAGAATTTTGTTACAGGAAATTTAGGCTTTTTTTTTTTTTTTTTTTTTTTTTTCAGCTGTAACTATATCACGTCTCTGAATTATAGATGTCTTGTCACTGCCAGGGAAGGATGGTATCATCTTTTTGGCAGAGCACAGCTTGGAGCTCTACATAAGTAATGGATCTAATTCTGGTGCCAGGTTAATAAATTAGTAATTATGACTCTTTGGATGTACAAGAATCAGTGCGTCAATACTCACCAGTGTCCTCTTTCCTCTTCGAGGTCTGGATAAATGCATCACCTTTCCTGTTACTGATGCTATGCTCTCTGCGCTACACATTAAACGCACATTTGCCCTTAATTATTTTTGAGACAGTATTTAATATTTACGGTCTAATAGCAAACAGAAGTTCCCAACCAAAATTGGGGCCCTTTATAGGTGTCATGGGAAAATTAACTATATCCCAGCTGAAACCAGGACAGTAGGAAGCATAAATTTAAAGGGAATCTTTGCCCAAAAATATGGTTGCTGAAAGTACAACTTCTGCAAGCTCATTAAGTCCTATAAGCAGACATATATGCGGAACATCAAATGAGTTTCATATTGAGAATTTCATCATCCTTTTTGTGGAAAAGCAGTCCTTTTCACCCATTGTGCACATATGCTTATAGCCCAGATTGTAGTCCTGCTAATGCTTGTTTTTAAAATGGGCCCTCTCTAGGGAGCAGATGAACAAGGTTACCACATGTGCATTAATCAATAGGAGGGTCAACGACAATTACCACAATGAATGATAAGAGAGAAAAAACCACTATTAAATATACTATGCAATGTATCATCTGAGAATCGAGTACGTTTTTATGTCAGGATCAAGTAAGTTTTTGTCTCTCTACATGTTCCATAAGCACATTATTGAAAAATAACATGAAAAAAATCTTTACTTTAGGAAGAAATTCTTTACTGTGAGGGTGGTGAGACACTGGCAGAGGTTGCTCAGGGAGGTTGTGGATGCCCCAGCCGTGACAGTGCTCAAGACCAGTTTGGCTTGAGCAACCTGGTCCAGTGGGAAGTGTCCCTGCCCATCGCCGGGGAGGTTTGGGCTAGATAATTTTTAAGGTTCCTCCCAAACGTTTAACAGTCTATGATTCTGTGACTAAGAAGCAGAGAAATCTGACGGTGCATTTTACTAAACGTATGGCAATACGGCCACCCTATTTGTACTGGCATCATCCGCCCTCTGCCCGTTTGCCTGTGTCCACGGTCCTTTCCGCCTTTCGCGGCCGGGTCCGGCGAGCCCGGCGGATCAGCGGGGGCTGCGGCCGGGGCCGGGGCGGTGTGAAGGGGCTGCGGCCGGGGCCGGGGCGGTATGGAGGGGCTGTGGCCGGGGCGGTGTGAAGGGGCTGCGGCCGGGGCCGGGGCGGTATGGAGGGGCTGTGGCCGGGGCGGTGTGAAGGGCCAGGGCCGGGGCCGGGGCCGGGGCGGTATGGAGGGGCTGTGCCCGGGGCGGTATGGAGGGGCCGCGGCCCAGCCCCGCACCTGCCCGGCGCCGCGGGGGCGGGCGCGGCGCGGGCGCTGCGGCGGCACCACGTGTCGGGGCGGGGAGCGGCGGGGCCGGGCCGGGCAACGCCACCCCCAGCGCCGCAGCGACGGCGACAGCGGCAGCGCAGCCCCGCTCAGCGCATCCCTCTCGCCCATGCCAGGTGCCTGCTCCCGGCTGCGCCGCGATTGAGGAGCGATGGGGCCTCTGCGGGAGAGCAGCAAGGTGAGGAGCCGGGGATAGATGGGGCGGCGGCGAGCGAGAAGAAGCAGGGGCAGGGAAATCGCGTCCTGCCCCCGCCCTGGGCGGGGGGGGCGGAGGGGCCGGGATTTGCCTGCCCCTGCCTCGATGATGGAAAGAGGAGGGTACATCCGAGAGGTTCCTGACGGGGTGTCCCTTCCCGAGCAGGAGCAGAGGACGCAGCTGGAAAAGGAGGTGTCCCGCAGCCGCATCCCCCGCCTGGTCCTTCGGCCGCAGCAGAAGGTATCTCCCGCTTCCGAATCGCCCTTTTCGGAAGAGGAAAGCCGGGAATTCAACCCGCCCAGTTCCTCCGCGGGCTCCGGCAGGACTATCAGCAGCAACAGCTTCTGCTCAGGTACCGCAGTGAGATTCCCCCCAGCCTGGGGTCCCTGGGGAACACGGTGTGCCCCGCACGGCCGCCCCCGAGGCTTCGCTGTCATCCCAGCCGCAGCGTCCGTGTCGGGCTGCTATCGAGCCCGCAGGAGCAATCCGTTTTACCGATGAAGAAGGGCAACCATTGATTTTTCCAGGGAAATCTAGTATCTGTTCTTTTAATATGTGTCCGTAAGCGACACCAGATGTTTCCATTTCGAGTTCTGCTATCCACTGCTAAAAAAGTTGACGGTTTTATTGCGGCAGAAGCGTTGCTTTAAAGAGGAAGATTTGCCTTAGCAACTGCAGCGTGGTATTAAGGCATTTTGAAAATCCCTTAAATCAAAAGTCGGTAAAACAGGGGAGTTGCCATTAAGGGTATCAGACTGCAATTCCTTTTGGTTTTTTGACAGTGATCTCCATGAATTGGAACTGACTATGTAGGTGAAGTCTTCACTGTCATATTGAAATAAGTTTTGTTTATTTCAGAATTCAGGCTTCTGCTGGTGAGCATGTCGCCAGTCATGAGCTGGGCATGATGGCTTATTTACAGAGAGGGCAATGGATGGGTGATTGATCAGAAGCAAATTATTGCTCTCCAACTGTAGATTAAAAAATGTAATTTTCTCTTCAAAATATTACATGAGGGACAACTTGAACACAGATTTTTTAATCTGTTTTTAATGTTAAATATTTGCCCTGTGTAAAATTTAGCACCATTTGAATGCCTGGCAGTGAAAGACTCAGATGCCTACTAGTGGTGAGTAATTTTTTAATTCAGTGAAACTCTTTACTGTAAATGACATTAATTGAGGGTCACAAAATTGAGGGTCACGTTATGAACACCTTGGACTCTATATGCCTGTGGTAATTTAAAAAGCATTTTTGGTGTGGAGAAATTAATTTCCAATAGTCAGTTTTTTGGAAAACATAACATTTTCGGTGGTGGAATTGGAAGTTCTAGGTTACTGCTTGGACTCAGTGACTTTAGAGGTGTTTACAACCTAGATGTTTCTATGATTCTGTGATTGTCTATTTAAAAATCTGAATTATAAGAAGTTGTGGGGTTTTTTTTTTTCTTTTTCTTTTTTTGCAGTAGTTTGTATGAGAGCAACTTCCCAAGCTTCCTTTTTTTAGTTCATAAAGTATTTTCAATTACCAGAGGTGTTCCTGAGAATAGATGGGAACGCTTTTATTTATCTTGATCTTTACTACAGTGGATTAGATTACTGTTACTACTTTTTTATTTCCTTTCATGAAAAACAGTGTATTGAACACAGTGTACAAGTTTTCTTAGATGAGAAACATAATATCCATGTTTTGAGTCTAGCTTTGCCAGATTTTGAAATTCAGTCTCAGTGGAATGATCTATTTGGTTATTGTTTAATGAACAATGCAGAGCGTTAAAACAAACATCATAGGATTGTAAGAATGCTGGAGTCTTTTCCCCATGCCTTTTTAATCCCTCCTCCTTACCTGCTTGAGTTTGCGTGTTCCATAGAAAAAAAATTATTTGATGATTTCTAGAAATACGTTATTTTTATGATCACTCTCAAATGGCTGTTTTTCATCATGATTTTTTTTTTCACTTCCGTGTTAAGAAGCCTTTCATCTTGATCAGTGACATTTTTTTCATCTTTGGGGTTTGTACCCTGTTCTTCAGGTCTACTCAACAAGTAGCTGCCACTGTCATATACCCCACTGTCCCACTGCCCTGCACAGGTTCTTTTAGTCCCAGCAGCACGTTGCTTTTATTCTGGGTGTGTCTGATCTCATGGCTTGGCAGTTTTAAGGCACCTTTCACAGAGGTGCAGTGTTCAGTGCTGGTCTCTTAACCTGCGTCTTAAGCACAGCTGCTCATCTCTTTTATTTACTTTACTCATTTTTTTGTTTAATGGATGCTGCATTGATTTAGTTTGATTCTTTTTTTTATTTTCTCCGTGTGAGAGCTGTGTGTTTCTAAAGCTGCCTGCAGCCCCCATACAGGTACACACTATGTGGTTTGCTGCTCTGAGTCTTCATACCTTACACAGCCACGAATCAGCCAAGGCACTGTCCTCCATGCCAGACCCTGATTCAGTTGTTGCTAGGTTTGATGGATTTTTCACTGGGATGCAGGTATGACAACAGACACTGACTTGATTTCCTCGTTCTCTGACATCTCTTTCCTGTCTTTCACTTATGATCCTCCTCTATCATACTTTGTCTGATTTAGAGTGAAATCCCCCAGGGGCAGCAGGTGGCTGCTAATTCCTGTTTCTGGGGAGGAGCTGGTGAACAGATATGTGGAGAGGTGAGTGGAGGGGCCACAGCCCCTAACCTGCCTCTCCTGGTGCTTCCTCTTAATTGAGAAGTAACATGTGCAAAAAGGGTATTTAAAATTATCAAGTAGTACATTTGGAAGAAGAGAGCAGATGGGAACACTGATGTAGCAGTATGAGAAAGCTCATGAGCATTTGGATAGATGTCTCTTTTGTAATTTCTTTTGAGCATTAAACCCCAAAGTGTTCTTCATAAGCAGCAGATAGTATGAATTGACCTCTAGAATAATTCCTTTCCTCTTCACCCTTGTCTTGTCAAGTTTTTCTCTACCTTTCTTCCATTTTTATTGACACCAAGTATTTATGATCCATAGAGTTCTTTTTACTCCAATAGAAATTACTTTTTTTCCCCTCATCCATTAAATATGCATTTTTTTGCTTGAATCCCTAGAGCTTCTGTTGTCCATTTTTCCTGTGTGCTTACATTGGTCTCCAGTGCCTAAGTGAAGGCTTGGAATTCCTTCTCTCTAAATGAGAGTAGATCTTGTAGGTATTATTAATGTTGGTTTTGGGAACCATGGCAGTTCTGCAAGCATGGTGGTAACAGCAAAAAATATCTCTTGGCAACAGAAAAGAGACAGATTTTGTAATGCTCAGTTTGTTTTGAAGAATTTGTTAGTTCTGGCTGTGATAGGTTTAAATCTGCATGATCAGCTCCCTCTTTGTCTTCTGTGAGTGAATCAGAGCCTCACTTGATCATGTTGGTCAGTTACTTGCAGTGGACTTTATGTCAGTTTTGCTTTGTAACTCCTTATGAAACGCAGTGAGAGTGTTAGTCTTATCTGTGATACTCCTGATAAAATGTGTATTCAATATTCTTTGTTTCTGCGAATGTGGATGCTGTCCGGATGTTGTGTAGGTAAGCTGAGCTTTCTGTATCTGCATTCACCATGCACAAACCTTTCTTAAAACCTTAGAGCATCTGGGGTTCTGGTGGTCATTTGATATGGGAGCGCTTCTCTTCTTCAGCTTGGATGTTGGCCATAGAACTCATATGATGTCAAATGATGGAAAAACACCCTCCCAGCAGCTTTGTGTGGCTCAGCTGCTACTGAGCATTTGCCTATGTCATACATGTTTCTCTCCTAAGTTGCACTTGGCTTCCAAGTGGCTGCATGCACTTAACCTTGTCAGTTGGGCTGAGAGTGTGATCCAGAGCATCTCAAACAAGCCTCCTGCTGGCCATGGATCCATGGAGGAGCAGCTGCTAGGCCTTCGGTCATTCCAGTTAGTGTTTGCTTTGTAAGAAATATACTTTGGGCAGAGCACTATCCTTGATTTGGTGTGCATGTCCTTGGTTTGAAGTCAGCCTGTGCTAAGCTTAGTAAGTGTATTCAGCTTTTCTTTCAAAAAGGAATTTGGTCTGGGATATACTTCCTTTTCTATTTTTGATTTTTGAATAGCTTTGCTTTTAAATTTCTTTGTATGAAGATGACTTCTTACATGGTACCTTTACAACAATGCCCAAGCTCTCTTTCAGCCTTTTCTAGGACGCCAGCTGCCTGAGTTTCGGCAGGGAATGCAGTGAAGCTTTAGTAACCAAGATGAAGCGTTGCAGGAAGCACTTGTACATTTAATAATTAGTTCAGGAAAGGGATTTTTGAGCCAGAGGACTTGGTTTATACCCGTAGCAAACAGTTCCTCTTTTCTTGGGCTTACGTGTAGATCACCTTTTTAATTAGAGTGAATAGCCCTACAAGCTATTGAAAACCAGTAACAACTCTGTATATCAGTGACTGTGACTCACTCCAACGCAGTCTTCAAAAATAGGAGCTGAAGCTTCGTTTTTGCTTTTTTAAAAAAATTTCAAGATCTGGTTCAACGGTTATTCAAGTTCAATGCTTGTTTCATAACTTGTTCTTTTCTGGGGTAAAGATTTTATTTAAATCTTGTCCTTGCATGTGTGGCACAATAAATGTTTACGTGTACAGCGGCTGCACTGTAAGCCTGGGGTGTGGGTGCTGCAGCAGGAATCTCAGTGTTGCCATTCCTTGCTCACTTGCTCCTGTGCACACTCCCCTTGATCTCAGAGATTATTTGCCAATTGGCCTAAGTTTTGGTGGATGCTGGGGCTGAGTTCACAGCAGGTGTCCAAAAGAGCGTGTAGGCTTTAGGCAGTCTTATTAAGTCCATGTGAATGCACAACCCATTTTGCTTGCCACAGACAAGAGGTTGTACAACCATTACTGAAGAAAAAACCTGCACCTTCTTGCACTCCAGTACATAATTTTGCTATTAGAGCATGGAAACATGAGATTGTATTATAAAGCAGCTAGCCTTGGAGACTACACTAAATAAGTATGTGTACTGAAATACATATTCCTGAATAGAAATAGATACAGAAAACTAAATTTTTAGTATTTTAACAAGTCAACAGATTTCAACCAGACAGTTAGTTTAAATTACTGAAAGTAATTGCTCCTATTATTTGTTTGTATATATGTATGTTTTACTATGGAAACAGTGAGCTCTCTCATTCTTCTTGTATCTTGTTATAAGAAAAACTATTTTGTTCAAATAGTTCCTTGCTGGTTTATGTGTTTGATTTTTACTCTGAGTTACTGATTCAAAGAAACATGCTTAAAAGTTCTCAAGTATGTGATACTGAAAGTTAGATTCTCTTTCCTGCAGTCCTTTATGCTATGCTTTTCCACAGTCATTTTGCATTTTTTTTTCAGACTTCTGGAGGTCTTTTCTAGCACTTTCGTTTGCAGAACTTTGTAAGGCAGTTCAATGATGACTGTGATATTAATTTACAAAAACATTGAAACAAAATCTGCTTTCAAAAATAAACATATGGCTTTTTTTCATGAGGGTGACACTGATGACATGCTTCCTTTTCTCACTGCTGCTTCCCTAGAGAATTTCCTGCTGGACCAGCTTACATGCAATAATTTATTATTGCTTCATATTATGAGCCACCAGTTCTGTTTCTGTGGCACAGAGATCTGTTCCAAACCTGGAAATCAGAAAAGTGCTTAGGTACTAAAGAGCAAAGTCTGCTCATTCTCCAGTTTTTGCATTTCCCTGCTTCCCTCTCAACTTCAGTATTTATTCCCCCTGATTAAGTAACAATCCTATTGTTCCTCTTGCCACACAACAACATCTGGAAGCCAAAATATTTGACCTTTAGGATGTTTTTTATCACCTTTTTCTGTGTCTGTCAGTACTGTGAACCTTTAAAACTTGACCCGAAGCCTCCTGGGGTCAGCAGGACAGTTCCCATTCTCTCTGTAACATTTTGCATGGTGTCCTGAGAACAGTCATCCTTTCTACTACACCTCAAACTTTCTACTGCCCTTTTAATTGTAGTTTGTTGTGTGCTATGGGCTGAATTCTAAACAATATTTGTTATTTTCTTCACCACAAATGCACAATCCAATACTTTTTTTTTACAGTGTTTCATGCAACTTTCTATTGAGTTGAATATTGTTATGCACTCTGAAGAAAATCACAACTTGTAGCAGGAACTAAACTTTAATCAGAAATCTTAGATTTACTTTGTGTTTAAAAAGAATCTTGATGTTTTAAGAGAAATTTAACATGACATATTTTAGCCCCACAGCTATAGGATTAGTATATATCCATGAAATTTTTGAACAGTGTTTTGAAGTGTATGTGACTAGATTCTGTGGTGCTGCTAAGTGCCACTCTGGGCTTGAGGATAGTTAAAAGAAAAGAAAAATATGCATAAAACAACAATGGACAGAATATATGTTATTTCCTTCCATGAGAAGATAAGCAGGGCAATCTTCTGAGGTGATGTTGAAGCTGTGAGAGTCATAGTTATGTGCTGTTAGCCATGGAGGCAGAGCTATATGTGACCAAATGAATATAACATGTTGCACCATTTGAGGAATAGGTACAAATTTCTTTATGGTCTGTGGAAGGTTTTTATTTCCAAAAATGGTGCCTTCAAAACTGGAAAGAATATTTCTGATTTCATTCTTTGCTGCATAATGGAATAAATTACATAAAACACCACAGAAACCCATCTGTATATACACATATATTTCACTTAATGTTAATATTATATGCATAGTATTTCTTATACTGGATGTAGGCAATGCTTTCCCACCAGAGGTAGCAGCGATGTTTCCACTTCCAGCTGTTGTCCTCAGAGAAGAATAATGAGGTCTACTAAATTGCTTAAACCCATACCAAACAGAAAATACTCTGTCTTTTTTTTTTTTTTTGATTCTTTCCTGTCCTTGCATTTAGTTAATTTTTTTCTATAGATTTTCAAATAGATTTTTCAATCCTCTATCAGTTTAAACCCTTTGTCCAGATGTTTTCTGTGATGTGATAATGAAACTCTGGGAGCTGTGCTATTCCTGACCACAGCTCTCCTAGTAACAGCACTATTTTTATTGATATTTTTGCTAGTAAGCTCTTACGGTTCTCTTCAGTAATACACCGTTACTGGGGCTATAAATGTAATGACAAAGCCAGTAAGCCACAATTATACGGTCCTCTTTTTTTCATATGTTTTGACAAAGGTCATTTCAGTCCTGTTTGTTAGTGAAATGTTCAAGTAGATTTGCTGCCAAAATCAATTAAAATTAGCTACTTCAGTATGACTTAGCAATTGTACAGTCAGACATCAAGAGCAGATATCTTTAAAAACATGTTTATGTGAAATCCTGTATTGCAAAAGATGCCCAAGCTTAGGAGCAGGTCAGTCCATCTTTTTTCACCTTCCTGTCTCCTCTTTATATATATCTCATGTCAGCATTCCTGCCATGCTGTGACTGAGCAGAGAGGGCCTCTTACCGAAGTCAGTGAGCAGCTCTCATGCTAAATTTTCAGCAGTGTTCAGCCTGTGGGTGTGACAGAAGCCAGCTCAAAGGGGCTGGTGAGCAACACGTGTAAAAATTGCCTGTACATTGATAAACCTCAGCAACCAGTTGAAGATATTTAGTCTTGATTTTACTGGGTTAGATTTTGTGACTAGAACATTACAATCAAAAGTTCTAGCTTGAAAGATGGACTGTGAATAGCAGGGTGTTTTCCAGGTGTGGAATATCTGACAAAAAGAAGAGCATGTGTAGGTTGTAGGACCTGTGGAGTCCATTTCATCCAGCCTCCTTTTTGAAGCTGGACTGTTCCCAGGACATCCCAGCAGCCATGTGTTTGTCTCTTGGAGTCTAGAAACCCTTCAAGGACAAGATTTGAACAGCCTCTGTAGGTGACCTCAGGGAGTGGTGGAGCTGCTAGCCAGCCTTTGTTCACAGGCAAAATGGAGCATAGTTAATTCAAGTTCTGCCTGCAGAGACACGAGATTAAATGTGGAAATTATTTGCATGGCAGGATTTTGCATAAGTAGGCCTCCTTTTTTTTCCTGACACTGCTGTAGTTTTCCTTGTGCTTCAGCTCTCCTTTACTATATTTGACTTCTGGTAAGAGACTTGCCTCACAAGTATGTCATATTCTGAGAAATCAAATACCAAGCCAAACAGGTCTTCAAAATAGCTAAGAAATTACTTTTAAACTGATCAGAATGACCAAAACTAGTATTATTTTTAGGACTGTGCCTTTAGTAAAGTTAATAAATATTGTTTTCTACAGTCTGTGTGATTTTGTAAGCGACAGATTGTTACTAGCAAATTATTACACTTACAGAGTACACACAATCACATACTGGAATGGCCTCAGTAAAAATGAAAGGGTTTAGTACAATCAGAAGATGATGAGAATATTCCCACTTCTTACCTTAGGCTGTGCTCCTTCAGTGGTTGCTGGAAAGGTGAGAGTGCCTCCAGAGGTAGAGGTAGGATTTATGCCTGTTGAGACCCTCATGGTGTGAATGCAAATATGCTCCTACCTCTGCCTTTCTATGTGTACTACTAATTTTATGCTATTGGGGTTCATCTGCTGCTTTTACTGTTTCCCAGTTGTTCCAGAGTGACACTGTGGATCTCCCATTAGCAGTTTTCTCTGCCTAGGCAATGAGCCCTTACACTCACTGGTTCAGCTGCCCAGGTCAGAGCAGTGGTCGTGTTAGTCCTTGGAGAGAGCTGAGACCCTTCAGGCGGTGACTGAGAGTCCTGGGATGACTTAGCCTGAATGGGCTGTCATTCTGACTCACCCTCCTGAAAGCCTCTTTCTCTCCTTTTAATACAGAGAGAGACTGCCAGGTGGAAGGTAGGTGCTGTATTCCCTTTTGGTGTCTGTCAGCAACTTTCATAATGGCATAAACACCCCTGTGCTGCTAGGCTAGCCATGAAGAGAAGACCAAAACAGTTCAAAAATTGTGGGTCAACAAAGGTGAGGCAGACAAGCAGACTGGTAGATTACCCTGCAAAATGACCATTTGTGGTACCCTCACTGCCAGTAGGCAGCTTGCAGTGCACCTCCCTAGCAGAGCTGTGGCTACCCAGACTAACAGATCCTGGGATGAATGGAAATGTAACCATCAAGTAAAAGCCAGGAAATTGTTTTTGTCTTAGTACACTGAACATATAAAGTTTTGTTAGAGCCACGTGTTTAATTCTGGAATCCACATTTCCTGGTGGAAATACAGATTATTTACCACCTGAAGACTGGTCAAGGGACCCTTAGGAGGAGACAAATGTTGGACAGTGAAATAGGGATCAGGCAGGAACTGAAGCATTCAGTGTCACAGGAGTGCCTAACCCGATCTGGCACCTAGGAGTGAAAGTGAAAAGCAGTCAGTGCTTCCTCAGCAAAAGCATCATTAATTATTCAGATGTGTTATATAAGGAGGTTGTATATTCAAAGTTTCTTAAAGCCTTTAGGAAAAAGCAGTATTTTTTAAAAGAATGTTCTAAGGCATATTCTCGTGAGCCTTCTAAGATATCTGTGCTGAGAAAATCATCACATCTCAACATATAGCTTAAAAGTCTACAAGAACAGTATTTTTGTCAATTGTTCAGAGTATTATTATCTTTAATACTGTTGTTTATATTTTGACTTTATTATTTAAACGTTAGTCAGGGCATGCAAATGTCAGAGTGCTCTGAGAAACTTTCCTGATGGTTTGTTTGAGGAGACACTATCCCATGCTTGGCTTTGAAACTTGGCAGGCATGTCTGATCTGGGAGAGGGCTTGGACATAGAGTATCAAGTGATGAAATCCAGCTGATGTTCAAAGGAAAAGTTTACACCCAGAATGCTCCTAGGAGGCCCCTGGGAATAAAAAAGACACTATGAAAGAAAGCAATGGATGTTGTGTGTTATAAATTCATGTGATTTTACCTCTTGTGCAAGTAAATTCAGGCAAGATTAGAAATACAGGCTTTTACAGCACTATTTACCAGCTTTCTCTTTTTTGTCTTCCTGATGCTGATGTGCCTGAGAAGATCAATCAGGTCTGCCTCTGTTTCTGAGATGTCTAGGTCAGAAGTCCTTACTGGGGTAAAACTGCTGTTGAGTTACAGGATTGAATCCTTAACTGACCTTGCTGGAAACTATATGCACACCATATCAGAAAGTGAATCCCATTGTGGGCTCATCTGCTCCCGTTACCCGCTTTTTTGAGAGAGATTCCTTATCTTGGCCCATTTCTGGGCAGGTGGAGGTCTTCACTTCCTTCCATCAGAGTTTCCAGCAGGCGGATCCTGCGTGTCTGGAGAAGTACTGACCGCACCGTGCCGCAGTCACATTCTGCTTGCAGGTGAGGAGCAGAGGGGTCGCTGCAGCGGTGAGCAGAGAGGGTGGTCAGGCTGTCTGGAGATTGAGGGGGAATCAGCTGCATGTCAGCTTCCACAGGGAAGTCTGCTGCTCTCCTGTGGGGAGTTTCATTTGTATTAAATACAAATAAATAGCCTGCTAAGGTTTCAGTAGCAGGAAGGATGAAGTTAGGTGCAGGCAATTTGGCTGGCACCAGGCAGCTAGAGAATGTCTCACTCTTCACCAGTTTTCCCTGTGCCGGGAGGGTAAGTTGTGTGTCGGGAGGATCCCCCAGTGTACAGCAGAGCTTCATCGGGGTTTTATAGGCAGCTCTTCCATTCTGTGGTTTTGATTATTCAAAAGGCTAACACAGAAAAATATTTCTCTCCATCTTGCCTGAGTTCTGAAAAATGTATAATTTTTTCATGTTTCTGGATAATCATAGTAGGATTAGAAATTGTAAATTACATAAAAAATAAACTATTAGAGAAGAGGGAATACAATAAATCCATTTATTTAGTACAGCTGGAGTGGGAGTGCTCACCTGGTTACTAGTATATCTAAAGGCTACCAGGGATATGAGTAGAGAAGAGCTATTCTTTGTGCCAGGCTCATTTGTTCTTTTTAAAAATATCCTGTTGCACTGAAAGCTGAAGTTCTTAATAGTAAAACAAGGATATGTAGATATGACATAATCTGATGGTATAGTGTCGTCAGTGTGATATCACAGGCAGTGTTGGGGTGTCGTAAATAAAACATTTTTAATGCTATTTTAATATGTATGCTTTAGCTATCTTTTTCCTAATTGTAGTTAGTTTTGCACATTTGGGGGTTTTTATGCCCCCATTTTTAACACTGTAGTTTAGGCCTTTCATTGTGTAAAGTTTTGTGAGCTCCTGTGGTTCTTCCAGGCTGCTTCTCTGTATCTTTGGGAGTTTACTTGTACATAAATTCTCCCATATAAAACAGACCTGTGAGGTCTGCAGAACCTGTGCAGGAATTGCAGTAACTATTGGTGGACAGACAAGGTAAATAAGTTTCTTGTGGGTTGGGTGGGAGGTTTTGGGAGGGGGACTTAGTTTGGGTTTGGGTTTTTTTTGTTTTGAGGTGGGGGGGTGGTTTGTGTGGGGATTTTTTTGTTGGTTTTTTTCTAACATAAAATTTGGAAACTAATGCCACATACAGAAACATCTAAGTGGAAAAGAAATAATTAAAAACAAACCGTGCAAGCTGTCACTTATTTCTCAATATATTTGATTGTAAATGTTTGTGTGCTTCTAAAGAGAGGATGCTTTGGACACGGCTAAAGCAGCTGCTTAAGTGCAATTCAGGAGCCCACTCAGTGGTGCTAATCCACTGTCCTGCAGGTAACATTGACTCAGCCTGCAGAAAAGACTCCAAATGTTGGAGAAAGGGAAACAGATGCTGATCCGGGAGGAAACTCTCTTCTTTGTGTTGAATTATATTGTGATGTTGATGGGAATGGAAAGGATAAAAACCAAACTAAAGACATGGGCAGTGATCCTGCCTTAGTCAGGGTGAATGTAGGGATAGGCTGAAAAGCTTATTAGCAGTTTTTTCTGTTATTTTACTAGGAACTAATTCTGAGTTGCAGAAGGCAGCAGCAAGATGGCGAAAAGAGATGCTTTTTGGCTTAATTGGGATGATTTGAAAGAACTAAATATGACTAAGCTGGATTAGGTGCTTTGCACTGTTACTGCCCTTTGTGCCCTGGGAGGTGTTTCTGGCAGTAGGCTGGGTTGCCCCTTGGCTTGGCATCATGCCTGGCACTTGGCAGAGGCCTGGGATGCAACACCTCAGGCTGCTGGCTGCTCCTGCAGCCTAATGCATGCAGTTTGCTCTGGACAGTCAGCACCTGTGGGTACCTTGCTCGGTCTGATGACAGGACATGGAGAAATGAGTCGCAGAATATTGGAACATATGAGCAAGGGTAGAACAGCTGCTCAGGCATGAAGGAAAACTGGATCACATGGAAAAATGAAGTTTTTCTACTGTATTGAGGGAGCCATAGCTAACAAAAGCAAAAGCTGTTCTTTCCTGTGGGGAGGAGGTGGGCAGAAAGGTGTTAGATCGATATGGAGTCCTTCTTCCTCATAAACGCACAGTCAGGCACTGACTTTTAAATCAATATGCCCATGCAAAGCTCAGTGCGAAAAGAGCCTTGACCTACATTATGAACAGGGTGCAAGAGGTAAGTGCAAAACCGTCATGCAAATTATTTGGCTCAGCTGCAGGTACTTCTTTAGGTTTCATGTTAGCTAAAGATAATTCATCGGAAGAGTGCAATTGCATCATTTAGATGGCAGCTTTCATTTTGTCCTGGGAAAGAACAATTAGATTTCTCCAGAAGAGTCAGAGTAGCGTGTTTGGTTTTGTTGTGTATTGATTAAACCACCATGACTTTTAGGGGAGCTGCAATTACTCCAGATTTCATGGAATGTGATTAGGTGAAGTTGGGATTTGATAAGTGGATTTCATTCAAAATCAGTCTGCTTACTTGCAGGCAGTTGTTAAGAGCTGGAGTGTTTGTATCCCCTGGAGGTCAGGTACCTGGGTCTGTTCCCAGGGTGGCTGTTGATGCCCTGGAGTGCCCTCAGAGGAATTTGGCTTTAAACAAATCTATCTGTGTATAACCCACTGTCTTCAAAACCAGGTACCTCACAGCCACTTGTCAAGAATTGAAGAGTTGAGGCGTCACTATGGTTGCTTTTAAAGGAAAGACAATTTTGAGGAACCTGTGTTAATTCCAGTTACATGAAATTCCTGACATTGTGCATGTGGGCTATAAGTTGCTGTCTCATTCAGATATGGGAACATTTCTTGAAGGAGAGCATGTGACCCAGGCCAATGTGCACTACACAACATTTGTGTCACATGTGCATCTTCATGTTGCAGTATTCCCTAACCTTGTTAAAGGACTTAATCTTAGATAGGAACGTTCATTCGTTTGATGTGTAGCCCCTGATTTTGTCAGACTGAGTAAAACTCAGTCTGTAAAACAGTAAAACTGACTGTATTTTGTCAGACTGAGTAAAACAAGTACTTGCCTTTTTAGTTTGCCATAAGGTATTCAAGATTTCTTCACAAAATGGATGAAACAAATAGCTTCTCACCAGGTTTCAGCGCCAAAGTTATATATACCACTTACTGTAAAGAGTTGTAGTTCAAACACTCTTTTATTCTGCTAACTTTCATATACTTATTAGTTAGAAATGTTGATGTTTTCCCTTTTCTCTGCAGATGACACTGGCTGTCCTAGTAGCCAGTCAGTATCTCCAGTTAAGACTCCTTCTGATGCTGGAAACAGTCCAATCAGTTTTTGCACTGGTAGCGATGGAGACTTCTCCAGGAAGAAGTTCAGTCCAGGGTCAGTGAGTGAAGGGAATACGCAGCTGGCTCGATATAAGAAGGAGACGAAGACAAGCCTTGTAAAGCCCGGTGAGTATAATTCCTGTCATTTCCTTAATTGACTGGTATATTTACAGGTGTCTACATACATACTGTATTGTGCCACCTGTGATGCCACTAATGCTGATAGTAAATAAAATAGTTGGCTTCTTTCTGTGGAGCCACCTGAAAGATACGAAAACAGTATTGTTATTGTCTTTTTCATGGAAATACAATCAACTGACATCTTCACTTCCTTTTATGAGGCTCGATGGTGATGTCAAATAGCTGAAATAGGTTTTATTCTGTTTCATGGTAATTACACACATATTTCAGTGCCCAAAGATAAATGACTCTTAATATAAGAAAAAAATCTTGTGATGTCCTTAAATTTATTGTTGGATCCTGCCTAAACTTTGTGCTGCCAGGCTCTAATAGCTCTGGGGATACAAGATGTCAAACCAAGGCAAGACAGCAGGCAGCCTGTGTGTGGGAGTTGGGCAGATCTGGACCTGTACTGCAGTGGCTGAATCAAGAGTGTATCTCCCAGTGCCTTGGGCTAATGGGCCACCTCTGACCACCAGCTAAATAAGCGCCTGTCACACATCCAAGACTAAATACCCAGATGTGCCATTGGTTCCTGTAATTTTAGTGAGGAAGAAGAAGTTATATAATTTGATTCATGCACAGGCACCTCTTGATTACAATGGTCACGATATTCGTGCTGCTATTTAATTAAATCGTGGAGCCAGAGTTGGCACTGTACATAGCCAGTTGCAGAACTGACATGGTTTAGGAGCTCAGGTACCTCCTGGCTATTTTGTTTCCAGAGTAATTTTACCTCTGGAAGCAATTTTGATACTTCCATGAAAAGCCAGCTCAGATTTGCCTGCACCATGCTTACTCCAGAAAGAGTGGAAAAATGTGTTACGAAATCTCTTCACTGGCTTGGTCATTGGAAGGGTTGATTAAATCTGACTTAGAGCTATCCCTGCAAGTTCTTTGGCTCATTTCATAGCACCATGTTACTCGAGTGTTTCCAGTCTCCCACTGCTGTGCATAATGGGTGATTGGGAATATTTTTTACAAGGTTTGCAGTGAATGTGGTATGTGACAGTCAAATCCGCAGCTGTGGCTACCACAACCATTTTGTTTGTGAATATGAACGTCACTTAGAAAAACGTGAATAATGAATGCAAAAGTTTTTTTTATAATGAAGAGTTCTATACACATGGAGAAGAGTTATGCACCTTTTTCAATAAATTAATTCACTGTTTTCAGTTTTACACTTTAATTGCCTTACAATGTCATTAGCCTTTCGAGCAACCGGGTCTGTTTTATGGAGTACTTCTAAGTTCTTCCTGCCAAATATCTCACACTTTTTCGTGAAAAGCTGTTCAGAATCATGTCATAGTGTGAGAACTGATACGAGTGAGGGACATGTCAGACATGGACACCAGGGGACAGCTGAGGTCCATTTCCTCAGTGTTGGCCGCAGGGGTTAATGCGATTTTCTTCCATTGCTATCTCCTCCATGGCTTCAGGTGGACCCAGTCTCTTCCCCAAGACCTACTTCCACGTGATTTTCTGGTGACTCATTTGACAAGATGTAGCCATTGTGCAAAGAGGAGGCATCACCGAGTAGAAAAACACACAGAGTAACAAGGGATCAGTAGAAGAGAAGTGGGATATGGAAGATAATAACAGCAACATGTCCTTGTCATATATAAGAGATATTGTGTGTAATTTTCTCTTTACCAAAATCCTTTCTTGATTTATAGAGATTATATCTACTTCATATTAATCTGAAATGGCTTGTGACAATGACCACATAGCAGGAGTCAGATATATGAGACAAAAATCCAGCCTACCACTATTTTTTACCGTGTCCTGCACTACATTTTTTACACAAGTACATCCATCACTGTGCACCTTCAAAATTCCTGTCATTTTGCTGAAATCTGTCTGTTTCCAGTATTGTTTTCTGGGAACATACTGAATCTCAAAAGAAACACTTACACAAATATTTAGATAATTCAGGAAGTGTCAGAAAGGGATAGCACTGAAAATGAACCCTGGGATGGTTTTGGGCTGTTCCCAAGCTCTGATACTCTTCTGCTTATCTAGCAATGTCATTCCATCTTTTTTTTTCTGTACTTCAAAATACACATAGCCTTTTTTTTCTCTCAAACAGCCTAAGGCCTATACGAGTCTAAGCCATCTTCACCTCTTGAAGTATTAACAAAATAGATTTGGCTATCATTCATATTTTATGTAGTTTGCATAGAGAACCATACATAATCCTGGAATGCTTTTGCTAAACCTATAAAATATTTATAGTCATGGAGAAATTATTCATCTGAGAGAGATGAAAATGGTTTTTATTGTGCATTAAATCCAAATTGCTTCTACAGCAGTGTAGAAGTGAATTTGTCTTAAAACCTGTGCCTGCTTTCAGGATGGAGAGATGGGAAGGATGGAGAGAACAGGAAGATAATGGAACACCCACTCTCAGAGATAGCTATAAGCCTTTTAATTTCTGGATTTTAGAAGCTGGTCCTTCTTTTCGATGTGATTGATTTATATAATATTAAAAGCAAAACAAAATGTGTTGCAGAGGATGCCCTCACAAAAATGCACAGAAAGACTTAATTAATACTGGTCTTAGTTTTGTATCAGGATGCTGTGCTGAATCCTACAGTTTTTGTAATTGAATAACCAGCACTTCTGCATGCTCACATTCTTGTGAAATCCTCCTAGAAAGATCCCTCCTGAATTCCTGTAGTTCATGTCCACATCCTGTTGAGAACTGTGGGAATTGTTTTGTGTCCTTTTACAATCTTTCTCATCTTCTTTTTTGACTTCCATTAGAATGCTTAGTGAAAGGATTCAAAATCTGCCTCTTTCAAAAACATGGATAAAGAAGAAAATCTTCAGCAGAAGTTGTGTCAATAACTTTTAGAAGTCTTGCATGTTTAAACTAGCTCAGACATGTATTTAAATCTCTGTGAGCATCAGAATTTGAGAATGGCATCTGCTCAACTGTGTTCAGCATTTCTGTGAAGTTCTGGTCTTCTTGCTTTTGGTGTTACCGGTACACTTGGGACAGTTCACTGAATGTTTGCAGTTGGAGCTGTTTCTTAGAGCCCATGGAACTGCTGAAGTTTCACATGAAATTAAGACCTAAGAAAAAAACATTAAGGCGGTCCCAGACCTTTTAGCACCTTCAGCATCCTGCAGAGTAGAGGTATAAACACTGTTGCACAAAAGGAGCCCCAGGTGAGCCCCATTTAGGGTCAGCTCCCAAACCTTGTAAGGACTGGCTGTCTGTCATTCACCTCTTGGTACAATAATAAACATTCCAAGTACCAGAGGGCTATGAAAAAAGGGTTTGGTTTTTTTCACTGCTCATAAAACATTGGCCATTTTTTACTGAATCTGGCTAAAATAGCAATATTTTGGATTTCAGTGTCATTGAACTGCTATGGATTATGTTTCAAGAACGATCATCACTGAGAGTTTGGATATTAAAACTTTTTTCTGTTCAGATTAATGGGAAAATCTTAGAAGCTTCCACCACACAGAGCACCTGCATTTGCTGGACAATAGGCAATGAGCACAAAGTAAAAAAACATGAAATTCCATCTGGACACAATAAAAATGGGGGGTTTTTTGTCCATGGTCAGACGTTGCCTGGAGAAGCTGCGGAATCTCCATCCATGGATATAGTCAAAACTCAACTGGATATGGTCCTGGACAGCCTGTTCCAGCTAGACTTGCCTGAGTCAGGAATTGGACTGGGTGGCTTCAGAAGGTCACATTTACCTCCCAGTAATTCTGTAATCCTGTGTTGCTGGACTTTTTTTTTGTCCTTTAAATAGTGCATCAGCCAGATCTGTAGTTAAGTAGTTGCAAGGCACTCCACAATTTGTGTTTTTCCCGCCTTTTCTTGGTCACCTAAATTCATAAATATGAAGGTATATTGGGAAAAAAATAGAGTTATCTTTTAACAATCACTATTCAACTAAAAATGTTATTTAACAAATAGTAAGTACAAGGCAAAATAAGTTGTCTTGTACTCAACATGTGTTTCCTACTTTTTCCCAGTGAATTTATGAAGTCACCATAAATGAGCCTTGGGATAGGGTGCTCCAGTCTGAACAGATTTATCTTTGGGGGCTTTAGGACTATTAGAAGTTTTAGGAGAGACAGGTGGAGAAGAATGTATTGTCCTTACTTGGTTGTGAGTATTCAATAGGTGCAGGTGCTTTTTTTGTCAGTGTTGGAGCTGATAGTGATCAAAAAGGAGGCAAGGAAAATTATCCTGACAACTGCAAATATTAAGACTAGCACTTAAATAAGCCAAATAGATCAGAGAAGAAATGGAAAGTGTTAGCTGCAAAATATGCTTTGTCTGTTAACAATGTCTAGCTATTAAAACAACACTTTTCCTGAAGTTTGCGGGTTTTTTATTATTTTTTTAGTTGTCTGGTGTTTGAGGATTAGATTCCTAGGACACTAAATGTCCAAGAACTTATTTCTGGGAGTCCCCTGTGGAAGCAAGGAGTAGTGACTAGTTAATACATTAGTGTAAAATTAGCAGATAAATTAATCCATATTGCTAATTTACTTCCATATCTGTCTGTATTCTAAAGGCAGTTGGATTGGTTATTTTAAAAACAAAACATAAAGGTTTTGATTTAGGTTATATTCCTGACATCTGTCTTCTGTCAACTCATTCCCTCATTTTAGTCTGACAGTGTGGGAATAGCAGTGTATGACTCTGATGTGTGTGTGTGTATGTGCTTCACTTGAAAAACATGAGTTGGTGTGTAAGTTCTGTGAGAGGTAATTAACAGGTAATTCTGGAAATTTATTTCACTGTCAAGAACTTCCTTCTGATTACATAATTTTTCATTTATAGGACTTTGTTTTATCTTAGAAAGTTTGATAAAACACTAAAAAGACAAGTTTTACCAGCACATTTATCCAAGAACATTGTATCTGGTATTTGCATGACTTTTCTTTATTCTCTTTACCAAATTTCTGCAAGCAGTTGGAAAATAATAGCTCTGTTGTCCCTGTTGTTCAGGAGCAGCAGTACAGAATACAAAAACCAAGTTACGGAATGTGCTAACTTGAACAATTCCTATGGCACATAAAGGAATTCATCAATCTTTTTAACTACTGGCTAGGACATCTACTTATTATGTTGAAACACTTCTTAAAATGCTGATGGTGTACTGTGTATTCTAACACAAAGTCACACTGTATGGTTGTTTGAAAAAAACCCCAAACCAAAATGAATGGAAAACCTGTATTTGGAGACAGCAAAGTACCTTGATTGATCTTTAAAATAAATTGCCATTCTTCATTCCATCCCACAAAGGTAAGAACAATGAGAAGGCTGGTGTCTGTCTTTTTGCTGTAACTTATTTAACAGCATCTCATAAACCACATTCCAAGACTGCCTCTTTTCTTGGGGGAGGGATAGTTTAGAACAAGGGTATGTCAAAGAACATAGTTCATTTCTAACCCAGTTAGAAATGCAGTATTTAATCAGTGAACCCCATGTTCCCATCCTGCAACCAATGATAGCCATACTTGAGTGGTGAAATTGAAAAATTCATGCTTCCATTCCTAGGAATATTCAGTTATTTAGATATGTGGCTGGTGTCCCATGTGTAAGAATGCTGAAATTAGGAAATGAGCTATACCAGGTTCAGTGTACTTTAAATAGTTGTTCATAGAACAAAAAACAGTTCTGAAGATTGACCAAGTGAACGGAGTTGATACCGAACAATGGAACATCTTGCCTATGACTGACCCTTAGTTCTTCCCTTAAATTACTTGAATTAATAACAAGGAATCTCTTGATCTGACAGTGTTTATTGATGAGTGTAGAGGATAGTTTCTCTGACAGGTACAGATGAGGCTGCAAGTGAAAAGAAGAAGAGCAAAAGCCCATGTTCCCTGAGTAACTTAAACCAGATGAGGAGGGCTTTAAGTTGAGCATTCTATCTTTAAGCCACTTGATATTTGGTGAAGAGCAGAGACACAGTGGTCAATTGCTTGTGCTTCTGGAAGGCTTTGATCTGTTTTTTTAAAACATCACCTTGGCAATAAAAAGGGAGGAGGCATCTTTCTCAGATATAAGCACATGGTTTGAATGCTTCACTTCTGTCCCACATCTGATAGCAGCCATTATGACCATCCTGACATTCAGATCCAACCATATGCAGCATTTGTTTCCTGTACAGTTTCAGTCACACTCTTTTCCCTTTCTAATATGTGTATTTCATAATTTCATTTGTGACATTGAAGTTTCTGAGACCTTTTCTAATACAGGATCTAACAAACACAGTTGTGGCAATTTTTGACCCTATTCGTTTTCCTCAGTTACTTTTGCTTTTCTTCTTTCTCTTCACCTTTCCTTTTGCCCTCTCACAAAATAGCCACTACTGATTTTCTAAATTAAAAAAAATGTTTCTGGATAATAATTCTGTATGTGCTGAGTCCTCCTGCATATTTTACTGCTTTAATTCCGTCTGTTGCTATGGAGCTGTGCAGATTTGCTTGCCTCACCTGCCAGCACAGGGAGTTAAGGCCTCAGTTCCACAGGTCCCAGAGGAGCAGGCTGTGCTTTGGCGGGGATGCACATGTACATCTCACCCTCCAGGAGTGAGGGCACCATGTCTGGGTTCCAGCCCAAGCCATCCTCAGAGCTTGTGTTCTGGAGCCCAGAGGGACATCACTCTGCAGAGGTTTGGTGGTTGTAGCAGTCAGTGAGGTCTGGAAGGTGGCCAGCCTGTGAGGTTTGGGGGATGGTGGTGGGGGAGATACTGCTGAGGGTCTGGGATTTGCAAAGTCCAGCCTGCCCCGCATTCTCCAGGATATCTGGATTCTTACGACCCCTTTGAATATTTCCTTCTAATTCTAGACCCAGCACAGCCAGTTGATGCTGTTGGTTGGAGCTCCTCTGTCTGGCATAAATCCCTCACCTTTTGTGATTCAGACGAAATGAAATTTGAATCGAATTGTCTCCTTAGACAACCTTCTGTAGCAGATGGGGTCTGACTCTCTTTCTCTGGTCCAAGTGACTGGTTCCATTGCTCAAGGGACACGAAACCGCTTTAACAGGTGAACCTGCCATTTTCCTTCTAGGGGTTACAGGAACTATTTTGGAGGTGAGGGATATATGAATTCATGGTCCTCATCCAAGATAAACAGAGCAGAGATGGCCCCCAATTTATCTGACCTCAATTCCCAATTTGTAGTGTAAGGATTGATTATCTTTGCCTGCATGAGTGCACTAAGGTCCTGTTTTGTTTTAAAGGAGGTAGAATGAATGAACCCACTGTATCTGATGTGTGATTTTTCTGACATTTTCTGATATTAAAGCATTTACTTTAGGATTCACTTTAGGATTCACATTCAGGGTCTGTTGACTGAGAATGGGACCAAGGTTAGCTCAGACATGGGAGACTTCCATGTTTTGTCAGTGAATCCTACCTGTATTTCTTATGTCCTCATCAGGCCTCTGACGCCTCTGCTGTTGGCTCTTATTGAAGTCAACCACAGTCTCTGTGGATCTTCTTTTTTTGGCTTCTTTCTTTTTTTAATGGAAAGGGAAGTTCTTAGATATTCAGTTGTAGAAGAAATTTTGTGCTTGAAGAGCACACATGGATCTTCAAGTAGGTCTAATTAGATGCTTTTTCCTCTTCTGTTCCTCCCTGATAACCTTAGGCACTCTCCGTTTGTTCACTTTGTGAGGATTGCTGCCCAAGCTGCCTAGCATTGCAAAGGGAGATTCTGAATCCCATTTTGCACTATGGATTCACAGAAATTAAATATTTTTAGGACTAACTAAAGTCCTAAAGCTAACTAAATCACACTGAAGTGAAATAAGTGCTCTGTAACTTCTGAAAAATAATACTGGAATATAACCAGAATATAAATATTATAAGCAAAAGATGCTTAGATAGGTAGGTAATAGTTATTAGCACAGCAGTAGATTTTTAGTTTAGATTTATATGTGTTTTAGATTTAAACTTTTAAACAAATTTGCTTGAATTGATGTGGAAAAACATGTTCAAATACCCAAATATTTCTTATAAACTTGAATAAGCAAAATAGAAGCTACAAGTAGTGAATCAACTTTGGAGCGTTTCATAGTATTTAACACAAATCTACAAATTCCTGTTAAAATGACATAGAAAAACCATCTTTTAATTCTGTGTCACAAATTTTATAATCCAACCCCTTCTAAAAAATTATTTTAGATGTTGCTTAGTCAAGACATAGGCAATTAGTGGGTAGGCTGTAGCCTCTCAGGACATACTCTTCTTAGTTCAGAAGACTCTTAGGCTGCAAGAATGTCACAGCAAAAACAGAGGATTCAAAAAAGAAGCCAGCAAGTTGTAAAGGAGAAATTAGCAAGTAAAAGCTGAAGCCTGCGTCCCACCTGTTCTACACAGTGACCCGTCCAGCTCTGGGCTGGTGGCACAGGTCGCCTGCGATTCAGGGCCTTGGGCAAGAATCCGCGGTTACATGCCTCCTTCCTTACAAAAAGATAAATAAATAAAAGGATGTCCTTGTTGCTTAGGTCAGTAAATGGAAAAGAAACTTAGATTTAGATCGCTTTGTGTGTCTTTTGGGGGATGGACTTAAACACGAAGGAGAGGAGTGCCCTGATGAGGAGCCGCCGGGCCGGCTGAGGGGGTGCAGGGTGTCTGCTCCCAGGGAAGCTGTTCCACTTTAACTTAGTTCCTCTTTTACCGAGGGCTGGGAGCTGAGTTCCCAGCAGGCACGTTCCTTTGTCTCTCTCTCCCTGGCCCTGTGCTGCTGCTGCTCCAGACTCACGGAAAGTGGGACAGACACCGTTCCGGGGAGGTCGTGGCCCGCAGCCTCGAGCTTACCCTCGGGCTCGTCCCACAAGAGATCCAGTGCTGACTGCAGATCAGAGTGGGGAGGGGACAGGGTCGGGGGCTTCTGCAGGCACTGCCCGGTGTGCTGCACAGCATGAGACCCCTGCCACACGAGACATCCTCTAGACACAAATGCCTTTTGATAGAAATGAGGGTCTCCTGGTGGGGACGTGCTCCTGCATCGGGAAAAGACAGCTGAGGGCCTGGCATAACAAAGGCCCTGAGGTTTAGAGGTAGGTATTGAAGATGGCAATAGCTGTGATCTTCAGTAAAAACAATAAAATTAATTTTGTATATTCTAGCAGGTTTGTTTGGGTTTTTTTTTTCTCCTCTGCTAATCCAGAGTGGAATTTGAGCCAAAAAGGAGAAACCAATGCTAAAC
Source organism: Hirundo rustica (assembly GCF_015227805.2). Lineage (NCBI taxonomy): Eukaryota > Metazoa > Chordata > Aves > Passeriformes > Hirundinidae > Hirundo > Hirundo rustica. Next base: position 17,629,492 of record NC_053450.1, read on the forward strand.
ACACTGCATGTTCTTAAGTATTTGTTTTAAAATGTGCATGAGATCAACCTAGAACGTGCCTTGAAATTTGTGTTTTTACTGCAGTGAGTTTTCTATGCCTTGTGGTTACTTTCTGTGGGTTTCAGCCCACTTCACAGAATGGAATACTGTGCATACGAAAGAGTCCATTATGAATCTTCCCTTAGGAATTTTTTTTTTGTCCTCTGCTTTTAAATTACAATCTGTATTATTTATGCCAATGTTTAAAATAGCTTCCTGACTTTCCCTGGTTAAAGTATTCTGAACCTACTCTAGATACATTTTACTGAGTACAACTCCGACTCACCGTGAGTTTTTATTTCAAGTAATTCTACATGAAATAACATGCATCACAGCCAGAACCCTGCATTGCTGGTACATAGTTTTCTTTACAGTTTTCCAGCTGTGTTCCTCCTCCTTTGATAAACTGTGTTGTCAGTATGCATTTTTATCTTAGAATAAACAAATTGCATTCCCTTAATCTCCCTTCATAAACAGTGCCCTGTAATGCTGTTATCATTATTGTTGACCTTTTTTGGAATTTCTCCAGGTTATTAATGCCTTTTTAATGAGAATCATGGGATTTAAAGTGTTTTCTGAGCAGTGTTTATTCAGGAATTGATAGATTATTTCCTTTTCTATTTTTCTTCTCATCCCCTATTGCTTTTTTGTCTGTCATCTTACTATGTTCAAAGCAGAGCTGTGCAAACAATTGATTTGGGGATTGCAGCCAAACCAAAACATTAAAGAAAATCTTTGTTTCAAACTGAACAGAGGCCGTATTCAATCTAAAATATTTTGAATTTTGGGGGATTTGTTTTTATTTTTTACCCCATTTTTAAAAGAAGAAAGGCATTTGTTAGTTTTCATAATTAAAGTATCATTTCAAACAGAAAGTAGAAAAATCTGATTTTCCATTTTTTCTGGCTATGTTTGACTTCAAATCATCAATATTTTCAGTGTTCTCTGATCTGGTATTTTTGGTGACCAAATTACTACCTAAAAGATTTGTTTCCCTCGTAGTCATTCCTTCAAATACTTTTGAGCAGTATTGCGTGGATAAGCCTATATATTCCTTGTGTTTATATATCTGTATTTATTCATAGGAATGGAAAGCTAAGGGAATGTCTTTATTTTAGTCATGCAAATCTCACTTATTTGATTTCACTCTCAAATAAAGACACTACTGAGTGGGTGGTGACTGGGCTCAGAAGTGGAAGGTCAAGCATAAACAACTTATGGATCTTTGCAGATAGTGGCCTCATTTTAAACATTTGGCCTATTTAAGCAGTGGTATTTTACTTGCTTTTATGTACCTAGATATCTAAATCCTGATGAAGTTGTGCTTTAGATGTCTTCACTCTATTTTGGTTCTCCCTTGAAGTGGAGAATTCTGAGCTTGGGAAGAGCCTAGGATGAAGGAAAAATGCATGTCCAGTCCCTGTTTCAGTAAAGAAACCAGAATACTCATAAAATAAAACCCAGCAACCAGAACAACTAGATAGAAGTTGCCCGACTTTGCTAAAACTTTAGATTGCAGAGAATAGCTTCCTCAGCTGTGTTGTGTGCAGGGTGGAGTCTCCTGATGGAGGTGGGAGCTGTGGGAAATTAAGACCTGTATGGATTTCACTAATGTAGCAGCAGTTAATGAAGCTAGGCATTCCAAGCTACGTGGTTTTATGGAGGAGCTGGAGAAGGGCATGACAAGCTGCAAGGATAGGACCTCATCTCCAAGTTTTTATTGCTGGATGCTGTGTTCCTGGGAGTGTGATGGGGAGATCACATGCAGCATCCTCCCAGTTCAAAGCTTAGCCTGGCCCCAAGAATCCCAGGTGGAGTCTTTTGTTTCCCCAGTAAAGCAGACAGCATAAAAGAGCTGTCATTGATCTTGTTTTGTGTGGATCCTGATTTATGTGGTTATGGTGTGAAACACTCACCCAGGTCTTTCGAAAGTGGCACCAAACTGTTCATCACTTTTTAAGGTGACCTGATTCCAAGCATGCACAGAAACAAGAGTTTGGCAGAGCTGAGAAGCTTTGCTGAGTGAGAGTGGTGGGAGGTGGTTCCCAGTTAAGATGGCAGTTAGGGAGAGAATAGCACCAGTTCCAAATTCCCATAACTCCCCCAGGAGCTGGAGACCTGGCCTCCTTTTGTACATTCAGTCTCCAGCCACTGCAAGGTGGACATAGCTTCCCCAAGGAATCTGAAACGTACTGCCTTTAATGTGGCATAAAAAAAATGGCAAACCTGCTTTATAATAGTGTACTTTATATACGCTGTTACATAAAATGTATTTAAAAGAAATTAAAATTCTGCCAGGTTTGTTTCATATTTTATTAGTATTACATTGTCTTACTTCTGTGCTGAGGCACTTCATTATAGGTCGGTGTTCCACCTTTTTTAGATTGTCTAAGTAACAGGAAGATGTTCACTTTTGAAATCTGGGCAAGCTGTGTCTGCTAGAGCTGGTGGAATACAACTTGACCACAAACCTGCAAGGATTAATAAGCTGAAAAACACAGGCTTCTTGTCTGTCATTTTTGCTTCTTGGCAATAAGAGTGAAAAAAGCAGCAAACGATGGCAGGCATAATTTGAAATGCATTGGCCTCAGAGCTACCTTGGATTTGTTGCTGTAAAAAATATAGTTTATGCAACCAACCGGGTAAGGTTTTGATGTTTTCAATAGATGGCACTTGAACTTCATTAGGTTTTTTGTAATAATTTCAACATGTGTGTTACAGTAAATATTTGGTTAGCTTACAACAATTTTTGCTTTTCATCGTGGGATTGCAGGGTTGTTTAATCAGTTACCTCCCAGATATGTTTCTCCTTCCAGTATTTTTCCCTTGCCTGTTGAAAACATGTCAAACTGATTTAAAATGTTTTATGCACGTTATAATGAAAACCATATGTCTTCTATTAAGGGTGACTATGCAAAACCTGAATTAGGTTTTGCATGAAATTTCACGCACTTGCAGATACACGGTGCCCATGGGCCTGTGCAGCTCGTTGCTGTGCCCCAGACAGCTTCTCTCCTCCTTGCACACTGGAAACAGATTTAGATGTGTTGAAGGGGCCTCTGAAAGCCCTTTATTAAACTTCTGCCACCAACGTGACAGGAGGGCTGGGATCTTTTCCCAGTCTGTGATGAAGTTTGCTGCCTCTCTGTGTACTGCTGAGTTATCCCTGCCAAAGATGACATTTTCCAGTTCCTAAAAATATTTCTGACCAGCCTATCCATTTCCCTTCAAACAGACGAAATAGTACTGCCTGGTACATAAAAAAGTCCCCTGAGGTGATACTGCATGGTTGCTTATAAAAAATATTTGCTCATAGGTGGATTAAAGATAAAATTTATAAAACTTTATAAAATTTATAAAATAAAATGCAAGTTAGCATTATGTTCTGCAACTCTCAGTGTATTTTTTGAACCTCCAGTCTCAATGTTTGTATTGAGGTTGGTGTAGGAAAGCAGCATCCTTCCATCTCTCATAACAAAGAGCCTTTTTGTTTGAACATGAAGATAAGTTCCCCAGACTGTTCCCTTCTGCTCCATGAGCATATATTCCCCCTGACAAAGGTCACTTCAGGCTGAGAAGAATGAAATTATGGGAGTCATTTTTAAGGTGTTGTTAGAAAGGTGTAAGCTCCATACAGAAGCACAAAAAAAAAAAAAAAAAAAAAAAAAAAAAAAAAAAAAAAAAAAAAAAAACACCAAAAACAGGTCAGGCTGACTTCTGTGTGACAAATATCCTTAAAAATACATAAAGCAGAAAGAAATGCCAACTTGTAATGCTCTTTGTCTATTCCAGCATCTGCTTTTGGCTTCTCTACAAATCAGTGAATTAGAAACAATTAAGAAAAACACAAGCCCAGATCATAGTGATATGCAGAATATGCATGATGGCTCTCAGCCAATGTTAGTAATTATTTTGTAGTGACTGTGTTTTGAGAGAAGGGCTTGATTGATTGTGGTTTCACAGAATACATAAGTCACATTATGTATTCATGTTGAGATCTGCAATGCTTATAATTTGCATTAGTGTGGTACTAAAACTACAGTACTTAGATCAGAAAACTGCTTAATGAGATTAATTATTTGATAACAATCCTTCTTTCAAAGTAAAAAGAATAAGCAAGAAAAATGAGCAAAAATCAAGATAAATAATCATTTGTAAAATTGTGATTAGATCCAAACACAGGGAAGCAGGATCTGTGTCACAGTCCTTCCCCAAAGTCTATCTGGTTTTGAACTCAAAGTCTTCTTGCCCAACACATGTGAACGATTTATGGAGACCCACACCCAAAGTTTTGCTCCATATCCCCTCTGACTGTGTCTCTGCCAGCTGCCCCAGTTCCCAGCTGTTACTTGGCCAAGCACTCAGCTGAAATGTGACCACAGACCTGTCTGCTGAGGGAGCACTGTCGAGCAGTTGGGTGGATGTCCACCCGAGATGTCTTCATTGATTGGCCAGTGCAGTGGGATAGGGAAGGGATGCCTGTTGGTACTCTGAGGATTGAGGATGCCAGACACTGCTCTTCCAGTTTCTTGCCATTATTCGTGGAGCACAATTCACAAATGTGAGTTTGATGACTAAACCTCATATAAAACCAGAGGGGTGATTAGGTACTAAAATCCAAGATTCACAGCAGAGAGCATGCCAGACATGCCCACAGGAGATGCCAGAGAGAAGTGCCCATCTCCCAGATTTAGTCACCTGTCTGTAGTCCTGGGTGTGTCCACGTGCATGCCTTGGATTCACTGTGAACCTCCATACCAGAAGCAGACCGTCTCCGTGAGTGCAGGCACACAGCAGGTTTCATTCCTCTGAAATATGGGCAATGCTGGTGCTACCAGTCTGTGCTGGGTCACACCTGAGTAGAGCTTGAGGAAAAGGTCTGAATACAGTGTCTTCTTTAGACCAAAGGAGCCCATATCTACACTTCTCCTAAGAGTTCCTGAACCAATGCAACCTACTGGGCATCGTCAGCTTCCTCCCCTGATCTTAGATCTTATTATAGTGGAGAGAGTGACACAGGCAGAGCATATGGGAGCAGCTTCTGTCACCCAAAGATTACACCAGTCCACATGGAGGAGAGCTGTGACCTGTTCTTTGCTCTCAAGGTTATATCTGCTTTTACCTAGTTACTGTTCAGTGTGAAATGTAATAGTTAAGTGCAAAATAAGAGTCAGCCGTACAATAGTCCTAAGTCAAGTATATAAAGTCAAAGGCCAAGGACTGGAGCCAAAACCCACTGTCATCTATGGTCTTCACACTGAATTCAGCACATTTCCCACAAGGAGACTTTGCCTTCAAAATGGGTCATTTTTAGGAGTGGTACCTGAAGAAAATCCTGAAATGTTAAAGCAAGATTTCATTGCTCTTTGCAGCCTTTTTTTTTTTTTTTTTTTTTTTTTTTCCAGTGCATGTGAGCAGTGTGGTTTTCTTTCCTAGGTTGTTTGTGGTGTACAAAATCTATCTTGCAGGAACAACCTCATGTTAAATAGAAACATGAAAGCAGCATTAGTGCTTCCTGGAAATATATTGCTTATGCTGGTTAATACTGGGACTAGAGAGATGTAGCTGTGACATAAAGCTCTCAAGATAATTGAACCAAATCTCTAAAAATACAGGTCCTTTTCATTAGTGGGTATTACAACTGAATTCTCTCTACCTTTCCAGCTGTTTCTCATGACTTTGCTGGATATTTTTTCACACAGTCAGGCCCAAGCTCTACTCCTGGGGTCCCCTAAATCAAGCTATCTAGAGAGACAGCACACCACTTACTCTTCAAGTAGCTGCACCAAAGTGGTTAATATGTATGCATATTTTCAACACTTTGCTGTATAACAGAGTGCTTTTGAAGGCAAGAAAGCTCAGCAAATTTAAGTGCGTTACATTTTGAGGACAAGCTGTTTCTGTCAGCAATGTTTTATTTACAGTTCTCTTTCACTGGCCATATGCAAAACCTGCTTCGAGACTGATACACATACAAAGAGGTCATGTTTATGGAGTCAAAAGACAGCTAAGCTCTGTCGTTTATGTACCTGGTAGCCCCAATGCACCTGATCTGTTCTGCCTGTAAGAGATGTGAGTGCAGTGTGCGTGATGCAGTGCTGCTGTTGGCCTGGCAGAGTGGCTGGGGCAGTGCACAGGGCAGAGTTAAAGGTGAGGCTTCTCCACAGCAGAATGTGGGCAGTGCACAGGGCAGAGTTAAAGGTGAGACTTGTCCATAGCAGAATGTGGGCAGTGCACAGGGCAGAGTTAAAGGTGAGACTTGTCCACAGCAGAATGTGGGCAGGGCACAGGGCAGAGTTAAAGGTGAGGCTTGTCCATAGCAGAATGTGGGCAGTGCACAGGGCAGAGTTAAAGGTGAGACTTGTCCACAGCAGAATGTGGGCAGGGCACAGGGCAGAGTTAAAGGTGAGACTTGTCCACAGCAGAATGTGGGCAGTGCACAGGGCAGAGTTAAAGGTGAGACTTGTCCACAGCAGAATGTGGGCAGTGCACAGGGCAGAGTTAAAGGTGAGACTTGTCCACAGCAGAATGTGGGCAGTGCACAGGGCAGAGTTAAAGGTGAGACTTGTCCACAGCAGAATGTGGGCAGTGCACAGGGCAGAGTTAAAGGTGAGACTTGTCCATAGCAGAATGTGGGCAGTGCACAGGGCAGAGTTAAAGGTGAGACTTGTCCATAGCAGAATGTGGGCAGGGCACAGGGCAGAGTTAGAGATGAAGCTTCTCCGCAGCAGAACGTGGGCGCGGTGCCTGCCCTGCGCCGCTGGGATAAACACGCGCTGGTGCCAGCTGGAGGCGAACCGGCCCTCGCACAGGCGGCTCCTTCTCCCGCTCCTCAATCCCGCCCCCAAATCCGCAACTGCATCATATGCAGGATGGGAAACCTGCCCCTGAGACATTGGTAAGAGTCTCCCAGTTGATTCCCGTGGTGCGACAGGCGAGTGTGAGCTCCCCGAGCGGTGGTGGCAGATGCCGGACCGTGGTCACCCTGTGTGCCTCTGCCCGGGTTGCGCTGCCCGCACGGCTCGTCGCAGGCAGCACAGCAGCTGGCACGGGCTCCCCTCTCCTCCCTCGGTGTCAGCCGAGCCGGTGACTGTCGCGATGCTGTCAGGGCGGCAAGGAGGCGAAAAGGCGGCGCAGAGCGCGATGCTGCTTGCGGAGCGCTCTCAGCTCGGCGCCGCGGCCCACCGAGCGGTGAAATGCAGGGACTGCACTGGGCTCTGCAGGATTTCACTCTTGCTTCTCAGATACCCATTCCCGGCGAAGAGCAACCCTGGAAAATGTGATAGTACTTCCTTGGCCGTCCTTGTGCTGTTCCTCCCATTGCACAGCAGTGCAGAGCTGTGCTCCCATGGGCGTGCTGCTCGGGGCCCGCTGCCGGGCGGGGAGGCCGGAGGACGGGCTCCCCAGCATGGACCAGGCTGGCTCCAGGGGCTGCCACACTGACGGCTGCAGCGCGGAAGAATATGAAAGGGTGAACTCCAGATGACATACTGCTGAAGCTGGTGACTCAACGTGTAGCATCTTTTCCAGCAAGGGGTTAGTAAGACAGTCCTTTTAGGAGGAAAGTCTCTGATTGGAACTAAACAAGTGTTACAGCCAGTTAGGACAAAGGAATGCGAGGTTGAGAAATGTCGGTCTCTTTCATCGTTAACACGAAATTAATGGGCTGTTCTCGGGCTTACATGCGTGAGCTTTTGTCATTACATAGTCACAGCGACAAAAATAGTCAACAGACATCCTTAAGAAGCTGTCAGCCTGGAGAACGGCCCTAAGAGAATGAGAAGCTGTGTTTAGCTCCTGCCTGCACTGCTGCTAGACAAGGAGTTTCATGTTTTGTTAAGATATTTGTAAGACAGAAGTCACGCCTACCCAGGAGAATATGTTGCAATGGATATTTTATGGATAGATGCAGTGTTATTTTGCTCAGAAATGTCTACCAAATGAGAGAAGATGTTTTTAAAGTCTCCTAATAACATTGTTGTCAAGCTCTGCTACACACAAAACTAGCTTGAACATCATTTATGCACTTGGAACCATTACTAGCAGTGACCCCTTTAACTTATAAAATGTTCTCAAAGATCCTATAAATAGCGGCATGCCTAATTTTAAACATAAGTAGTCTCCTGTGCTAAGTGTTAAGCTTGTGTGTAGCTGTTATTAGAACTGGGGCCAGAAAGGTTAGTTCATGATTTGCAGACACAGTTCCTGGTCTCAGATGCAGTTCAGTCTTTCAGAAAGCTCTGCTGATGGTGTGGTTGTGTTTTCAGGCTCTGCTGGCCCTTACCAGCAGTGCCCAGCCCTGGAGCTCTGGGTGCTCCAAGCCAGGCAGGTCAGGGAGAGGCAGTTGTTAAGCCTTGCTACTCGGCAATGCTTTCGATAGCGAGATCTGATTATGATGCGATCTCCTTACCCAGAGATGAACCTTGGCTAGGGCTCCTGCTCTCTGTGCCACAGCCAGGACTTGCCTTGGGAAAGCTGCTGGTGTCTTGCAAGCGCAGGAATGTTTTGGGAACCCGAACACCAGAGGTATGACATCTGTGTGATGTGTTTACCTGTTTGGGTCTTGTTCAGGAAAGCAGTTTTGGGTGTAGTGTGATAGCAAGAGATTATTTTGAGTGTATGTTAGTCTTGTAGATGGGGATATTTTGTTTGTCAGGAAAACTGTTGCATGTCATATCCCATGAGCATTTTGCTTCCCCAAGGAGAGGGTCACTCACATTTACATCTGTAAACGTGATATAAATACTCCGTGAAACCAAGTGGCTTTGTTACTTTCCTTCCCTCCCCTTGCAAATTTGCACAGAGCTCTGATCTGGTTATGGCTGTGGTGGCTTGGGTCTGATTCTCAGGGCTGTTGTACTGTGTATGGAGCTGGTTAGAGGTGCTAGAGCTGGGTCCCTGGGATCCCCTTTTGAAGAGCTAAGCTTTGTATCTGAGCACTTTGAAATTGGGCTGAGGAATGTCCTGCACTGGGCTGATGCAGAGGCACAGAGAAATGGAGGCTGGTCCCAGATGTCAGGAGGTAGGGAAAGTATTGGGTTAAATCAAATCACACCTTATCCTAAAGCCAGTTGCTAAGTGTTGCCAGATGATAAGAATGGTTGCTGGCTATCTCAGCCTCTTTAAGGCTGTGAAGCCAGGCTCTGACAAAGACTTTTCCCAGTCTCAGGTGTTCAGGGTGAAAGAGGTGCCCTTCAACATCAGCTCTGTGAAGAATTTAAGAGATAATGAGGACTAGAAGATCTAGCTGCAACGGGGTGATGCTGGTGGCTGCAGCTGCATCTCCCCTGCGTGGAAAAGATAGCAAAAATGGCAAGTTTGCAGCTGCTGGCTTGGGGATGTCTATCCATGGGATGACACCCAGAAATTCTCAGGTGAGAAATGCTCCCCTTGGTCAGCTGCTTAAAGGATGTTGGAGAGTTATTTCCATCCCCTCATCTGAAGTCACCATTCGTTATTGTGGCTCTACGGCATGAGACTGAGTACGGCATAGATCCTTTGCTGTTGGACTGACAGAATGGAAAAAAAAATTACAGCTTTGGTGTGTTTTTTTCCCAGAGGATAAGACTTTCTTAGTGCATCTATCTACTACTGACCGTAGCAAAATGAGAGCAGTTTTCCTTGTATATGCCAGAGCTTGTGAAATAAAAGCTGTGATCCATAGAAAATCAGTAATCAGATAGATGACTTGGTACCTGAGATGCACTTGAGACCTACATGTGATTATTGGATTATTTTAAGGTTATTAGAACTGCCTCACTATGCTTCTGTGCCACATGAAAACCTACATATGCATGTAGATAAATATATAGATATACCGTTAGCCTGTACATGTTTATACCTATATATGTATATATGTACATTTATGTTATCTCAGAAAACAAACCAGAAGTGGCCAGCAGTGTTTCTGTGTGGTTTAAACCATGAGAAATTTCCAGTGGTGTGTTCCTAATCACTGTGCTTCTTAAGGAGCCATGTGAGCAGCCTCATTCATCTGTTGATAGCTGTGAGAGCAAACAGGTTGTCACAACAAGTGCTTCTGTCTGAGACCTAAAATGGCTTCTGTAGTGTGAAGGTTTTGTGTCCAAATGTTTTTTCTGCTCCTTTTGAAGTGCCAGTTCTAAAGAAATGTTGAAAATCTGGAACAAACCCAGCTCTTGTCCTCAGGGATGTTTGAAAATCCATGCAAATTCTGAAATTCACCCAGAACAGACAAAGGAAGGATGCTTGTGATTCACTGTTATTTTGAAAACAATCTTTGAGTTATAATTTCCATCATGTTTTCACTCCTTCCTTTTCCTTTCCAGGCAGTGAAGCCGATTTTAGCTCTTCAAGCAGCACGGGCAGTATTTCAGCACCTGAAGTCCGTATGTCGGCTGCTGGAAGCAAGAGATCTTCTTTTTCTCGCAAGTAAGCAAAGCAATTTTTCCTGAATATTGCTAGTGCAAAGATAGACTACTGTGTAAGGTCTTGCATTTTAAAACAATCTGGTTAACACAAGGCTCTTGGGTAGCACAGTGGTGAGAGCTGCAATATAAGAAAGAAAAAAAATGCTGTAATCAGTGCACAAAAATTGTCAGTATGCCAGAGCAGCCAGCTGTTGGGGGGTTTTTTTGTTTATTCTTGGCAAGTATGGGAAATACAATCCAGGCATTGGCTGGAGTGGAGAGAAAGCTGGGTATGTTAATTAACAGCAATATTTCTAACCAGTTAACCTAAACCTTTTGGTCCTAACACTTTGTTTTATGAAATTGGCAGCTCAGCTTGCACCTTTCCAGATCATGATTTTTTTTTTTTTTTTTTTTTTTTTTCCTGTGAGAAGTAGACAGTATTGCCTTTGATGTTGGATTTTTTTTTTTTTTTCCTGAAATACCCTTGCCCAACCTATAGGCAATTTTTTTTATTTTTAAAAACCCATATCATAGTTATCTGCCTAAATGAACCTTTCATGAAAGATTTCTGTGAGACTTCTCCCTGTCATGTGTGAACTGCACATTCAGACAGCTTGAGAACACAGGGGCATTGGGATGGAGCAGTGCACGTTGTGTTCTGCCCACGCAATCCCTGCTGGTTACATTTTGTGGAGCAGGAGGAAGGAGTTCAGACTGACAGGACTGGTTTCCTGCCCCTCGTGGAAGAGCTGGCAGGCAGGCTGGGACCGGAGCAGGATACCCGTGTGCTTCAGTCACACGGGCGTCTTGAAGGTGGCCATGTGCCCCGGCACACAGGGGTCACCAGAATGGGGCTTTGAGAGAGCTTTCCTATCTGTATCATGAGACTGTTAGGAAAATAAACACTACTTAAATTCCCTCTAGATTACATCTAATAAGTAAAGTTACTGGCTGTGGGAAAAAAAATGGTACTAAGTATTATACAAAGCCCTAAAATCACCTTAATTTCAGTAAGATTCTGTATCATTTCATATACTACTGTGCATTTTAATATAACTTTAAGCTAGAGCATATTGACATCCTGCACTGGAAGTCCTCTGTAATAAGGCTCCTTCAGATGTGCTGCTGTGTTAAGCACAGTGTCTGCAAATTCTGCCACACAGCAGAGTTGATGATACACTGTATAAAGTGGAAAGAGATATCTCCTTTGCAATATGTTCTTTTTTAACTGTTTGACTTTACTTGCTTTGAAACACTTCAGTGTTGTCACAAACCACAGTCCTGTACTTCATTGTAAAATAATTACAAAATCACCCAAACCGCAGCAGTGTGATGAAGGTTCACAGCAGCCACTCAGCCATCTGTTCCTTATAAACTGTTCCATTTGCAGAGAAGGAAAAAAACCAAGCAAAACAATTTAAAGAAGAGATGTTGCTTCATAGTTCTGTGGTATTTGATTTTTATATTCAAGCCTTCTCTTTTGCTGGCTGAGTTTGCCTTTTTCTGTTATTTTTTGTTTGGTTTTTTTATTTTATATTTTTAAAACCTGCCCTTTCATTATCATTTAGGAGAACAACTTTGCTGGGTGAGTGAAGTGTAGTAGTGTAGGATGACAAACCAAGTGAGCAGGAGAGGGACACATCCCGGGAAGCTGGCCTCAGAGCACACCAGCCCTTGGGCAGCTGTCAGGCAGGAGGGTACCGATTGCTTTTGAGCAGTTGACAGATTCTTTAAAAAAGAAGGGGAAAAGAAAGGTAAATATGAATGAGAAAAAAAGGGAGAAAAAAAGGAAAAGACTGTGGTTTCCTTTTTCTCTTGTAATACTATTTCAGCCTGCTCTCCATGGGGTTCAAACTATATCGAGGTGAATGAATAGCTGACCATGACAGATGAAGCACCCAGTTTGCCAAATAACAGAGAGGAACAGTGGCCCAAACAAAATCTGTTTTCAGTGCACACTGTGATCCCTCAGGCTGCTTGCTGAGGAGCATGAAAGCAGTCTTAGAACAGCCCTTCTTGCACAGGCACCACTCTGCAGGCCTGGCCAGGGAAAGCTGGAGTGTGGTTCTTTTGACATTCGTCCAGACCACAGGCCTCTCCTTACTTAACAGAGTCAAAGATTCAGGGAACGTGGATGATCTGATGGAGTCACTTGGAACTGTGCTGTCCACAGAGAGATGTAAAATGGCTGAGATTTCCTTAGAACACATAATGCAGACTGAGAGCCCCCTGCCAGTGAAAGAACATGCAGTGGCTGATCATGTCACAACTTGATTTCTTTCCAGCCACTCACAGTTATCTCTCTGGTTTATTGTTTAGAGAACTTTGTGCATCAAATAATGCACATAATGGGTTGTGTGATGAAAATAATGCTGTCACTACTTTGGTTCTTCTCCAGTCGTGGTCCTTATGGTCGGAATAATGGATCCTTATCCTACAAGTCTGGAGCCAGTCCCCCTGCTTCACATGGAAAGGATGCTTCATCAACACTGTGCAAAAACCATCTGAGTCCTGCTAACATCCATCAGAGTTACAGGGCTTCTTCAGCCAGCAGCAGCAACTCGGGCTCATACAAAGGGAGTGACAGCAGTCCAGTGATGAGGCAAGTCTGTGTTTCAGCCTCCTGGTGTGGGGTACATTGACACCTGCTCTGCACTGTAGTGTGGGATCAGCTGTAGGAGTTGCTGTCCAAGTCATCTTGCTCCTCACCGTAGTTGTGATGCCTTGTATAGGTGACTTAACAGTCAGCAAGGTTCTCGATACCATGTAAAACTTTATTGTTTCAGCACTGTAAAATTCAAGTTTACTTTAAGTCAAAGTCCTTTGCAGTTGGTTTTCACTCCAAGGCAGGATATTTCCTGTATTTTCATGCCATCAGTTGTCATGAGGATGCACTGGTTCTTTTGTTGTAGGGTTCTTTTTACTTTGAAGAGAGTTGGGTGGGGTAGTGTAGGAAACATGATACCCTTGGGTGAAAATTCACCCCACCTAGCCTTAGGCACCTCCCTGAGGAGAGCATTTTCCTGTACAGGAAAGAACAGATACCTGCTAGAGCATGTGACACATGTTGCAGAGAAGCGGCCACCATGCTGCTGCTGCTGCCCTCTCTCCCAGACAACTTAGCAGCCCAGCATTTAAGATAGACACCCAGAGCTAGACAGGATGAGTGTAGATTTCAGTGTGCTCAGCTTCATAACTGCTGTGTGGAGCTGAACTCACTCCCTGGGCTGCCTGGCCTGGCTGTGTGTAGATGATGGCCTTGCCCTGCCTGCTCTTGGGCACACCACCCATTTGGGGTGAGGGGATGGCCAGGTATTTTAAAGTTAAAAGCCTCATTTGATGTAATGACACTGAAGCCAAGTACAATAAATAGTAAATTTTGCACTGTAGCTATAAATCAGCTGTTTCCTCAAGTACTTTGATTTGCAAGGTGAAGTAACTTGTGTGGACACTGAGGAGCCCCAGAGGAATCAAGCATTTACCAGTCAATGGGATGTTTTTCATTCTGTCAGGACTTAAGAACTCTAAGAATGATGTTACGTGATGGTTTGTTTTGGGTTTTTTCAGGCGATCAGGAAGATACAATTCTTGTGGTGACAATCACAGCATTAAGCCACAAAATCCAGAGCAGTATTTGACTCCTCTGCAGCAGAAAGAAGTGGCAGTACGGCATTTGAAAACCAAGCTGAAGGAATCTGAAAGCAAACTTAAAGAAAGGTAAACCCCACTTCAGAAATCAGTCAGAAAGATTTATTTGGGAACATTTAGGGGTGGGAATCCTGAGTGATTTTGCTCATTTCTTGATCAATAAAGTTTCCATTAAGAAATTTGAAATATGATTAGTCAGATTAGGTTGTTTTCAGTATTTCAGGTTTCAGAGTGTACTAAGAGGATGCAAAACAATGAGTTTATTTATAAATATAGCTGTCGGTTTTTTTGTTTTTTGTTTTTTTTTTTTCTTTTTTGGCATTTTCACAATAGAATACTTTAAAAGGACAACCTTTTACAAATCTCATTTAGATTGAGAACTTTTTTACATAGAATAGTTTCTACCTGCCTTACTTTAGTGTCCTGTTTTACTTCTCTCAGTGAAGTAGGACTGCAAATGTCCCCCTTCTCCCCAGTGAAAGAAAAGTTCATACCCACACCACTGTCCCCATTTGTGTTTTTGTCACATATACTGAATTTTTCACAATAGCTCTTTGTATGGATGCTGAGCAAAGAGGGGACAACGTGCATTAGGCAGCAACAATGTTTCTTTTATCAAAACGGCACTCTGAGACCTGGCTCTCCAGCACGGCCAACCCAAGGGGGCACAAAGGGCTGTTTGAATGGAGCCCAGGACAGAGTTCCAGGGATCCTGTGCTCTTTCTCTGCATCTGCAAGGCCTGGAACTGACATAGGAGTCCCCTCTCCCCCACTTGCTCCCCACATGCTTGCAGCAGCCTGTCTCCCTGCTGGGGAAAGGCAGCTGTGTGCTGCAGCGCTGAGCTCCCTGGCTGCCTGAGGCCAGCTTCGGCTCTGGTGGTACGTGACAAGCTGCTGGCAGGCACTGGGGATGCATCCAGGCAGCTGCTTCCCACTTCCTCCAGGACGAGGCAGTAGGGGAGATTTTAAGCACTGCACTGCTTAGACCTGACCTAGAGGTCACCACTTGTGCCTCAAATTGTCTAGGATCATCACAGCCCACAAGGCTGCTGGTTTTGTGGGGAGATCAGTGACTCCCGTTAGCAGTCAGCTGGCATATCTTGGCTCTCTCAGAGATGGCCACAAATGGCACATGGAGAAATTTGCTTCCTTCTTGGAGCATCTCAGCAGCAGAGCCATCACTGTGTGGTGGGGCCTCATGTTGACTTTAATTGAGCAGTCAGCAGAAGCGTTAAATAATTTTTATTTTGCTACAGGGAAACAGAAATAGAAGAACTTAAAGCTCAGCTGGGACGGATGAGGGAAGACTGGATTGAAGAAGAGTGCAATCGTGTAGAGGCAGAGCTGGCCTTAAAGGAAGCAAGAAGTGAAATTAAACAACTTAAGCAGGTTATTGAAAGCATGAAAAACAGCTTGGCTGAGAAAGACAAAAAAATTCAGAAATACTTCACAGACATAAACATTCAAAACAAGAAACTGGAATCTTTGCTGCAGAGCATGGAGATAGCTCAGAACCACTCTGTGAGGGATGAGCAGTGCCTGGAATACACGAGCGACTCAGAGGGGAAGCTGTTAGCGTTGTGTGCCACCCTGCCAGACAGCCCCATCACAGAGGACCAAGGTCTGGAGGAGGTGGCAGACAGAGATCTGCTTCTTAGTGAGAACAGAGGTAATGGGATTGACGCATCTGGAGAGAGTTTGACCACCACAACCTCTGAGTTGAGTGATCCAGCTCCCTTCAGTGCTGCTATAAATAAAGAGATGCTTGAAATCATTCTGGATGGAAAACTAACTTATTGCCAGGCGGAAGAAAAAAGCAATATGGTGGAACAGGCCATCCAGACCGACGTGGTGCCATATAGCTTAGATGTGGAGCAGCTCATTCAAAACATCTTCAGGGCTCAAGACACCTGTCCTCTAAGCCCACCTTCTTCACTGAAGGAATTGGGTGAATTTTCTCTTGGAAGCTTCAGTGATTCTGGTATTATAGTGGACTTAACTCCAAGTGATCCCAATTCTGCCATCCTTTTGTCTCCTATGGAGTCTCCATGCAGGAAGGTGGAGCACAGAGTTAATGAAAACCGTTTCATGAAGGAACTTGATTTTACAGAAACTCATGATGATGAAGCCTTTGAGTATGTTAATACAGGAATAAAGAGGAGATACTGGAGCAGCAGTCTCCTCGGGGATCTTCTGGCTGTAGCAGCCCCTGTTGTACCAACCATTGTGTGGGCTTTGAGTACTCAGAGAGGAGGAACAGATCCTATTTACAATATTGGAGCGTTGCTTCGTGGTTGCTGCCTGGTGGCCCTGCACTCTTTACGCCGAACACCCTTCAATATCAAAACCTAAAGTCTGCTCTGTCCCTGGGCACCAACTGGTTGAGGCAGAGAGGAAGAGGGATGAGATAGAACATAAAAGGTTACTGTATATTCTGGCAGAGTCCATAATTTGCTTTTGACTATTTGATTTGCACTATAAATCAGTTCAAAAACATGTTCCTTGTTTCAAAATAAAATAAAAAAAAATATATAAGCTGAACTTCGTACTTCTACAAGATGTTTTTAACAGTACTACTGCTTACAGAAATAGTCCTCCTGCTTGCAGGCACCATGTCCCTCCCCTTTGCTGGTGACTTTCTGGTGCCAGCACATCTGCACAGTGAACATAACCAGGCAAATCAGGAATTCGAGCCCAGTGCTCTTTCATGTTCCACTGCTGAGCAAGGATTTAGCTCAGTCACTCTCCCTGGATGGTTCACTGAGCAAATGTACAAGCACTTTGCACTGGCTCAAGGGTAGTGTGAGATGCTCGAGGGAACAAATGGCTGGAGAAAGGTGGGGTATTTCTCTAGACAGCACTGATCTTCCCTTAGGGTATCACACCTGTGCTCCAGAAAGCATGCTAGCACTTTCCATTTGTTGTCTCAAGTGTCAATTCAATTTAGAGGTAAAACCCGTATTCCCCAGGCAGCTTCCAGCACATTGTTTGTGCCTGTCTCATGTAGTGCTCTTCTCAATTGTGCAATTGCTTGAGCATTTCACTGGTCTTGTGCGTATACAAGGACTGTAACCAAAAATGTACATTGTTGGGAGTCTTAACACTTGTTACAATGGTAAGTATAGGCGTGGATACACTTTGACTCTTAATGTTGTTTTAAAGTCTTTATGTATTGGAACTGATAGTCTTTTGAGCCCTTTGAAATACTATGTATAAATGTATTGTGTTTTAACTTATTGTTTATTTAATTGCTTTATTGTAAATTACCTTTATAATCACAAGTTCAGTAAAGCATGATAGAAATGTCAAACGTGTGAGTGTTTTACTGTAGAAAAGTATAAAAAATACCCCATTCAGCTGAGCTGTCAGGTATAGGCCAAGCTACGGGAGGTACTGTGTGGGATACTGTTCCAGGAGAACAGAATTAGACTGAGAAAACCTGAGTACAGTTCCAAGTGTAAGCACTCACCAGGCTGATTAAAGGCTCCAGCTGGGCTGCAGCTGCACACAACCTACTTTGCTGCCTCACACTGCATTCACAAATGCAAGTGACCTAATCTTTAGTCCAATGCAATAATCTGGAAACCTCTAACTCCTCAGCACTGCAATCCCGGGACAGTATCAGACTTTCTGGCATTTAACTCATCTCACAGCCATGGTCTCAGTGTGCAGGCACACTGTGACTATCAAAACACAAGTTCCCCATGTCCAAAACCTAAGATCTGTGGATAGATCAGAGGACAGCAATGCTACCCAACAGGCAAAACAGTGGGGTTTGTCTGGCTCCATCCCCCCAAGCTTTCACCACCACCTCTGGCCATTTAAACCTCACTGGCCTCCTGTTTTCTCCTTCAGCAAAACAAGTGTGGCATTCCTTGCGTGACCCAGAGAAGAAGGGATCCAGGGAAGCCTGACAGTGCCATATACTGCTCTGCAGCTTTTGGGAAGGAAGTTATGAGTAATCCACAAAGGAGTATAACTGGCCATGTGTGGGGAGCATTTGCAACATTCAAGAGGGTGACACCGATGCATGCAGAGGTGACTCGCACACCTTTTATCTCCCTGTGACGCTTGGGTGGTGGATTATTTTGTGCTTGCAGTAGAGATTTCAGAGGCTTCATTAAGCATAGCATTTAGGAAGAGAACCCTTAACAGATAATTTAAAGTAATATAATCCCCATCTAACAGAGGTGGACATGAGAGCATCTTGCCTGTGCTGCCATAACTTTTTCTTTCATGCTCTCCCACCTTCTTGGGTGCCTGCAGCCATCTGGCTTGCCTTGTTGACACTGCTGCAATGTGTATTGCTCAAATGCCACTTTCAAAAGCTTTTAAATTATAGGGACACTAGGGCCAAAATTACCAATTGGAGGTATTATTAATGTAAATTTTACACAACCATGGAATTTCATAATTCCTGAATATCTCTTCTTTGGACTGAAACACGTTACACAAAATTGTATTTCTACATCAAAATATGTCTGTGCAGGGCTGAGAGCGGTATTTTATACCTGATGTTACCAACTTCATTACAATGTTAGATTTTTCTTTCACAGCCATTATTGTTGAAGTGATCTTTGCTTTGAGTGACAGTGAAATGTACCATAATTCAGAAGAAAAAGCCATCTTCAGTTCTAGATGCACTCAGAGGTGACTATGCGGGTTTTTTTGCAGCAAGAGGCAACAATGCGGCAGAAACCTACATTTAATATGCCAATAGGCCGACCTCATAACCAAAACAATGTCAAAGCTTCTTTCTGCCCTTAAGATTCTTCAGTCAGTTCAACCCTCAAAAGGCATTTAACTACTAAGCTCAGCAGGAGGTGACAGCATTCCGATCACATTCCTGATAAAAGCCTTTGGTCTGATCTCTATCCAAAATTCAGATTGCTTCTAAGCCTCCACCTTTCTTCCTCCATACTGCAAGGACATAAGAGAGCTCAAGGTGCCCTTTGTTAGAACACACCTGAATTACCATAATGCACCAGCCCCAGACGTTGGTCTTTGTTCCACAATCCATAGAGGATATGCCAGTTGTTACTACAAACCCAGCAATTTAGCTTTTTTCCCCTCTAACATTACACCTAAGTTTTAGTGACATCTCACCTCAATCTCGCTGGTGCTGTACACAGCTAGGGAAGGACCATCAGCCTCCAAACAGTTCAATAAAAACTCCCATCCTTTTTTTCTGAGTTTCGAAAATGCTCACACCCACACCCATACCCCACTGGAGAAGTCTTGCCTCAAAACATGCAGTGACGAGGACATGCAGATCATACTCTATGGGAAAAATTGTGGATGCTTGAATTCAGACTTACAGCATAGGAACCAAGTCAGCTCCTTCCTGGGCTGAAGGGATGCATGTTCATAATCCCATCATACATTTTCTTTCTAATCCAGGAACAAAAAAAGCCTTTCTTTCGTAATCAGTTTAAGAGCATCCACATGCCCTGCTGCTGAAAATGCTGAGGCTCAGGCATTTGACTGCCTTCTCACCAGATTCATCTCCTATGCACAGAACCACAGAATGCATCAGGTTGGAAGGGAGCACAGGGGGTCATCTGGTCCAACCTCCCTGCTCTGGCGGGGTCATCCCAGAGCACATGGCACAGGACTGCATCCAGGCAGTTCTTTAATATCTTTAGGGAAGGAGACTGCAACCTCTCTGGGTTATCTGTTCCAGTGCACATTCAACTGCACAGTAAAGAAGTTCTTCCTCATGTTGAGCTGGAACTTCCTGTGCATCAATTTCTGCCCATTGCCTCTTTTCACCCTTGCTTATGTCCTTTTCACAGGGCTGTTGCTAACTTCTTCTTACTTTCCCTGCAAATCAATTCTCTCTTAATCCCAAACTGCAGAAACGTATTTAGCACTGTTTTACATATGCCTTATATAAGAAGTGAGCATTTTGCTCCAAATCCCTTCAGACAAAACACAGGACCTGGCAAGCATGAACAACTACAGCACAGTTGAGGAAAGGAAGATTTTTCAGTCATCCTGGCAGGTCAGTCTTCCACAGTCAAGAGTATCAGTGAAAGCAGTCAAGTCCAGCTTTCAGCCAAGAAAGAAAACAAAAAAGCACATGGCCAACCAAAATATGAAAGAGAAAAGGAGCATAAGGCAGGAGGAAGGAAAAACAAGTGTACATCGGGGTGTACAGAATCCTCAAGAAACTCAAACTAATGGAAAAGATAATATCAGAGCAGCAGCCTCAGTAAGTTCAGCAAAAGTATTTTCGTATTTATCAAAGATAAAAATCAAGATATAGGAAGAAGGAAAGAGAGCGAGCACAGCAAAAAGATTAACCCAATAATAATGCATGCGTTACCACCATTCAAGAGACTTCCTCCAAAAGCAGAGTCCTGCCCATGGCAGCAGGCCTACACAGGGCAGAGATGGGAGGAATCCCTAGAGCAGCTGTGCTCAAGTCTGGCAGGTAGGTGGGAGGAACAGCAGGAGGGAAAAGCACTGCAGGAGGACTCCCAAACAGAAGGTGGCAGAACTCATGGGCTTTTAAAATGGCTGAAGGCTCAAAGATCAAATGCGCTTTCATGATGTATTCAGGAGCTTTGTTTGCAACTTAGTAACTGGCTCACCTGTTATTATTTTTAATAAATAGTATTGATTTACATCTATTTTATATTATGTCAAAAATAGCAACGGTAATCACTAATTTTCTTAAAAATGAGACAGAGCTTCCAACAGATTTCACTTTACACAGGCTGAAGATAGCCAGTTTCCTTGCCCTGTGTCAGCAACAGAGTGAAAGAATTGTGACTGGTACCTCCTTGCTTCTTGAGTGCTGTTAAAAGGACAAACAGAGATTGTTATTAAAGCTTATTCATAAACTTTCTCATCTCCCAGCCCTTGTCAGATACTTTGCAGGTATGTAGTAGGAGCAGATTTGCTTGCCATACTGTTGTCAGACAGAGTGTCTGCACTTGAAGTAATCTGTTCTTCTCCAGCCAGAACACTTGTGTGAAAACATGCATGGCAGTGTTGGCTTCAAAATATATTTTAAAATTTAACATCTGAAAATTGCCGTCAAATCAGTTGACTTGTGGAGGATTTGAACCTATATGACAAGTACACTTAAGATTTTTAAAAACTTTTCTCTGTGACTAAAGCCATTAAAATTAAATCTTACTGTCTTGTTTTCTCGGTTACTTATACTCTAAGCAAAACTTGTGCCAGAATCTACTAGAACTTAATTAAAAATTCTATTTTTGTAGGCAGGAAAGATCTAGTCACACCCCCCCCCTCTTCCCCTTCCCATTCTCTTACAGCTGACACTTCCTGTTCTGTCCCCTGGATGAACAGGAAACACGTCTCATGCGCAAAATGCGCTGACACCACTCATTTGCCATAAGGTAAGAAATCCATAAAAGCCATCAGGCAGGGATAATAGCACCCACACAACAGAACCTGGAAAAAGCATTCTCTGAAGCACTGGGCTGGACATAGGAAGCACACAGACTCCTCCCTCCTCCCATCACCTCTTTCCAGCAGACACTGAACTTCTTCATTAAAGCAGTGTTGCCTTCTACTGCACATTCACCATTCACACTTCACCATGGGAATTACAGAGTAAACACATACAATAAGTGTGCAAAAAATGGAGTTTGAAAAGTGCTTGTAACTGAACTGAGAATTTTTACACTAGTTTTATTAGCAGGAAGACAAATTTTTTTCTTAATTACACTAACTATGCAATGACTGTAAGGTGTGAGGATTCCTATCTGTAGGAAGTATAAGAACTAGAAATACAAATTTTCCAATACAAGTAAGTGATTAAAATGCTCCCTTACATTCACATAAGCCTTTGTAGAAAAGATGCACCACTTCTGTGTAGTGATGCCACTGCTGGTAGTCCTTGCAGTATGTAAATGCAAATGGGAACACAGGAAGCTGCAAGTGACAAAGTAACAAGAAACTCACTTTCAGTGCTCAGCAGCATAACCCACCAGGAGCACATTTTGAGCTGCAGGTCATTCACAGTAATTTACTGTTTTCTACACATGTCAGTGTGATCTCCCATGGAAACTTTCAAGTATTTACAAATACTTTGATAAAAGAGCAAATGCAGAGGTTTTTATCAGGCAGGAAGCAAAGGGTTCTTTAAAACTGTTTAATTACATGTTTCAGGTAAGCACAGACAATACAGGTAGATTTCCCACCACTCAATATTTACATTCTTTTCTCTAGGCTTGAGCTGTTCATTAAGAGTGTTTTTCAATCAACACCCTTGTCAATCACTTTTGCCGCAAAGAAGGGTGCTGGAAAAGAACTATTGCAGGAAACATTCCATCAAGGCATGATTTTCTGTGGGGCTTTTCTCCTTTAAGAACTACGTACCAGTAGTTCAAGATATTTTGGGAAAATCCTGGCTTCCAAGATGACCTGAAGAATGCACTGAAACCAAGCAGTGTGTTGAAGTCCTACAAATAGTTAAATCAATACCAATACGTATGTTGTGGAGCTGAAATTCTTTCTTCACTGGCACTGCCATTGCTGCATGGTTTCTGTTATGACAGTTTTACACCAATTTTGTTTTGTTCCTTTTTCATTAGCCTTTGTGCCTCTTTCTCCATTTTCTTTCGCTGCTGTTCTGCTGCTCTTTTTTCCCTTTCTGCTATCTTCTGTTGTCTGTAATTAAAGAAAACATGAACTGCTAAATAGCACACACTCAATTTTCAGCATGGTCATACCTTAAGTTCCTCTCAATACATAGGTTATTACAACTAATAAAAACAGAACTTCAGTCTATCTTCCTTAGGCTCAGAGCAGTCATTCTTTTACTGTGCTGAAGTAATTTTTTCAGATTAATCTAGAATTGTAGAATATTCTGATCTGGAACCTACAAGCATCATCAAAGTCCAACTCCTGGCCTGCACAGGACCATCCTGATAAATCACTCCATATGCCTGAGAGGGCTGTTCAAACAGTTCTGGCAAGGTTGGTGCTGGGATCACTTCCTTGGTGAAACTGTTCCAGTGATCACCCTCTAGGTGAAGAACCTTTTCATAACATCCAACCCAATCCAATCTAGTTTTAGGCAGTAATATTTGTTCAATTATTCTGCAATTTAAAAGCTACTAGCTTCTCGAAGATTCAGAGTAAGTGAATCAGTGAGAGTACAGGACAGTAGTAAAGCCTAGAGCAACAACTAAAAATCTATCTAATGCTTTCAGCAGCAGCTCAGAAGTTTTGAGGTTTTGCTGGTTTGGGTTTTTTTGAGATTGTCACACATTACTGTACATTCCAGCTGACAGAGCTGTCAGTCTAGCAATACGCAGCGTAACAGTATTTGCCACATTACAAGAGCAGATTTTTATATTTCCCACATATCTGAACTGATGCAGAAGGGAAGAAGTGCTGTGCACACCAGCCAATGTATAGAGACAGTAAAGTTCCAAAAAGCCGCGTGGTGTTAATTCTGCTGTTCACGTGCAGTTCTGAAGGGCGGGATTGCGGCAGCTCCTGTTTCTTTCCCCGGGATGACCCACAGGACACAGAGCTCCAGTGCAGAGCAGCAGCCCCGCGCCCTCTACAGCCTGGGAACCTGCATTCAGTTCCACCCAGAGAGAGACCTTCACCTCGCCTCTGACACAGCAACAGGCCGACATAAATACAAACAAGCAGCTGCTATCAACTAAAAATGTGTGAGCTTAACTGCTTCCACTGGGATAAAACACTTTGTTGGTAATATAAAGTCTGAAGCTGCAGATAGGTATCTAAAATTTGCAGAAGAAGCTACGTTCCAACCAACTCAAGTTAACTGAAAATGCAGTTTATAATCTGCTACACCAATTCATCACTGACTGGAAAATTTCAGTGCATCCCAGCCCAGAACCTGCTGGAAAACGGGGAAAAAGAGACTACAGGAACTTCTCAGGCTCTGATAACCTACTCTTCAGCACTGTCTTCCTGCATGCCTTTATTCCAAAGAGCATTCAATTTACTGTATGTGCTCATTTCAACTGTTATGCATAAATTCACCAGAAAGGCCACAGCATGATCCACTACTAATTAGCAGGACACAGCCCATTTCTGCATGACTGATCACCACTCCATTACTATACAAAAATTATTCTGGTCTTACTGAGCACCAACAGGTACCAGAGACAGCACGCTAAGGTAGACCCTTTTTCTGCATTCAGTCCATTCTCAAAAAGCACCACTGAGTATAGTCAGCATGAACACTCTGGAACATTAGGGGGACTCTGTCCTCTATTTGGCAGTCTGAAATACTATACAAGCTTCTTTCAAATGTTACACTTATGCATTAACCCACCAGAGTGGCCACATGATCTTCAGATCATTTTGCAGATCAAGATGCAGACTTCTAGCATTAAAAGACTCCATAGCACTTCCTTACTACACTCTGTTGAAAACAGAGCCAGGCCTGTCCAGTACTATTCTTCAGTTTTATGTTAAATGTTAAACACAGTGATGTCTACTCAAAAAGGATATTCTATCAATCTTGCTAAAAATCAGCCAGGACTTTACTCATTTACAGATAAACATTATTTTGTGTCATGAATAAAACAGAGGTTTTACTTCACCCAGCCGGCATATAACTTACATAATGACCAGCTGTATTGAGGTAGCCAGCCACAGCTGGTCAAGTGGTAAACCATAGACAGCTGGAGTTCTGATCATGTTCTATCTACTGGAAATAGTTAGGCACACATCCCTTCTTTAACAACTGCAGTTTGATACTTTTTAGTGAGGCCAAAAAGAAATCCTATGAAAAGTAACCATCTGAGTTGAACCCCTTCAACAGTAAAGATGATAGGCTGAAATCTTTAGGATAGGTTCAATCAAATAACACGACACTTGGAAAAATTAAAGCTTTTGGGAAACCCCGCTGCTGTCACCATGTAAGAGAGTTCTCTTCGTAAGTATTCTAGAGTATAAACCTGCCAGTTGGCAAACAATATAACTTTGACCATCCTGGAAATACTCACTGCACAAATTTAACATTCCAAGAATAAACTGGCATATACATTCATCAGATAATTTTTAATAGCTAATTCATATACAACAAAACCCTGCTTCAGAAAGTTTGAGAATTACTTTTGATAGTCCTAACACTATCTGTAATGGAACATGGCAAGGGTTAAGTAAATACAATGCAGCCTCTGCAGCTAACAAAAGTAGCTGTTTCATTTCTCAGTTAAAAAAAAAAAAAAAATAAATTCATTGTCTTTCATTTAAGTCTCAGCAGCCTGCACTCTAGCTATTAAAGATCTTACTGAGTCTATTGGTATTCTTTACAGAAAAAAGTACTATCCATGGAACAAAAACAGCTCAAAAGCACATCTTCATATCACAAAGCTTGGGTACAAGACCTGAAACAGTAATGAAGTTTAAAATAAAAAAACAAACAAAAAATCAGGGCATTGACCAGAATGTACACATAGTTACCAGATAACATTTACAAAAATATTTACATTACAACCCTATTTTCACATGTTAAGCTGCTGAAGAGCAAGACTGACAGCGATAATAAATTGAATCAATTCTAATTATGATTAGCACATTGAAAATGAGCCTGTAACTTTCCTCTTGTCTTATTCCACAGACGGAAAAAGTAAATTTTGAATCTTGATCAGAATCCTTTTTTCTCCGCCCCCCGCAACCTATTTTCCTTAGAAGGACCTTTTAATATATCATGTCTTTATTTCATATTATCATTAGTGGACCATGGAAGCCATGTACCTGTGATTTAGTGAGTAGAATTACAGCAGCCTAGGAAGCTAAAGCTATCTAAGGCTGGTTACCTGATGATGTAGCGAATAATAAAAGTTTGATACAACTGTAAGTCACTACCAGGTCAAATCATTGTATATGATTAACTTAAATTTAATTTGCATCCCTTTACCCTCCCTACCCCTAAAAGGAAAGAAAAAAAAGAACACAAACTGAACAGTTGGAGAATTCACACTAAGCACAACTCTGACTTTACATCAGCCTTATCAGCTAGTTTATTTAAATTAGAAAAGCCTAGCTCCTAGAGGAATTCCAAGTATATCTATCACTGCACCTTCTACCCTGAACTATTTTTACCTTAAGCACATAGTGATGATACTTTTTATAAGGACATCAAGTGGTATTTTACTGAATCAAGTAATGTGATCTGAACATAATAAATTGTTGGGATTGGTGGGGCATTGTCAGGGTGGGGTTTTTTTTAACGCCTGCATGTACATGTGCTGTTCAGTGATTTTCAGATTTCCCCTACTATCTCATTTGCTAAATCATTTAGATCCAAAATGTCTTCTGGTGAGTACCAGTTACCCAGAGATTAGATACATAAAAATAATCTGTCTTAAGAGGCATTTAACAAATCTTGGCACCTAACAGAAAAGTGTCAGATAAACAAATGTGATCCTTTTACATGTAAAACCTTTACATAGTGTTATATTAATTTCAATTACCTAAGGACTTCTTCTGCCTGCCAAGCAGCATCTTCCTCTTCTTCCCAGGCATTTGTATTTTCCTGCCAAGTATCCAGGTCTCCCAGTTCAGGCTGAAACAAAAGAGAAGTTCTAAGCACATATAAAAATTAGATAAAACACTGGTAAGTGACTGCCAGACGACAGTGTGGACCACAGCAAAGTTTGCTTAACATTTATTTTTAAGCTTTTTATTTTTAACCTGAATGCTTCAGACTTACAGAAATATTGAGGTATGGTAGTGTTTCTCATCTTATTGTCCATGCCTTTTTCCCAGCTATAATACTAAGTTTTTTCAGTTGTCAAAGGACTTTTTGGACAGAGGAAGGAAGGAAGTAGTGGAGTGCATTTTTAGCAAGAGGAAGATAAATTGAGCAGATTATACGAGTAGATAGTGTAAAAGATTTCTGGAGGTTGCATGGACAAACCAACACGTACATCCACGTGTTTTTATGTCCAGCATCAGTTGAGTGACACTTTTACTCACTGGAAGTCCTTTCCTGAACTACTTTCATAAAGGACAGTGCAAGGAGGTGGTATGACCATTCTGTATTGCTTCGTGCCTGTAGCCGTCTGTGCACAATGTTAGTCAAAGGAGAAGCACTGTTAAAAAAGGCAAAGGGCAAGGGAGGGAGAGCATCTCCTGCTAACTGGCCATGCTGTTAGGCAATTGGACAATTTTTTCAAAGGCTAAGGAGCAAAAATTAGGAGACTGCTACATTACAATCCCTACAGAGAGGAAGGGAAAAGCGGAAGGTTAAAAAATTGGTCCAAGATAATAAAGCAAAGATAACTCAGAGGCTTTCAAAAAAGCCTTCTACTCTTTTGTTAGTAATTTACAGTGTAAAATCCAAAATTAATATTTCATTGCTTTAGCAGATTTGCAAGCATATAAGTATATGGAAGCTTCTTACTTTTTTATCTCTGACCTGTCAAGTTTCTCAGCAGAACATATTGGACTACTTCATTCCTCACTCAATTTTAAAACAATTTACAATATTCCCCAACTATTCCATTTACTCCCCACAATGCACACCTTAGGCAGACTATTGCTTCCCCTACAGAACATCATTTAAGTGACAAATAGAAGATCAATACTTAGAGCATACTTACAGATTGGTGAATAAAAGGAATATCTTGCGTAGCTGCTAATCTGCTAGAAAATCCTGTGTTTCCCTCTGGAATCCCAAAATTTAAAGGCTCCCGTTTTTTAATCACTATCTGAAAATATTCAAAAAAAGAAACAAAAAAGTGGTAGATCAAAGCCCTGCACAGATTCTTTGGTGGTCATATAACTCTGTGCACATGAAGGGTCAGCTACACAACACCTCACTGTGTCTTAAACCTGATCAGGTTCTGAAAGCTGCACAGCCAAATGAACTTGTAAGTGAAAGATGTTAACTGCAAAAGACAAGACCTCCTCCTCCCCCCACTAGCTTTTTCTTTAGCCACAAAGAAACCTGCGACTGTATCAAGACAGAGAATGGGCACAAAGAATCACAGATAAAATAGCCACATCTCCCAGTTCTCATAAAAGCTACCAATTATGAGATATATTGCTTGGACAAATCCTGCTTCTGTGACAGGTCACTTTAAGGTACTACTTTTGAGGACAGTGCTATCTGCACAGCTGTACTGCACTGTAATGTGAGCTCTCTCAACTACTCCAATAGAGTATCTGTGCAGTTCCAATAGCTGCAAAATCTCTGAACATAGTAAAGCTCTGTACTGGTTTGGCTGAAAAACAGTGCTTTTCCCAAAACAGTCGCCAAGATCACCTATCCCTCTCACTTGTCTTGACCTCAAGTCACAAACTTTGTTCAGCCTACTTTGAGTCTCTGCTGCTTCCCAACAAGGCAGATCCACAGTTCCACTGCCTGTATGCTACTATCAGTCCAGGAAAGGACACAGGACTAGACAATGTACTGAGCAATGACAAACTGTTGTTTGACTAAAGTTCTATTTCCAAATAGTTGAGTATAGATGAGTGACAACATGAGTAGGCTATACCTCAAATCTCAGGGTTTATACTGAGACATTCAGTGGAACTAAACACAAATTCATACCGAATAGTTTTAACTTAACAGTTAACGGGGATGTTAAGTGTTAAGTTAAAACCATTAAGTTTACAGAGATGTTAACAGGGATGTTCTTTACAGTGCCTGCAGTCATCCCTAGAGATACATTTAAACTAAACCCAGTGTACAGTACTCAAAACAGCATGGACTCTTCCCCAGTTTTGTTATGAACCTGAAGTTCTTTCTATTAGGCAAAAACTGTCAGTAGATATAAAGGAGAAATCTACCTCTCCCTAGTCCTCTTCTACTCCTTAGATTTTGGCATATCAAAATCCTTAGAAGAATTTAGTCCACAGGATACTGCAGATCCTGCATGTACAGAAAACTGACACCAGTATCACCGCTAGTTCACAGAACCACAGGAAGATTCAGGGAAGAAGGGACCTCAGGAGGTTTGTAATCCAACCTCCTCCTCAAACCACCGTCACCCTAAGGCTGATCAAAGTACTTAGGGCTTATCCACCTGGGGCTTAAAAACTTCAGAGATGGAGGCTGCAAAACTTTTTTTGTAACCTATTTCGGTACTTGTGAGGCTTTTCCAATCGACTCAAAGACCTGTAAGTACCCAGCTGAAAGATTTGCACATAGAAACAAAATCTGCAATTACCAAATTTTAATAAGCATTTATTTATAACTTTAATGCTCCTGTAGAGATGCCCTCCTGTCTTGTCTCCATAGTAAAAATTGGTACTTGAAGAACAAGCTATTTTGAAATATCAGTTCCCTAATTCCAGGTTCACCAATATAACTTGGTGAAACAAATAACCATTGTTTTCTGAAACAGCAGGGCTGCTCCCTCAGACTTCAGCAGAGCAAGACATCGAAGGTCTTTGTTCAAACAAGGATATGAGCACAAGTGACTAGAGGGTTCTCACATTATACTTCCCAGAACTTTCAGAGTATGAAACTACTCGTAAGTTTCCAATAACATGAAGACTAAAGATGTAAATATGTGATAGCATCACATTTGTTAAGATCTCAAAGATCTTAACATTGAACATGATAAACTATGCACCAGCATCTATTCTCATTTACCAACAGTACCTTCTATAAGTTGCCAACTTACTTGCTTTTATTTTAAAGCAAGGAAAACCCTCCGTAAGTATAGCTGAAAGTATAATACTTACTTTTTGAGTTTTTCTTATAGTTGGTGTCATATCTTTGAAATAATCAGGTTCCACTTGTTCCAGAGAATTTTGCTGAGTAGCCACATTACCATTGCCGCCTTCAATCTTCACGCTTGTAGGTGCATCTTCATCCCATGAAGACCAGTCTTCTACTTCAGGCTGAATATAAGAGTATGGTACAAGTTAATATTATCTGCAGCGATCTACAAGTTAATATTGTCCTTTTATATCTTGCTAAGATATATACTTAATACTATATTGCATGTATCATAGTATTATATATTTCTTGGATATATACCAATCCAATATTGTAGGACTTGTATAACCACCTTGTTAAGGGATTAAATCACCTACCACTTCAACAATTACCTGCTTAGGAACAGATGAATAATCCACTGTGGTTGGCAAAGTTATTTGGTCTCCACTTAACTTTCGCCCTCTTCCAGACCTGAAAAAAAAATGTAGGATTCCTCCAAGCTCTGAAAACATGAGCACTAAGTTTAAAAAAAACAAAAAAGGAAGTCTGAGAACAGCACTACTGAAAATAGTCATGGCTAAAAAAAACATTTACTGCCTCAATTACTTTTGTATTAACTACTGTCAGTATAAAACTACTGTCAGCTAAGCAAAGGAATTTCATCATGAACTGAAAGTTGTGTTCACACGAATATCAAAAGTGCAATTTACTTTTCTAACTGCAGTAAAATAGAGGAGAAATACTTCCAAGAAATATGGAAGTGGACTAACTCATCTGCATAATTCAGTCAGAACTTTTAGACTGTCAGTGCTTATGAAGCAAGCGCTAACAATCTACATTTGCCAAAGAACCATTTCTACTGTAAAATGAGATTTTTTTCTATTTGTCTTAAATTTTAAGCTGTGTCTAACAAATACCTTTCTGAGCTGCTTGACTTAAAAGCCCCTCTAAAGCTCTTCAAAATCTAAACAGCGTTAGTACAAGATTATGCAAGTCAACAGCTTTAATTTAATTCATGCTGCTACTTAAATACTCTTTCAATGCATTTCAGCATGAATATAAATAAACCATATAAAATAATTTTAATTGAAAAACAAAACACTAATGCATTGCAAATAGAGACATTTCATGACAATGTTCAAAGATCAAAATAATAACTGAAATATTCTTAGCTGACATTTACTGTATTTTAACACCTTACAATACAACAGAATGCAATTCAGGCTCACAAAGAATGTAAGCTCCTACAGCAGTCATGTAATTGACCTTATGTAGCTTGGAAAATTTAATGTTATTTTCTTACTACTGATGAGAATAACCTGAGATGAGAATAATGAGAAAATCCAATTTCTAGTTTCTATCCATAAGTCTTAGTGTTAGAGAACATACTATCAACTGACTAGCTGAATTGCTTGTAATATCACCTCTACTACATGCTGATGAGCGACTAGATATATTATTTTCTACTCTAGACCAAACATTCCTCCTTAGGAAAGGTCATGTGCTATCAACAAACAAATTTTCAAGTTTTATATAATTAACTTTACTCCCTTTACAAACTGTTCCTTTAAGTTAAAAAGCAACAGAGGTTAGGGGTAAAGGAAGGTGAAAACACTGTTCCCTCAAACACATTAGAGACTTCTGGTTGACAAGATTTACTTGACATCTCTATAGGAAACCCAAACATCCTCCTTCAGACCTCTACAACATATATATCCCTAATACTATTTACATTTACATACTTAATATACTTAATACTATTTACATACTATTATAAGCCATCACTTCTGCACTGACTTTCTCTGTACGATCTAGAAGTGGCTTGTAACAAACACTAATCAAGTCAAAATGGTTACAGTAAGAAGACTGAAGGCAGGAGGAAAGAGCCTTTGTCACACAACATTGGAGAGAATATGGTACACAGAGCAGCACCAAGAAATGCTACAGATCTCCACTTCTTCTAGGAAGGGAACAAGATGCTCACAGAAACAGCTGCTCCACAGCCACCATTAGATACTGATCACTGCTCTGAAGGCCAGGTGCCTCAAGAATTATTGGATTTGTTTCTCCTTACTAATAAGCAGCATCCAGATTTCTCAGTTGGAGATTTTAAATAGAAGGAAGTTTCATCTCTTTTTATACTTACGTGTTTTATTTCCTGAAAACTGGATTAAGGCAGAGAAGATTTAACTAAAGAAAGGATTAGTACTATATGTAAGCTCTATGCTGCCTAGAAAGTTGCACAATCTCTACAGGCACTTGTTCAAATGAAAACCTAATGCAATCTAAGTACTAGCTCATATCCACTGAATTAAAATGCACGCTTATTAAATCACATTTGCTGGTTATTTGACATAGTTATATGGAGGGGTGCATTACAGGAAAACAAAATTTATCAAACTACACTTTCCAGCCGAAAGTTAAGAGAAGAAACATCTGTAGTTAGTGGTCCGAATTACTGTGATCCAGTGACTTGCTTATGTGAAAGAAGTTGGAAAAAAGGATGAAAATACTGTCATTACACTTAGAAAACAATTATCTGCTTATAAAAATATCTTTACACTTAGAGAAATTAAGGATCCACATAATATAGAAGTTATGATCAACTCGTGTTTTGACATCTTTCAGAACTTGAAGAGCAAGTATTCTTAATTTAATTTGGAATTCATATCACAGAACTAAGGTTGACATCTATATAATTGTATGCACCATTAAAGTGTATCATTTATGCTGCACTAGATGCTTCACTAGATCTGTAGTGAATTTACCAACAAGTCAAGAGCTTCCTCTTGTTCTTGGATGAAGTAAAGATGAAAAGGAAATAAACAATTATTTTATGTCTACCACATATTCTGCATATGCTTTAATCCTCGCTGAGAAAACAGTCGTCATCATACACAAAAAGAGAATACATTTCTCTAGATTGGTATTTGTTTATGTAAACAACATGCTGTGAAAGTGGCACAAAGTACAGTAGTTCATATGACAGCACAGTGCCAAGAATTGCCTCAGGTACTCCTCTACTGTATTACTGAACTCTACTACTCCACATTAACACTTGACTGTTTTTAGACTGCTTGTAAGTACTACAGTGCAGCATTTATGAGTCTACAACTCAAAAGAATCCCACATATGACTTAAAAGAGTGTAAAAAATAAACCATTCTTCATCATTAAAAATAAAAATGCAGTTCCCTTGAACTTCAATCACTGTCCTCCAAACTTCTGAAAGAATCTTCAATAGGCAGAAGAATAAGTCTCAGGTAACTGTTTTTTGTCAAACGGGATGAGAATTGCTTACATTTGTAATGACAGCCCACTGAGTGATGACAGAGTGGGTGCTCCCATTAACTGAATCTCTTAAAACACAAAGTATTACTTGCTAAGTACTTTTTGCAAATGCACACGACAGTTTTTCTTCAAGTTTTACAAGGAATATTTTTAAAAGCCATTTAAAAACCCTTGTTCAGCCACCATACAACAAAATACACCCACAAATACTCTACACAGACCTCTGGAACTCTGAACAAAAACGTAAATTAAAGAATTAATTTGATTTCATTTTCAGCTATGTTGATTGTTTTGCAATTAGTAAAATCAGAACTAGTAAAAGTGGTGACTGGCTGTCGGGGAAGGACAGAATTGCAAGAACCTGTAATTGAAAAATTGAAAAAGGAAAGGAAACCAAATTAAATAAGACTTGTTTACCTGCATATTAACTTTTTAATGAAAGAAAGCACTGCTGCCAGGCAAGTACAGACTTTAAAGAGTCGAAACTGTGTTATGGCCATGGTAAGAAACCCTTCCTGCAAAAGAAAAAAAGTTAGATGCAGAGGATTATACATCTTTATACCGTACTTAAAGCCAATTACCTTAGTTGCTACTAAGCTAGGAGCTGAAACTGTGAATATGAAACTGTATTAATGCAAGGAAAAAGACCAGGTACCTGGAGCAAAGATGCTACCTGCCTACTATCAGGACATTTCACTGATGTAAATAATACAAGTATCTAATGTATATGGCCTTTAAAGAAACAGCACAAAATCACAGGTTAAGTCATAGTTAAAGACACCCTTAAAGAGGAAGCATAGGCAACCATTTGCAGTGCCTGTGAAGCTGATCTATTTCAGACACTATCAGTGGCACTGAGCACTGGCAGAGCAAAACAGAATAATCATCAGAGAGAAGCTCTTGTTTGCTTGAGCATGTCTTGCATATACAAATTACAGATTTAGTCATTAAGTGAAACCCCAAAATTAGCTGTTTAAATATATCTTCCATTTTGATGGAAATGTATAATGAGAACAAACATTGCTTATTTTAGAACTAGTCTCACTGAAAAATCATGATAAAAGAAAGAGTGTTCATCCTGTGTGAACTACTGCACCAGCTAACCCACAGAGCTATTGATATTTCTATGCCTGACTGGATCATGATAGCAAATACAGAAAAAAAATGCACCTTTGGCTGAAGCCACTTCTGTTTGTAGCTATTTTCTCAGTGACAATTTGATTATCTAGAGAATTTATACTCATCATATCACATCATCCAACATACCACCTCAAATAGCTACAGACTGACTCAGAAAAAAGCTGCTGGAATTCAAGGATCCCTTTTCTCTTCTACAGTTGTACATTTCAGAGTAAAGAATAAGAGGTTAGGCTTCTCAAATAGCTTTTCATTATATACATCCACACTTGTAACAACATTTTCTGTTGCAAGTTTAACATACCTCCTGGTGAGAAGAGAAGGCAGCCCTGTGGCATTTTCCTCAGGCCAGGAGTACTCCATGGAAGGACAGCTTGATTTCAAATATGCTATGGCATTTAAATCACTTTTTATATTCCAGGCTTTAAGTTAGGAAGAGTCAGGAAGGTGGATCATTAGGTAGGCTGCTCCAATACTGTCCTGAGGATTTTATTAAAAAGGTACATAATGGGATTTGTGAGCTTCATGGAGCACAGATTTATTTTTATTGGTGCTCATTTGCTAGATAACGTAACTACTATTAAACACTGTAGTAATATAATACTGGAAATATTGCTTTACATATTGTCCAGAATAGGATTTTCTGCTATTGAAAAATCATACAGGGGCTATTACACAAACAGGCCCTTCTACTGCAAAATAGAAGGTTTAAGTCAGTAGTAACCACCAAATTACAGATTGCACTACAGACCTGCAGCTCAGGAGAAAGGCTTCATAGGACACGTATCACCTCTACCTCAACATTTGTGTTATCATATTTCATTTCATGGGAGACTTAAAAATGTAGAGGACTTTATACATGGTTGGATTGGCTCTTCATCTAACAGAATTAGAAAGCATTCAGTTCCCACAAAGAAGCAAGAACAGACATTGTTCGACATATTCAGCCTTTTGTTTAAAAGACTGTACCATCATTTCATATTATGCTCAAGCACTTCCTTACCTTTCAGAATGAGAAATGTTGACAATATATAGATGACAGAAGAATGCATCAGTCAAGAATTTGAATGATTAGGAGATAATGGAAATTAGTGAAAGAAGAGTGAACAGTAATAAAGTTCTCTATCCTAAAGGGAAAAATTATTGCAAACGAACACTGAATTAGTGAAATAAAATGTTATTTTTAGGAGAGGCAGCATGAAGAGCACGTGACCTGCTGAAATGATTATAAAGGTACCTCTTTTCTGAAAGGAAGCTTGTTTAGGAGCTCACTCCACTCTACCAGAATTTACTCTTTTATCAGCTTGGGGGCAGGAGGGAAGGAGCAGAACAGTACTCAATATTAAGAAGAGTAAAGCTCTTTTCCCTTGTTCAGGCTATCTAACCACTACACTGGACAGTACAGACAGACCCTAAATTTAAAAAACTTGTAATTTATTTACTGAGAAGGTGGTTTTATGAAGCCACCAAAAACCTTTGCAGACTCATTATTTATGCCTAAAATCAAGGCACTAGTACTAAGTGCAAAACTAAAACCCAAACAACATCCAACTGTGTCAGTTAGCAATATATATATTTATATGTGTATATATAAATGAGCCCAGTTTTCAACTCCTCTCCAATTTTTCATATATCAAATTGTATACTGTATTAAGTTCTCAATATAAACAACTGATAAAAACAAAACCCAAAGGAACTCTGGCTTGCAGAGTCAGTGGACTTGTGAAGTCCACTGTTGACAAGAACTAATCACCAAAAGTTACTCCATTTCCCAGGTCATTCCCATATAAGAGCGACTACACTTCTATTATCACCAATGTGCCCATCTGGCAGAGTTCAATAGCTATCATTATTGCCCGTGACAAACTTGCACGTCTTCACTTTACATGTGTCAGGCAGAGATTTCAGAGTTACAGTGAGACATATGGCCAGTTAACATATTTGTGACAGAGCTGCATTTCATTTCAGCTGAGCTAGAATTAGGCCCTTCAAAGGCTGGACTTGATTGTGGAGCTCTTTTCCAGCCTCAGTGACTCTATGATTTAAGACAGTAAGTACTGTTTTTCCCATCTCTTTTCTGAGCACTGATTGCAGTCTTCCCAGTTAAGCTCTGTACACTATGAACTGTCAAATGCACAACTAGAGTTTTGTCAACAATATGCTTTCAGCCAGCCATAGTAATGTTAGCAATCATTTACCTTGAAAAAGAACTTTCCCCAGTTTCCCTTGGTTTTATACTGTTATTTATGACATGAAGCAGTATATATGTAGTAATTTAATTAATATTATTTTTCATAAATTGAAAACAAAATCTTGAACTAATTATTGTCTCAAGCTAAGGACAAGTCAAGCATTTTCCCCTTTGCCTGAAACAGCACTTGAAATGTGCATTGTTGCTCTAAGAACAGCCCTACCTGAAAAGTTAAAGGTTTGCTAAAGGTTTTGAGTTTTGCTGGTGCCTTTTGGGGTTGGGTACTTTTGTGATTGGGAGTTTTTTTATAGTAATTAAATTTCTCAAAATAAATCATTTTATATTCGGAAGTAGTTGTATGAATACAGATGCCCACAGAACCCTAATTTTCCTCAGTTCACTGCAAATTTGATTCATGCGATACCATTATACTAAACTTGTTAAGTGAAACAAGGTATTCATACTTTTCTTGTCCATCTTTCAAACACTGGAAAGAAGCACAGCCATGTGTCTTCTCTTTCTCCCAGGAAAAAATACAGAACAGTGTAATGCTAAATGGCAGGCCACAACATTCTGTCTTTCTTTTCTTAAGCCTTTCCTCGATAAACAATCCCCAAAGAAACTACAACTGTATCAGCAGTCAATTATAACACAGGATGACAGAGATATAATAAAAAGTTGCAGTGCTACATCAGGAATCCTAAACCATTTCTTAACAGATAGAGGCAAATGTGAAACACTGGACTAAAATTCAGAAAATCTGGTAAGAGCTGTCTGCCAGCCCGATATGTCCTTCTGTGTATCACATCTCATACCTCAGCTTCCCATTTATAAAATGGGATAGATTTCCTTCTCCCACTACTGGAATTGCTTTGTTACATTTATGAGACTTATCAAATGAGCTTCCATTACATCAGATATAAACAAGCAAATAAATCAAGACATGAATCCTACTGAATTTAATATTCATGGTCAACTCAACAATTCAGACAACAAATTTAGCTGGAGTTTGACTTGTGCATCTCATACTGCCTTCCACTGGTAAAAAGTCTCAACAGGTGTTCACATGGAATATGAGCACAGAAAGGACTAAAAGACAACAGCCATGAGATGTTAAACACTTTAGAGCCAAGTCAGAAGAATGAGGAAACTTAAAGCTTTTAGAGACCCCTAAAGGAAATAGAATGAAGAGAAGGAAAGTTTAATGAATTTTAACAAACACTTTTACTTTGCTTACAGCTTGCAACAGTGGCCTCATTAGAACTCCTGGCACCTCTGACTTCACTGACAGTAGCCAGCATAGCCCACCCTCAGGTGGACTGGTTAGTCAAGTATGGTGCAATAAGACTCCCACTGTTTATCATTGTACAATAAGCACACTGGCACCTGGAGAAACACTTTCTCTTTCATATCTAACTGTACACACAAATACCACTTCAACAGGATTTCTACAGACAGAGCCAAGTCTAAAATCAAGTCACTTTGGGGCACTAGAATTATTTTAGAAACTTTTTTTCTCCTAGTGAACTCATCTTTTACTGTCACATCACCTTTCTTTCACATCAGCTCACTTGTGACTCTAGAATGTAAACATGAACGCACCTTGGAATCAGTGATATTAGCCCATATTAAACACAGCTAGATAAATAACGAGACAATGATGCCTAAAATAACCTGTCCGAAACAGAAAGGTTCCCCTCCACATTATATAAGGAGACACAAAAAAAGTTTCACCCTCCTAAAGCAAAACAAGTTCATTTCCTAGTAAAAAAGACTAACATGGCCTCGAGTATTTACATTTGTCAGCACTAAAAATCTATACTGGCCCAGCAGTGTTTTTGCATTGTCACTAGAACAGCTGATAAAACCTTAGCAAAATTTGGAAAAAAGATAGAGATAAAAAACCTGTTTTCAAGCACACAAACCCTCCTCCAAATCATGTATGTTACAAGATGTATAAAGACACTTCGTATTTAAAAAAAGACAACTTAATGATTCAAGAACAGCTTCCAGTCAGGTAACTGAAAGACAAAACCAGCACTTCCTGCATTTCAAAGACAGCAACCATGACTCTGTAGCCTAATGAGAGGTTCCACTGCCCTCTTCCTGGTTGATTTGTTTGGTTTCTTGTGTCTTTTTATCACTTTACTTAGAAACATAATATTGGGAGCACTTGTGTGTGGAAGGAAAAAAATCCTGTCTTGACCACTGAGTTTAATAAATAGATACATTAACTGGCAGCATGACTAAACCTTGAAGCCATGATATTATGGCATTAGGGAGAGAAGCAGAATCAAAAGGGAAGATGAGAAGGCATCTCCTCTGTCTAACTGTAGGTGATTGTGGGATGTTTGTAAAGGTACTGTAATTTCAACACTGATGTTCCAACTTTAGGCGTAAGTACCCTAACTAGGCAGCTGAAGTAGCTGGGACAGAAAACAGCTCACTCATTAATCACAGGCAGAGTAAAGTCATCCAAGGCACTCAAATCCATAAAGAAATACTATCAAAAGCTGCAGAAGACATTCTTGACAAGAAAGTCAAGGCAGAATGTCTGTCTCTCTAACTAAAAGCAGCAAAAATTGGTGAATGCTGACAATTCCTGAGTTACTTCTAGACCAAATACTCTGATATACAACATACAGTTTCAACTCTTTTTAAAACATGTTACTCCCAAAGCCATAAAACTTCTATAGTATACCACGACATCTCACCCCTTCCTCTCCAAGAAACTGAATATAGCTACAGCCTCGCTTATGTGAACTCCTGAAGCTTTCTGTTCTGAATCAGAATGAATTCTTCTCTTCTTCTATTATTTAAAATAGAAAGTTTATGTCCACTAAATTATCAGTTACTTTTTGACAATTCCTTACCTATATATGCCACTGTCTTAACCAGCGTACAGAAAACAGCTTTAAGTAATACAATCTTGTGGGACTACACTACAACTTCATTCACCTTTGCAACAAGTCTTTTACATAATGTACTACTAATTCACATAACTCACTTCACAAAACTGAAGTTCTCAGTCATAGAACCAGAGTTTAAGAGACCCCAGTTCTGCTCCAATCCTTATTTGCCATCCTGGACCTAAGATTTCTGTAACTACATGGAATGCCAGAGACAACAAATTAACACACACATTGTTACTACTACAAAATCATCTTGCAATGCCTGTCTTGATGAGAACCAGCTACTTACAAACAATGACACTACAACGCAGCCTAAAAATCTCTGCAGTGCACATGTGTATTTCCACAGAGCTATAAAGCAGCAAGCTATGCCATTTCTCATTAGATATGCAACCCAGGCACTTACACTATGAATTCATAACCAAAAAGCAGTGCCCTACCCTTCTACTGACCAGCCAAGCCTTGGTTATTATTTGAG
Organism: Hirundo rustica; assembly: GCF_015227805.2. Lineage (NCBI taxonomy): Eukaryota > Metazoa > Chordata > Aves > Passeriformes > Hirundinidae > Hirundo > Hirundo rustica. The sequence goes on from NC_053450.1 coordinate 17,669,221, forward strand.
ACAGCACTGAAACCAGACAGTAGCACCTCATTTTCCTGTGAGCTGTTAGAGATTCTTAAGTATTTAAAAGCGTGCTAAGAAATTTTCACATTACGTATTATTAAGTTTTCCCTTCAGCGTAAACAGTAGCTAACCCCAAGCAATGCCGTCCCACGGGCTGTGACAGAACGTGAGCCCTAGCCCTTTCGCACAGGGTGCCAAGCCCCTCAGTCCCCAAACGCTGCCTATCTCCTGCTCCGCTACTTCATGGCTTCGCAGCCCATGAGATCTCCCGCACTTCGCCCCGGAGCGGCCGGGCAGAGGCCGCGGGCCTGGCGCTCCCGGGCCGACCGAGCAGCCCCGCCGCTGGGCGAGGGCGGCGGGGCCGGGCGGGGCCGGGCGGGGCGCTGCGGCGGGAGAACCGCGCGGGCCGCTCTGCCCCGGGGAGGGAAGGCGGCGAGGCCGGGCCCCTGCCCAGCAAGGCGGAAGCGGCACCCGGCGGCGTAGGAACCGATCCTCCCCGCTCACCTGCCCCGGGAGGGAGGCCTCGCCGGGGGTCGCGGGGCTCCAGAGGCCGAAGCGGCCGCTCCCGCAGCCTCCGGCAGCCCTTCATCCAGAGCCGGGCCCGCGCCGCTCCTCCGCCGCCTCGCGCGCCGCCATCTCAGCCCCGTCACCCGGGAGACGCGCCCGCCCCTTCCGGCCGCGCCGCCGCCTGTGCGCCCCGCTCCGCTCCGCTCCGCCCGGTTCCGCCCCGCTCCGGGCCGCGGGCACACGTGGCCGCCCGAGCGCCTGGGGCAGAGGCCGGGCACGGCTGGGCCGGGCTGCCCGCGGCCTGCACCCTCCCCCGCCCGCCTTCCCCCCGCGCCCACAGCGGCTGGGTGGGGCTGAGCCGGCTCTTTGGCCCTCCGGGGAACTGCGAGAAAAAGGCGTTGGACTTTAACCGTGTCGGGTTGCTGCACGCGCGGCACTGAAAGTGTTCCTCTTTGGTCGACAGGGTGTTGAGCTATACATTTGGATGTTGCTAAAAAGCAAACATTGCTGAAGTTGCTTCTGAGAGGTGCAGCCCCAGTCGCCCAGTTTGTTCACCAACAGCTTGTCCATTTTAATGGCTGGTTAAGCGATGTTAAGGTTAATGTAAGGTATTCCAGAGCTCTGTGTAAACCTCCAGTTGTGTTACACTCGGTGGGTGAGGTAAAGGGGTGTTTGTCTCTTTCTCCTATGGAAATCTAGTCACTGCTAGAGCGGCACTCATACAGCACTTCTTTCAAATCAACTCCAAGATGCAGCACTCACTTCTTTGTGTGCTCCTTAATGTTATGGACAAATCAGTAGCAAATTTAATATAAAGTAATTTTATTTTGCCATTTAAAAAAATAATAACAGTCTGAAGTAGCCACAATAAAAGAGACAACCTCGATGCCAGATTATCGAAGTTGGGTGAACGTAGAGATGGTCACGAATGAACCAGTTCTCCCCGGTTCACGATTGCCTAGATCCAGTGGTCAGGTTTTATAGAGATTTTCTCCCCTGCGGCAGTTTTATTGTTAGTTCGTATCTGAAATACATATTCATGTGTTTTCTTTCTCTAGTCGCTTTGTCCTGAATGCTTCTTCCGGCAGAGTTGGACACCTGAATGGGGTTCTGAGAAAGCGGTATTCGGATGCTGATGGTGACATTTCTGAGTCCTCCTCTTCTAGATTGGTATCATGTGTTAATCACTGGAGGAGGCAGATGGCTCTTCCTTGATGGATGGGACATCTCCGGCTTGGCCATTCCTTTTGGTTGCTAATCTGCTGTTGTCTGGAGTCTCTACAACTGCAAATCAGTCTTGGCAAACAGGAAGGTTTTCACATCTTGGTGGACACCCTCTGCTTGTAATACAGTTTATAGTTTATAACATATAGAACACGAATTTATCACAAAATATCTATCACATTAAGTATCTTCCCCTAAAGACTTCCTGTTCTGCCACTAGATTTACTCAGCTGCTGTGTTCTATAGGTGTGTCAGGCAGTGAAGAGATGGATGATAAGATGATGGCTCTTGTGAGGAGGCACTGGTATCAGATGGAGTTCCTTCATTCCCCTTTCCCCATGTCCTAACAGACACCATGACTGCATTTCCGCAACTGTTCATCAGGAAGCAGGCCCCAAACAGACAAGGATCCAAACGTGATATATCTGACCACGGGGCAAGGACCCTGCCAGCCAGGACACCCAGAGTAGGGTGATCTGGGGGCAGCTCAGAGTCCAGACTATCAGGCAGGTTTCTGGTGATGAGGCAGATCTGAGGACAAGCCAGTGAGTCTGCACTGGTCCAAGATCAGCAGAGTCCATAGCAAGTCAGGACACAGTGGTGGCCAAGCTTAAGGGCAGCACTCTGATGATGATGAGGTGGGGATTGACACCCCTATGCCTTCAGAACTCACCTTCAATAAGAGAAACTCATATGCAATGCTGATTTTAATTTTAAAACCATTTTGAAACCATTTGTGTAGCTGAGGTATATTTTTCAGTATAACTTTCTATCTAAAGTAGAAGCTGGAAAATAATATTTGTCTGCATTCACAGAGAAAAGCAAAACTGTAAGCATGACACACTTGGACAGCTCAGGTTATGAGGATAGCCAGTTACGTTTCTTTTGAGAACACATTCAGGTTTTGGCATTACGATCTATATATTTAGTAGGGAATGTGCCACCGTGAGAAGGAAGGATTTTAACATATGCATATAAACACCTACACTTAATATAAAAACTGCCAGAAAGGCTCACCCACGCTATCATCTTAAATGTGCAACAGACCTCTGTGTGGCTGTTGCATTAATGAAAAAATGCAAGAAATTGGTTGACTACTTATAGAAAATAAGTATTCTCTAAAAACATAATTATGAAGTTTCAAAATTAGTAATAATATAAACATATCTTTATTTCTAAAAGCAACGTTCACAAGGATAGATATTTCATTGTTCAAAAGTGACGTTAACCCTCAGCTCTGAAGTTTTAAACTTGGATTCCTTTGGCTCAGTTCATTTTCCTAAAGAGATCTTCTGCAGTCTTGGGTATGTCATTGCCATATTGAATGCAACACTGCTACACTAGTCAAGTCAGTTAAGAGAACTATGTATTTTTAATATCTTTTACAGATATTAAGACTTAAACATATTAAACCGCATTACCTGTCAAATTGCAAGTGTGCTAATGTCACTCCTATGGCAATTTCCATCACTTCAAATTTGATAGTTCCATTATCCTGCTACATTCATAGACATGAGTAACCTCATTCTGTCTGTCAAAGTGATACAATCTCTCTTTCAATATGAATTCTCTCTCCTACGGGATATGTGCTTCATTTGTTTGTTTGTTCCCTCAAGTGGTTTATTAACGCTACAAATAGCTTTTTAACTAAGAGTACCTTTCCTGAATTACACTCCTGATGCATTTTGTAGTAATTCATATTTTACATTTATGGAATAAATTTTACTTTCAACAAGTGTTTGATTCTGGTCAAATGAGAGTTTTCATGGTCGTAACCACAGAAAAATTGCAGGTTTTACTGTAAAATTCAGAAGTAATTGTACATATTGCTGCTACAAATTTAACCATTAAAACATCTTGAAACTCCAGCTGAGAAGAGACAGTTCCATTGTTAGATACATTTTTCCATTCCTTTATAGTATTCCTGAGCACATATTTTTTGGCAATATCTAAGTATTGTCAAAATAATTGGCTTAAGTTTAGACAAATATGTATCCTAGCTTGTGTGGTCCAAGAAAGTAGCCAAGTAGTCACAAAAGCCCCTTTTCTCTGTAGAGGTCTTTCTGGCTGAAGCTGTACTCACCTCTGCTTCTGCAAGCATATCTTAAATTCCTTCCCTTACTCTCACTAAAGCTTGAAATACCTTGCAGAGGAAAATTCCAGACCAGTGATCTTGGTGAGAGGCCTTTAGGAAAATTCAACAAACTGACTTCTAGCAAGCATATAATATATAAAATAATATTTATAAATTTGAAACGCTCCAAGCAGCTTTTTTGGAAGCAGTGGCCAAAAGAGGCCAAAGAGCAGCAGTGACTGCCTAGGTCTCCCTGAGCTCAGACAACTGTGTAGGTCTGGTCTTCTGCTGGACTGGGCAGTTTCATTGCACCCCTGAGAATGTTTCAGGGGTTCTCTCCTTTAAGCATCTCTCTCTGAAGCACTGACCTTCACAGTGGAGCCTGGCCAGCTGACAGGATCTTTTAGGAGGCAGAATCCCCATTCAGCCTAGAGGAATACCCAACTGTGCTGTTGAAATTAGGTTGGGCAGTGTTTCCCTTGCCCCCTCCCTCCAGACTATCTTCTGTTACTGGCCCATCAATGCCCTGCTGCATGACTCATAGATAACTCCCTCCAGGAGCTATCTCTGTTTAATGGGCAATCAAGGACCCATTACAAGACTGATAAAATAATATCAGCCCATTGTGAGATGCTCCACCCAGGGGGAGGAGCCAAGCATTCCCACCTGGATATAATCTGGGATTTCGGACAGCACAGGTAGCCTTACTGACTGGATTCTCAGAGGACAAGAGCTACCAGACTTTTCTGCAGGAACACTGCTTCAACAAGACCACTTCATCTGGACTGCTACCACCATGGTTTCAGGTTGTATTCTGACTCTGTCAGTGATCTTTTGTACTATTGCGTGTGTTTTATTTTATTTTACTTTTTTTTCTCTCCTATTAAATTGTTTTTTCTGACTTGGAATCTCTTGCTGGTTTTACTTTCAAGCCAGCACAATGAAGAAGCAAAATGAATACATTTTTTCATTCATTATACAACTTCCTTGTGAGGGGAAGAGGAGGGGCAGATACTGATCACTTCTCTATGGTGACCGGTGGCAGGACCCAAGGGAATGGCCAGAAGCCGTGTCAGGAGAGATTTAGGCTGGACATCAGGAAAAGGTTCTTCACCCTGAGGGTGGTTGGGCACTGGAACAGCTCCCCAGAGAAGTGGTCACAGCACCACTGACAGAGTTCAAGAAGCATTTGGACCATACTCTTAGACACATGGTGTGATTCCTGGGGATGGTCTTGTGCAGGGCTGGGATTTTGACTTGATGATCCTTGTGGATCCCTTCCAACTCAGCTTATTCTGTGATTCTATGATTATCGTGTTTTCCTGTTCACTTCATGATAGTTGGGAAGCATTAGAAGTTATATTTATCATTACAGCTGTAATAGGCTGAAACCAGGCTTAGATCACACTCTTTTGGGTCTTTGTTCAACAAAGGAAGAACAGTCCTCTTCTGGGCCTTGACTGTTTCATGAAACTCCTCCTGAAAAATAAGCATCAACAGGTATTTTGAAATGTAAGCTAAACAACTCAAATATTAGCAAATTGATCCAGGGTTTGGGGAGAAACTTAACTCAGAATTAAATGTGCATGAAAATGTTAACAGATTAGCTAGAGACAGCATTTTTAATCCAGGTTACAAAAAAGTATTCTGTAATGCTTCACTTTTTACTTCCTCTTCCATTGTAGCTTCTGAGCACAATGCATTCCACCCAGCTACACCTGTGTTTGGGGCTAACAACTTATGCTTGTGTTCAACTAAAGAAGCATTATCTTTATGGAAAATGTTTATTCTGACTTTTCTTTCTCATCTGGAAGAAATTGAGCAACTGCTGCCAGCTCCAGGGAGCACGAAGAGGTAAGTACTGTATTTCCAGAAAGTTTGATTAGCTCTGAACTAAAGCAATTCTTCCTTAAAGGCATGTTGTACTCAGGAAAGCACTGAAAAATGAAGGATCCACCATAGTTCTCCACTGTTTGTTCTAATGATTAAGCAGTTGTTCTTTTAAATTTTGTCATCTATTTTCTTGTACTCTTTAATCCTTTCCCTGTTTGTGGGAGATTAGGGACAGGCTGTCGGAAGATATCGCGCTGTACGGGCAGACAGAACCCCTCCCTCAACTCTTAGTTGGTTAGTGTCCTTGATAAGATAAGTAATACCTAACTTGTAACGTAAGCAGACGGATGTGATGTAGCAAACAGAGGTTTTATAACTCCATGTAACCAGTTAATAAACGCCATTAGCCGTCCACCACACTGGTGTCTGTGAGCTGATGGACCGAGCAGCCTGGGTGTGGCTGCCGTGTCGTTCCTGAACCAGGTTGCTACACCTCAGCGGAGGCAGCAAGTGGTGCCAAGAAACCCAGGAGTCGCCCGGGAGAACGGGAGTCGCCTGGACGGGTGAACAACGGCCGAGCGGCTGGTCCAGCTCGGCGGGAGGGACGCCTCCGGACCCACGCAGGGGATGGAAGCTCTCGTGAAGGTCGTTTCTCAGATTCATAAGCAGTGGGGAATTGATTGTAAAGCAAAAGATTTTACCCTCGCAGTGACGAGGCTTTTGCAACTTAGTATTATTGATAGACCGGTGGATATCCTCCACCCAGATGTTTGGGATCAATGTACTAAAGCTCTTGCCGAAGACACAATGTCTTCCAGCTCAGGGAAAAATCTTAAAGCATGGGGAAGGGTCGTAAAATCTTTACAGAAGGCTTTGCATGAACAGGACACCTGGAGAGCTGCGCGAAATTGTTTAAAGGTTTCCCCCCAATTAGGTATCGCAGCAGCAACGCAAACTTTCTCAGAGGGAACTGTTGTTGAGAATTTTCAGAATGTAAAAGAATGTACTCTGAATGTTAGTGATAATGCTCAGAGTGTTGATGAAGTCGGTTTGGCTGAATGTATGGGCTCGGGCTCAGAAGGTCAAGAGTTTGCTTCGAAGCCCCCGGGCTCAAGGCCGCTCACTGAAGAGATAAAACAGATGCAGTCATTTTACAACGGTCTAGCTGAAGAAGCTAGGAATGCTGAAAAAGCGGGGGAGGGACCTCCACCTTATGCGCCTCAAGATAGCGCTGAAAACAAAGAGAGCTCGTTTGCTAATGCGGGGGCACGCAAGCAGAAAAAGGGAGGAGAGCGCAAAGAGAGAGCTGAAGCTAATCTTTGCCAAAAAGCGCGTTTTTCTAAGGCAAGAAGCTCCCACAGCAGGAGGCGGGGGGAGCGCAGGTACAGGAGGCCCAGGGGGAAGGAGTGGCTCAGCCCCGAGAGAAAGGGGCGGGGGCCCAGGGGGAAGGGGCGGCTCAGCCCTGAGGGAAAGGGGCGGGGTCGGAGCCCGACCAAAAGGGTCCAGAGCCCAGAAGCAGCCAGTCAGTCGACTTCCGGCTCTGAACCGGACTGTAGCTGGGACTGGGACAGCCAGTGCTCTGCTGCCGGCTCTGACTCCGGCTCTGACAAAGAAGAAGTAACAGTATATAAAATCAGTAACAACAATGTTTCTACTTGGGTTGAGGGGAAGTCAGAACGAACTCCCCTCACAAACTGGAAGAAGATAAAAATGGCATGCTTTAAATGCAGCCAGGCAGTTAAATTGGGCAAACGTGCAAATTATCAGACTCCCACCTTCAGTGCCCCAATCATTCAAACCCTATCAGATTCTCACAGCATGCAGACACAGGAGAGAGGCCACATCTGGCACCTCCTCCTCATTCAGTCCTTTAGCTATCTACCAAAAACCTAAGTCAGATCCTTACAATTTGTTTCTTAGTGTGTTAAATGCTACCTTTTTGTCATTGAACCAATCCAATCCGAACTTTACAAAATCATGCTGGTTATGTAATAATGCAGAACCTCCTTTTTATGAGGGTGTCGCCCTTGATGCTCCTTTTGAATACTCTGCAGCAAACAATCCACACAACTGTAAGTGGGACACCCCCCGGAGAGAAATTACCCTGAGTCAAGTCACAGGCCGAGGCAAATGCTTTGGCAGTGTAACCGTAGCAAAGCAGATGGGAAATATCTGTACTGAGTTCATCCAACCTAGTCAAAAGACTGATAAGTGGGCAGTTCCGTTCCTATCAGGAATGTGGGTCTGTCAACAAATCGGAATAACTCCCTGTGTGTACCTTAGCAAATTCAATAACCTTGCTGACTTTTGTGTCCAAGTTCTGATTGTTCCTAGAGTCCTGTATCACCAAGAAGAAGAAATGTATCACTTTTTAGAAGAAACCATCCTGCTCCGCAAAAGAGAAGTAATGACAGGTATAACCATTGCAATGCTCCTTGGCCTAGGAGCCACTGGCACAGCCACAGGTGTTTCAGCTCTCGTGACCCAACATCAAAGACTTTCTCAGCTGCAAATGACAATTGACGAAGACTTACTGAGAATTGAAAAATCCATCTCCTCTCTGGAAAGATCTATCTCCTCGCTTTCGGAAGTCGTCTTGCAGAACAGGCGAGGACTGGATCTCTTGCTCATGCAGCAAGGAGGCCTGTGTGCTGCCTTGAGAGAAGAATGCTGTTTTTATGCAGACCACACCGGAGTCGTGCGAGACTCCATGGCCGAACTGAGAGGAAGACTGGCCCAGAGAAAGAGAGAGAGATGGTTCAAGTCATGGTTCAATCAGTCCCCATGGCTAGCCACCCTTGTTCCCACATTAATAGACCCTCTCACCATGATACTCCTGACATTGATTTTTGGGCCTTGCATTTTGAACAAGTTAGTGTCGTTTGTTAGAAGACGTTTAGACAAAGTCGACATCCTATTTGTCGAACGCATGCAATTATCGTGAAGTGTGTTTGTTACTAACATTTTATATTATTTTTGTATCCTATTATACTAACTTTAACAGCTTTTGTATTTTTATGACATTTATACTTTTATAACATTTATACTTTTATACTTTTATACTTTTTTATTTAGTCATGAGAGGGGGGGGAAATGTGGGAGATTAGGGACAGGCTGTCAGAAGATATCGCGTTGTATGGGCAGACAGAACCCCTCCCTCAACTCTTAGTTGGTTAGTGTCCTTGATAAGATAAGCAATACCTAACCTGTAACGTAAGCAGACGGATGTGATGTAGCAAACAGAGGTTTTATAACCCCATGTAACCAGTTAATAAACGCCATTAGCCATCCACCACACTGGTGTCTGTGAGCTGATGGACCGAGCAGCCTGGGTGTGGCTGCCGTGTCGTTCCTGAACCAGGTCGCTACACCTCAGCGGAGGTAGCACCTGTTTTTGTTTCCTTTTTTCTCCCTGAGAAGATTATGACACATCACAACCATATTTTGTATCAGCTTTCTTTTCAATAGATAACACTGGGAGATTTTTCAAGCTTAGCTAGCTGAGCTAGCCCTCAATAATTCCCTTTCCTCTTTCAGTGCTCCATTTTTTTCCTATTTCCTTTAAAAATTTCAAATTGAGCAGCAGACTCACCAATGCAGCATACAAAGCTAGGATCAGTGTTCTGCTCATATGTATTAAAAGCTTTAGAAACAGATCTTGAGTTTTCCCCTATGATTTCCAGTGTCATTGCTTTCTAGGGAATTGTGTTGCTTTTGCCCTGAGCACTAGATGCAAAACCACGCCACTGTGCTGACTTTGTACACAGACAGTTGATGAGAGCCAGGCTGCAGAAGAGGCCAGGTTACTCTGCCCTTGTCAGCATTCACCCACAGGCTGCCAAACACAGATCTGATCAACAGCAACTTTATATCTTACCTCAGGATCAGTGAATGAAAGAATGGAACCTCTTTCCTAGTGACTCCAACAAACAGAAATTAGCAGGGATTTCTTAGAGGGACGTTTTTTATGATCTGTTACTAAATCACTAGTTAGAAGCTAAGCATGAAAAACATTTTTAAGAATAATACTGTTCAGATGGAAAGCATCATGGTAAATGTGAAATACACTAAAGTGAGATTAGGCCTTTTGTTATTCCAAGCAGAATATCAATTAACCTATTTACTACACTAAGCTGGTGAAATATAAATTATTTATGAAGAAAGGAATTTGTTTTTCCTCATTTTGAGCTTCAGTCATTACAGATTTGGGTCTGCAGCCACAGCTGTTTCTTTTTGGAAAATTAATAACTGAGAAAAACAGGCCAAGTAGAACAAAACTCTGATTTCAATTGCAAATACTTAGAAATATAAAGCCAAAGAGACCCAGCAGGTAGAAATACTAGATATTTTTCATTGCTCCAGTGAAAACTCAATCACTAAGTTAAAGCCAAACTGTCAAGGTGCCACAATTGCTACAATTAAACATATTCCATAAGATGATGGCATGGGTGAGATAGTGCAGAGCTGTCACCTCAAAGGACCCTCCAGAGAGAAATGAGAAGCAGCAAATGCTTTGTAATAGCACTGATGGAATCTTACTGGATTTAAACAGACTTCAGATGTACTTGTTCTCCAAGTGATAAAGGGCCATTCTGAAACATTATGGCAGTAAGCAAGAATGAAGAAGGAACAGGGAGAAAAGAAGATAAAAAACACTACCCCCCCTAAAAAAAAAAAAAGAAATTGGAAAAACCTATGATTGCAAAGTCATTCTAAGATGTGAGTAAAAGATTGACATCCCAGCAAAAATGATTGGTGATGTCACTGGCTTGTAACCTTTTTTGACTGGACTATGTCAATATAGAGAAGTATTCATGGGAGAATAATTATCAAACAAATTACAATCAAACAAATTTCAGCTCATTGTGCATTTCAGACCCCTCAGGGCCTGACTAAAGGACAGGCTAAGCTAACTTTTTTCTATGGGCCTTTCATTGATGGCAGTAGAACTATTCAATTTGCTGTCACATGAAATTTGGATTAGTGCACACCCAGAGCTATACCAATTTACCCTACCTGTTATCCAACCTATCATTTCCATGTCTTTTTACAAACCATTTTATTTTTTGCAGACTTGTCTACAAAAAGATGAAGCTGAACCCGCTACTGGAATGTATATGCACTGGGCCAGCTAAAATAAATATATTCCCATAGCTGGGGTAATTCACATCAATCCTGAATTCTCACTTCATGGCTATTTAGTTTTGGATGCTGTCTGCCTTTGTAAGGAATCATGACATTGAAAATGCAGAAAATTTGAAGAAAAATTAGTTAATCCATCTGTCTGTATATGCTGGAAGTATGGAACCTCTGAAAACACAAATCATATTTTTCAGTGTAGGGAAAAGAACCTCAGCAGGACAATGCTCTGACTGAATCCTAAATGTTACTGTTTTCAATACTCAAACTAGTAGAAACTGAGACTGTGCAGGGAACAGTTTGCAAGACAAGCCAGACTATGCATCTGAGAATGAACCTGCAGTTAAAACAAAAATATGAGGCCACAAAGAAACCATCTCTCATTGCTGATATCACTGCAAATCTAACTTCATTCTTAGAAGGTCCATTGAGATACCTCTGAACAGGACACTCCAGGCTAATTTGGACCCGCACATGTTGTCCAACATGCTCTTTGCCTGGCTACTTCATGGAGGTTGCACTGGTGTGATTAACAGAACTCACATGGGGAACAAGTGGCATTGGGCTGCTTACATCAGCGGGCAGCCAATGGTACCCTGAGACAGGAACCACTGCTATGTCTCTGGAATGCAGTCACTCTCCTCTTCCTTCTTGGTCTCTGAACACTCTTGCATTTTAAGCCAGACTGGGCAGAACTTTACAGCTTATTTTTGGCAGCATGTGAAAAAGCTTGTTGTCAAGCCTTTAGCTTTAGGTTGGTCAGCACAATTTTCTGAAAATTTGTACAGCATTCAGTCTTTATTCTGTGCCAAGTATGAGCAGACTGCAGACGACTACATTGCACTTACAGCAACTGCATTTCAGCTGTCATGTTCCAGGTGGAGCTTCAAATATTTACAGATGAGACAAGTCTTCCACAGTTCAGTGTATGAATACCTTAAATCTGGCCTGCTCTCACCACAGTGAAGGTGATCATTTGGTAGCTCTAGAGCAAGTTAATTGTGTGCCCATGACATGCTCCAGCCATTCATTATGCAAAGAGTTTTAAAGTCATGTGCAAAATATTGAAGAACATTAGCAAAGACCTCTAAGAACAAAAGTGTAAAACTACTGATGGTATTTTACAGCTTTGACATATGTAAAACATACTTAGTAGCATATATTCTGCTAGATTGTGTGAAGAAACATAATCTAGCTAGTACATCAAGTACTAGCATTGGGTATATCAAGTCTGGAATGAAGAACTCATAGTGATTATACATATATGCAATTCAAATAGAACATACAGCAAATAAAGTTACAAACATTGAATTAACATACTATGCTGGTTTGGCTGAGATGGACTTAATATTCTTCATAGTAGCTATTACAGGGCTGCTTTCAATTTTTTACAGGCTGTGCTCAAAATAGTGTTAAGATAGGTGTGCTTGCATTATTGCTGAGCAGTGCTTGCACACCATCAATGCCTTTTCTCCTTCTCACCCCACCCCACCAGTGAGGGGACTGGGGATGCATAGGGAGTGGGGAGAGGCCCCATCCAAGACAGCTGACCCCAACTGAGGGTCAGCACATAAAGCTGGAGGGAGATTGAAAGGGGGGGATATTTGGAGTGGTCACATTTTTCTTCCATAGTTACCAGAGATGGAGCCCTGCTTTCCTGAAGGTATCTGAATACCTGTCTACCAGTGGGAAGTGGTGAATTAATTCCTTGCTTTGCTATGCTTCTGTGCATGGTTTTTGACTTACCTGTTAAACTGTCTTCATTTCAACCCCTGAGTTTTCTAACTTTCATGCTTCTTGTTCTCTTCCTTATCCCACTGGGTGTTGGGGGGGGGTTGCCATCAGGGTTTAATCCACAATACATACTGAATGCAAAAATATTTTTAAAAAACAAGATGGATCTTTAAGTGAAAGAACTGTCTTCTTTCCAACCTCCACCATTATTTAACAACATAGATGCAATGACATACAGCAAATATGCTCAAACTGACATGAAAGTAGATTTAAAACAGCTCAGGCGAGGCCCTCAGGAGGAATATCTGCAGCAGGTACACGATTCTGGCTCCAGTGTTACCAGGCACTTGGCCTTTGTCTACAAAAGCTGTTCATGACCAGTTACATGTGTCCTGTTGATGTTGGTATTGCCCTGTTTATACCACCTCCTGTCTACCGCCAAACTCGTCTCAGACCTGTTCCCGGACTGAGCAGGCCCTGGAGCCCTCTCAGCCTGGCACTGCCGCTGTGGCTGTGCTGCGGGTGAGCGGCAGCCAGGGCAGCACTCACAGCGCTCCGGGCCCACCCCCGCGGGCCCACCCCCGCGGGCCCGCCCATCCCCGCGGGCCCGCCCATCGGCGCGGGCCCGCCCATCCCCGCGGGCCGGCCCATCCCCGCGGGCCGGCCCATCCCCGCGGGCCGGCCCATCCCCGCGGGCCGGCCCATCCCCGCGGGCCGGCCCATCCCCGCGGGCCGGCCCATCCCCGCGGGCCGGCCCATCCCCGCGGGCCCATCCCCGCGGGCCCATCCCCGCGGGCCCATCCCCGCGGGCCCTGCAGGGTGGGGCGGGCGCGGCCGCCTCCTCCCCATGCGCCGGGCGCGGCGCCCCCGAGCGGCTCCTCGGCTGCAACAGCACAACCCACCGGCACAGGAACGGCTTTCTAAGTGACAGCTTTTAGTGTTCTAATTAGGAGGACATGATGTTGAGTCAGTAATTTTTCATTAAATTAAACATTCTCACTTCAAAGCCTCTTTCTTGAGCATCTCTGTTCATCAAATTCATTTTTGAAGTTATGTATAGAACCTGTCTGATGTTACACTTCTGGATACAAGAATTAAAAACGCATCATGTTAGGAGACTTACAGCAAATTATTGAATTCAATTTCAAAAGGCCCCAAAGATGCACATTAAAAAAAAATACCAGTAACATGGGCAAAGCTAGAAAACAGTAGTTGTTCAGAATTAGTGACTCAAAGTAAATGTGAAAAAAATTGCTGATGAAAGATACAACTGCCCTTTTCTTGAAGAATTCAAACTCTTAAGAATTGCTGAGTCAATACTTGCAACTCCTGTCATAGACTTCAAACAACTCATCCCCTAGAAAAGCTGTACAAAAGGAATTTCACCAGCAGTTTCACACAGTCTTAACTTTCTCCTGCTGACTCTGGGAAAATCAGAAAGGCTATGCTCAGCAGTATGAAATATCCCATTTTCTACACTTTTTTTTTTTTTTAAATACCTTTCTGCGTTTCTGGTCAAGATATTTGTTAACCGTGCTTCCTTTCTGAAAATCTTTGCAAGGTTCCACAATTGTATAAAGTTACAGATTATTAGAAACTGGAACAGGTGACACCACATTACAGTACACTAAAAGAGAGAACCACCTTAGAACCATGAGTCCACAAAATTTTTTATTAAAACAACACCAAGTTTAAGAAATCAATGCAGTGCAAAGAAAATTTAATGATTTTTCATCCTTAAGTATGTAAACTGCATTCCAATCCTGATATGATTGATGTAATACAGGAGACTATCCCAGATGAATGTCAAAGTTAAAGACTGGCATGCTGAGCAAGGAAGGTTCTTATTCTTTGCAAGAGTTCTTTCTTTACACTGTCTGGTACCAAAGCTGAAACACAAATAAGTAAAAAGTTAAAAAAGACAAAATAAAAAGTATGCTAAAATCCATAGTTTTACAACAGCCATTTCTATTCATTGTTCTTACAATTCTAAAGTAACTGTTAATACCTAAAGTAACTGAAACTATTTGATTTTCATAGAACACGTCTATATTTTTCCCATTTAAAATATGCTAAAATTGGGATCTATTGAGAACAATGTTGTTACTGGTAATTTTTTTGTTTTTTTTTTCTTTTCATAGTCCGGAAAATTGGAAAGTTTGAGGAAAAGGATTATTCAATGGGAAACAAGATATAATCATCAGAACAAGTGTGATTATCCTACCTCTTTTCTTCACAAATTTAAGACCAAAAAGAAATCTCAACCCTGGTCTCCGAGTAAAGGTCTCGAGCAAGCTATTTTGAAGGTCTATTTTTATTTAGAACTTAATGAAGTTTCTACCACAGACATCAAACCCTGCTAGAGAGCCTGAGAGGAACAATATGAAGCAGACAGTGGTTTCATTAAGTGATTTAATTTTTTTTTTTGTATCTGTATGCTATGTCCTTTACTCTTCCCAATGCCATTACATTAGAACTATTAGTTCTGATTTTCCATCTTAAAAGATTTGGAATTTTAAAACATCTGTGTTGCATACACTGCTCAAGACCATTAAGCCAATTATAAAAATAAATATAGACATGACTAAATAATGTAATCTGCAAAAGTAATCTGAAGGCTGCTATACAATACAAATTCACATGTTTAATTTGTAGTTAATATCAAACTATTAACATTTTTCCTTGAATCCAACACAGATAAGCTCATGATGCTGCTTTCAAAATATTAATGAAATAGAGGTATATTTATTGAAGTATTACTCTATCCACATTTGCATTTTCTTACCTCTGCCTTTGGGAGTGATTTCTGCCACCAAATCATCAACAGTAACATGTTCTAGTCCTTTTTCTTTAATGACATCTGGGGAAGACCAAGACCAAGACAGATACTTTAAATCTTTTAATCCGTTCATAAATGACAAAACCTGTGCTGGTGATCAAGAGACAAAACCTGCCTACATAGTCATGACAGAATACGAAGTAGCATGGGACCTAAATATAGTTTATGAGCTCAGCACCTACTGCATTATACAGTGGCTTTTAGTCTCTAACTTACGCCATAGGTTTAAGGATGGGAACTTGTCACTGCTGATGCATCTTGATCAGCTCATTTTAAAAGCAAACATTAGAACTCATAATGCTCTCACATCTGAGCATTACCAGATGTGCTTGTTACTGGAGTGTTGGAGCAGTTCACAAGTTGGCTCACTTATTTCTTAAAACATATTATTTACAGAGTAGTAAGAAAGGTGCAGCTGGAAAAACACTTTGGAACATACAATAAGGAAGAGCACAGACAGTAAATCCTTACTATTCTTCCAATTGGTTTAAACAAGATTTCTGTATATACCTCAACCAAGTCAAAAAGTATGTCAGAAAGAAAGGAATAAATCTATAGCAAAATAAAGGCTATTATTAATACACATGAGTACTGAAACAACTGTTTACTTATAATGCCTTGCAAACTACTGAAAAATGCAGAAGTCAATGCTGAGAAGTAATCTCAATTCAGTAGCATGTTTAAACATAAATGTTGAATTGCCAGGGATACATTCCTCTTGCCCAGGTCTTGTTTAAACTGTCAGTAAAGCCTTAATCTGGGACCTTTATTTGGCCAGAATCTCAGTTGAGTACAAAGGAAATTAATTAATTGGCCACTGTTACCTTTGCAATGTGCCTTCAGCTGATCCTTCCAGCCACATTCAATTAACTTGGCCCTCAGCAACTCTTTAAGGCTGTTAAGACAATATAAAACTTGTTACAACAGCAAACATTCCTGACAGCTTAAATATGCTCCAGTTTGAAAGTCAAGCCTACAATTACTACCCGAGAGCTCCCAGACCAGCAGCAGGTGGCTGAACAGCAGGTGAATCCAAACCCAAATGAGTTCCAATTTCAGTTTACCGTGCTGGACTATGAGGATTTGGTGCGTTCAGAGCTAACTCACATAACAGGTTCAGACAATGTTGATGCTCCAGCCACGGAGGAAAAGGTAGGAGCTCTTGAATTACTTGAACTGACTGAGTCTACTCTGGGAGCAGATGTATGCAAACTTTTGAAAATGGAGTATTTCACCTGCTACCAGGTCTTTAAAATAAGTAAAACCTTCTCCCTCACCTTTTGGGAAGAATTCTGCACTACTCAACTGCAGGTTTATCTCTCAGTTACACATTACCTGGTTCTGAGTGAAAATGAAGGATCCTGTATCTTACCTTCCTAAGCATAGTTAGCTATGTCAGCTTAAGCAACAAGGCTTCAGGCATTAATGGAAAAGACACAACAGTCTGCCACAATGAAGCGTCTACTCCATACATCGAAACAGAATATGGAAAGTTAGCTAAAAAGGTGAAAATTAGTACTAGAAAACAGAAGAAGGCAAAATGAAAGTAAGATTTGATAAATATCTTTACTATCTTTTACCCTTTTCTCCAATGGCTGGAAAGCATGCTTATCTTGTACTATCCTAAGTAACTCTAGCAAACCCCTGTTTTTATGAATGAAAGGATTGTAGCAAGAGCCTGAATAGTATAGATCTAATCCCTTTTACTTAGTGAATTGTGTAGAGGGCAGATAAACTGATGACAAAAAGCAGAATAAGAATACAGGTGAAATTGACTGCCTTCTGGGTATTTCTCAGTTCAAGAAATCAAGTGCTCTGTCTCTGATCACCTGATGCCTGTTTATAAGACAGCTTGTGACATCCTGATAAAACCCTTCCTATTCCTAAATTAGCATAAAATAGATCTTAATACCATTTCAAGAAATTGCTTTTTTTGCTGAAACTCTGTGCAATCTCCGAGGGTATGGTCACAATCAGGAAAGATGTAGAGCAGAGATACCGTATCAGGCTACAAAAGGTTACACCAGGTAAAAGGCTATGCCATGACCCAGGGAAAAAAAAAATCTTCTCATAGAGGCCTTTAAAAATGAAGGAAATAGAGATTTTGGTGCATTGCAAGCATAGTGAAATGATTAGGAGGGAAATGTCATATCACTCCAGTGATATGTAAATACAACATCACTAAAACAGACTGAAGAGACAATAGGCCACAAACATTGTGCAGTTTACTTCTTTGCCTGTATTGGGATCTCTACAATGACTCGCACAAGTGCTGCTTTATGTATTCTACTATGGATTGCTTTACCTAACAAGAGAAGAGTTAGAAACACAAGAAAACTTAAAAGCAAAAAGGAAAGTTTTGTTTCATTCTCCTTATCAGGAAATAACAAGATTTATCTGCAACAAACTGTATGGAACAATGATTCTTACATGAATCTGGGGCATTCCAACACAAAATACCTGCATAAGAGAAAGCTTTAGCGTTCATAAGCCAATTACCCCATCCTTTATTTCCCCGCTATCCCTTTTCAACTGGAAAACGAAAGTAAAACTGTTTAAAAGGCATTTTAAAAAATAATTTATATAACACTCAAGACTTTCATGTGCAAGCATTTAAAGAATTTAGAGTTGAGCTTACTTTATTGAGTTTACTTCTAGGTGTAGGACAGGTTTGATGCATTTAAAGCCTCTCACCGGCAAGGAGGAGGAAGTCAACTTACCGTTCTCGCTCTCCTGTTTCTATTAGCTTTTGGTTAATGGTGGCTCTCATCTGCGCATCTTTATTCATTTTGGAAATCTAGGTTTTCCACAAACCTATGCAGAGCAAAACAGAGTTTCGACAAGTGCTGGTGTCATTCACTTAACAACAACAAAAGTCACCAAAACAGAATGACATGCAGTGTTCCGTCCACTGACACATCCCCACGGTTAATGACCGGAGCACCAGTGTGTGACCGGCTCAGGGGATGAGCTCGGAACGGCTCGCACCCGGCTGCCCGAGAGCCGGGCGCCGGCAGTTCACAGGGCCGCCTGCGCGGGCACGGCCCACCCTCTCCGGGCGCGGCCTCTCCGCAGCCCGGCCCTCCCGCCCGGCGTCCCCGGCACTCGGCCCGCCGAGCGGCGCCCCGGAGCGAGGGAGCGGCGCGGGGAAGGCCGGGCCCGGTTCGCTCCCGGCTGGCTCCCGGCTCACCGCCCGCCGCAGCCCCACCGGTCCGTGCAGCAGAGGGGGAGCCGCCTGCAGGACGCGCCAGGCGCCGCCAGCCCCACCTCTCCTGGGCGCGGGCGCCGCCGGGAAACGTAGTCCGGGCTCGGCGACTACAGCTCCCGGCGCGCCCCGGGCGCACGGCTGCCTGCGGGCCCGGACTACGACTCCCAGCATGCACTCCGGCGGCCGGGCGCCGGCGCACCCTCTTCCCGTGGTGCTCCGCGGCCGCTGCCGCGCGTTCCCCGAGGGCCCGCGGAGTTGCCGGCGGATCCCGAAGTTTTCCCGGAGCTGCGGGATGGCGGGCGCCGCCCACTGCTCCCTGCAGGCCAAGCGGCTGCTGCTGGACCCCAAGTTCGAGGGATACAAGCTGTCGTTGGAGCCGCTGGCCTGCTACCAGCTGGGGCTGGACGCGGGTGAGGAGCGGGCGCGGCGCGGGGCTGATCCCGCCGGGCATCCCTTGGGCAGCGCGGGCGGGACGGATCCCCCCGCGTTTCCCTTCGATCCCTTGCGGTGCTCCGCGGCCGGGCAGCTGCCCTCGGTGCAGGCAGCCCCGAGCTGGGGACAGCCCGGCCCGCAGCACCGGGAGCCCCGCGCCTCTCGAACGGCGGGGGCTTCAGAGACCGAGCGCTTCGTCTCGGCCTTTCTCATTTCAGTTGCTGCACTAGGCCGGGTGCGTCCGTCGTCCTCCTCGCCAGGTGGCTTCGTGGTGGATCGAGGTCTCTCACTTGTCAGACCTCTGCCTTGTAGCCGCCTGCTCCTGGTGCGCTTAGTTTCTAAATGAGTAGGAAATCTGTGTCCTAAATCTGGTCGTGCTTGTGCAGGCAGGGTGAGGCCAGCTGAGGCAGTTCAGAGCGGAGTGTGAACCGAGCACATGCAGTTTAGAGAAACACATACGATATTAACATCTTATACAAACTTCAGCAAATTACCTATTTTTCTTTCCTACTCTGCCCACGTTTCAGAGGTGGGTATTCATGCCATGTATTCCATGCCCTGCTTTCTCTGCCAAGCATCATTAGTATTTGAGATGCTGGTCCATTAACAGGCTAATTCATTGAGGGGTACATCAGCACCAAGTCCTGTTGCATATGTGCCTAGAATCTTAGCCATGCCCTGAAATATCTCAGCATTCTACATATACTGATTTGTTAAATTCAGGTCTTTTTGTAATGTGGATGAATTAGTTTGGTTTTCTTTGTAAAGCTGAGACAATAAACACAATTTGTGTGGACTAACCTCTGTTTCTATATATTTGCTGAATGATATACCTGTCTACAGAGTTACCCATTACACGTTACTTTAGGTTTTTGTACAACATAATTGTATTCCTAGCAGATCAGAAAGGTATGTTTGCTATGCTGAATTGTCAGCAGTAGGAAGAAAGTTTTTAGATAAATTTTCTATTGAAGGTTAAGTGAATGAGACTGTGAGTATATCTATGGTAGGACTGGAAAATTTAACGAGAGGAACGTTTTTACTGTAAGACTGCTTTAGGCGTCACCTTTCAAAAGACAGCCCAAATGCACTGGTGCTGTTATGAGTGTGCTGCGGTTGTGTCAGAGATAGCAACAGTGTAGCATTGGAGCTCTCCCTTGTCTCTTATTTGCTGTTCTGCCTAGGGTCAAGCAACCTTTATGGTTCTTGCATACTTCAGTTGTGCACCTGTTCTAAATAGGTGAAGATTACATATATTAAAATATATGAACAGTGGAGTTACTAATGGAGAGATGGATCTACTCAGTTCTTGTCCGTTCACATATTTTACATAATAGTTCCAGTAACTCATGTAATAGAGGATTGGTATGTGTGACTGTTATTTTCTTTCATCCTTCCTACAGCATGAAGACCCTGACTCATTTCAGTATTACTCAACTGTCCTACAGAGTCACTAATCCTAACTCACTTATTCTGTTCTGTGTGCACATACATAGATATAGATACTGGTCCTCTGGAAAGTGGAAAGCTTTTACTGTTGTTCTTGTGTTTTGGAATTGATAACAGGAAATGTATCAGGCCTTATATCTGTCTTCCAGATGTTTCGATTGCAGCCTGCACTTTGCCCATACAGCTGCCTCTTTCTCCTTGCTGGTTTTCTTTTATGTCCTTCAAGGCAGTATACTCACAGTGCAGAGATGTTCTGCGCCTCACTTTTGTATATCCCAGTGTCAGTGGTCTACACATGTGTAAGATTTGTGGTATCCTTCCAAAACTTGATGTTTGTGTTGTACAGGAGTAATGGGTTGAGTTGTAGAGACTGTGGATGGTGTGTAGGCTGCGGCTTTTTCAAATTACTTAATGGGACAAGAAACCAGTACTGTGTGGGAAGGCCAAGAACTTCTGCTTTCCAGCACACTTTCCAATGTGCAGATTCAAAGCCTGTAGAACATGATGAAGAGCTCGGTAGTTTTTGAGTTATTAAATCAATATTTGTCACTGTGTGAAGAATTTGATTTCATTTCCTCAAAGTGGGATTGAATGCAATAGCTAAAAAAAAAAAAAAATCAAATGTATAGGAATACTGTCAGTATAATTATTTCTGATTTTATTCACAACTCTTTGCAAAAATATTGTCATAGAAAGATTAATATTGAAAGGTGGTTGATTTTTTTGTTTTACAGAAAAAGATTTGATGAGTGTTTGTCTCAAATAACCTGAGATTTGTAATTCTGCCTGTGTGACATCCCAAACTTGGTGGCAGTTAAGAGGAATATGTGATTTTTAGAATACTTGGAATACATGACAATAAAAAGAAATAAGTGCTCGTTCTTAAATAGAACTGAGTTTTAATTCAGCTTAGTTGAAGTGTTTATGAAGTGTTATTACAGACTTGCATAGTGAACTTTAGAGTATCAATCTTCTCTCAATATTTCTATCTCTGTTTTTATATTTATCTATTTTCATGAATTTCACTGGTAGCTATAAAATAAAATTATTACCCTGTGGAATTGATGCAGCCTTCCGCCCCTAGAGCACGTGGATAGCAGCATGTGGTGTTGTGTGACAGCTTGTGGTGGTTGTCATGTTCCTGAGGACTACAGTGAACTTCATTTTCTGACCATCATGTAAAACTTAGTGTTCAGTGCCTTTAGCTGGTTGACTATGGTTGCCAGGAATTTGCTGTGGTCAGATGTACAGCTGACAAAGAAATACATTTTAAGAAACTATTTATTTATTAAATCTGTGATGGAAGGTGATTTTTCTAGTAATTTTTTTAAATGTATGCTCACAGTGAAGAAGAATGGGGGAAGTGGGATACCTTCCCTTCTCTTTTAAATGCTATGGTTTGCTTATTCTTTAATTTCTTCCTTATTCCAGCCCATTCTGTCCTAGTTATTAATAAGCTCTTACAGTAATTTGTTTTCTCGTCTCTCTTTCTGATAAAATATTTCAACTAGTAACGGGTCCTATATTATTATGCTTTTATTTCCTAGCTTTTCATTGTAAATTTTGTCTTTCTCCTTACTTTTTTTAGTTTATTTCCTTAACTCAAATGTTTCCTTTGCATTGAGTTTTGTAATGCTTTTTTATTCCGTCACCAAATGTTTAGGAGGGACAAATGAGTATCTTGTTTGTGGTTATCTCTTCTGCCCTAACTGATCTCAGCAGAGTCCAAAGCAGAGATTGTGGGGCAAATCCTTGTCTCCAGCAAGGAGCATGTCCCAAGTTGCACAACATTTTTAAAGGATCAAGAGTTTTGCTGTTTACCATTTAGATGTCTCATAATTCCTTTTCCTTTCCAGAGGCTTAGAATTCATTCAGATGTGGAAGTCCCTGATCCCTTTCCTCTATCTTGTCTGTTTGGCAGGACCCTTGTACCTATAATGTAGTAGTGGATGCTTTTCAATATAACTACAGCTGGAAGGCAGTGTAAACATTTGCTCAGAGATGGAGCTACTGTTGCAAGCCAGGAGAATATGCAGAGAATGCATTCCTTTGATCACATGCATTTATCAGTTTTATCACTTTTTTGAAAAGTGGTGGTAATGCATGCTGCTTAGAAGGTCTGCTTCAGTGAAAAGTTGCTCATTAATAGAAACATGGAAACCATGTTTGTGGCTTTTTATGGAGCAAAAGGCACTGGTATGTTTCAAACATTTACAGATTTTCATTTGCATTTGAAAAGTTAAATATAAAAAAAAGTTTTTAATGTATGGGAAACAGAAGAAATTGAGAGCTTTTTCAGACATTTGCAGCTGTAATTCATAGAAGTTTAGGTCTCAGGCACATGTTTATTCAACAACAACGAGATGCTGCCTTCAACAATAAAAGCATGGTTTTTATAATTAAAAGAAAAACCATTAATGCAGGGTTAGAAGGATCTTTGAATACTGATACTACAAAATATCTCTTCCACGACTAGATCAGTGTATCTGCAATACAGAATTGCGTCCACCGGGTGGCATTGCAAAACAAGGCATGACATACAGGTGTACAATATTTGATGCCACAAAATATGCTGGTAAAATTACTTTGCATATTTTGCAGTGAGTTGCTTTGGTGTATTCAGGAAAGCATCTAAAAATGCAGGGGGCTGTTTGGAGGTTGTTCCTCACCCTATTTTAATCTGCCTTTTTTTTTTTTTTAACCCCAGTTCTGCTTTATAGAGTTTGGTGCCAGATGTACGACCTCTCTATTCATTTAAAATATAAGTTCCTTGATAGTGTTCTTTATTCGGAGGAGTTGTTGGGTTTT
The DNA here is from genome assembly GCF_015227805.2 of Hirundo rustica. NCBI lineage: Eukaryota > Metazoa > Chordata > Aves > Passeriformes > Hirundinidae > Hirundo > Hirundo rustica. Next base: position 17,692,471 of record NC_053450.1, read on the forward strand.
TTTTGCATTGCAGACTAATAATTGTAATAATATCCAGCTAGGGGTCTTGTAGTAACAGTAAGGTTAGGGATGTGTTACTTCTGTTAATTATTATAAATTACCTTGTTTTTAGTGCTTTTGCTTTTCAGTAAAGCATTGTGAGTGCAAATATTTTCTTTAATTATGTTTAAACTATTTTGAGTCAAATTATTCTTTTAAAGCGTGGAACTAGTAGAGATAAATACAATTCTAGAAAAGTAGCATGGTTTTCTTTATTCTGGTCCAAAATATCCTGCGTAACTAGGGTTGTTGGGAAATAATATTGAAAGCTGAGGTTTAGTTTATACATTCTGTTTACTTGCTTTCTTTTCTGGTATGAATAACAGTGTATGTAAATCAGTGTTTCTGACTTACCATGGTATAGGTGTATTTATCAGAAATTTGAAAGAGACCACATATCTTTCTGTTGAATAACTGCCCTTGACTGCTGCTTCTTAATTGAACCTAAACAGACTTGTGAACCCATTGAGAGTGGTGAATTAGTCTGACTCTTAAAAATCACATTAAAAAAAAAAAGAAAAAAGAACAAAACAACAACAACAAAAACACACAGGGAAAAAAAAATTAAAAACCCTAATACAAAACAAACCCAAACCAAACAATAACAAATCAGAAGAAAATCCTGACTAAACAACCAAATTAAAACTCATAAAACTAACTGTGAGACTGAATAACGTGATGACCTGAAGTATTTCTTCTCTCCATTTATATTAACTTACCTTTCTCTGAATTTACTTTATTTAAAGTCTCAGTTTCTTTTCTCTTTTCTCCTTTATATTTTTGCACTCAGCTCTATTGGCTTTCTCTTTTTTTCAAAGGACTATCAAGTAACTTTGAAGGCTTTAGAAAGGAAGGGATGAACTCCATCCTAGTGTAGAATCTTCTGTAAACTATTTAAGCACATGGTATGTGATAGCAGATGGCAGTTGTGTGCAGATTTCACTTGGTCACAGTATGGGTTTCAGTTAATGGAGAATGGAATAGATTCTCTAATTGCTTCATCTTGGCAGAGCTAAGCATATGTATGATTCATTCTGAAAGCAGTTGGCTACTTCATTTGAAGTGTTTCATGACAAGACAGTATACATTTGTCAGATTTCCTAGTTTAAAATCACCTATGAATTTATAGTTTCTGACTTCTGTTTATGTGGAATTATTTACATATTGCAGTAATATAAGGGATTTGGATTTCCTGTTCCTGACCCCCTTTATTATTCAGGGCTTATCAGAACTACAGTCTAGAAAACTCAAGGACAGAGAATTCATGTTCTTCCAGATTTTATAAAGTTTATCACCTTATAATCAGCTAATCAGTATTTATTATTCTAAGAATTTTTGTGAAAAGTTGTACATTTACTTCAGGAATCATCTAGTTTGGAGTATTTAGACTGTTTGTTCAGTTACAATTCTGACAGGAACAGCGTAACCAGGGGAATGGGAAGGGAGAAGTAGCAATAGGAAGCCTTACTGTTTTAGGTTTTTTTGTGCTAAAAAAATCTTTACATGTTTCTACACATATATTCTAATTTCATAGGATCAGCTATAGAGGAAGTAGATGCTATGTGCCTGGTTTCACTGAAAATAATTATCCTGGATTATATTTGGTTTGGTCTGTAATTGTTTACAAAACACTCATGTCATCTCTTGTGTTGGGAAATAAAGCTTACACAAACAGCTTTAAAATGCATTTTCACAATATATGTTTTTTTACAGTGTTATTTACAGTAAAATATTCTAATTAAATAAAGTAGGAATTGAAATGGGTAGCAGTCCTTGCCATTAAGGCAGGTGTATTTTATTGTCGCTCCTTTGTTGATATTCTAGCTTGTTTTGAAGGGCCATAGCTTGTGGAACAGTAATTTATTAATTGCAGAGGTACAGAAATCCCTCCTGCGTGATGAATATGAATAATGATTGGATCTGCATAGAATGAAAACTGCTGGTTTGCAAATATCAACAGTGATTACGAGATTAATTGCTAATTGTGCTGTCATTTTGCAAGTATTTTGTATAGTATGACTGGATTTTTTATTAATCGGGCAGTATAATCTTGCATAGTTTCCTAAAGCCACTTTTATGTTAATAGCCAGTGTTGTTAATGGCTCTAATGTCCTGAGCCATGTAGTGGTTGTCTGGTTGTTGAGTTTGTGATAGCTGTGCAGGGGTGCTGATGAATGGACTGCTGCTCTTTGCACGAATTCGTCCTCTGACACAGTAAACTGCTTCTGCCTGCAGTAGGGTTTTAGTAGATGCTGAAGAAGATTAAGAAGTCTGAGTGCTGCTGCAGAGAGTTGTGAATCGTCCCTGTTAAGGGGTGGGATGGAAGTGAAATACTGGAAGTAGAAGTTGATAAAATAACTGTGAACTGCTGCTATGAGAAGGATTATCATTGAGGTGCTTTCCCTGTACTTAGGGCTTGAATGCTAATCATCATGGACTGACAGAGTTTACTTGTAACTTTCTAAATGATTTTCTGTGTGTGAATTTCAAGATAAGTTCCTTGCAGGAAAGCTGAGAATCCTCAGTTGACTGTACTGGAGAATGAAATTGAGTTCTGGTCTATCTGAGATTATTTACAGAAGGAGGGACCAGACCTCTTCTAATGTATTTTGAAAAGTTTGGACTACAGCTGCATCATCTCTGTATAGATATGGAATAGGAGGAAAAAAGCTGCACCTCATTTAAATAAAAACCTGGTTAGTCTGCGACAGATAATCCAGTTCTGATTACTGGTAGTGTTGCCTTTTTCCCAACCTGGAAATGAAACTTGAGGTAATTTTAGTAAGGAGGTAATATAAAAGGACATCTTTGTTTGAAGACTTTCAGAGGCAGTTATGGAAAGATGTCCACAAAAGCCCACCCCCTCGACCCCAGGGGTGAATACATTTTTATAGGTTTTAGGAAATCAGCATAATTGATAAGGACCAGTCAGGAGGACATGTGGTGATGCAATTCCTCCCCATGTCAAGCCCCTTCTGTGGAGCCCCACCTTCAGCACTTGTACTTCGTCCATGAGAATGTATCTGGAAGAATTGTTCTCAGCCTTGGTTCCCAGGAAGAGCCAAGACAGTACAGAGCCTTGCACCTCCCGGGGCTTGGAGCTCTGAATTTGTTTTGTCTTTCTGCTTAGGGAAAGGCTATGGAAAAGTACTGGGGGAACTAGTCACTAATACAATAGGCTGCAGAGCTACAAATATATGTGTGAAGAACACAGAGAGCATAGAAAAGAAAGAAAGGCAAAACTCAAATGACATAATTTCCCATTTTTTAGAGACTAACGAGACTCCATCTTGTCTAGTCTCTACTCCATATTTAGCCATACTACCGGTTTACATAATCAGTCAGCCCACTGGTTGTTATACAGATGCCAACTAGAACTGCAGCTACTATGAGTACTTTTTTATCCAGGCTCAGTTTGGTAACCATGGTGTGAATGTATTGAAGATACTCAAGGTTCAGTGAGCTCCTTTTGAGAGCTACCTGGTGTATAATGAATTTGTTTTCAAATTTCATCCAAATCCTTAGCAATTCTTTCACTCTGATCTGCGTAAGAACAACAACCAGTGTTACTGATTTTGTGGTTAGTAGAAAATTAACTGCTTTGAAATGGTTTTTGAAAAAAAAATCTGTTTTGTCAATAACCTTAATATGATTAAATATTATATTTGGAATCATAGCCTTATGGACACAGGCCTGATCTTTATCTAGGGGAAAAACGTACCAGACCAAATTTTCATATCCAATACCACTCTGACAAGTTGTTCTTATGAAGAGTTTTTGGATACATATTGGACTAGAGCTACATGCAAATTTTTAGGGCCAAATTTGAATCATGGTTACCAACTGCACAGATAAGAGGTACAAAAGAACACTTTGAATCACATCATCCTGATCTGTTTCAGTCTCTGGTGTCCAGTTGTCTTTTTAACACTGAAGCAGTGAATCCAGGGTTCTCTGCCGGCACTTCTGGCATCAGTAATTGAGTAGATGTTTTCTATTTGGAAAAATGTAGCTCAAGTGAATGACTGTAGGTAGCACTCTTGCCTTGAAGAAGGTAGTATTCTGATGAACAGCAGTTCTTTGCAGCCTCTTTTAATTAGAAAAACTTAGTCTGAAATTTTGATGGTATCATGGGCATTTCTGGAAATTTCTGAAAGTGCTAAGAACATGGTGGGGGTTGTTGTTTGTTTGCTTTTGATTTTTGTTGTTATTTTGTTTTGTACATGGTGGGGGGTTTTTGTTGTTGTTTTTTGGGTTTTTTTTTGTTGTTGTTGTTTTTTGGGGGTTTTTTTGTAATTACTGTGAGCTAATTCTGCTTTGTACTGTTTTAATCTTTTGCTTTGCGAGTGTTGGTAGATTAGTTCAGAATTTAAGACTATGAAATCCATGCAGTTACATGGAATGTTTCTTTTGGCTTCTGTTTTCGTAGATTTACTATAGAGCAGACTTTTTTCCCTTACTGTAATACAAAGTAGGTTTGACATTGTTGTTGCATGTGTGTAGCTGTGTGCTTCATCCTGTGAGAATTATTGATAAATTAGACCTCAGCACATGCTGATGAGAGACAGGGTGGAGGTGTATTGGGTTTGCATGGTGAGGTTTTGGTAGCAGGGGGCTACAAGGGAAAACTTGTGAGAAGCTGCTGGAAGCTTCCCCCATGTCTGACAGAGCCAATTCCAGCCAGCTGCGAGATGACCCGGTGCTGGCCAAGGCTGAGCCCAAAGTGTAAAAAGCTACTGCACAAGAACTGCAGCCAGAGAGAGGAGTGAGGCTGTGTGAGAGAAACCACTCTGCAGGCACCAAGGTCAGTGAGGAAGAAGTGGAAGGAGGTGCTCCTGGTGCCAGAGCATAGTTCCCTGCAGCCTGTGGTGAAGACCATGGTGAAAGAGGTTGTTCCCCTGCAGCCCACGGAGGCCCATAGGGGAGCAGAGATCCACCTGCAGCCTGTGAAGGTCCCCATGCTGGAACAGGTGGATGCACCTGACTGAGGCTGTGATGGCATGGACAGCCCATGCTGCAGCAGGCTCCAGGTAGGACCTGTGAACTCTTGGGGAGAGGCGTCCACACCACAGCAGGTTTGCTGGCAAGACTTGTGAGCCCACAGGATGGACACCCATCCTGGTGCAGTCTTTCCTGAAGGACTGTGACCTGTGTAAGGGAGCCACTCTGGAGCAGTTTGTGAAGAACTGCAGCCTGTGGAAAGAACACAGCTTAGAGAAGTTTGTGAAGGATTGTCTCCTAGGGAAAGGACTCCATGCTGGAGCCGGGGAAGAGAATGGGGAGGAAGGAGAAACAGAGGTGTGATGAACTGACCTCAACCTCCATTCCCTGTCTCTTGTGCTACTGGCGAGGGGAGGAGGGAGTAAACAAGTGAGAGTGAAGTTGAGCCCAGGGAGAAGGGAGGGTTGGGGGGGGAATGTGTTTTAAGATTTGGTTTTATTTCTCGTTACCCTAGTCTGACTGGCAGTAAATTAAACTAGTTTCCCCAGGTTGAGTCTGTTTTGCCTGTGACAGTAATAGGTGAATGATCTCTCCTTGTGCTCATCCTCCCTCAGGAGCTCCTTCTTCATTATGTTTTCTCTCCCCTGTCCAGCTGAGGAGTGATAGAGTGGCTTTAGTGGGCATCTGGCATCCAGCCAGGGCAAACCCACCTCCATAGGCCACTGTAAATGGTGATGGTGATGAGATTATCAAAACAAATGACTGCAGTGGCCTTTAGGGTGGATGACTTGCTTTCCCAGTTTATCGTGAAATTTTAAACTATGTATACACAATGTATTTTTCTTCAAATAAACCATACCTATGGAATGAAAATGGAAGAATTATTTTTAAATTGTTTTGAATTTTAAATTACTAAAATGTAAATAAATAATTGTTAAAATAGTGTTCTTCTTTTCCTTCCAGCTGTAGCAGAAGTGCAGCTTCGTGATGATCAATATACCCTTGACCACATGCGTGCTTTTGGCATGTATAATTATCTTCACCTTGATTCCTGGTACCAGGATAATGTCTACTATGTTGATCAGTTTGGAAGGGTTATGAATCTGTCAGTGACTCTGGTAAGAATAAAATCTTTTTTTTAAAACACTGAATTGGAAAATATAGGAGCAGATGAGATAGAAAATATTGCAAGTAGGATCCAAATGTAAAAACTTGGGGAAGCTATTGTCAGGAAGACAGGTTGGCCAACAAAAATATATTTCACCAGGAAGAATAAAAGGATTTCAAGTGAGGTTTCTGACTTCTTTGTGTTAATGATATTGCATTAGTGCTGCAATAGTGTGTGGCATCCCACCCTTAAGGGGACAGAAGCACTCAGGAGTGCTTGTGGCCAAAAGGGCTCAAAAAAGCTTGCAGAGTGTTTTTAGAGAGTTATACATTTGGCGCGGAAATTGAAATGTTAGTCCCTGATCTCCTAGTACAAACACACAGCAGTGGGCTGATGGGATGTCCAGGGTCCTGGAGGTGCTTGGTGGGGCTATCTGTTTATGGATCAGTTTCTCCACTTGGATAGTTGGCGACTCACTTTCTATGCAAGTTAGTTATCATGTGCAGTTTGTTCTTCCAGTCCCTTCTGGAAATGGGTTGGAGGGCTTTAGGGGTCTCTGGTGGGGGGGGGAGGGGTGTCTCTTGATCTCCCCCCTGCAGTTGATGTCCACATCCACTTCTCTGCATTATTCCTGTATGTGTGCTGTACTGTGCTGTGCTTATGTCTAGGAGCCAGAACAAGGACGTTTGTCCCAGAAAAGTGCTGCGCTACCTCTGTGGGGCTCCTCTCTCCAGCCACATCCTGTTCTTTCTCACAGTTATTACCAGTAAACCTTGGCTGAGTCCACAGCCTATGGCTATCACTGCTGGAGACATATACATTAGGTCTTGTCTTTTAGGCTTCTGCATGGTGTTACACCTGCTACCATTCTGGGCAAGATGGACATGAAACAAGCTGAAGGAAAGGGAAGATGCTTCTTTTCTAGTTGCCTTTCTCTTTCTCCCTGACAGTACTTGATGCTTGTTTGCTAACTTGAAAACCCAGTCACTGTATATATGTTAGAATTAGAAATGCTTAATCCAGACATCATTTGTTGGAGGCAAAAAGATGCTGGTGGTTGCGAGGGAACTTAAAAAGTGTAAGCAAGCCAGGCCAAGTCTGAAATTTCTGCTTTTGTACTGGTGGTCCTAAGTAATCAAACTTTGTATTTCATTTGAGCCGTTTTAATGCATGTATGCTTTAATTTTCTTTACAGAACTATACTTCATTTCAGAGAGGGAAGGACATGGTTCTATGCACACCTGTTTCTGGCACATACAGTTGTAGTGCTTGGGCATTAAGGAAAAAAAGACTGTGGAAAGGAAAATACTCATTGTCATACTACCAGAGAGTTTGAGTTGTAACCCTGTCAGACAAATGAAAACACACAGCTATGTGTGAGTTTTTGAGAGCACTGGCTTAGCCTGTGCAAGGTTCTGGGGACAGAAATTACTAGGTCAGGACTAAACTATAAAAAGTTCTGAAATTGTAGTTTCAGATTTTCAGGAAATACAGGTTTCCAGACAATGATAGAGTGAGAACTGAAGCTGCAAAACAGTTCCTTTGCTTTTCATAGTATATAGCAGTTGGAGACCTTGGCAGAGTCTTACTATGTCAAAATAATCTTCTAGGACTTCTTCCAACACTTTTGAGATCATCTAGATTCCTAGTAGAAGCATCTAAAAGAAAGCCTTCTCTTAACAGTGGCTTGTCCCAGTCTCATTTTTTGTTTTATCCTTGAGGTTGGTTAACCCTGGATTGCCGCTGGGCACCCACCCAAGCACTCTCTCACTCCCCCTATTCAACAGGGTGGTGAGAAAAAATGAGAGGAAAGCTTGCGGATGAGGATAAAACCAGGGAGATCATTTACCAGGTACCATGATGGTAAAACAGACCTGCCTTTGGGGAAAATTATTTAATTTATTGCCAGTTAGAACTCGTGTAGGATGATAAAAAAGGTCCCACAAAGCTTATACCAGGAATTTACTCCATTGTGTGCTTTTCTATGGGCAACAGTGTGGATATCTGTCCTCTGTGGGTTTCAGGATAGCCTGCTTTCCCATGGTCTGCTCCAAGGGCTGCAGGCAAACCTCTGTTCCACACCTCTGTCTTAGCTGACAAGCTCAACTCTCTCTGATGGAGAGTCCAGCGGAGCCAGGTGGAAGTGGCTGTATGTGCACGGGGCAGCCCTGGCCCTTCCTCACTGAGACACCACCTCTGCAGGTCCCCTCTGCCTGCACAACACAGACACTCGATACATACCTTTATTTGGGGGGCACTATGTGCGTAAAATTGATTTCTTAGCAGATAAAGGATTTTACAACAGGCTATAAATTGACATAAGAAATATTCTTCCCTAGGACCTATGTCAAGATAATGGCACTTGATTAATATCTGGTCACAAGTTTTGGTTCCACCTGAAGGGGAAAATAAAACTGATCAAACTGTGAAATAAATAGGCACCATCTTTTGTCCTAATACATGATACCGTGCTGTTTTGCAAAGGAAGCATGTTTGCATATGAATAAAAAGGAATGTGTGTTCAGAAACATCAACAAGGTGTCTCATTACAAATGTGCCCAGCCATGTATTAGTTAAATGTATATTAAAAATAAGATTGGTTTTGGCTAAGTACAGCTTACAATTAAAATGAATGTCAGTCTTCTTTAAAACAGAAGGTAGAACAGGGTAATGTGTTCATCCTAAAATCAGAATGAAAGAACACATAGGCTTTCTAACGCATCATTATTTCTAGTTTTATTTCTATTTTAGCTGCAGCTTTGATTCTAATATGCCTGTGTGTTGGTTATCCATATATCATGAATTATCCCTACAACGTAGGTGTTTAAAAAGATGTCATCTAGGTAGGAAAAGAAGTGCATATAACACCTTGCCACTTGCTCAAAATCACACATAATTGAAAAAATAAAAGTGATCAACACAAGCAGTTCTTCTGTGTTGATGGATGAGTATTCAGGTTTGTTTTTTTTTTACCAGACTGAGAAAATTGTTACTCTAACTTGGTTGGAAATACTGTGTAATAGCTTTAACCTTCTCCTATTACAGCTGTTGGACTTTTTTCATTCAGTATGCTAGCAGCAATCAGTACTTTGCTTTAAACACCCAATGGGTAGGGTAGTGATAGGATTACTGACTTGCAATTTTTTAATTGGTCTTTTTCTTTGCATATGACTCAACTTTGTTGATTGCTCGGTGTTTGTAGCATTCAAATATAGCTGCAAAGCATTCAAAGTTGACCTTAAGCTCTTCTTGCAAAGACAACTTGGTTTCATTTTATGCTCAAATAATCAATTGAAAAAAATTGTGGCAATAGGAACTCTTGTCACACTTAATTAAAATCTTTAACGGTAAATATGTTTTCATCTTTTTAATTTCCAATAAGAGTTAGCTATGGAATACTGTTTCTGTAACTTTCAGTTAACTTCAATTCAGAACAGCTGTTAGTGGCACCAGACACAGTGTGGGAATTTATTTGAAACAAGTCAAAATAAGAAAGCAGATAGAGAACAACAAAATCTTTCAGTGTTGTGTTTCAGGGTTTTAAATACATGTCTCTTTGTTATTCAGAGTGCTGGATAAAGGCATTTTTTTCAGTTAAAGAGGTGTGTCAAATGCCTAGATATTTTGATTTTTCATAAAAACATATTCTTGTATGTTATTTCTACTTTGTGGGAATTGCCATATGACTTATAACTTTCATTTTTCCCTTTCTTTTTTATTCCTTTATTCCTTTCCCATCCTTTGTTATTTCCTTGAAAAAAATGCTTTTATTTTAAATCTTCTATAAATATCTGATGTTTGTACAGTATTGTCATTTAACCCCGGCTGACAGCTAGGTACTGTGCTTGCTCACTGCTGCTCCCTCATCCCAAGAAGGATGGGAGGGAGAACCAGAAAAAGGTAAAACCCACAGCTTGAGATAAGAACAGTTTAGCACTTTATATAAAGCAAAATTTAATAATAATAACAACAAAAATAATAATGATAATGAAAAGAGAGATAAATAAAACAAGGAAAACCAAGTGGTGGACAGTACAGTTGCTGACCAGCACTGACCAACGCCCAAGCAGTCCCGAGTTGTATTAGCCTGTTCTTGCTGGTATAACACATGACTACAGACTCTAACTATCCCCCCGTGATTCTAAAGCAGGGAGTTACTCTTACCCCAGTTAACCACCTGGTGAACAAAGAAACAGTCAGTCGGACTGACTGTTATTGATTGTTCTCATTGTAAAAATTTCTCTTATGTCTAGATGAAACTCTACTAATGCAACTTTTTGCTGTTGTCCCTTATCTTCTCTACATGACTTCATGTGAAGAGAGAGCCCCCAATCTCTTTGTGGCTGCCCTGGAATACAGTGATGAGGTCGCCCCTGAATCTTCTCCAGGGAGACGAGGCCTAACTCCTTCAAACTTCTCACATAGGGGAGATTCTCCAGTCATTTGATGGTGTTCATGGCTGTCCTTTGCACCTTTTCCAATCTGTCCATGCCTTCTTTAAACGTTACTCCAGGTGGGGCCTGACAACCACTGGCTAGAGTGGGATGATCACATCTCTTATCTCTGCTAGTGATACTTCTGCAGATGCAGCCCAGGATCCAATTTACATTCGGTGCTGCGGCATTGCACTGCTGATTTATGGTCAGCTTGTTATCCCCGTTGGCCTCTGGTCTCTTCATCAGGACTTCTCGCTACCACACAGATCCTGGCCTATTCTGAGCTCCCTGGTTGTTCCATTCCAGGTACAGCACCATGCTTGTCTTTGCTTATTTTCCCAGCGTTCTTGCTGCCCCACTCTTGGAGGCTCTCTGGGTCTCTGTGCCACATGGCTTTCCCATGTAGGTACACGTCTACCTCATTACCTAGTTTGGTGTCATCAGCAAGTGTGGTGAGGGTGCTTTCAATCCCATCTTCTGGGTACCTTATGAAGATGTTCAGTGTGTGGGGCCTGGTATCAATCCCTAAGGGACCCCACTTGTAACAGACTGCCAGCCCATTTTATTTAACAGCTTCTTAGTTCAGTTAAAAAACTTCAAATTATTAAGTTCTATTCCAGTTATTTGACTGGAATGGAGATTGTGACTGTGATGTTGCTGAATCTCCAGTTAGCATCTTATATTTTTCTGTGAGAATATTTTGTTTGTGCTCTTTGTGCAGCCTTATCTACTTCATAAGTAGCTGATCAAGCTGTATTGCTGATAAAGCATGTCCTGAGTGTTTTCTAAAAAAACTATCAGCGAAATTCTTTTCAAATCATAAAGATTTTATTGAAGTCTAATAAGCCTCTTGGGTTTTCAGAGATTACTTCAACACAAAAAATGGAGGTAAATCTTAGTCCTAAGCAGGCAGCAGCATGGCTGACATTCCATGAGCCAAGTAATGAGCAGAAAGTCAGCCACAAAGTGTAATTCAGCAAAGAAAAAGCTGTATGTGAGAGTGAAGGTAGAAGATAAAGGATAATCCCTAAAAGATATGGTGGAAGACATGCTGCTGTACTTAATGAAAACAGTCGGAAATCCAATTTTCAGCGTAAAAGCAGGTTTTTTTCCTGTTAGAATTAGCAGGAAATTGAGAACACAACACAGAACTAAAACAGGACTTATGGGAACAATTACTAGAAATATAAATGAAACTGTCAATCTAACATCCACTTTGCAGTGTTATTGAATCAAGCTGATTTGTGTAAAGTTAACAGAGCAGGAAATAAAGGAATTGGCGGGGGGGGGGGAGCGTAAAATGTAGTGGTATGCATAATTTTTTAAAAATCCGTATGTCTTGATTGTTCACTGAAGAATTATATCATCTGTGCAATTTGTTCATCATAGTGTCTCCATTTATTCCTGCTCAAAAGCTATTTGTAGTTCAGTGTAAAAAAGAATGCAGGGTAGCACTGCAACAGGATGCTAAATAAACTTATCCTGACATGTAGTAGAATCAGAGAATTGTATAGGTTGAAAAAGCGTTTTAGGATCATTGTGTCCCATCAGTCACCCAGCACTGCTAAGTCCATCACTAAGCTGTGTCCATGAGTGCCATATCCACACATCTTTGAAATATATCCAGGGATGTTGTTTGCACCAACTACCCTGGGCAGCCTGTTCCAGGGTTTTTTTACTTCTGGAGAGGAAATTTTTCCTAATATCATCTAAGCCTCTCCTGTAGCAACTTGAGGCCATTTCCTCTTGTCCTGTCACTTGTTACTAATGAAAAGAGACCAGCCTTCACGTGACTACAACCTCCTTTCAGGTAGTTGTAGAGAACCATAAGGTCCCTTCTGAGTCTCCTTTTCTTCAAGCTCAACCAGGTTTTCTCCAACTCCAGCTCCCTCAGCTGCTCTGTCCCTCTCAGGACTTGTGTTCCAGACCCTTCCCCAGCTCCATTGCCCTTCTCTGGACACAGCTCAGTCCCTCAGTGTATTTCTTATAGTGAGGGGTCCAAATCTGAACCCGGGATCTGAGGTGCAGCCTTGCCAGTGCCCAGTATAGGGGGACAGTCCCTTCTCTAATCCTGCTGGCCACACTATTTCTGGTCCAGGCCAAGATGCCATTGGCCTTCTTGGCCACCTGGGCACACGCTGCTTCGTGTTCAGCTACTCCTGATTCTTTTCCACTGGGCAGCTTTCAGCCACTCTGCCCCCAGCCTGTGGTGCTGCCTGGGGTTGTGACCCGAGGGCCGGGCCCAGCCCTTTTCCGTAATGAACCTCGTACCGTTGGCCTTGGCCCATCAATCCAGTCTGTCCAGATCCTCTGCAGAGCCTTCCAACCCTCCGGCAGATCAACACTCCTGCCCAGCTTGGTGTCTTTTGCAAACTGGCTGAGGGTACCCTCAAATCCCTCATCCAGATGATCGGTAAAAATACTAGACAGGGCTGGCCCCAGTACTGAGACCTGGGGAACACCATTAGTGACCGGTCACCAAGTGGATTTAATTCCATACTACAATAATAATGTGATAGAAAAGTGTTGGGGAGGAAGAAGCCAGAAAGCCCTATAAATATGATTGCTTAGATTCTGAGAATGAGAAACCTGTAAGTGAGATAGAATTGAAAGTAAGTTTTGATGTTTGAGATGTATTAGATACTGGATCTCTGGGAAAACAGTTATGTGACCATCTGAAGGTTACCTGTAGCCAGACCCAGAGGTCAAATGGAATGTTCTGTCTCACCCCTCAATGTATGGTTCATCCCACACCTGTACCCCTCCTCCCCTGAAGTATCAGGTATCTGTAACCCCATTGGCCCAAGTCCTGTTCCAGCCCACCTTGAAGACCCCTGATAAGGGGTCCCAGGGGGGCTGGACGCTCTCTTTGCTTGCACCCTTTCCCGAGGACTTTCCTCTCTTTGAATCTCCTCTCCCTCCCTACTTCTCCCTTCCCCCACTTTCCTAGGCCTTGCCACGAGCTGCAGCCTGGCAGCTCAGAGCAAGGCCCCCACATCCCTTACAATAAACCTCATCTTCTAAACCCCAGCTTCAGAGATCTCTTGTCTATATTTATCTACACCATCCTGGAGTCCTCAGCAGCAGGAGGAAGCAGTTTCTACAATTGGTGCCCAACATGGGGCTCGAACCCACAACCCTGAGATTAAGAGTCTCATGCTCTACCGACTGAGCTAGCCGGGCCCCAGTACTGAGACCTGGGGAACGCCATTAGTGACCGGTCACCAAGTGGATTTAATTCCATACTATAATAATAATGTGATAGAAAAGTTATTTGAAAATGTGGTATGAATTAGCAAAGCTTTGCTTTGCCAGCTAATCATAGGTATTGCTTCTCTGAACTTACTGAATAAAGTGACTACTCTAGGAAGGTTGAGAAATTATATTTGCCAGTTGTGCAACTGAATAAGATAAAATTCTTTTAAATTTACAGGTGAGTTGTATGTACTAGCTTGAGTACAATTCTGTGGTTTTCATTTCTTTTTAAGTGTCCATATTTTTCCTGGGACTAGAATTATTTGAGGTAAGTAATTAATAAATAGGAATGCTAGAGGAAAATAAAAGCCTTTTCTAATACAAAATATAATTACTGCTTAAAACTGAAGAAATAAAAGTGCTGAAATATCAGTTAGAAAACACTCATAGAAACCAGTTTGATGAATTTCCACCACCTTTTCCACATGTGTGAGAATTGTTCTTGCTACCTACTTTTTTCCAAATATGCTCAATGATACACAAAACTGGTACATTGCTACTGAGATTTATTATTCTTAATTTGCCTATAGTCTTTACTGAAATGAATAAATACTTCATAAAGTTTTAGTTCATGACTGTTTATTTCTAGGACACTGCTCTACAAAAACCAAGAGAAGTTTTCAGGCTACCTACAGACTTGACTGCATGTGATAATCGCCTTTGTGCCTCAATGCACTTCTCATCCTCCACATGGGTTACCCTTTCTGATGGTACAGGAAGACTGTATTTAATTAAATCAGGCAAGCGTGGAAGCAGTGCATCTGAAAAGTGGGAGGTACGTCCTGCAGGAACGTGTTTTGGAGTTGTACATATGTCCCTATTGAAGTGATCTGACTGCATTAATAATGGTATTTGTTATCCTGCTTGCACACAACAAATATAATTGTTACATTTCTACCTGAAGCTGTGAGTGTCATGTTCTGTGGTTAGTTCCTCTTTGTTCATGAAAGATGAAATTGGCAAAAAGTGCCCACATTTTGCATCTATTTTCTTTATTAGAGTGTAGTTTCCTAAGAAACCACAGATGTTTTAGTATTGGCAAAAATGTAGGTGTATATACTGAAGAGGAAGATTTCAACATGATGGATTAGCTCCTTTCCTTTACATCTTTTGAGAATTCAGTAAAGGAAATTGATCATCCTGGTTTTAGATGCTTGGTAATAAATACCATCTGGGTTTTATTCTGTTCTGTGTGAGAATGCTGATACGTAAATAAATTACATTGAAGTTGTCAGTGTAACAAAAATATGAGATTTTTATCTGAGGTTGTGTCATCATTTAAATTGACTTGTTGAGTATGTAGAGCATGCAGTGGTTTAGAGTTATGTTAATATGACAACCCTATAAATCCTCAAACTATCAGGTTTCAGTAACAACAGCTGGATTGAGTCTATACTCATTCAACCACTGCAGCTTGGATTCTTTGTAACTTATTTTTTCATTTGTTCTTTCATTTTCACATGTTAATCTTCTAGCAAATAATGTTTCTTTTCTTCTTCTCTGTTGTTTGGATTTATTTTGTTTTTATCTTCTTTGGTTATTTGCTGAATGACTACTTTTTGAAAAAAGCTGGAATACATGGGTTTTAGAATTAAAACTTTCAGCTGTAGGTGCCAAATGTCTCATGCTGTAAGATATGGAATCATTCTGTATGAAATTGATGAAATAATTTTAATATAAGTATAAATATAAACTATTTTGATGAATTAATGAAATTTATAATTTTAAGTTCATAATTAATGATATTTTATGTTCATAGTGGTGCTTTTTAGCCTTTCAATGTGACAGGAATTGAATATGTATTCTGCCTACCTAGTCACATTCAAATATTGGATGTACTTTTCCAATCCATGTACTTCAGTAACTTCTAACCCTAAACATGAATATTATTCTCCTTCATTTCATTATAGCTTTTTTTTTTCTTACTTTATGGAGGAGGAAAATGGGATCTCTGCAAAGCTAAATAATGGCATGTGTGATGATTGAACACTGGTAGTGATGCTTTGGACTTTCACGTCTTATCGTTTGCACGTGTCAAGGTCTGCGGAGATTTTCAGAATGATTTCAGAAGTATCTAGAGAACTAGTGAGGGCCTTGGGGAAATGCCTACATTTTCTTGAGTGTGAGATTGTTTGCCTAGTTGATAGGCAGTGTTTATGGACCCTCTTGTTTTCATCAGTTGCTCTACCTCTATTTATTGCAGTGCTAAAGAGTCACAATGCTGCCAGGTTTGGGGATCTTTGTGCTTTGTTTAATGGGCTCTTTTTAAACAATAATGTTTAAAAAACACTTCAGTACAGTAGCTTAATAACCACAGAAGGAGGAACCAGAAATGTGTGACATTTGTGGGTTCATATCGGCAGAGAGATTTGTAGGGGACTAACTGTTACTGATTTGACATTCACTGAAACCCTTCCCTGCTTTCTGTAAAAGAGCAAGGCTTCCAGCTTTAACTGTCTGACTTTTTATTACATTTTTGTCTTTTAGATTGTGTTTAATGAAGAACTAGGAAGTCCATTTATTGTAGCACACAGTGTTTCCTTTGTAAAGTCTGATGCACATTCACTAGCTGTGCTGCTGCTTAGGGTAGAAAAAGATGAGCTGGACACAAAAGGAAGTGGATTTCATGTTACCTTGGAATGGGTTACAATTGCAGGAAGAGGAGAGGGTAAGTGTTTTACATTTAAATTACTGGTGAGTAGTGTTTAAAACAAATTAAAATCATGGGTTTTTTCTTTCTAGTCTTAGAAGTTATTTTTCCACAGGTTCTGGTATTTCTTTTCCACAGCTTAGATTTTACATAGGTATTTTTTTTTCTTATATTTTGAGATCAAGTTATTGGTTATAGACCTTAATTTTGGAATTTCAGTCTATAACCAATAGACAGACATTTGGAAAGCAGGAAGAAGTAAAGTTTTGCACTAGTGTCATTAAGATAATTAGAAAACAGGATAGCACTTTACTTGAATGTTATGAAATGCAATTTCTGTTTAGCTTGGCCTTGTAAAATTGAGGTCATATGGAACTATTTCTAACTAATGCCTGTTGTATTTTTTACAATATTGTGCAGCTGGATATGGGTCTTTGGTTATGGCTGTTGTTGTTGTTGTTTTTTAGATTCCAATTAATGATATAGTGGGATTAGAAGTAGTAAGAGATAAATGTAAGACCTGTAGCATAAGATGTAAATACTAAATCTAGGTTTTCCTGCAATAGGAGTATGAAGTTATTCCATTAATTTTAGACCTACACATTGAAAACATATTAGTTAGTATATTAATACCTACTAATTAATATTTTATCCTAATGAAGTGTGACAAATGATACTTTATATATTTAATATGACCATATATATGTACATTAAATATTTACATTATATATGTACATATATGTGTATATTAAATATCATGATTTACATGAAGGATACAAGACCCCATGTGTCACTGTCTGATTTAAAGATGTGTTAATTAAATTGATAGACATTGTTGGAATGACTGTGATATAGTCCTGCTCACTATGTTTCAAGAAATAAAATTTTCATACTGACAGAAACAAGATCTTTAACTGGTTGAACCAAGGCACTTGAGGCATACTGTGATGCTACTAGCCAAATGTTCTTCTATCTCCTACATATATAGTATGGATAACAAAGCATAGAACAGAATAGTTCATTTGGAAATGTCATCTAGTCCAACTGCCTGACCAGTTAAAAGCCTGTAGTTAAGAGTATTGTCCAAATGCCTCTTAAAACACTGACAGATGGGGCTTTGACCATCTCTTAAGGAAGCCTGTTCCAGTGTTTCTCCACCCTCTCAGGAAATAAATGCTTGCTAATGTCCAGTCTGAACCTCATCTGGTGCAGCTTTGAACCATTCCCATGTATCCTGTTAGTGGATACCAAGAAGAAGAGCTCAGCATTTCCATCTCCACTTCCCCTCCCTGGGAAGACTGTAGACAGCAATGAGGTTGCCATCAGCCTCATTTTCTCCAAACTAGACAAGCCTGAAGTCCTCACCTAGTCTTGACAGGACATTCTTTCCAGCCCTTTCACCAGCTGTGTTGCCCTCAGTGGCTTTATTTATGTTTTCTGCTGTTGAAACCTTGGATGATGGAAATATTTCTCAGAAATGAGACCAACTGCCTCATGCTTTTGTGGCCAGCTCAACAAGAGAAAGAAATCTCTGAATATTACTGTTTATAACTTAGGAAAAAAACTAAATCAGTAGCACTGTCAGTCTAGAACTGAAGATTTTTATTAACACAGACTTTTATTATATTTTTTATTATATTTTTTTACACTTTCATAAAAAATTCTTTTTTACATTGTGTGTTTTGTAACTTATGACAAATATTCTTGGAATCCCTAAAAGTATATTTAAAAATCTTTGAAAAAGTCTTGACAGTTCTCCAGCATTTCCAGGGAACAGAAAGTTTTTGAAATTACTTCAGTAGATATGCAGATAATAAAAGGCAAAGCCATCTTTCATTATGAAGAGGGAAATAAATTTTGATTTCATTTTAACAAACATCTCACAAATCGGACTGATGTATGAACTAGTCTCAAAGATAAAAACTGTTTTGAGGAATTGCAATATTTTACAAAAATCTCTTTCATCAGGCAATTGCTGTTGCTTGTCTTTCCTTGAAACTCTGTCTGTAGATGGAGTTTATCAAATCAGATTTTAGTAAAAACAAGTAGTTACTCAACAAGCCAATTCTTAAATTACTAAAATCTGTGCTTCATCAGAACAAAGCCTTAAAACCTGGTTATGTCTGTTGACACCATCAAATGTAAGATCTCTGCCCTGTTTGGCAGACTTAACAAAGGGATTGTACTCACCACTATTGTGTTACCAAAGAACAAAAAATGGAAGCATGAATATAAATCAGAATGGTGGCAGTGGTTAGGTCTTTTCATATCTTCTGTGGTACTTCAGAGGACTGTAACAAAGGTATACCCTTTCCAAATTGGTTTTCTTTTATTAACCAAGCATTTAGGAATACTTGCTGTAAAACCTTGAAATGAGGAACCACAATGCTGCCTTATGAGTTTCAGAAAATATGACATGCTTAGCTTTCTTCTGACCTTCTCTACAAGAAAAAAAAAAATATTTGTACAGAAGTTGTGCTGGGCTAGCTGTGATCAACAAAGACATCATAAGAATAAAAGGCAGTTTTAGATTAATCCAGTATAACTCATTGGAAAACCATGGTACTGTGATTTAACAG
Source organism: Hirundo rustica (assembly GCF_015227805.2). Lineage (NCBI taxonomy): Eukaryota > Metazoa > Chordata > Aves > Passeriformes > Hirundinidae > Hirundo > Hirundo rustica. Next base: position 17,711,479 of record NC_053450.1, read on the forward strand.
GTAGGATTGCATAGTATCTAAATGTAATGAATACCTTAAGTAATAATTTGTCTTCTAGAAATATATTCTGACTTTTAAACATTTTATTTTATAGGTGATTATAGATATGAAATCAATAAAAGGAGAGTTTTGCAAGGAAAATCAGTCCCCCATTATGCAGCAATAGAGCCAAGTGGGGATGGTCTAATGATTGTTTCCCACAAACCATTCACATTTATGCAAAGTGACAGTGACAAATTAGAAGAAAATGAAGATGTAAAAGTATCAAATGAAAAGAAAGGTAAGACTTAGTCTGACAGGTTATGATAGGCTGCTCTCTTCTTTTACTTACCTTGTTAGTTTAGCATTTGTTTAGGAACTCTAGCAGTAAATATTTTAATATCTATCTTCTGGACAGATTGACTTTTGTTTGATTGTTTGCCTTTATTGTTGGAAGTTGTATTGTGTATGAACGTATATTAGGTGCTTTTTTTTGCCTTTTTTGTTGTTGTTGTTATTGTTGGATAAGAGGCACTTAAAGAATTTTGTTGTCTTAAGGAAAAGGATATTTTGCAGACAGACCTATTATAAGCTTTTGGTATTAGATGGATTGCTAATGCCTTAATTTAGGCATCTGTCTGAAGTACTCAAAAAAACAGTCTTCCTAGATGAGAGGGGGGCATTGACCTCCCCAAACTGGTTGGGTTTTTTAATTATTATTCATCAGAATGCTTTTTGATATGTAATTTATTCCTGCCTTTCTAAAATATAAATAATTACTTTGAAAAATCATTTTAAAACATGAGACTCCTGTAAAAGATTCTCTTTTCTCCAGCAGGAAAGCAGTTCAGAAAAACTCGAACAAAATGCATTCATACTTTTTTTTTCTTTGCAATCAAAACTAAGTATGTAAAACCCTGTTAAAAGAATTGTTTAGTCCTAAGCTCTGTAATGTCTGTGTTTATGTAATTATGTTGGATTATTTCACATTTGATTTCTGTTTCTGCATATGAGGCATTGGTTCAAATTCACAAATTCTAACTGAAGGATAGTAGCACAATCTTTGTCAATAGTGTGAAAATCTTTTTGGAAAGCAATACAAAAGGATCAAATTTCTGGAATGTGTTTAACCCTGTGACAACTGTGATATTGTAATGTAATGATATTGACATGTAATTTCATTAAGAATAGTCTGTACATATAAATCCTGAGGCAAAGGAGTTCTTCAGTGCACTGAGCACATAATGCAGTTGCCTGTTGCTAAATGTAATGTAGCAAATTTTGGTTTTATTTGCACAATTATATAAAATTGCATGCATAATGGCCTTTTAATATCAGATAATTTGTGTCAGTGTTCAAAATCTTGAAGACTGTCATGTCTCACATAGTAATAGTTTCTGGGGAAGTATAATTGTAGCACCTGTGACTGATCCATTGCAACCAGGGCAGTTGTGGCAAAGGGCAACAGTGCAAGAGTCCGTCCAGAGTCACAGTTGCGGGCAGGAGGCTTTGATCAGTGGAATGTTAAGTTGGGTTGTTGAGCTTTCAAGGGGAACCCATATTTCACTTTTTCTCAAAATAGAAGGGTAAGTTGTACAAGATTGCTCTTTAGAAAATATATTCATCTGTATGTGTATTTTCTGTGCATTACCCACTCCTGCTGTCACAGCCTTCCTTTTATATAAACATTTCTCTTAAAACGCCAATTTTTCTAGCCATTTAATAATCAGACAGATTCTAGACAGAGTAGAAAAAGTCAATCAGTTCCTCTGGGCAGGTAGTTTTATTTAATCTCCATAGCTGAGGCAGATTAAGACTACTTAATCTTATGAAATCATTTCTATTGAGTAGTCAGCATAGCTTTTGGCAAAATATGTAGGAAAAATGTGTTCACATCTCTAAATGGTATGTACTTCTAGCATGCAGTAGGGTGTCAGTATAGTGCGCCTGATGTCTCTTTAACGAAATTATTAATCATAAATGTTTTGTTGTATTTAAGTACATTTTGGGTTCCAATTTTATAATGCTACAGTAAACTTAAGAGTAATAGTTAATGCCTATTGTATAACTATCAGCATATTTGAGTATAGACATGAATGTAAATTACTTTTGAAATGAGAGATGCAAATGAACTTGATTGCTAAAAGGTGTTTCTCCACTTTATGATCAGAATATATTTTATGTAAATTTTTCAGAGTTAAATTTAATTTCCACTCTTTCAAAAACACAATTTCTTTCATAAAACTCCAGATGTCTCAGTATTCAGTTTGTATTTTCCTGCATGTTTCCAGCTGTAGACCCTCTCTACTACTGGCAGCAGACTGAAGATGATGTGACAGTAACAGTTCACCTGCCTCAAGACATCACAAAGGACGACATAAAAATACGTTTTTCTCCTGATAATATATGTGTTACACTGAAAGACCAGACTCCTTTGATGGAAGGAAATCTCTATTCATCTGTGGACCATGAAAGCTGCACATGGATAATTAGAGAGGACAAAAGGTATTGTATATATTTTTTAGTTTTATTGATGGGAACTGATTTCCAAACATATACCGTATCTGATTTCTGGCCCTTCTGGAATGGTCTCATTTAATGCTAGTCCCTTCTTGCAAGAATGTCTTCTCTCCTGAAAAGAGTTCACTGGCTTTTGCTGTCTCAGTACTGTTTCTTTATCTTAATTGTAAAAGTAATCCCTTCCTTTTGCAGTTATTTTCCAGGAAAAACCCCACCCAGTATCAAAATGTTAAACATAGATTTGTAAGAAGAGTAAACTTAATTGGTTCAACAATGATTTTTTTCACTATGTTTCAGGATTGATTAGTCTGAATGTACCTTGTTGTTTGTGTTAATTTCTCTTCTTCTTTCCACAGACGAGCATTTTAGTAATAATTCAACAGGAATTCTTTAGGCTTGACTTATGAATTCCTAATTACTTTTTCCTAAAAAATTATATAGTATGTGCATTATAGAAAATTAGTCTGTGTGAACTTAACATGCTGTAGACCTCAAATAGAAATGTTCCTGCTATTATTTGAGAAGTAAATTTTAGGTTTTTTTTTTTTTTTTCATACTGAAATAAAAATATGAAAGAATTAAGAGAGTGCAAAAAAATAATTCAGAGCTCTCTAAAACACAGTCAGGTTTTTCTTTGTGTGTTGTCTAGTTTTCGTACTCCAGCAGGGCTGAGCCATATATGTGTTTACCCAGGCTGGTCTGGTTATCTCAGGGATATTCATACTCTTTAATGAACTCAAGAAGAAACATTTACGCCACCAGGTGATCCACTCAAAAGCTCATAGCTGTTTATCTAAAACAGAGGCTACCCTTTGAGCTGAGATAAGGTTGGCTTTTTGCAGTTTTCAAAAGGTTAACTGTAAAGGTCAGTAATTCTCAAAAGTGAAATTAGAGGGACTAATATTTTTATATAGATTATGCTATTATTGTACATTAAAAATTGACTATGGTTACAATGTGTGGATTGTTGGTCTTTAGGTATCATGCTGAAAAACAGCTGAGCTGAATAACTTGATTTTTTTAATACTTATTCAAGTGAGCATTATTGCATGAATCTCAGGCTTCTACTTTATTGAGAAAGAGTAATTCCAGATTTCAGTGTAGTAATTTGCACTCAGTTCTTAATGTTCTTCTACATGCTGCAGTGCTGCTATAAATCTATTGATTAAAAGTCAAAAACTTGCTCCAAATGTCTTCTGTAAAAGTGTGATGTTCCTAATACCAGTGTAACTGCTTTAGAGACTGATTCAGAGTTCACTAAAGAGTTGCTGCAAAGGTGCAGTAATTAGTAACTTTGAGGGCTTTCTGCCAGGAGCACTACAGCTGTCATTGCTGGAGAACCTGTAAGTGTATCTAAAAAGTGAGTATAATAAAACTGACTTCAGTTTTATCATTATATCTATGTGTTTGTCCAACAGTGCATTTAAATGGAATTACTATGTTGGTGCATTGGGCTGTGTCTTAATTTTCATTTAATTAGTTATTCCTAATAGTTTAGTGATTTTACTGGGTTGTTGTTGGGGTTTTTTTGACATGTTACAGAAATTTTACATCTTCTGAGATATGACTTTAGATAGATAGTATAGATAATTAATTGATGTAGTATTACTGAGGTCTATGAAATACAAGTATTTTTGTCCCAGATGTTATATAGAGGTAGGGCATACTTAAATAACCCTAAGAACTATTACTTATGTTTCAAATAAACCTCTGTAGTAAAATACTGTCAGTCTTTGGATAGATTGCTTTACAAGTTATTTCCTGCCATATTTGAAATATTTTAATGAGACTGGTTCAGAGTAAACTGCACCTATATGGAAAACTCTGAGATTTGTGTTTAGGCTATTAGAAATCACATATTTGGTGTGTTTTTCTTTAGAATATTTTTTGGAAGTATAGTGTATTTTATAATTTGAATGCTAATGGTTTCTGTGATTTTCATTATTAATTCTGTTTGAAGAGAAGTGCTCTTAATAACATTTAGAGTTTTTTGACTAACCTGACAAATCAGTATAGTGCTTTCATGTGCTACTCTTTATCTTCTCTTTGCATTTTAGTTTGGAAATCTCTCTGATTAAGAAGAATGAGGGATGCCGGTGGCCAGAGCTAATCATTGGTGACACAAGAGGGGAATTTGTTATGGACCCTTCCCAATGCTCTGAAATAGCTGAAAGCCTGATGCATCTTACCTCTGAAGTAATGGTAAAGAGTCGAGAATCAAACACTTAAGATTCTTGTACTTTTGCATGTTGTCTTTTCTTGGTGCCCTAACTTGCGCTGCATTGACCCAGTTCATCATTCATTTTTAACTGCAGCTGTAATAAACTAACGGCGCTAAAGTTGTGAATGTACTTTGAGCAGTAAAACCATCTTCAAGGGGGAGTGAATTTAACTTACAGGATGGTGTCTGTGCACCAAACAGAAGCCTGGATTTAACACTGGAAATAAACTTTGTTCCCACCAGTTAGGATGTGCCCGTTTGTTTGAAAGCAATTAATTAAATGATTTTGAAAGATGTCTGTTTCTAGTTTATCAATAGGTTATAGCAGAACTTTTATACTGTCTTCCTAGGGTTACTCTACTTGGCCTACAGACTGTGAGTGTAAATGGCATGTTTAAAAGGAAAATTTAGGAAACTATAAACATGACTCATGAACTTTCTGGCATTTTTGTTATACAGGAAGTCTGCTTAAAGTAAAATGTAGTTTTGAGCTGCTATTTGCTCGATACTTTTAATTAGAAAATGGCATCTCATCTGAAACTTGTGAAGTGTGCCTTCCTGTGTCTTTTGATATATTTGGATTTGGATTATTACTTTGTCTTTAATAAGACTGAAATTTGTTATTAAAATAAATTCTATTTAGTGCTCCAGATTGATTTCTCTCCTCTCTCCCTCAGTATTTGTGAGCAAGATATTGTACTAAATCTTTTGACCGTAGATTTATTTGGAACTTCAAATTTCTTTTCTTTTGTACTTCATACGGAGCTTAAACTGATGATTTTTTAAATCATAAGTTTTCATCAATTTAAAATAGATTTTAATAAATTAAAATTATTATTAGAAAAACTAAAATATTTCATGTATTTAGATCTGCTTATAAAACAAATCAATCCATTTTTTATTAGCATTACTGATGGCAAGCTGAAACAAGCTTACATTGATGTATGTACATTTACTAAATGTGCATATATTTTCGGGATTGTATACTATTGCTATCTAGAGAAGGGAATTTATTGTCCATGTTTTAATGGCTTATGTACCTTTCCTCAAACTGAAATTGATTTTATTGTACCTACCACTTCTGCAGTCCTTCACAGCAGAAATCATTCTATTAATTTTGAGTAATAATAGCTTAATCTTTCAGTATGTATGGATATGCAAATAATTCTTCATGTTCAGTTGTTTTTGGGGTTTTTTTTTTTTGTGTTATAAAAAGGATTAATAAATTATTTTTTCAATAGTTTCCATTTTCAGTGTAGTTCATTCTTTTTTTCAGAATCCAAACCCTGAAAAGGAAAACCCACCTTGTAATGCTCAAGAGTTAGAAGAATGTGATGCTTTTCTTGAAGACGGCGCAAGCTTGTGCAGATTTGATGGCAATACCTTGAAAGTCACTCATATAGTAAGTACTGCAAATTATTACAGAAATACTTTAAAGCAGTTTTTTGTTTGGAATTTGACCTCTATTATCAGTACAAAAATCTGTAGACTGTTGAAATCACATGAATTTTTCCCATAATATCAAATCACAGTAGCAACAGAAATTGTCGGTCAATATGTGTCCTTCAATGTCATTTTAATAGAAAAACAAAGCTCCTTTTGTTCTGATTAAAAAAAATACATATACTTTCACAAGTGAGCCATTTGAAAAACTAAAGTTGCATCAGAGCAATTATAAGAAAAGAGTCTTTTTTAGTGCATAAAATTCTTTAGATGACTTAGTTTGCATTTTCCTCAGTAGCTTTTCAGACAGCCTGGTAGAAACCTGACCTTTTTTACTAAGAAGCTGGAGCATAGATCACTTTATAATACTTCTTTGTCAATCACACTGAAAATAACAGAGCAGGGGCAAAATGCTTCAATAGCGGTCTTGATCTGGGTTGTAAGCAACCCTGACTAACAGTAAACTAGGATTTGATCTGGTCTGTGGTCTGGAGTTGGAAGCAACAAAATCATATGAAAACATTACAGATTAACTTGTTGTCATGGGGTTGTTTGGGGGCTTTTTTTGAAACTGGATGAAAGCAAAAATGACATTGTGGTTGTAACATGGTTTGGGTTCCCTAGTAAGTTGTGCGGCCTCTGTCCTTGAGATTTTCAAGACCAGAGTGGATCAAGTTCTGAATAACTCAGCCTAAACGACTGCTTCTCACACTGAAGGGTAAAAATTCCCCAGAGTTATTTCATAGATCAGGAGGAACATAAGCTCGTGGGATCACAAAGGGCTGCTTTCTAGCAGGCAGCAAGACTTTATGGAGCAAGATAAAATGGGTGGCATAAAAGTAATTCAAATGTTAATGTGTTTAAAGCATTATGGTCAAAGGACAGTTAGTGTGGGTAGAAATTGTAATTTCAGCCTCTTTTATGGACAATTGTGGTTTTGATTCTTGTTAGAGTATGTATAAATATGAGTATTTCAGTATATTTTTCAGCATACAGGAATATATTTTCACTTTGATTTAGTTCTTCTTTCAAGTTGTTCTTTCTTGTTGGCAATTATGGGGCCTTTTCCTTCAGAAATGGAGATGGTACAGCTTTTTAACCATAACTCCTATGAACATTTTTATTGAGGAGTCTGCTAATCTGAACTTTGGTAATTATCTGATTGTGAGTAAATTAAAAAATATTGACATTTTGTGATTTTAGTATTCTAACTAATCCTTGTTTCAGTGCTTGCCAGCTTTTACCTGAGAGGGACAGTATTTCCTTCCCTGTTAGCCCTGCAGAAAACCAGATGGGACTACTTAGAGCAAATTTTTTCCTAACATGAGAAGTTGTAGGTTAGGATCTATCCTAGAAAATCATTTCTGCACCAAACACATTCCTATTTGCTTGTGTAGTGGATATAGTATTCCTCTGAATATTACTCCAACAAACTTAATTGCGTCTCCTTGAAATGTGTTAAGCACCTCTGACGTATTGAGCTATTGATCAGTGGGATGCAGGATAATGTATTCAAACATTTTGTCAAGTAAAAAAACATAAAACGGTTGATCATCTAACTTTGGCAGTATTGTAACAGATTCTGCTATTTGTGCTTTGAATCAATATTTTTTATTTGTGTTGTTTTCAGATTAATCTTGGAAGCAACCAATATCTTTTCTCAGTTGTTGTAAATCCCAAAGAAATGCCATGCTTCTGCCTGAGGCATGATGTTGATGCTCTTCTCTGGCAGCCTCACTCTGACCAACCAGAGAATATGTGGGAACACATTGCAACTTTTAATGCTTTAGGTAAGAAATTAACTTCTGTGTCACACACCTGTGAGACTTTCTATCTGAATACTTCTGATGGGGCTTACATTGATATTTCACTTCCTTAAATCTGAATTGAAAGTTATTATAATTCTGTTGATAGCAGCATGGTAGCTGAATTTTAGAAATAAGAGAACATAGAAATGAAATTTTTTTGGCCTGTGAGGAAAACAAGCCTTTTCAGACCATGTATAGGGTGTAAGCACAGAACTGCATAGTAAAAAGGAGAGTTCTTTGGATAAGTGATCTTGAGTTAGAGACCACCTTAACACTCAGACATCATCAGGGCAATAGCTGCAGTTAACTGATTATATGTCTAGATGTGTGTAATCTTATGGTAAGGTGTTTTAATAAGTGATTTTTAGAATTTTCCTGTGTTGTTGACCTATGTGATAATCATTGGCATGCATTTTTCAATGGGATTGAAGCAAATACCCTTGCAGAAAGATGGTAGATCACTTTGCAATGATTGTATCTCAGTTCTCTTTACAGAAGTGTGAAAGGAAATCAGTCTGAAATGAATCTATTTGATACTAGAGTCCTGTAATGAAAGTGGAAAAGAGAGAGGGTTTTTTTTTTTCTTTCTGAGTGAATATTAACAGAAATTATAGTGTGTTAAAAAGTAACTAATTTTTTTTAGTCAGTTCTAAACAGAAGACAGGTTTTAAGTGTCTGTTCAAGATCAGGGTAGGCTCAGAAATCCTAATTTTTAAATGTAATTACACACTGGGAGGAGAGAGAAGAGATTTATTCTACTTAGACTGCTAATATTAGGCCAAGATTGGCCACATGGACCATGTCTGTGGCCTTATGATCCTGCTGAGAAAGTGAAAGACCTGGTGGGGCAGAAAGGAGCCAGATGTGGGAAGAGTATCTTGCTGTACTTGATGTATCCAAAACACCAGTTAAGATGAGGTACACGAGAATTGTATATTGGTATTAAACTGGTAAATGTATCCCTTTAGAAAGTACTGGCTTATGTAATGAGAGTGGTTTGGTGGGTTTTTTTTGTGTGTGTGTGTGGGGGGGGTTGTTGTTTGTTTTGTTGGTGGTTTTGGTTTTTTGTGGGGTTTGTTTGTTTGTTTGTTGTTTTGTTTTGTAGGGGTTTTTTGGGTTTGTTTTTTTGTGTGTGTGTTGGGGTTTTTTTGGTTAGTTTTTTGGTTGCTTATCCATTCTACTTGGCTTTGGGCTATATAGGTTATGTCCAAGCATCAAAGCAAGACAAGAAGTTCATGGCTTGTGCTCCAGATTACTCCTACGCTGCTCTTTGCGAGTGTCTGCGACGAGTTTTCATCTATCGCCAGCCAACTCCTCTGGCCACAGTCCTCTACAACAGGAAGGAAGGAAGACAAGTAGGACAGGTTGCTAAGCAGCTGGTAGCAACCCTGGAAGCCAGTGATCCTATCTTAGGCTTTCAAGCTACGAGTGAGAGATTATTTGTTCTCACAACAAAAACCTTGTTTTTAATAAAGGTGAACTCTGGAAATTAATTATTCAGTGTGCTCTGCTCTAGTTTGTGTTAAGAATTTGTTACAGACATGAAGAGGTAGACAATCTGACAAGTTCACTACAATTTGCTGAAAATCAAAAAGGGGATGTTTTACAGGAGAATCAAATTTCTTCATTGGAATTTTTCTGTAAGAAAGTGAGAGTGTTTTGACTTTGCTGCCATGGAAGTAAGCTTTTTCAGAGCTCTGGGAAAATGTCTTCTGCATTAACATCTTTGTCAGAATAATTGTCACATGCTGCTATTGCATAGGCGAATAGATTTATGCATTGCTTTTTTCAAGTGACTTTATTTGCTATACTTCTGAGTTTTGAGAATTCACTACTGTTTTTAAATTCCACTGTTTACCTGTGAAAAAAGTAGCCAGATAAAGAGTTACAAGCATATGATGTGCAAAGTAGAATGTATCATAAAGAAAAAAAATCTCCAATTCAGATACTGTTGACCAAAAAACTGATTTAACATTCAGTAGTTTTGAATGAAATGTGAGTGAAATGAGTGGGGTATTATGTTTCTTATACAGGTAATTAAATGGAGCAGTTTTACTGTTTGTGCACATTTTGAATTGTTGGTTTGGGACTTATTTATACTTGCAGTAAAATCTGTTCACATTTCTAAAATACGTTTAGTAGCTTTTTCCAAAAGCAAAGTAAGGGTCACTGTATAGCTGGAAATTGTACCTCCAGTGCTGGTAGCTAAGGTCTTGTCATACTCTCAGTTGTGCCATCTTTGTTTGACTTTATACTTCATTTCAAGTGACTCATTTACAATGAGAAAATGTAACAGACAGAAAAAGCACCAGTATTATAACCTGGGATGGGATACTCAGAGGTGCTGCTTGTGCCTCAGATGCCACTGTAAATGCTGCAGTCACTTAACTGTTCTGTCTTTGATGCCTAAGTCAAAACACGGTATATTTGCAATGTAAGCGTACTCTGGCCAGTGAGGATGCTTTGGTTTAACAAACTGGTATGGTTGAGTTGAATAGTTGTATCTGAAGACTTCTGTTTCTTATTTTAAATTGGCATTGTCAGTACATTTAAACCAAAGAGTTAGTTGTGACAGCTCCACCCAGGGTTGGGCTATTCATAGCTGGCTTACAAATCTATAGCAAAGAATTCCTAATATGTTGTGTACTGGCAGGAAAGCTGCTGTCATCCGCGATACCAAAGTACTGAGACACAACTACAGGCAGCCTTTTAGTTTGTGTCTCCCTACCAGTATCATTTCAGAACTCTGTAAGAATCTATTGAGGCAAGAATAAGGGTTTCTTTCATTGTGATTGTTTTGACTCTCCTGTAAATTCTCCAGATTTGTATCAGTGAACTGATTAAATAACAAGAGGGAGGCAAGTAGCTGTGGCTTGCAAGAACCCTCCAAATGCAGAAGCTTTTCAAGGAATCTGATTTTCCTTCTCCCCATAGCAGGATTATATCGTATATTCAATATTGCAAAGCTTTTCTTTACTTTTACTTGAGTAAGTTAAGACAGAATGGGTTTGTAAATCTCTTTTCATTCCTTCCTTTTAAAACTGTCTTGAAAATGCTTTTTGGAAAGGCACAGTGAATGTATTACCATTGCATGACTGTTATGCATCTAAATTTTATTTGTTGGCCAATAATGTCAAACAAGGTGGTAGAATTCCTGTAGAGGTCCTTTAGAAAAAATTATGTAGCTTATTACTTTGCAGCATAAATTAAGTTCTTTTAGATGTATATGAATATTACTTGGTAACCTGAGGTTTAACCTTTGGGGACACAGAGTTAAGAATGTGATATTTGGGAAATGGAGGAATGAAAGAGAAAAGGAATCATACTCAATATGCCTTTGTCACCTCTGGTCTAATGCAGGTAGTTCAATATGATGAGAATTTCAGCTGTTCTTTGTCAAATTCTTCTTGCTGTGAGTTACGTGTTTGGAAACATGCTCTGCTGTCTCCTGCAACAGAGGAAACTAAGTCAAGTAAAATGGTTATCTCTTCAGAGGCATTACAATATGCAATGACTAGAGCTCACATTCCAAATGTTTGTCTATTTCAAGGGAGTTCTTGTTTGCATCTGAAAATAACTGAACACAGGGAAAAGGTTCATCTCTTTTCCATGTTACTCATCTGTTTGTAATCATGGTTCCCAGGAACAATGTATAAAGTAGTCTCTCATTTTGCTTCTATGAGAGTCAAGAATATTTCATTATTTAAATTATTTTTTGCCTTGAGGAACCTTGAGTGCTGTTGCACAGCAAGCTACTATGCACCTGAGGCGGGGCAATGCCAAGCACAAAAGCAGGCTGGGCAGAGAATGGGTTGAGAGCAGCCCTGGAGAAAAGGACTTGGGGGTGCTGGTGGATGAGAGGATGGACATGGCCCAGCAATGTGCACTTGCAGCCCAGAAACCCAAACATGTCCTGGGTTGCTTCATGTGAAGCGTGGCCTGTAGGTCCAGAGAGGTGATTCTGCCCCTCTGCTCTGCTCTGGTGAGACCCCACCTGGAGAAATGCATCCAGCTCTGAGGATCCAACATAACAGACATGGACCTGTTGGAGCAAGTCCAGAGGAGGGACATGAAGATCATCAGAGGGCTGCAGCCCCTTGTCTGTGACAACAGGGCTGAGAGCGTTGTGGTTGTTCAGCTTGGGAAAGAGAAGTGTCTGGGAGACCTTAGAGCAGCCTGCTGGTACATAAAGGGGCCTGCAAGAGCGTTGGAGACGGGTTTTGGACAAGGGCATGTAGTGGTAGGGCAAGGGATAACAGCTTTGAGCAGAAATAGAGTAGGTTTAGGTTAGATACTGGAGGAAATTTTTACTGTGTGAGTGGTGAGGCTCTGGACAAAGTTGCCCAGAGAAATTGTGGATGCCCTGTTCCTCAAAGTTCAGCCCCAGACTGGATGGGGCTTTGAGCAACCTGGCCTAGGGCAAGGTGTCCTGACACATTCATGGGGAGCCAGGTATTATAAACTCCTTGCAGGTGCAAGGGTTTGGCTAGCAGCCCCAGAATGGCTTAAAATATTAGCAAGATGGCACCATCAGAGGTGTTTGAAAAGCAAAAATGTTTTAATTAAGATGAAAACAAACCATACAGGAAAAAAAGCTGTGCCAGATGCAAAGAGAATCCTTGCACCTGTTACAACGCCCTGAAAGTGCACTGAAAGTCTTTGTGCACTCTCTTAAGCAATGAGTAAAGTGGGATTCTTGGCATCCTGCCCAATAGAAATAGTAACAGGGTTTTGAGGCACAGCTCCAAGGATCCAACAGGTGTCTTTGTGCTGGAACATGGCCAAATAAGGTGTGGAACTCTCTGGTTTTTACCTTATAAGTGAAACAAAAAATGAAACCTAAATCCTTTCCTAAAATGGAAACCCCTGCTACTGTGGGGGTGCAGCCCCCACCATGTGAGGTACATGCCTACAGTGTCCCTGCCCATGGCAGTGGAGTTGAAATTATGATCTTTGAGGTCGCTTTCCAACCATTCTATAATAATTAAATGGCTGCAAGCCACTAGGAGACACTCCCTATCAGCATTTCCATTTCTGTATTGAATTACTCTTAAGGCTTATTTGTTCAGTATATCCTAAATAGACTTATACAAAGTATAAAATGTGGATATTTAGAAGAGCTGGTTTTCTGACAACCATGCTTCAGTTTTCTAGGATTTTGTTTCTTGAAATCTTACTTTTTCATACAGTTCTTCCTGAGAGGTCCCAGTCACAATCTATTTACAGAATTTCTGAGAAAATATTTGACTATTACAGGCTTACTTGGCTGTTACTGCATTATTTGATTTTAGTATTCTTTTCCAGTGCTTTCCTTGACTGCATGTTTGGAATGCATAATGTATTCTTCTACAAGTTTAAATAAATAGAAAAAATCTTAAAACTTTAAACATATTTTAAAGGATTTATATTAATTTCAAATGTGTAGCCTTCATATGCTACTGAAATAAAATAAATTTAAAAAATAGAAGTAAGAAATTCCTTATATTAAAACTTGTGTTAAAGAGTTTTCTGCTAGGGCAAAGTTCTAGCAGGTATCTGCACTGCAGGGCCGAGGCTGTTGCCAAGACATGCACTCTTGCACTTATGTCTCTGAAATCCCCTGTACAGCCTTGCTAATGTTCCATTTCTGCCAACACACAAATTTACAGAGGTAGAGACTGGAGGGGGTTGATAAGTATTCAGGTGTATTCTTGTGTTAATGTGCTCAGTGTGCCTCTGATTCTGTGTCTTCTTTATGTTCAAAACCCAGTGATATGGACAAGCCCTTCCTTCCTCTCCTCCTACCTTGACCTTTTTGAAGGAAAATGAAGGAAAAGAGGAAGGCTTTGGTCTGTATGTCTGTCCTTAGTCAAAAAGTGGTTCTTCATTAATGAAGCAACAGATCCCATGAGAGTAAAGCTTATATTTTATTTCCGTTTTTTGTGCTTTATTTCAATAAAGAGCCATTAGAACTTTTTAATTTCCTTGCCTTCTGTAATTTATGTTTTCTGTTCTCATACAGATTAGATGAACTTGAAGCCTGCAGTCAATCACATATTAGCCATGTAATAAAAATTTGGGTTTAAAATTTTGTGCTGTCAGTCCAATGTGCCTTATTCCTGGAAATCTGGTGGCATTTGTTTCCTCTCCTCTCTAGGCAATACTTGTTCATTTGTGCTATGGATAAAAATCAGCAAGGCCTAAAGATAACTTGACATTGACGTAGAAGAGCCAAGCACAAAGCAAGCCTTTTCATCAAGACTATTGCAATAATTTCCAACTCAAGGTATAGTCAGTTTTTCTTAGAGAAGTGTTTGCTGGAGTAATAGTTTTTCCTTTGTAAAAGGTTTAAAGTCCTTCTGACTTTACACCACTTTCTTTACACCAAGATCTTTGTCAGGAAGTGGTAACTGGATATTAATTAAAATAGATCTAATTAACAGTTTCAGATGCAGACCTGGAAAATACTTGTCATAGTCTTTACCAATCTAATGCTCTATGCAAAATATCCTTTATAAACCATTCCAGTGCATTTATGCAATCTAATGTGAGTTGAAAGGAATTCTCAAAAAAAACCCACAGGAAAGCAAATTTTAAAAAATTTATCATCTTAGAGCGTGACTTTCATTATGTTGTGATAAGTATATACTTTCTAATAGTGTATTCCAATAATACATTTCTTAATGTATTAGTTATATGCTGAATGTGCAGGACTTGTGTGTGTATGTAGCTTTGTATTTTCATCTGTAAATGCACACACCTGTATGAATTCATACGGCCTTAAGGTACTGGGGAGGGTGGAGTGGCTTTTGGAGAGGAGAATCTTTTAACTTTACTGACACCGAAGCTTGGATTCTTTATTAACATGTTCAGGATTCTGCCATACATGTGTTGTAATGTCATGATAACTGCTTCATGTGAAAACATCAGTCGTGAATCCTGTGGTGGTTTCCTCTGCTGAGGATTAAATATGAGATATCTCAGTATTTCATTTTACCCAAACTTAAATAGCTTAGAGGCCAAGTATTGAGTAAATGCCTCAAGCTGGCAGAATTGATGCAGAAGTAATAAGCATTTATTTTTATCAGAACAAGTAATGTTTAGAGGGAAAAGAAAGCCCACTGAATACTAATTCAGTCACTGAAATTGCAGCTGATTGGCCTTTAATGATTTTTTTCTTCGAAGTTACTCATTCTCTCTCTTGCATGTGTCCCCTCTAATAACTGTAGAGTACCTTATGGTAATTTAAGGTTGAGCAATTTATGGGAATTTTCTGAGTAACTTCATTATGCTTGCATATGTGGTATCTAAAATATGGGTATGAGGTACAAGATGGATACACCCACTCATAAAGAGACTGGGAACTCAGGCTCTTGATTTGATCAAGGGCTGGCGAACATCTGAGCAAAAATAAAAATGGATGGTTTGAAGACATTTTCATGAGTTGCAATTTCATATTCTAAAAAGAGTAAAAATGTGGGAATTTGTGCAGAATCATTATAGAATCATAGAATGGTATGGGTTAGAAAGGACCTTAAGGATCATCTAGTTACAACACTCCTGCCATGAGCAGGGGCACATTTCACTAGACCAGGTTGCTCAGAGTTCTATCCAACCTGCCTTGGACAATTCCAGCAGTGGAACATCCACAGCTTCTCTGGGCAATCTGTTCCAGTGCCTCACCATCCTCACAGTAGAGAATTTCTTAATATCTAATCTAAACCTGCCTCTTTCAGTTTAATATCCTTACCCCTTGCCCTAATCACTGCATGTCCTTGTCCAAAGTACCTCTCCAGCTCTCACAGGCTTCCTTTAGGTACTGGAAGGTGCTCTAAGGTCTCCCTGGAGCCCTCTCTGGGCTGAACACTCTCTGCTTGTCTTCACAGTAGAATAAACTTGCTTAGGCAAGATAAAACATACACAGGCTCCCTTCTAAAATCTAGGGATATATGCAATACCCTATAAAAGCAGATGGATCAATCAGAAAGAGAACTTGTTGGTTACCGAGACCTCTTCTGTTGTCATTTCCTTTGCATGTGGTAAGATATCAGTAAAACTGCCTGGATGTTGGTGTGATGGGAGTCACTCCTTTTCTCCTGTTTTTTTCATGGTGTAGCTCCAGTGGTTGCTGCTGTCTGAAAAATTCAGTTAATAGTCCTATAATGTATAGTTAATAATTATGTTAACTATAGAAATAACGAGATATATATATATAAAACCATAATGATATATATAATTATAGTTACATAATATAGAGTTAATAGTTATAAGCTATAAGAATTGGCTGCTGTTAGCAACAAATTTCTGAGCCTCTTTGCATCCAATATGACATATGATAAAATCTGCCTTTTCAAAACCAAACCCAAACAACCCCCAAACAAACCAACCAAACAAACAAAAACAACAACAACAAAGAAATGCACAAATGTTTTCCTGTGCTATAAAGAAAGGTGCAATATCCTCAAAGTTTAAACCTCATGTCTCAATGCCGTGGGGACAGCAGGATATTTGTCACTGATTCAGTTGTGTTTTAGGGACAAATTAGCATGCAACTTGGTTAGGCTGCCAGCTGTTCCCTTAGGAAGTGGGAAAAGCGAAGTTAGGTTATTTTAATAGGTTCACTGTGTCTGTTTGCAAAGCTGCACTCTCTGGGGTCTGTATAATTCAACATACTGGAAGGTTCAGGTGCCCAAACAGGGAGCTGTGAGCACATTTCACTGTGTGAACCCATCTGATGTAGCTACATGGCTTGGTGCTCTTACTCAGTTACCTGCTGTCTCGAATTATTTTCCATTGTCTGTTTTATTTGATAACAGAAATAAATGAACTTGCTGACTGTCTGCAGTATCTGCTGTGGAAGGAAAGAGCACACAGTAGATTGTTGAAGATATATTTCTGTATCTCATGTGACTTACACCATGACAAATCAGTTACATGGTTTTGACTTCAAGTTGATTAATGTTTACAATTAATGTATTCCCACAACTCACATTTTCTTGTGGAATTATTCACAGATTTGTAAGCAAACATGAGAACATTTATTCAGAACTGGAGATAATTAGCACTTCTCTGTAAGTTTTCAGTTGGTTATTCTGCCTCCATTATATGAAATAAATTTCTTGAAACCTATAAGAACTAGTTCATGTTGCATTCTTAAGTGAGACTAAGAAAGTGGAGCTTTGCCTCCTAAGTACTGGCAGTGGTCAAAGTCCACAAGGCCAGAGAGGACTAAGGAGAACTTCATGGTGCTTTAAAAGCATCCTTTTAAAAGCAACCTACCAATGCAAAGGGAGTGCAGATGCTAAACTCCCAGCACTTCTGGATACTTCCTGGGTTCAGCAGCCCTCGTTGTTCCAAAGCAAGATTATAGCCTAGGAAGAAGCGTGCTGCAGAACCCAACCCCTCCTGCTTTACAGCTCTGCAGAGATTCTGACTGTGTGAATTAAAACAATAATGTGTTTGTACCAGTGATGTCCAGCTGTGTCCATGCCCACAGCACATTTCTCTGAAATGTGTGTGGTTGGATGTGGGATATAAAACATAAAAAAAGTGGTCAGGCCGAAGCTCAATCTGTCCATCGTTTATTTCCCTTAAACAACTGCTTTTGGGTGGGGGAGAGAATTAGGAACAAAGAAGTAAAATGTGTGGATTAAGATTAAAATGGGTTAATAATACAGAAACTGAAGAGAAAATTAATAATATTAGTAATAATAACAACAACAACGTGTTGTTTTGTTGTCATTGTACAGAACAAGTGATGCAAAATGTAATTGCTCACCACTCACTGACCAGTGCCCAACCAGTTCCTGAGCAGTGGTGCTCTGCCAGATTTCCCCCTGATTTATATGCTGAGCATGACGTGACACCATATGATAGGAAATATTCTTTTGGCCATTTGGGGTCAGCTGTCCCAGCTGTGTCTCCTCACAGCTTTTTGTGCACCCCCAGCCTCCTTAGTGTCAGGACAGGGTGAGAAGCTGAAAAGTTCTTGCTTTAGTGTCAGCACTGCTCATCAGCAACTGATACATCAGTGTGTTATTAAAATTATTATCATCCTAAATCCAAACCACAGCACAAACAACTAGGAAGAAAATTAACTCTATTACAGCCAAAAGCAGGACAATGGCAAAACTGAGCCTTGCTGGGCTTCAGGCAATGGCTCTGCATCCCAGGCACACCCAGGCGGTGGTGTGTCCTTGAACAGCCCAGAGGGAAATGCTGATCTGCCCACTGGGGGAAGGATTTCCCCATCTATGTGTACAGGTAAACTCCAAACTTGTTTCCAGGGGTGGGGGAGTGAAGGCTAAAAGGTGGGAATGGGTTTGAAGAGTTGTAAGAAAATGAGTTTAAAGGCATCATGATAGGAATGAGCAGGTCTGGTCCAAAGGGTTTCTGTGAGAGACAGGGCAGTTTTTTGAGCCATGGCTAAGCTGTGTTGCTTTAATGTCCCTTTTGAGCCAGCTTTCACTTCCTTCTCTATTTTAGTGGTGGAAACTTTTGTGCCTTTAGCTGTGGTGTGGGTTAGAATTCCTGTGATTACAGCACAGAACCCAGATTCAGGGAAATTCTGCAAAAGCCAGACCAAGAAAGCGACATTGTCTTTTAAGCTTTTTTAAATTTTTCCCATTAAAATTGAATAGAAGCAGGGTATATGATTACTGCCAACTGAGAAAATTATTCAGCGGAAGACAAGGGTGTATTTTAAATAAATTGAATATCATATGTGCTTATATGCATGCAAATGTGCATGGAAGATGAGGAGAGAAGAGAACCATATGGCCGTGGGTTACAAATGGCTCTACTGCTCAGGGAAATTCATAACTGAGCTTTGATATATATGAGCCTGCTGGGGCTCAGATGTTCTCATGTTGGTGCTTTAAGAAACCAGCTGAATCAATAAACATTTGAAAAACAAAACACCCAGCCAGGATCCAGCTTAAAAATTCAGAAAAGATACCCTTAAAAAGGACTTAGAAAAAAGGCTGGGGCTTCTGCTAAGACTGAAATACACATAAGATTAAAATGAACTTGTTTATTTTTATATATTATGCTGTTCTGTAGCTACTGTACATACTAAGTATGTTTTCTGCTATTTATATGTTTTTTGTCCTAGCCTCTAAAAATATTTTATTT
Source organism: Hirundo rustica (assembly GCF_015227805.2). NCBI lineage: Eukaryota > Metazoa > Chordata > Aves > Passeriformes > Hirundinidae > Hirundo > Hirundo rustica. The sequence continues at coordinate 17,730,562 of NC_053450.1, forward strand.
ACATCAATATTAACTTATTTAATTACTGAATCAGAGTAATTAAAAGAATGCTTTAGCAACACCAATCACTTTTAGTCAAAATACAGGATTTCCACCTTCATTAAAAAAAAGATAAAATTTTGTATACAAGATTCCTTTCCTCTGTGTCTTTGTCAGGAGACCAAACATTTATCAGGAAAGACGTGCACTGGAAACTGGACAAAGATAAATTCTCCACAGCAGAACATAAATAGCCCAGCAGATCTTCCCAGTAGTGGTTTCTTTGCACTTGGGCTGAGATTTTGCAAGGCCTATATGCCCTAACTCACATGAGTGGGACTACCTAATGTTGTGCTTTCCTAGGAAAGAAAAGCAACAGGCATGGTAAAACAGTGACAGTGCATCAGACTGTGTGGATTTACTGTGAAGGAATATTAAAAATCACATCATATTCATGTGAGACTGGAGAGTGGTATTGCTAAACTTACAAGATGTAATCAGATGTTAACAGACAACCAGCAGCATTCAATGTCTCCAGTAACCTGAAGACCAAGCCATGAGCGGCTTTTCCAGGGGAGTGGCTATTGGAAGTGGTGTCAAAGGCTTTTCTAAAGTCCAGGCAGACAAAATCCACAGCCTTTCCCTCACCCACCGAGCAGGTCATCTTGTCATAGGAGATGAGGTTAACCAAGCAGGACCTGCCTCTCACAAACACACCCTGGCTGAGTGTGATCCCCTGCTTGTTCTGTTGTGCCCTGTGATGGTGTGCCTACTCAGATGATCTGCTCCATGACTTTCCCTGGCACTGAGCTCAGGCTGACAGGCCTGTAGTTCCCTGGATCCTCTTTCCCACCCTTTTTGTCCCTGGCTGTCACACTTGCTGACCTCTAGCCAGCTGGGACCCCCTGGATTATTCAGGATTGCTGGTAAATGATGGAGAGCGGCTTGCTGAGCCTCTCTGCCAGCTCCAATTTGGCCTGGATAGACTTGTGTCTAAGTGGTGAACATGAAGAATGTGCTCCTGTCTGAACACATTGCTCAAACCCATTGCTGATGTAAGGTCAATAACTTGTCCTCACAAGCATTTTTTATGTATGTACATCATCTGGCATTTTAATGTTTTTGTTTCTCTTGGAGAGAGGATAGGGGATGCATTTATCTTTAGATGAAAGAACTGTATATATCCATTCTGACTTCCCTTTTTACCTGTATTCTTTTACATGAAGTTCTGACTTGTCCTGTTTGCAAAGATGTACTCTGTGGTCAGATGACATCTCCTGTTTTTCTTGTTTTGTTTTTTGGCATTTTTAAATTTATTTGTATGTTTTAAATCACTTTTTTTACCATTCCAGCTGCTTGGTAACGTGTGGCAGGCTGAGGAGTTCCTAGCCAGGCTGAGTATCACAGCATGGGTTTATACAGCCTTCTGAATTTCACTGTAATCAAGAGAGAAAAATGTGTCTGGCTTCACCTGAAAGGCAGCCACATATTGTAAATCATCAAACAGGGACTGCAGTGGATTTGGGGGGAAACCCCACAAAAGGTGATGTCCTCAAAATTCAAGGTCCTTTGGTCAGTCATTAAAAATCTGAGTGTGAGTAGAGATACTGAAACAGGTTCTTTGTTGCTTCAACTTTGATTTTTTTGCCCATGACATTACTAGACAGATTAATTTTTTGAGCTGCTTTGTTGACACTGAATCCCAGGAACTTACGATCCCAGTGATTTCCTCAATGAACTAAAGACTCAAACTCCATTAGAAATCTTCAGGATAAGAGTGTGAAAACACAGGCCCAGATTCAATATGGGTAGAAAGCTCTTGCTTGTAAAGATAGGACATAAGTTATCAACTACTTGGTTCAATTCTTATTTCCCATTCTCTCTTATATCTCCATTCTTATTCTTTTTGTTGCTGGCGATTTTTTCTAGCTTTCATTTGCATGCCAGAAGGTAAATATTGGCAAGTCCAGACTTTCACAGCATCAGCTGTTTTAGATCCATGTATTTATAAAGTACTCTGTGCACCTAGCTCCCTCCTATACAAATAGAAAGGATTTAGCTACCACTTATTGAGGATTAATACTTAGGATTAATTATATTTTCACACTGCTTTGCAATTGGCTGCCTAAACTAGAGGATTTAGTGATTCCTATGTATATAGAGCCATTTATTTATGGTGCTTGCTGATAAACATGAAATTGGTGCCTTGCTTGGCACAGCTTGTTTGTTTCTTCTCATTTTAAGGTTTCAAACACCGGTATATGAAACTGTGACAGGTTTTCTCTGCTGGCAGGGGTGGCTCAGGTGGCACCTGCTTGGCCACAGCTCTCATGTTAAATTGTATTGTGATGGGTTTTCCCTTGGGCTCAAATGCTATTGATGCAGGGTAAAAATGTGATCCCAAAGTAAAATGCTAAATCTTGATTTTTTTTTCAATTTGCTCTGGTGTTGACTGAGATGAGCAGTGTGTAAGCGCTTGTGAGCTGGAGAAATGGGTGCATGAGTTGCCTTTTCCCTGGCATCTGCTGGCTCAGTCACACCTAACACAGGGTCATATCCCAGGTTACAGCACTTTGCAGCTGCTAGAGTTTCTCCTTCCTGGAGAGGATTCCGACTTGCTCACTTAAAGACACACAGCCTTTCTAGGATGAGGCCAAAGGAGCACTAAGGAACTGGCTATGGGTCAGCACTGTTAACAGATGAGTTCTGGAGTTCATCTCTACAGCTGTATATGAAAGAAAGAGGAAGGGCTGTTTGACAAAAGCCAAGAGAGATAAAGCTTTCTGCTTTCTCAATAAATTACATTTTAAAAGGTCTTTGATTTAAAGTATTAAGCATTTCTTAGTCAAGGAGTTGTTCTTGTGGAGAATACCCGAATCCACCATAAATGAAGTTGTGCTAAAATTTATGCTATGAGTGGAGGTAGAACTTTCATCCCACCTGGTTCTCCTGATGGAGTTTAGGTGTTTCTTTATGATTGCTCCTCAGTTAAGTAGCTGAAAAGAGATGGTGATATTTTCCTAGAAAGCCCTGAAAGCTCACAGCAAGGTTTTGTTGTGAGAGGAGTTAAAGAGCACATTTAGAACCTTTGGGGGTTTTTAGTATTTTTTTTTTTTTAATCTGAAAATGCAGTTATTCTGGAAAGCTCTCCTTTTCAGTGTGCAGTTCTCCCTGCATGGATTCTGACCTGTCCCTGCTGCTGTTTGCTGCAGAGCCAGGGAAGTTCCTCCCAGCTCTGTCCTGTCCTCTGAGACCCTCACTCAGCGACCACAAGGTGTGCATTCATTCCAAGGGATAATTCTCTGGTAGGAGAGAATTTTTCCTTTTCTGCTGCCAGAACAGAACAAAATATTTAAGACAGTCAAAACTGAGACGTCATTTTTGTCATCTTTCTATGCCTTTAGGGGCAGCAAGCCAGCCCATGAGAGATTGCTTTTGGTCTGCTTGCGGAGGTTTGTACCTGCAGTGGGCTCCTAGAAGGACTTGAGGGGAGAAGGAAAAAAAGATCAATCTGAACCTGAGAAGCACAAAAGAGAGATCCTTTATGTCCTAGAAGTATCACCTCTGTAGGAATAAACCTATTACCTTTCTTTCTGTGACACTTGGAGAGACTCTAGTTGACAGGGGTTTGTTTTCACTACATCAAAAAAGATGGATCTTGGCAACCTGGTTTATCCTCTCTCTTTTTTCATCTTTTTATCCACAGAAGGAAATTGATGTGCTTTCTGTGCTATGCTCAGGGACACCACAAAAGACTATGTCTAGCATGTTGCACATCAGCCATTCATTCCCTATGAGAGAAATCTTTTATCCTTTGATAGGCCATGGCATTCAAGTGCCATTAACAATTGTTACTCGCTGAATTTTTGGAAGAGATATATTTTTTTCACAAAGTGTAAAGAATGCTCTCAGTTTGACTGTGCTCTCAACTAAATTTAAAAACATACATTCTTACTAAATTAAAAATTAGTTTAGTTTTTGCTTGGTATTCTACATTGATTGATTTCCACCCAGTTCAACAGTGATGTGAAGAACTCTACAAAGTTCTAAAAAGTTCTACAGAGAATTCATTCTGTAAATTTTACCAAAATAAAATACTGAGAAAAGAGTAATGCCTAGTAATTCCTAGTAATACCACAGCTGAGGCAAAGCTCTGACATCTTTAGTCAGAGCTGGTTTTCTTTTGCACCAGTGTCAGGAAGCCTCCCTAAAATTTCTATGAAACAGAATTGACTTCTCCATTCTTAACTAAACACTTAAATACACATAGATGTAATCTGTGTCCAATTTGGAGTCTGACTGAATTGCAGAGACAGCATGAAAGTGTGTAAGGATGGAAAGGACACCAGACTGCTGCACAGCATGGACCTGGAGGTGAGTTTTAAACAGGATGATGGTGAAGATTGGCTATAACTGGCCTTTCCAATCTGGCTGTCTGTGGAAATTTTAGAAACCTAACACTTGATGTGATATCCCTAGGCCCAGTCTTGCCCAGGAGTTGGATCTCCCTGCATGAAATGCGCTGTTTGTTGTTGGCACAGCAACACTGGGAGTGAATGCAGCCAGACAGGGACCTGCATGTGCTCTGTAGCACTGAGCACACATAATTTACATGGACAGAAGCACCATCATACAGATGGAATTCTGTTCCCCCTTCATCTGTGCTGGCACATCTGAAATGAAAGGGGATTTTCAGATGAGATTAGGACTAGAAAACAAGAGTATCTCTGCTTTAGTTAGTACTTGGCTAAATGTAGTGAAGAGGAACTGCAGCACCCAAGTACATATTGCTCATTTAGATGGATTGCCTTTGTTTTCTTAGAGAAAAGAGTGGGTTTGTTTGAGCTTCCTTTCAGCAGTGATGACAGGAAGACATCACAAATTACACTCCAAATTATCATGGCTAAAAATCTAGCTAATTATCTGGGTTTGAATTAATTAAACTTCTGTGTTTTCAAGTCCTGACCCAGATGCCTTTGTTGGGATTTTTCCCTTCCATGCTGCTCGTATGCGTTTCCTGTCACTTCATATCTGGATGTTGCATGGTTTCTCCTATAGGTCTTGGATGATGCATGGAACTGCATTGAAGGTTCCCTTCCCCACATACACCCACCCTGCCTGGTGACCCTGTTTTGTGTCTGAAGTGCTTGGAATTGAAAAGCACTTCCACAAGTACCAGGCACTGGTGACAAAAAAATTGCCAAGTCCTCCATTACTCTAATATTTACTGTGGCTGAAGCAGGTGCACCTAATTGTGTGGATTTATTTTTAATGTTTCCTAGCTAAAACAAATGAAATCTCTGAGACAGAAACTGTTTAAGAGATCTCTTAAACAGCTTTGATTACTTTGAAAAGCTGAACTTCCACTGGCAGAAAACAAATCCTAATTCAAAGCCTAGATACTTACAGGGCTCTTTAGTTGCTCTTCTCTAGCTTCACAGAGGATTCAAGCTGCTAATGCTAAAATATTTTGCAAATTCGGCCTTGAGTATCTCATTTTGCACAGGAAAATATTCCATTTTAATTATTCAACTTAACATGAAAGTATGTCTAGCTCTGAGCGATGAGGCAGTTTGCAGCTCTGATTAGCCACACAAACAAGAATTTTGCAGCTTTGATTACTCATCCAGTTAGGAATAGTCTAGTTTTAAACAGAAAGATTATATTTGCAGGAATCTTAGCAAATATTTTCTTTGAAAACAACTAACTTCTGTAAAGTCAAGGATATTCCTTGATCAATCCTCATGCTGATTTATTCAAGAAGTAGTGACAGCTGAAGGGAGGAAAAGGGGCTGGAAGTGGTACATGTTGTGATGGACTCTGGTATCTTTAATCTTTTCTGTTACCTTTATCCCTGGTTCACGTACTTGTCTCCTCACTTTGCAAGGTCTGAGCCACATTCTTGATATAAAATTCAGATTAAAAAATATTTCTTACCAATTTTTATTCTCCGATTTCATGTGGCATTACTAAAGGAGATACAACTAGTGCAATGTTGTGGTGTTCCTTGGTCCAACACCACAATTCTGAAATTACTCATCCTGAAAGGCAAATTCTGTGCTACACAGGTTTTCACTGCTTTCTTTCATTTCTATGACCAGCTGGATCAACAGAGTTGTTACTCTATGTATAAGTAATTAATACCCTATTTCAACCAACTGGAAAAAAAATATTTTTTTTGATCTATTTCTATTTATTGATGTGATTGATGGTAACAGATGTAGAAGCAGAAGGTGTTTTTGCCTCGTCCTTCCATTCCTGATCAGTAAAACATGACAGCGATTTTTAATTAATTCTAATTGATTTTCAATTAATTTCCTCAAGGGATGGACTATGAAAAATGACATTCTGAAGACTGGAGCAATGATGGAAAATTTCTCTTGGTAACGATCCCAAGACATTAAGAAGATTGGAACTTATAACTGAAAGAAGAATTTGTGTTCCAATACAACTGCCTCATCTGGCATCGGGAAAATTCTCCAAAAACTTGTTTCTTCAGTACCTTTGTACATCAGGGCTCCCCTCACTTACCCCGCACCGTGCAGACCTGTGTCAGTGCCTCAGCAGCAGACTGCCTGCAGCACAGGTCTGAGGGACAGGGGCAGCCTGGCCACTGCGGCCTTCCCTGTGGCTGATCCAGTCTGGGCTGAGCATGGATGCAGGGAGCCGCGTGGGCCTGTGCCTGGCTGCCAGGAGAGCCCCCAGCCCTGTCCTGGGGTGTGTCTGGTTCTGTCCCGCTCCGGGCGGGAGATGACCTCCGGCTAGCTCGGGTCAACACAGCCACAGATGGTCCCGGTTCGTTTCGGCTTCTCGGCTTAGCAGCTGGACCCCAAAAGTGTTGTTACAGCAACAGCAGCAGAAGAGAAAAGGCTGGCTCTCAGCTTAGCAGGTTAAAAGATGTTTATTAGCTCAAGAGCTGAGGAGCAGAGAGGCTCAGAGCTCCGAGCTGAGAGCTGAGCAGCTGAGAGAGTTTTTTCCTCCCTCCTGCCCCCTATAAGCGGGGGAGGGGTTCCAGGGAGAATAGAACAAGACAACAAATCAGGGGATTCAGGGGGTAACAAGGTGTGCCCACCCCCAAGCCTTGGACCACTAAAATCCAGAGCTAAAGGAATTCCCCCCAGGGGGCCTATCACCTGAAGCCTTCTCCCTGAGATTTCACAACCTGGGAGGGCTCCTCAAAGTGACAGACAGGCTGCCCCAGAGAGGGGGGTTGGGGCAGAGGGGATGTTACAAGTCAGGTGCGGAGTGGGAGGACTGACACAAAACACCTTATTATACAGACAACACAAAAGGGATACAGAATTGGGGATACAGTGAAATGAACCATAACATAAACTTCTTATAAAAACCTAATAAAACAGTTCTGCACCACCACACTGGGGGACATCAGGGACAGAACAGCACAGACAGGCAAGGGAGGGGATTGTCCTGCTCTGCTCTGCTCTGGGGCAGCCTCACCTCGAGTGCTGGGGGCAGCTTTGTGTGCCACAATATAAGGGAGATATTAAATGGTTGATATCCAAAAGAGAGTAACAAAGATGCTGAAGGGCCTTGAGGGGAAGCTCTGTGAGCAGCAGCTGAGGTCACTTGGTCTGTTCAACCAGGAGGAGACCTGAGGAGACCTCACTGCAGTTACAGCTTCCTCATGAGGGGAAGAAGAAGGGCAGGCACTGATTCCTGCTCTGTGGTGAGCAGTAACAGAACCCGAGGGAATGGCTTGAAGCTGTGTCAGGAGAAGTTTAGGTTGGATTTTAAAAAAGGTTCTTCACCCAGAGGGTGACTGGGCATTGGAACAGGCTCCCCAGGGAAGTGGTGGCAGCATCAAGCCTTGACAGAGTTCAATAAGTGTTTCAACAATATTCTTGGGCACATGGTTTGAGTCTTGGAGATGATCCTGGCAGACCCAGGAGTTTGACTCAATGATCTTTATGGGTTCCTTCCAGCTTAGCTTATTCCATGATTATGTGTTTATAAATGTGCTGTGCCTTCATCATGGGCACAGTCTCAGCCCCTCTCTGCCTGTGCTGTGGCAATAAGTGCAGCCAAGACCATGAGCTTCCCAGAAACTGTGATAACCAGGTTACAAAACATCAGAGGGGCACTCATGGAAATAATTGCTCAAAGAAATTTTTGCATGGGCATCCCCACAAAGACTCACAGATTCTTACAACCATGATGGAGATGGAGAGCACTGACTGCAGGATAATGCCTCTGTGATGTCCTCACTGATGCCAGAATTAAGAGGGTAGCATCTTTCATGCAAGTGAGGCACAGGATTTACCAGAGATATGTACCTGTCAGTGTGAGCCTTGTACAAAGTCAGTCTCTTAAAAGAGCAGCTCCACAAAGCAGAAAGAGAGAGAGCAGAAAGAACACTTGGATTGTGGGGACTTGTGCTAATTTTAATGTGTGCTAAGAGTTTCAATATTTTGTCTTAATGAACAAAGGAAACCAATGAAGTAAGAAATAAAACTTTGACTTCCTCCCAGCCAAAAACCATCAAATGAGATCTGCAGCATGAACAGCACAATTAGGGATAATAAATGGCCTAGAGCAAAAGGGAAAGGATGCATGAGATAGTATCCTTTGGGGGAAAAATAAAAAATCAATCCTTCCGAACAGATTAGAGAGAAAAATATCTTCACCCAGAAGTCTGGAGATTGAACCCAGACTGCAGAGTGTGCTGCAGAGCTCAGAGATTACCTGTTTTTCATTTCTCTTCCTGATGCCAATGTATGTGGATTACACCCACCATTAATAAACACGGTTTTAGTTGTTAGCCTTATGAGATACACATTCTAATTTTACATTTAGCTGCTTTGCTGATAGCAGCTGTCCTACATGTCCACGGTGTTCACTTGGGTTTACTGAGGGATATCCCTTCAAAGAGTGACTTTTGAGTATTGAAGCAGAAAGAATTAAAAGAATGTGTTTCCCATTTGGGGTATTTTTTGAGGCAGTCTTTTATTCCCCACTGTGCATTTAATATGCTCATGTAGACTTGCTGCTCCTGGCACAGTCTTAGAGATTAGATTTCTGAAATACTGACAGAAGTCCAGCTATTTTGCTGAAACCACAATCAGAAAAACCTGGCTTTAGGCAGCTCTCATTAAGTGGGAAAAGAAAATCCATTCCAGTGTCTTCTTATTTAAAAATAAATTTGTAATTAATTAGCCAGTGCTGTTCTGCAAAGCTTTTAAGCACACAGAGGTCACCAAGAGTATTTTTGTGTTTGATGAATTTGGTGGTGGAGTGAATTTTAATAGCACTTCAGCATAAAGTCAGTCTTCAAAACAGGCACTTACGAAACTGTAATTATTTGGGGCTGTAATAAGATGATAGTTACCTTCAACACTGTTTTTTAACCATGTCCAGTTGGTCTCTCTTTGCATCGAAATACTCATCTCTCTTGTCCTTTCATTAGCCTCTGGTGAACAACAACACAACCTTCAAACACTAAAAACCACTTTTTCTGTGAAAAACTTAATTCCATATTATAGTGAAGTTCATTTTCTTATTTTTATTTATAATAGAAGAATAATACTTTAGGGAGAAGTAGTATCTTTTACCTCCTATCCTGTCATTCCAGGCAGGGGACAGTGCACAAGTCAGTTTTAGATCTGGATGTGAAGGATGAACAAGCTAGCAGAGAACAAAAAACTACTCTGAGTTTACCTTTGTTATGGAGACTGGGGGGGAACCTTTGGAGAAGGGGAGTCATAAATAAAGGGTTGTAAGGTCCATTGGTTCCCGTGAGGTAGCGTGGCTGTGCCCATGCTAACTCAGAGTAGACCACCATCTGCCTGCCAGCTCCAGACCCAAGGGGCCCCACATGGGCTGTGTCTGTACCATATCCACTCCTTCAGAGCGTGCCAACACCCCAAGTGCTTATTGGGAATATAGCCAGGCCAGGCTAGCTCCCTGGGAGGGAGGCACTTTGCTGGGGACTAGATGTGCTCCAGGGGCTGAACAACATCTCCACAGTGTCGGTGGCAGCAGCACAGTGCCCAGCCTGAGCTGCTGCTTCATTCACGGCTATTCGCTAGGGGCAAATATCACCTTCAGAATAGTATTCCTTAGCACCAAAATATTTATTTTAAGAAGTCATAATTGAAGTAGCCTATTGAACTTCAGCCTGACAGTCCAGAATATCATAGCACTGGGGAAAAGAAACTAGATTTTGTAATTTAGAAAAACGCAGTCTTATTATGCAAGCTCAGTCCGTGGCCCCTTATGTTTTCTAGTACATCAGACACAACATTCTCCTTCAAGCATCTTGTCACGCACTATTTTAGTGTAACAGCAACAGCTTGTGAAGTTTCTTTGATGTGCAACTTGTTACTAGACATGATCTCTAAAAAATTACACTAACCTGTTCTCACTGCAGTAGACATGGCCATCTGCCTCTCCCACACACCCACTGTACCCTCTCACAGCCTTGTTCACTCTTTTAATTGTTCTGCATAAACAGGGTAGGATACAATGCAGCACTTTAAAATGTCATGTTTACATTATAAAGACGTTCAATTTCTGAAGATGCTTCCTCTCATCAGAGCTGTCATCTCCTATTTCCTTCCTAGATGTTTCCTATGTGCTAAATAGCTTATTGACCCTTTGTAATTTCTGTTCATTGTTCTCCTGAATGACAATGTCTGCCTGAACATAATACAGCCTGCTTTTCAAGATACCCCAGGTCTTTCCATGATTACCTTCTAAATGTGCTTTTCTGTATTTCATACATAAGTCAGTGGCATATGAGACAAATCTGTTATCCCAATTTGCTGTCTGTACTTTCCCCAGACACTGGGAGCTGCATCGTGTTATTGTTTGCTTTCTTTCATACAGTTACTGTCTAGAAGTTGAAAGAAAAACCTGTTTGTGATCAACAGGGATTTGATCCATTGTTACAGGACCTCTTTCTGCTGTGGCGCTGACAACAGAGTTGCATAATTACATTCTGAAATTAATATAATTGAGCTTATATTGGGTATGCCCATCACAGATAGAGCTCATCTCAAAAATCATACTTGTTAGATGGGTGACAATTATTTTAGACAATACCTGTTTTCTGTGCTTTATTTTTTTTTTAGAAGCTATGAGTTAAGTGAAGATTTTGGGTAAAAGTCTGTTACTATAATCTTATTTTCATTATTCCATATTTGTATATATTCAAGCTACAGGATATAAACACAAAATAGAAGTTTATCATATGAGATCGTTATTATTTTCCATAGTTTCTTGTACTTTGTTTTCTGTCCCATGCTTTGGCCTTGGCAGACCAGACGCTTTTCTCTTCTGCCTGTTTGGATCCAAAATGTGTGCAGGGCAGAAATACCTCTCTGGTGGAATACTGTGCACTCAGGCTGCAGCTCTCTCAGCACAGATGCAACTCTGTTTTCCTTTAATTTTTCCCCACTGAAATCAAGTGCTGATAGTGACCCCAAATGCCAGCATAATCCTGAAGAGGCTTGAGGAGCTCTGATGAAGGAGGGGTGTCCATCTGGCAGGTGTTATAGGTGTTGGTCAGCGCTGCCCTGGTGCATTTCTGCAGAGTGTTGGGTGTTGTATCATATCACAATATTGCTTTTGGAAACAGCATCCAGTGCTAGGTGTAAGCACACGTATTTCAGGAGGGAAGCTCAGTGAGTTGGAGTTCTACATGGCTGAAGGATGCTGAGCCCCTCTGGGCCCTGCTTCGGGCTGAGGCTCTGCCAGACCAGTGCCCTGCCCCATGAGCGTTTCCTCCCCACCTGCAGCCCAGCGCTCTCAGCTGAGACCAGGATGTGCCCTCTGCAGTGTCCTGCTTAACTCTATACATCAAACCATCAATAAGAGCCCAAATATTATAAACTTCATAGAAACTTCATCAAAACAAGCAGAAAACTCAACTCTTTCACTTGCAGTAAGAGAGAAATGAAGGAGGAATAGGACAATTCTGCATGTTCACCAAACAAATAGCTCATCTTAGTGGTAGAAAATTAAAAGTTGATACAATCTAGAGCTGTTAGGGAAAGCTGAAAAAGTGAAATTTGTAGGGAGGAACTTAAGCTTGACTTGATAATGTCTCTGAGACATCTACTCCAGTGTTTGACCACACTCACAGTAAAAGGCTTTTTCCTAATGCTTAAGTGGAATTTGCTATACTTCAATCTGTGCCCACTGCCTCCTGCCCTGTCACTGAGCATCACTGAAAAGAGCCTTGGAGCTTCTCTCTATCAAGTATTTATACATGCTGATAAGATTCCCTGAACCTGCTCTTCTCCAGGTTGAAAAATCCCACCTCTCTCAGCCTCTTCTCATGTCAGATGCTACCGTTCCTTCACCACCTCTGTGGACCTGTGCCAGACTCATCCCAGCATGTCCATGTCTCTCAGGTACTGAGAGGCCCCAGCAGAGTATCCCAGATGTATTTCCCCAGGGTTGAGCAGCGGGGAATGATCACCTTCCTTGGCCTGCTGGCAATGTTCTGTCTCATATAGCCCAGGAGGCTCCTGGCTGTCTTTGCTGCAGGTTGTTTTTGCTGCCTTGTGGTCACTGTGTTCACCAGGATCCACAGTGCCTCATGTCCCCAGAGCTGCTCTGAGGTCAGCCCCCACCACCTACCAGTGTATGGGGTTATCCAGCCCCTTGGAGACAATTTGGGTTGGGTACAAGTGAAAAAATTAAGAAACCTACTACCTGAGGTTCACAAAAGTCAGCAAGACCTGACTGGAGATTGAGCCCTCTGTCTTTATGACTAGTGGTAGAGCATTTACCTAAGAAATGAGAGGCATGAATCGGGCTTTAGTCTAGCTCTATGAAGTTTAGCCTTTCTGTATATCCTGATCCTCAGGAGACTGAGTTTCCTATACATTACCTTGAGGAAAATCAGAGCAGATCAAGGAATTCCACTCATCCTCTTGAGGCTGGGTTCAAGCACAAGTGGCTGACATCACCAGAAAAGCCATGCAGTACCCATGGAGTACAGGAACCAACTCTGCTGATTGTAGTGACCAAAGAACCAAGTGGCTTCTTGTTGCTGCCCCTACTCCCAAGATGTGGGGGCTTTCCTCCTTTATTATTTGTTTATTTTGCTTAATGCTGTCCAGTGTAAAATGCATCAATAATCCTTGCAAGAGGGACAAGGATTCATATGAATCCCCTCCCATTTAAGCACTGTAACTACTGCTAGGCTACTGGCACACTGCTCTTCCTTCAGGAAAAAAAGGCGGCATTTTTCAGGATCTCATTCCCCTACAGATGAAAAAGGATGTTGTTACATTTTCGGTCCATTCCCAAGGACAGCAAGGCAAAAGGTGTGTATTCAAGTGGTTGTTAAAAATTTTAAATTGCAGTGTCATTATCTTGCTCAACATTTTATTAGAGTAGCAACAAAAATCCATTACAAATTAATCCCCACATTAGCATGCATCCAAGAATTACAAAATGCTTCTTTTGAACAAAAATTTTTCTACATTTATCAATAGTACATTTCTCTGAACAATTTCACAATATTTATAATAAACAAACATATAAACCACATAAAGGGACAGAATGAAACTGGAATTACTCTGGGTAGGTGAAGAAGAAATTCCCTCTAAACCAGTTGCTCTTACATAGTTTGTTAAAATTCAAATTTCCAAGATTCAGCTCCCAAATTAATGAATTCAGGGGTCCAAATCACTTTGGCTGAGACAATTCACTGGCATTTGCTGTATCACTGTATCCCAGTAGTAATGAATCATGAGAAAACAAACTTATTGAAAAGAACAAAAGCACAAAGAAACAGTTCTGTCTGAAGAAGACATAAAATATAGAAAGATCATTTTCAAATTTCACTGCAGTTTGTAGCAAAAGGAACAACTGTACACACACGTAGCAGAGAAATAAATAAACACAGACAGCACTGTTGAAAGAACAGTTTATCTTTTCACATTCTTGAAATAATGTTTTTTTACCCATGGTGACAGTGCTCAGATCTGAGGGGTGTTATTTATTTATTTATTTATTTATACATAAATAAATATAAGCTATTTTTAGAATAGCTTAAAAAAAAAAAATAAAATTGCCAACTTCCAAAGTGACTGATCCAAGCCTTCACTGTGTAGCTGGAGAGGTGCTGCAGCAGCTCCTGATGTAGAACCAGTCCTTCAGTCCATTTTGCTGAATAATTTTTTTTTGCAGGGATGATAGTGAGATCTTTATCATTTGACTTGTGTCATTCATTTCCACAGTAGCATCATAAACCCTTTTATAGCATGTTGGAGCTTCTTTGGTATGTCCTTTACTCTGAACTCAGGGAGTTTGTGTGATAATTTGAACCAAAGTGTGTTACAAATACACCTGACCTTTCTCAGCTGCACAATTTCCCTTCACTGAAGGTTCTGAAATCTCAGCATTTCAGACAGGAAGAGGCATAGCTCCCTAAGCCAGATGCAAAAGCACGACCTCTTCTGTCACATTCTGGATAAATTTCTAAATAAAAGTCAAATAAGAATGCAATACCTTACATAAAAGTTGTTAAATAAAGATATAGGCATGGATTTCAGTATTGCTACCAATCAGATAATTCTTTCAGACTAAATGTTCCAAAGGAGTTTGCTATCCACAAAATAAATATACAAAGATATTTATATTACTGCAGTCAGTAGTTGACATTCAGCCACTTTTGCTTCTAGCAAAAAAAAAAAATTGATATCATTATCAATAAATTTAAAACCACAGAATGTTTTAAAAAATAGACGTTCACATACATGATTTACAACATCTGAGAACAAGAAAAAAGATTGATTGCTGTTCTAAACAGAAGGGTAAACAGAAAGTCACATTAGCTTGATGACTGAAAAAGTTTTTTAGTGTTAGCGGTATATCAGTATGAAATTAGCACAGATTTCACAACTAACATCTATAAAGATACAGTCACATCACATTATCAGTTAAATATCACACCTTAGCTTAAATATGCAATTTTAAACATTGTGGTTTTGCACACATTTTGCAATCATAATAATTTCTGTTAGCACAAATAAATATCAGAAAGAAATAATTTCTTTTAATTTTTGTTATTCCCGGTGATGGTGGATACAAAATCACCTATCCAGATTTTAACCCTTGATGAAGCATCACAAAGAATAAGGGCTTAAATACCACACCTGAGCATCTGGTGGAGTAGAGGCTGAGAAAGCAGATAGTTACTTTTTGAGCAAAAAAGGCAAATAAAGGAGAGAATCCACTTCTGGTACAGTTGGTCTATAAAAGCTGTAATGCAGTGTGTTCTCTGGAAGTGTTAAGATAAAAGTGTAAGTTGTATTCCTGTTATTATACAAAAACTGAGCTCAGTTTTTACCCAGCCAGTTGTGCTCCTCACCAGACAGCCAGGTTTCCATGGAACTCTCTCTTTGCCTGATGCTAGTCCTGCACAGCTCGCTTTTTAAGTAAGAAAAGCAACTAATTCCAGCACCTCCTGAGAAATTCTGGAAAGCAGGGCCTTCTCTGAAAGCACTGAATAGGTGCCTGACTGAAAACAGCATGTGAAGAGCAGAAGGATTTCCAGGCATCAGCTCCACCGGTGCTGCCTTGCAGCCTCTCCCTCCTCTCAGAGCAGGAATCAGCTCCCAGCAGCTGCAAGCGGCGCTGGCTTCATCCAAAGGGTTTGCAAAGGCACACAAAGACTTTGCTCAGTCACACACAGGAACTTGCCTTTCCTTTGAATGTCTCTTGGCTAAGCAACCATAAATTCCTGTGTAAGGTTCACAGGTGATTTAATTGTTCTGTGACAGGTGCTTTGGGGGAAATGTTGAACAAGTTGTGGTCTCTCCTTGACTTTTACCTTAAAACAAACTGTAGCTTTAAACAAGTGTGTAAGTGATAAAATGCTACAGAACTCTGTATTTTCACATCAAGTTCCACAAAGGAAAGGGTTGCCCAAAGGGTATGTCACAGATACAGAATTGTATTTATAAGATTAATGAATTGCTCAATACTAATTCGAGAATACATTGATATCCTTCTCTCTGACTCTTGAGCCCCAGCCAGCTTTGCTTACTTGGCTGACAGGTGACTTACTCTGTCATTTTAGTTCTTCCTTATTATTGTAAAAGCAGTCAGGACACTCCCCTTCCAGTCCTCTGGGGGTTTAGGCATCTGCACTGCAATAGACCCCGCTGCATGTGCCTGCCTGGTGGCCTGTGCTGCTCAGACAGACAACCTGGCAAGCTGGGAAATGCAGAGGATTTGGGCAAGATTGCAACATGGCCTGCTTGGGTCCCACTGCTGGCTCTGCTCCAGACAAAGCTCCGCCAGCTTCTGGAATTTTGTCACACCTACACTGCTGGTTAAAACCTCCTTGCTGCTGGTCCCTGCCATCAATCTGCCAAGCTGGAAAGTGCCTGTGGAGCTCTGCAAAGGTAAAACAAGAGATAAAGCAAGGGCACGGACAGAGCAGGATACGGACTGTTTGCAAAATCACTGAGTGAGTAAGGTTGGAAGGGCCCACAGTGGGTCATCTGGTCCAACCTCCCTGCTCAAGCAGGGCCATCCCAGGGCACAGGACTGGGTCCAGACAGTTCTTGAATATGTCCAGTGAGGGAGACTCCACAACCTCTCTGGGCAATTTGTTCGCTTCCTCCTTGCCATGTAGAGAAAGCCCAATCGAGTCCTTTGGATGCTTTAGACACAGGTTCACGGTCCTAACATTCAAATCTGAGGTCTGTCAGGGTATTTTTAGTTCTCTTTAAGTTTGCAAATATAGTTGAATATTAGTGAAAGTGGCTTGAATTAGGGAAGTGGCTGTGTAGGCAAAAGAATACTGGATAGGAAAGCTTTACAATGCTTAGAGGCCACCTCTTTTACTCACACTGGGCAGGTTTGGGACTCTTGGGGATGGAGCTGTGCAGGGCTGGGAGCTGGACTCGATGATCCTTCTGAGTCCCTTCCAAATCAGCTTATTCTGTTATTCTGTGGATCGGGTTTTCAGAGGTTTTTAAATGTCATGTACAAAAGCTATGGAAAATGTTCATGCCTAACAGGAATACACAGACACTTTCCAGTGATGACTTCTCTCCTGACAACACTTTATGCCCTAAAGTATTCCACTAGACAAACTTTGAGGCAAATCATTTTAAAAGTGTCATTTTTTCTCTGAATTTTCCTCTTTCCCCCAGATATTTTCAATATTAAAGCTCTAAACCCCTTCTAGTTCTCTTAGACATAATTGGTATTGAACCAAGATAAAAGGAGCTGGTAAAAGCCTGTTGCATATTCTTCAATATCTGTCAAGTTCCAACAGGATTCAGTAATAGCTGAGACTCATATTTAAGTGGTACATCTATAAACATGATTGCTGAAAAAAATAAGATATTTTAAATGCTTCCTACTGACTTTTTAATTTGTTTGTTCCCTGCTGCAAATTCATTGAACGTTCATCTCATTTCACACTGCTCAAGGTAAAACTAAACCAAAGAAAAGAAATATTTTGTGCTCTTTGCCACCAGATACCTGTTTACTGAAGCATGCTATGATGGCTGCAATGAGATCTGCACAGAAGTGGGATGAGGGAGTCACTGGCAGGTAATTACTGCTATTAGCAGCAATTTTGGCTGCTGTTGGAAGGTCCCCTGGGTGATGCCCAGCACAGCCACACATCAGAGCAGCTCCTCTCCTCACCTCTCACCTTCACAGGGACTATCATCCACTGCCTGCTCTGTGTCCATGGACATGTCCTGGCAAGCCTTGCTCATTCTGAGATCACTCACCACTCTTCAGTTAATGGGAAGAAGGATTTAAGTATTCTGCTGAAGCCAACTCACCTGCCTAAAATTAGGTTGTGTTAACTACTTCAGTTAGCCTCAGTAATATACTGTTTTCACTCCCCAAGATGCTGCATTTTCTTGTAAGGCAGAGGCAGTTAGGTAAAGATTTATGTTAGATTCTGGAATTCTGTGAACAGAAATGTCCTTACAGTTCATACAGTTGGTGGGTACAGAGCATCCGAACATCTTATATGGCTGCATACTCAGAACAAGGTGGGCCCTGAAAATGAGAAAAAGCAAACTGAGAATAAATATTTTACACTCTCATGTCATCTGCAAAAACAGATGAAAAATAAGCCTCTTTGTAGATCGTCTTTATTTTTAAGATCTAAAATGTAGGGGTTCACAGACAGCATTTAGGTAGCGTTGTGTAAAAAAAGCATCATGAAAACAGCGATGTGCATCATCAAGAGAACTGGGTTAAAGAGATGTGGTACATGCATGTGGAAGCTTGCAGGTAGCACAGAAATGCAGGGGGCTTTCAGCAGTCTCAGAACAAGAATGCAGGTGTGTGGGAGAGCCTCTCCTTAGCACCAGCTCTGTGGTGGCACCACGCTAGTTAACCCTCAGCTGGAGTCAAGGGGGAAGGCACAAGAAAATGCCCCTATTGCTCTCCCTGCAGCCAGACAAAGCATGCCCAGAGGAATCACTGAGCTCCGACACCAACACCACCCTCCTGTCAGACGTGCATATGAGGCACCATGCCTCAGAACCACTTTCTGATGCTCCACCAGAGCCCAGTGCTCCTCAGAAAAGAAGGCTTAATTTGATTATTTCTCCCCATTCTTCCCCATGCTTCAAATCCTCCACGTCCCATCATGCTTGGCACTTTGAAAACAAAACTTTCCTGAGCGGGGCAATTGTCCCCCTTGCCGTGTCCTGTCACTGCCAGCCCCTCCCAGCCCCTCCCAGCCCTCTGCAGTGCTGCCCTGGCTGGAATCCCCCCCAGCACAGCCCCACGCCCAGCAACACGCTCTGCTTCTGGAGGACACCGCAGCAGAGACTGAAATGTATTGACTATTACCTTGGATGACAAACACGTCTCACCGATGGACAGTTTTGTAGAGGACAGGTAGGTATTGGTAATATCTTCTAGCTCAGTGCTGAAATGATCAGAATCCTTGATGACATTATAATTTAGGGCCATGCTGTAACTGGCAGGTTTCTTCTCCTGTTTCTGCTGGTAGCTGCACAATTTTCTGAAGGCTGCTCTGAATTTCTGGGACATGAGATTATAAATTACAGGATTGATGGCACTATTTAAATAAATACAGATTCTGCAAAATAGCAGGAACCAGTTTTCTTGGAAGGGTCTGGAGAGAAAGGAATTGACCACAACCAGGGTGCGGTAGGGCATCCACAGGAATGCAAACAGGATCACAACCACGGCCAGCATCTTGGTAACCTGAGGGAACAGAGGGAGACAGAAGAGGGGAAGAAGGTTAGTACTGCCCTTGGAATGAGCACCTGCATTCTTACACCTCTAGGGCCAAAGCAAAACTCTGGACAGACCCTTCAATAGGAATTCCTGATGAATATTTGATTCAGAAAGGTTTTCTACAGTAGGAAGTACAACGACATTAGCTTCAAATTCTTCCTAGTTTTTGTTAAATTACTCTTTCCAGATTATACCCCAGTAAGCTAACTGTTGTAGTCCTTAGATGTTTCCACTTCTTATGCTGGAAGAGGGTGTGGATTCAAATGGGAAAAAAAGGATAGAAAGTTTTTTTGGTTTTTTTTTCCCCAAACACATTAGGTCTCTTCCTTTAGACTAATACAGCCTGTAGAGTAATTGAACATGAACCCTTTTTAGGTTACCTGGTTTAACAGTCAGCCTAAAATAATTTCCCAAAGCCAACAATAAGGAAAAAACCAGAAAAATTAGATTAATTTCTATTCTTCAAATCCTCAGTAATTAAATCTTCATTATTTGATATTTACTCTGAAAAGCCAAATAAAGTTTACAGAGCCAGGATCATCAATAGGATTATCAATAAAATTTGATTGTTATAAGAAGTTTATTCTATTATGTAATTTTATTTTGAAAAAAGAAAATAACAACCTTTGGGAATACCCAGGATAGCTGAAATGAAGTGGACAAGAAATACTAAAATATTATTTAAACCCACTTTGAAACGAGTCTTTCTTTTGTGAGTAATTTCATTCTAATGTTGACAGTATTCAATAAAGTTTGAAAGATATTAATAAAGAAGGTAGAAAGTACACAGAAATGTGACATGGAACAGTACGGTGACACAGCCTCATGGAAGTCAGGAAATGACTTGGTTGACTCTGTGAAAGTACTTGCACATATTTTGGTGAGCTACAACTGCATTTTTTGATTGTAGATTGATAAGAGATTTAAGAGGGATTAACTCCACTAAGATCACTCACAAACACATGCTAGTTTTAGAAGTGGGTTTTAGTTTGAAGTTGTGAGTATGTAATTGTCTTGTCTTCTGACCAGATAAGCTCATTTTATGAAAACCTGCCATCACATTGCCTAATGAATGTATTTTCTCCTATATACCTAGAAAGAGACACTTTTAAACCAATTTGTTTGGTTCGTTATAGGTATTACAATAAATGTGATGAAAATCAGCAACTCTTTATGTAACTGATGTATCTGTATCTATTTATTGGTCTTTAAATGTACATATTCAAAGGCTGCATTTTTATCTTATAGTTCTCCTCCCCTCACCTTTACTTTTTATTTCTCTAAAGCTGTGTTCAGTGGAAGGAAAACATGAGACTGAGAAATACTATCTCCTTATTTGTCACTTGACTGATATATCTCATTATGACTTCTAGACCATTTTTTTTTCTAATTTTCTGTGTACAGTCCTTGTAATAGAGCAAAACACAAATGTGAATGTTCCAGGTAACTCAAAGGATGATCTCTCCTTATCTCACTTCTGAAAGGGCCATTCCTGTGAACATGGTGGCAAGGAGAGGGTTGACCCTGTACTGACCCACTCTGGCTCTCATCCCTCCAGTTCAGCTCCAGCCTGTGCCTCCACACTGAGCAAATCCATTCTGTGGAGAACAATCATTCACCTTAGAAAATAATCTACATTCAAAGGAAGAAAGCTGCCAGTTGTGGAGCGTGGGTGAACAATGGGACAGAGCCAAACCAACTGATGTATTCCATCAGCTCAGGCATTCAGTGCATGACAGCCTGCACAGGCATCAGAGTACTTTGCTACCAGAAGCGCAGCAGAACACTCCATAACGGTACCTGCTAGTCACTGGAAATTTACATTTCTTTCAGGAAAAATTGCTCAGAGGATCATTTGCAGGGCTGCATCAGCTTGAATGTGGACTAGAAGTAAATTATTCTTACTGTCAAGGAGGGGGTAATTCAGAATCACACAATTAACACTGTACAGCAATGAAAAAAGACTGTTACTCTTCAAGTGACTGTATCCCATATACCCCATAGATAGATAGATATGTGTTATATATAGAGATATAGATGTGTGTGTGTGTGTATGTATGTATGTATGCATGTATGTAGTGTGCAAATTATTAGCTGAATTTGTGTATATTGGCATTTGGATATGCATTTTCTTTCTCACACCCTAAGCTTCTACTGCTGGAAACTAAGAACTCTGTAGAGCTGGTTTTCATTTTGCTCAGGTCAATGAGCCAACTCATGTACTCATATGCCTCCACAGAGTCTTCATTCAGTGCAAGAGAAGAGGCAGGATCCATGGGTGGCATGTCTTTGGTGGCATCTCTTGGTTCAGTCCATGCAGGACAATGAGGAAAATTCACTATCATTTTAAACTGTCTGCAGTACATATCCTTCCAAAGCTGCCAAAAATAACAAACCTCTCACAAGATCTCTGTTGCCTGTCAGAAATTGTGCTTCCTGATCCATCTGACCAGTTGTGGTTGTCTGTGAGATAGGTGAAGAGGCCCTGAATTCAGGTGGTTAATTGCTCATTGGTAAATCCTCCTAAAGCTGGTTCTGGAGTGGTTCTTCACGCTCAGCTACCTCAGACCATGACCTGTGTGCAAATGACAGCAGCTCTCAGGAGGTGCTCTGGCAAGGCTTGTTTTGTCCCAGCATGGGGGTTGTCACCCCACTGCAGGGTGAGGCACCACCCAGGGCTTCTGACACAAATTCACCTCAATTTGGTTTTTTGGTGAACCCATTATGTAAATACATGACTGAGGCCAAAGCTGCATTCTTATACACATCACAAGTCTTTATTGCTGAACATAAATAGTTTAGAGGAAATTTTGGTCCTCCTTGTTTAAGTAAAATGCCATATCCTTTTTCAAATCACTTCATAGGGAACAGAGCGAAACATATATTGGAAGGAGGCTAATTATTTGACATCAATAGAGTGCTAAGAGGACAAACTTTAAAAGAACATGTTTTTTATTACCTGCAAGCATACACCAAAGCTCCCTGAAAACAGCAGCACTACACCCTCAATTCACTGCTCCAGTGAAGGCAAGCATACACTGGTTGCTCTTTTCTTGTGGATGTGCACTGTATGTCCTGTGCTCAGGGTACAAATTATTCCTAGTTAAGGAGATTGAAAACATGGTAAAAAGAGCAACTTCAGCTTAGTCCAAATTTCAAGTGTAGTTCGAATGACAACAAAGTGCTTGAACTTTAATATGGCCCTGGCTGCATACAAGCATTATTCAAGCCCTATTTTTTTAGTTCTGAGGATGTTCTAAAAAATATTTAAAATATATTTCACTAAACACAGTCCCAATATTTTAATTCTGAACTAGTATTCTCTTTTTCCTTCCTGCTCCAAAAGCTTCTTATTCTAAGGAAGTGTTTTTATTAAACATTTTCATTATCTTGGTACAAACAGTTTAGTATTTCTTCCTTCTCCTTTGAGTACTAATCTCTCTTACACTGATAGGTAAAACCATTAGTCACTCTGGTGTTTTAAAGCCATGTGATAATGTCTTTCTTCTTGTGACTGGTCATGTTCATTGCAACACACAGAAATTGTGTGAAATCCCAGTCCCTGATTTCGTAATCAAAAAGAAGTTGTGCAATGAAGAGGAGGATTAAATAAATAGAAGGATTAAGTTCTTGATATACTAACACCACAAGTGAAATCAAGTGATGAGGTTGAGGATTTCATGTAAGCCGTGTAAAACTTATCTGGCACTGCAAGCTGGAATCTGTGCTTGCTCTGCTGTGAGAGAAGAGAGGGATTTCTCTGGTGAGCAGGTCACCACAGACTGCAACACAGTCTAAGAGAGGGTTTTCTCTAGAAGGCAACCTACCTGTTCTAAGTGACCACGATAGCCATGATGACCTTAGATGATTTGATTGGACCAATCAACTAACAATGTGAGATACACATACAGTTAAGTGAGCTGGATTCCATCTGAATATAAACCAACATGTTTGCTATGTAAGGCTGCATTTATTTTTGTCAGTCCCCTTGATATCTGAGGAAAGTGGGAATTCCTTTAGGGAAGGTATGAAACATACATGCAAATATGTAATTCAGTATTCATATTATGAATGGAAAAGAAAAAACCAACCAAACAAACAAACTGGGATCTGTGGGCTACAGGACCCTCACTGAAACAGAGGAAAAGGATGAGAAGGAATGAGTGACAAGAGACCAACCTCTGCAACCTGACTGCAACACTGTCCCCACACGTCTGGCTGCCACAGGGAAGAGGCTGAGTGTGACTTGTGGCTATAACAACAGGCAATAAATTGGCATTATTAATTTCCCCCAAGTAGAGTCTGCACTGCCCATGACAATAACAGATAGTTTGTCTGCCTGTCCTTGTCTTGGATCATGAAGAATAGGAGCACTTCCCATTTTCTCCCCCATTCTCAGCTGGAGCCAAACCCCCTACAGAAAAATGCATACATTTAATTTTATAGAAATGTTCTTAGATAAATATGAGAACTGCTACAGAAGTAGGAAGTGCACACCACATTTTCAGTCACCTTTTCTACAGATCACATGCTGGATATTCTACACTACCCTATCCCTGAGATGCAAACACAGGTCTGAGAAGACACAGAGTTTCACATTTCAGCACGACTCACTGTCAGGCCAGACTGTATTGTCAGCTATACATGTCCTTGTCAGCATGGAGGAAATTTTCCCTTTTGTGTCTTGCTAACTGTTGAGATCCTAGAATTTTTTGCATATGTACTTGTTTTTTCTCATTTTACACCACTACCTATCTTTTGCATGTTGCCATTATACAAAAAATATTAGTAATTATGCCACGCTATCCTTGCTTTCCTTCCTGTGTTGTACTATATGCAAATTCTAGCTTTACCTGTAATGAAGCTCCTCTAGCAATCAGGTTGCTTAGGCTTTTAGAGAAAGTCTTGCTGTCTTTACAAGACATAAAAGATATCACATTATAATCTTCACTTTTTGGTTTTGTAATATAACTGTCCATATTCATCAGTGTTCAGTGTAGAAGATTTGTCTGTTTTTAAGTGATACTAAGCACATGTAATCAAGCACAAAGTGATATTAAGAACTTCATGAGCAGATTATCTTCTTCAACTAATTAATGGACAAAGAAAAACAACATTAAACACTGCTTATCTGACTATTAACTGTAATTGGCAACATAATTAAATCTAACCTAGCCACGTATGTCTGTTGTGTATTTTCAAGCATTGCTCTAGTGCTCTCTGAGGGCTTGGTGTTCTAGAAGACAGTTAACTTTTGAGGTCTTTGCCATCTCTGTGGTAAGAGAACATGATCCCTCATAAACAGTAGAAATTGACAAAAAGTAAGAATATAAAGAATAAGAAGAATATCCCCAGAGCCAGCTGCAAAGGATGCACCCTGTGTTTCCTGTCACTGCACCAGCTGTGCTACCTGCTGCACACCATGTGGTTTACTGCAAATAGCCAGGAATTAATCTACTAACTATATTCCACTGGTATTATTACACACAGCAGCACAGTATTCAACAATATAAAAAGAAGCTAGTCAAACCTATGCCTCAGTTTCGAGCCATCAATACATAAAAAACATTCTTTTGAGAGACCGAGTAACAAAGATATTTAGCACTTACTAAGCAATTTGTATACAGACTTCCTTAAACAGACTTTTCACACAAGAGTTAGAGACAGGAAAATTTACAGCTTGACTGCATTTGCTGAGTGACATAGTCCCTTAGCAGGGACTCGACCTCAAGTCTCCCAAACTCCCCGGCTAGTTCCTTCCCTTCAAATCCAAAAATAAATCAAGATTCACTGTGTATATTTGATAAGATTACTAACAAGATGCAATATAAAGAAACTATAGTTCAAAATGTTTCATTCATAATTGACACTTCCTAATTGCTTTCTCATATAGGAAATAAAATACTGTTTCTTTTTTTGGTCCTTGCAGTAGGCAATAATGTACAGGCAAGAAAAAAATACATATTTTTAAGTATATGTGTATCAGTGATTTTAAACTTGACTACTTAGAAAAAAAAAGAAGAATATATTTTACCTCCTTCCACAGCTTCGGACAAGTGAGCTTTAAAACAAGCGGTTTCAGAAAGACATTTCAAATACTTCTCCTACCTGCCTTCGAGAAGCAATAGTGCTATTGAAACTCCTGTTAGTCATCTTGGGATTCACAGGCTTGCCTTGGTGAGCCACATCATCGCTCCAGGTCCTAGAGTTTTCTTTTGGGTCTGAAGGGATGGGGTTCAGGAACAGTATTCTAGCAATTAGGCCATAGAGGACAGTGGCCAATACCATTGGCACAACGTAAAATATACCAAAGTCCATCATGTAGATAGGAGAGTAATAGCTCCTGGAGACCTTGTAGCCACAGGACACAACAGTAGTCTCTTTGTCGGCTACTGTATTAAGGTCTAGCAAGAAAAACCAGAGCATACAGTATATGGAGGTGAAAGCCCAAACAAAAAGAATTATCTTTTTGGCTCTTGAAAAAGTGCATAGGAGTTGAGCTTTGATCGGGTGGCAGATGGCTATGTACCTCTCAATGGTGAAGGCAGCGATGGAGAAAGAAGAAGCGTTGATTCCCAGGTACTGCAGGTAAGTGATGCAGAGACACCCGACGTAGCCATACACCCAGGATCTGTACAGGCTCTCTGTGATATTGGGCAGTCCTGCAGCCACAAGCACCATGAGATCTGCCACGGCCAGACTCACCAGATAGCAGTTGGTGGGAGTTCTCATGTGCTTGGTTCTGAGGACCACCAAAACCACCATGATGTTGCCCACGATTCCCAGCCCACAGATAAGGAGGACCAAGAGGATGGTAACCACTTGGTATTCAGCGGTAATGCTCTCCTGGCCTGATAATGGCAGCCCAGTCTGGTTCTGCTCGTCTCCTGTGCCATTCTCCATCTTCACCAGCCCGCTGCTGCTTCTGCCAAGCACTCGATCTCAGCACTTGCTCTCCATGGTCCCTGCAAAAGGGTCAGTGGAGCAGAGTGTGGGTGAGCTGCAGCCCCAGAACACGTTCTCCATGTAGTCACGGTCCCATTCCCGTACCGTCCTCCGCTCCCCCTAAAGCACCTGGACTTTCAGTCTTTGTAAAGTCAACTAGCAGATGGGTTAATCCCTCTCAGACCCCAGCTCACGTGCATAGGCTGAAAGGCCGTTTTCTCACAGCTGCTTGGAGGCATTCACGCCAAGCCAGCCTGTGGAGGTGGGAGGCTCCTGCCGGCGGCGGCAGGGGAGCAGAGCCCCGCTGCCCTGGCCGCTGCGGAGCCGAGCCCGGCAGCGCCAGGAGGAGCCCCCGCGCTCCGAGGGTGGAGACAGCAGCAGCAGCTGAAACCAGAGGGGTTTGTGAACTTTGTCTGCTTCACGCTGCTCTCCCTCTGCTCTCAGACAGCTCTCATGACAGCATCGATCCCATTGATCCGCACCGGCAAACAAAGGAGAGCCGACTGGCAACAAAATTGCACTGATTTTTCAAATTCTGACATTCATGCCATTGCGAAAGTAACGGCGATTTACGCTTGCCTCCTGCTTTGCAAGGAGCTGTAATAGTCACTTCGGGGCTTTACAGAAGCAAATGCATCCTAGCTTTAGAAAATAGCAGGGGAAATGTAGGATTGGTTTTTTGTTTGTTTGTTTTTTTGTTTTTTTTTTTTTTTATTTAATAGAAAACTCTGTTCAAAACCTCTATCGCTACAACTCTCATCACTCCTGAGTCATTTCAACTCTTTTTTGAATTGCAACAGAGGAACAATAAACTGTTCACAACACAAATTGCTTCTTAACGAGATCAGTCACACACATGCACACGCGTGCACGCACACAACACACACAGTGTCACTAATCTACCACTCTTTCCTCAATGTAGATTCTCCTCTGGCTGAATAAACTCCTCCACGGGTCAGTCAGGTTGTGTAAAATGACAGACACATCACAGACTGCTGGAAGTAACTGTATTGAGCAGTGCAGATGAAGCCCTACCAATTCAGTAGCCCAGGTGCACCTGGAGACTGCACTTTCCTGTCTCACCTGCTATCTAAATGCCTTAGTGAGAGAAACAATAGCACACCCTTCTGTAAGGCTCTGTGAAAGTGCCCTTGTCAATTCTCAATCACAGTCCCTTAGCCCACCATTTCTCCTTATACTTTTGTGTGAATAGTGAATTTGTCTTAAAATCCCTTAGTTTTCTGCATTTAGGGGCTTTGTTTTTGCTCGTTGCTGAGGAAGGGTTCAACAAAATAAAATGTTGCACAACTTGGGAAAGGCATCTTGGATTTCAGAACAGTCTGTAGTGTTTAGCACCAGCACATGTTTGCAAAACTAGAATTTTAAGTAGACCTAAACAACAGGTGGTGACAAAAAAAGACTATCACCTGAATCAGAGCTGAAAATGAGACTCAAAGAATTCCAGAGGTTTGAAGCCACTCAGTTAAGTTTTCCAGTCATTTTTTTTCCATTTGCCTTTTCACATTCCTGTTGTGATCATGTTTTTTATCTGTAGATCCAAAAATACCTAATGAAGTAAAGCAAATATCATTTTACCCGTTTAATAAATTTAAAAAGCAGGGGTGAAAAGAATTAGATTGTTTTGCCAGTGGTCTTGCAGTGGCCTGTGGGAAAATGCAGGCTGCTGATTACTTGACCAACAGTGTATCAGCAGAAACATATAATTTTGATTGTCTTCCATACTATCTGCAGGTGCTGTTAATTTGGACACAACTGAAAGAGGAAGAAGGTCAGTGTTAATATAATCCCTGGGTGTCATAAAAAATATTCTTCCAGCCCCTTTACATTCCACAACCTTTTGTCCTTCAAAATGGACAGATTTCCCCTTAGGAATCCATGCTTTTAAAGCCGTGTGACTGTAGTGGGGATAGCCCCAGATGTTCAAGCCCATAGCATAAAATGCACCACGAGGGAGCCCAGGACTGAGAGATCAAAGAATCAGCATCACCTCTCAGGGACCCAGCAGGGATCAAACCCAGCAGGGCACTGAATCAAAGATTCAGTCCAGCAGCCTGAGGGAAATGGCACTGTGGATAAACTTCCCAATCCTCAGGGACCTCAGCTGAATTACAAGTTTTTTGCATCTCCATAGACTGATTTCTCTTTAAGGGGTGACTGATGCCTTTCTGCCACACTGTCACGCCATGAAGCCTTGCTGCTCATGTTTTTTGCTAGCTTACGTAGGCAACGTGGATGTGGTCTGAGAATTAGCACATCTGAGAGCATCTAAGTGTTTGCAGTGCAGGAACTAATGGCTGAGAACATGGCATGCAGAGGAGCTGTGGAATATTTAAAAGGCCTGGACTTTGAAGTAAATATTGGAGCTCTGGAAGATGTGCAAGACATATTGTCTGATGCTTGCCTCATTCTTCTGCATCTGCTGCTGTTCTGTGTCAGAGACGGGATAGACTGTCTTGTCTCGGTCACTTTTTATGACTTTTTTTCAAGTGTTGCATTCTGGTAGTGAAAAAGGTATAGAGTTGTCACTGTATGGCTAGACAGAAGTAAATCTACTGTAGGCATTCAGAGGATTTTATCAAAATCAAAATTTTAATATTTTATCAAAAAGTATTTTATCAAAGCATTTTATGAAAATACTATCAGTATTAACACACTGAAACATTAACATACTGTCAGTATTAACATAAGGAAACATTTCCCTTTTCTTTCCATAAATTACTTCCACAACCTACAATGCTTCTGTAAAACTTGCAGTAATTGCAGAAGGAATTTCAAGATGGGAAATATATATTCTGTGTAATTAGAGCACCTGGTGCAGTGAATTTCCCTGAAACATCAAATGATGCACCTTGCCTGATACATTCAAATTATCCTTTCTACAAGATTATCAGCCAGAGATCAGATACCGAATCTGGGAATCAGAAAAAGACCCATCTTTTCTCCCAGCGGATGCTGTGTTAATGCAATTCTCAAGATACTGCTAGTTTCAAAAGCAGTTCAGCAAGAATACATGCAGGCCCAGCAGCTGTGCCAGGGAAATTTTGACAGCAGATGGACCAGAGCTTGCCATGAAACCTTTACTGCGTATCTGTTGCTCCATTTTATACCTGTTCCTGTTGGTCCAGCATCAGTGGATATTGCATGTAGAAATGAGGACAGATGCAGTTTTGCAAGTCAACAACAAAAAATGGAAAAACAAGCCCTGGCAACGTGCTCACTTTTGCCAATGCATTTCTATTAGTACAACTGCTGGGGTAGGAGGGAGAGGGGAAGGCATGTTGACACCACCTGTCCTACATACACTTCGCCAACAATATTCTTGTCCAAATTTTCTTCCCATTTGTCTCAATTAAAATGTGTCTCTGCTCACTTGAATCACAACTAACCCATAACAAACTGCCTGATAACATTAGGTGCACACTGAGGTGTTTAAACTATAAACGGTTTACTCCACTAGTTATAAATTATTCTTTATTCTGTTTCTCTAACTCAGATCACTTCCCCAGTGGGCCTTTTCTGTTTTGATAAACAACTCCAAAAAAAGAGGCAATTTCATAGTCTACTACCTCCTGTACTCAGGGTTCATAAAAAAATCACAGTTAAGTTGGATTTTTTACTCTGTGTCCACCTCTGATGGAGCACAGAGCACTCACTGCTGTGCAAGTATTTCCAAGGCTGCATTTTTGGAGAACAGAAGCCATCAATGGTAATTGCTTTATTACCATCCAGAGTCTGGCTTTTAAAGTTTGTAACTAGCTACTGGCATGATCAGCTCCAATTGCATTTGGGAGATTTATACTTGACATGGTTAAATATTGTAGCAATTGTGGTCAGAATTTAGAATTTATTGTCCTACACCTGCTGTGCCACATAGCTCTGTTTTTGCTCTGATGTACTGGACCCATGGATATGTATTTGGTTTGTGGGAGAAACCTGCACCTGGAAAATCCTTTTGTAAGTTAAGATTGTGAGGGAACCAAACCTATCTTCTGTAAGATAAATCTCATTATCCAAGGCAGGGATCCTTCTTTCTAACTTATTTTTTGTTGCCTATCAATGGAGAACACTGAAGTACTGCTGAAGTCCTGGGAGGGTTTTTCAGACATGCCTATGTGGTTTAGGACTTATGATGAGTTGGAGATCATGACTGGGTCTGATAAATGCTGTTTGATTTAAAGGCTTTTAATCTTCATGAGAGTCTAAATCGTGTTTCAAAGGTGAGGGATTGTGTATCATATTTCTTTTCTTTTAGTCTTCATCTTGGATTGATATTGGCTCAAGGGAAGTGGTAAGGAATCATTAATTTACTTGTTCTGAAAAAACAATTGTCATGAAAAGTATGAGAAATGGATTTAAGCAATCAGCTGGCTCACATGGGGAATTTGGTTTGTCTCTTGCCTGTCAACAAGGTCACTGGATACTGTGGTTTGTTAAGACAGACCTGGGATCATGTGGCAAAGGAAGCTGGAAGAACTTTAAGAGGGCTGCTCTTTTTTTTCATTAATTTCTATCAACTTGAGTGTAGATAAAGTGCACAAGAGCCTTATGAAGGAGCAGGAAATTTGCCAGAATAAATATAGACAAAATCACCCAAATCAAAAAAGAAAAATGGGTGAGGAAGACTATGTTTATGTGGTTTTTTATCACTTAATTATTTGCATTCCCTTCACTTCTTAAGGGACTATCAGCTAAGCTGTAATTATCACTGAAAGGTGATCTGAAGAAAGAGGAGGTGCAGTTCAACAGGGAAAACCACAAAGTGGTACACATTGGCAGGAGCAAGCGAGTACCCAGTTCTGTAGAAGCTGTTCATCTTAGCCCAAGCCATGCAGCCATCAGAACAAAGGTTGACAAGCAGCTGGTGTGAAATCCAACTTTCATCCAAAGTGTATCAGTAGAAGGTGGGAATTCTTCTAGCTTATATCATGTCTTTTCATCCTTTAAACACAACTATTTATGCTACTTGATAATGCATAATTTCAGAGAAGAAAACATATACTGTCAAACTCTGCTTTATTTAATATATGTATTTTGGGTTAAAATGGTTGCCCCAATTTAAAAAAACACCATAGAAATTCTTCTGTGATTAGTGACAAAATTTAAATTATAATTACAAATTCTAAATTATTAAAATAATTGTATAATAATTTAAAATAAAATATTAAAATAATTTTAAAATATAATAAAATTATGCTGGAGTCTCATCTTCTAGGGTTCAAATTCTATGAGCATACTATGTTATAGGCATTAACACCAATTTCCTATAGAAGAGAACCAATATTTGAAACAAATAAAAAACATAACTGCCTAAAAGATCAAAGCAGAGCTCTTGTCTTTGGTGGTTACAAGATTTAGATCTCACAGATCCTGTAGTTTTACTTCAAGGACAGAACTTCCTAGTTCCTAAGTAAAACTAAGTTCTGTCATCTGTTTTTGTCTCTACAGAGCCTCGAGACAGGAGAATAAATACTCATTCTACCATGACCCTGAATAGAGCTTTGTCACAAAGAATATAGTTGCTTGTCTATTATTGTAGGGGATAAAGTAATGAATGATCAGACAGAATTTCAGGATATTAATTTAAATTTGTAGTAGAAAGATTTGTCATAATTCAGCACAATACTGGCTTTTTATGCTCAGAAGAAATGCAACACAAGGATATCAATTCACTCATTAAGATACTATATTTCCGATAATGTTTAATGCAAATTCTTCCTAGCTGTGAAAATTACTCACATCACCTAAGTACCTTGATCATCACCAGGGAGTTTGGCATATCTGTAATGAGATTCTCAGTGGGTTCAGCATAATAATCTAGGAGATGGAAAGGAGGTTATCTCACTTGGTATTGCAAAGAAATTGACAGCTAAGCACTTTTTTCCTTGATGATTTAATAACTCAACAAAATCTTAGAAAAAAGTAACAGAAAAAGAGTGTCAGGGACAGCAACTTTTAGCTCATGCATTATGAGGATGAGTCCAGACCAAGCACAGTCCAACAGCTCCCCAAGAATGGAGGGAGTACATCAGATCAGTGTCAGCCTTCTGAGTCCAGATCCCTAATTGATGTACAGCGTGGTAACTTCTTCCTAACCAGCAATGAAAAACTGAATTGTACCAAAAAGCATCTGGTGTTTGAATAACCAGGTGTGCTCAGCTGTTCCCTGTATCCATGGTAGAAGATGTGTGTTCACCATGTGGAAGATGGGAGTCGTGATCCCAGCGGTGTCTTTACTAGAACATGGCAAAAAGTTAGGAAGTGTTTCTGTCAGTCTGAGATGGTCACTTGGGGTAGCTGGTTGTTTGAATACAACATGGAGCAGACTGAAAGCTGTTAGCTGAAACATAAGAATACAATATCCTTGGCTCCATGTTGTGTGACTTATTATGCAAAGACAGTGGAAAATTGGTTTATACCCTGATTTTTTTTGCACACACACTCCCATCAAGAGATGGCAGCATTTCTGGAAGGGCACAGAACTACTGCTATAGCTGAGTAAAGTGATCTCTAGGAATGTTTTGTGCAGAAACAAATATAACCAGGATGACTGAAACAACTTCCAATTTTTTTTTTCAATCCTAGTAAAGTACTTTTGTTGGGAAAAAAAAAATATCAGCAGTTGCATACTGTAATTTCAAACTGTTGAAGAATTTTTAGTAATTCAGAAAAGAATCATGTTCTACAGTTGAAAATGTAAATATATTTGTTCATATCTTCTGAGCTTCATAAAAGTTTTAAAAACAGCTGGTTTTATTTCTCTTCAGTTAATGTTTCTGGGCCTGTTTTCTCTTTCAAGCAAACAGTGAATCACAAAATCATTTACTCATTTATATTTAAAAGTAGAACCAACAGTAGAACTGGAAATACAGTAGGGTAGAGCCCAGAGAGTGGTTGT
This sequence comes from Hirundo rustica, assembly GCF_015227805.2. Lineage (NCBI taxonomy): Eukaryota > Metazoa > Chordata > Aves > Passeriformes > Hirundinidae > Hirundo > Hirundo rustica. The sequence continues at coordinate 17,763,629 of NC_053450.1, forward strand.
TGATAGAACTGAGTCCATGGCAAAAGATGCAGGAATGCCTTCTCTTGGGCCTGTACCAAGTTAGAACTTAGCCCTCTGATTTTCATTCTGGTATGAAAAAGGAGTGAGGCTTGTGCCTCTTCTGTCCCTTTGTTCAACCTCAGTAATTCTCAGAGGCTTTAATGAATTTCTGATACATTTGACAGGTTATCAGTCTCAAACAAATTAAGCTTGGCCGATATTACAAGTATGTACATAAATGACAGAAGGTTGCAGATGTGTCTGGAATGGAGTAAGTTTGGAACAAGGGCATCAGGAAAAAAATACAGGGGAAAAACCATTACAGACACCATAAAATAGAGGAGAAACCTGGATCAGAATTCATGCCTTGTTAGATAACAGAGAACTTAACCAAAAAATGCATTCCTGCAAAGAGCCAGCTCCTTTTTCTGTTGCTCTGACAATTGCTCCCTTGATTTTTTAAATGTAGATTTGATAAATATGATGCAATGTGCAATCTTAAGGCCAGTGCAGTGAATTACCCATGTGAAACAGCTAATTAAAGCTACCACAATGATGTCAGATGATCAGAGGAAAAGATGACTGAAATTATTAATTAGAGATGAGCAAATAGGTCTGAATCAAAACCTACTCAAGCAGTAATTCTGTGGGATAAAGCCAAAAAATGTTGTTTTCTTCCTGGAGATTGGATTTTGTTCTCTTTTAATCTTTTATTGCTTAGAATGCAGCAGCGCAAAAAATGGCAAGTTTGGTCCTTTTGGACTTCATTAATTTCTGCTGTAACTGTATTGGGAATGAGCGGTGAACATGTAGCTTACCTGGGAAAATAGCTTTAATTAATTGTATTACACAATGGCTATAATGTCCTTTATGAAAGTAAATATCTTCATTAGGAGAATGCAAGACCACAGTTTTTGGATGTATCGGATATATTAATATACATTACTATGGAATTAATAATTAAAAGGTGATGCATTAACTTACCAGACTGTAAAAACACATTTTTGTTAATGGATAGAAGAGTTTGAAAGACAATTTCCTAGTGCACACAGCTCCTTCCCTCTGCTCCCCCCTCTCTCATCCTTTCTCCATAAACCCCTTTATGACTGTGTGTGGTACAACACACAATTCCATCAGGTTTCCCCCCTTTCCCTTACCTCTACAGGCCTGTTACATTTTGTGAACATTTTTCATAATCACCTTAGCAGAGAGGGTCAGAGGCTGCTCTGCCAGAGACACGTTCACAGCTGGAGACCTGTCCCTCTCCTCCAGCAGCTCTGAGCTCAGCAGGCTGGAGCAGAAAGGCAGAAGTCAGTCATGGTTTCACCCCACGATGTGACACGGTCGAGGCTGTAACAGGCACATGGGGTTCTCACCTGCTTGGTTGCCAAGCTGAAGACAGTGAAAACAGCGGGCAAAAATACCTGCTGAGGTGACTTCAGCCTGCTATCACCCCTGTGGAGGTTTAGCTGACTACAGTGCTCTGCCTTTTGTTTCCAGTGATCAGTTGCACAGTGGGGTGCTGGCGGCTCAGGTGTAGCTTAAACCCACCAACAAGGAGGGTAAATACAAGGCAGCAAAACATTTCAAATGGGACAGAAAGTGAAGAAGGGCTGATCTAGAGCTCAGTCACGGAAACGAATGAGCATCAGTGCAATCCCTAGCAGCCATTCCAGTAATTTTATAATGTATGGGGATTTAAGGGTTCAGTGGAGCTGCTCCTCATTCTTTTTTTGGTTTTATCATCTTCAAGGTGAACTGCCAGACTCAGCTGTCGTGTTTTAGTAATGAGTTGTTACCAGAAAAATTTATGTTAGAACCACAGACTAAAATCAACTCTCCATAAATACAAACAGGGCGGTAACAGAGAACCATGGACTCTCTCCCTGATGCTTGCACAGTGTCCATGTTTAATGAATGAGGTCATGAAAGCACATAAACAGCAGTTCCTACTACTATTTGCCAGTTGGGAGAATAAATGGCTCTACTGAGAAAAAGCAACCATCAAGAACAGGTTCAGAAGGTATGACCTATCACAGAAGGGATGCTTCACACTGCAGATTATTACTTCACGTGTGGAATCTAAAAGGGTTAATACTGCTCCTGAGAACAGAGAGAAAAATGGGAGTGGAATAAAACAAGGAAGAAGAGCACAAGAAACACTGAGTGAGAACACAAGTAGCAGTGATAATGGATGTAATAGTCTGAAAGAAATGTTAATCCTGTGCCTGGTTGATCACGATCATCTAAATTGCTGGCAGAGCACCAGCAAAGGCTTTAACTGTAGAGCCCTGAGTGAAGCCCAGCAGAAGCCCTTGGGGCAGGGCTGGGAAGGATCCTGCTCTCCCCATCGTGCCAGAGAGTCCTGTTCTCTTGTGCTTGTATATAACCCAGCACTTCACCTCCTCCTGCTTTTCGCCCCGCTGGAAATCTGGAAATGTTTTACAGACGGGAAAGGACCGCAGGAGGAGTCGCTGTGCCCCGCACCCTGCTCCGGGCTGCACGCTGGCACTGCGGGACACGGGGAGGGACACGGGGGGGACACGGGGACGGACACGGTGCGGGACACGGGGAGGGACACGGTGCGGGACACGGGGAGGGACACGGTGCGGGACACGGGGAGGGACACGGGGGGGACACGGGGAGGGACACGGTGCGGACACGGGGAGGGACACGGGGAGGGACACGGGGAGGGACACGGGGAGGGACACGGTGTGGGGCACAGGGAGGGACACAGTGCGGACACGGGGAGGGACACGGTGCGGGACACGGTGCGGACACGGTGCGGGACACGGTGCGGGACACGGGGAGGGACACGGGGAGGGACACGGGGAGGGACACGGGGAGGGACACGGTGTGGGACACGGGGAGGGACACGGGGAGGGACACGGTGCGGGACACGGTGCGGGACACGGGGAGGGACACGGGGAGGGACACGGTGCGGGACAGGGGGAGGGACACAGGGAGGGACACGGTGCGGGACACGGGGAGGGACACAGGGAGGGACACGGGGAGGGACACGGTGCGGGACACGGTGCGGGACACGGGGAGGGACACGGGGAAGGACACGGTGTGGGACACGGTGCGGACACGGGGAGGGACACGGTGCGGGACACGGTGCGGGACACGGTGCGGGACACGGTGCGGGACACGGGGAGGGGCACGGGGAGGGGCACGGGGAGGGACACGGTGCGGGACACAGGGAGGGACACGGGGAGGGACACGGTGCGGGACACAGGGAGGGACACGGGGGGGACACGGGGGGGACACGGTGTGGGACAGACACGGGGAGGGACACGGGGAGGGACACGGGGAGGGACACGGTGCGGGACACGGGGAGGGACACAGGGAGGGACACGGTGCGGGACACGGGGCGGGACACGGGGAGGGACACAGGGAGGGACACGGTGCGGGACACGGGGCGGGACACGGGGAGGGACACAGGGAGGGACACACAGGATGTGGGACACAGCGCGGGACACAGAGCACAGCTGTCCCACGGCTGCAGCCCAGGGGTGCCCACCCCTCACCTGGCTCCCCGAGGGACACCGTCAGTGTGACATCAGAAGGCAGCTTTCGAAAGAGCCTGGCTGTTCGGAGGGATCCTCACTGCCTTCTGCAGAAGGCTTTGGACCAGCAGCAGAAGTGGATGCTCAGCGGGGAAAGGGGATGCTCAATAAGGAAAGGGGATGCTCAATGGGGAAAGGGGATGCTAAGGAAAGCTGAGAGGAAAAGACGTGGGGGTTAAGCATCAGAGAAGGAAATATAGCTGAAGACTATTTTTTAAGAGACGTAGGAGGGTTAAGAAAGCCACATAACTCAAAAAGTAAAGAAAGTGTGAAAAGAAAAAAACAAAACAAAACCACCACCAGTCCTGTCACACACACACACACACACACAAACATACAAACAAAACACAAACTGAACCAAACAAAGAAACAAAGCCCAAACCCAAAACAAACAAACAAACAAACAAACAAACAAACAAACAAACAAACAAACAAACAAAACCACCAAGAAAAGGACAAAAGACTAACTTGGTTTAGGACTGGATTATGACAGTAGCGCTGGAAGGAGACCAAGCTGTGGGCGAACTGAAGGAGAAAGCACCTTCTTGCTCATTTGCTGTACAGAACAAAGCCATCGAGACCTCCCATGGGTCTTCCAAAGGCTGGGGATTATCTCCTTCCCCCTACTCACCCCATCCACATTTGCAGACCCAGACCCATCACAGAGGATGATGGAGAAAGATCTAGAAGGCTGATCAGCCTCGAGAAACACAGCCCACTGCCAAGTGGAGGTCAATCCTCAGCATTCCAGATGAAATGAAAGGATGGAAGTTCTGCTGCTCGAAATGAACAGTGAGGCAGTGATACTGGGTGAGGTTGGGCTGTTTAGCCCAACAGTAACACTGCACTGCAGGTTGCATGGAAGACTGCTTGGATGACTGATTTGGAGACACTAAACCTGGAGGTTTTCAGGACTTGCCTGAGCAAGGCTCTGAGCAGATCCACCAGTGACTGCCCAGGAGGTTGGACTAGATGATCTCCAGAGGGGGTTTCCCACCTGCCTGCTTCCATAGCTCTAAAGGGAGATGCTGTAAAAGACTCTGGTGTATTCCTGGCACCCAGGGACTGGGAGGCTGTGCCAGGACCTGTGTTTGGCTGCAGAGCAGGCTGGAGCAGGGAAGAACCCGACTCCATTACACATATAGTGGGAAGTCTGACATAGTAGAGCAGCACAAACAGGGTGGTAAGGTTAGGCTTTGCCGGGGGCTCCTTTTCAGGAGTTTAAATTCCCCGGCATTCAGGTGGTTTTAGAGTCCTGGCCCTCTGCAAAGCTCTGTGCCAAACGCAGGAAAAGATGGAGTCTTCAAGGTTACATGCTTCGTTTATTAGTTCTTATCTTACAATTTTCTCAGTGTCCAAAGGATGTTTGCCACGGCTTGGACATCTGGTGACTCCTCCTGTCTCTGGGCTGTCCTTATCTTTTATACTAATTGCTACGTATTCTTTATTTACTATTTATTACCAATGTCTACCACTATTACTAAAAAGGTCATCTTTACTCTGACCCAATCCTCACTAATTACTTTGTGCCACGTCACTGCAGAAATGGAGTGAGGGAACAAGAAGGAAGAAGAAGGAGACAACGCCCTAAATTCTCCATCTTGCCCCATTCACTTCAATGCCAAAAATCCCAAACTCACTTTCTTTAGCTTGGACTAAATTAGTATTTGTTTCAAGTTGCCACAAATTCAGTTTTTCAACCACCTTGTTAGTTGCCATGGCCATTTGCAATCATAGAAGTTGTTGGTCTTCCTTTGCATTTTATACCATTGCAAAGGTTATGAAGAAAAAACATATAGTCCTTTAATTCACTGTAATACTTTTTCATGGAATCAAAAGGCTCATAAATGTGGCAGGGACCATAGAAATGGCTGCAAAAGACCTAGCTTTGCATGTGAGTTTGAGGAGAAGCGGTACAAACACTTTTTGTTAAAATGGTGTCCAGGGAAGGGGTCATACAACTGTTTGGAGGGAACAGCACCAAAGCACACGGATCCCAGCAATGTAAAATAGAGAATTAATGTAAAAGCAGAATTAAATCACTACCTAAGGGCTAGAGGTCCCAAATATTGAAAATTAAGTTTAAAATTAGGATGGGTGAATATATACATTCAGCCAGATCAGTACTTGGCTACGTGTTGCAATGAAGATACACCAAGTCAGACTTAACAACATTCTAAGGTTTGTGATTTTTTATTCAATGTTGTGCACATCCCTTTGTGTGCTGAGGACAAGAGTCCTCATTTTTTGACTGCTTTTGAAAAACCAAAGAGGGAGGAAGATTTCATCCTTACAAATACATCTGAAAAAGGCACAGCTAACCTAGCAACAGGCACTTTATGAACTGTTTCAAAGCAATTAAGATATTTGTCTGGTACACACACATCAGAAAATGTCTGGACACACAATGAATTCAGAAAAGAATGGGCATTCATAATACACATTGAACAAAGTGTTTCTTCATGTCTCCTTGTCTGTGTCAGCACATACTGGGTGTCATTTGGGATTCACTAACATTTGATGTCTTATCATTACAAACAGGTGTCCAAACTGCATGAAAGCAAAATGTAATGCAGACTAAATCAGATCAAATTGATCTCATTTTGCATCCTTTTTCTGCTCACATTTTCCTGGGGTAATTACAGTTAGCCCAAATCCTGTGCAAAGAATTTTTAGTTGAAAAAATAGCATTGGAAATTGTTAACTGCAAATATTCTAGAATATCAACACTTTAGTTAAAGCCTGATTTTTTAAAAAACTTTTGTTTTACTCCCTTGCCAAAAGAAGGGTGGAAAACTAATTCAGTGATTCACTCTGATGCTTGTACATTGGGTACGCTCTGTGGCTGGAAAGCACATTAAAAAGATGATGGTTTATCTCAGCATGTATTCTCAACACAGTAGGTTGTACAGGTACATTTCTTGTTGAGCATTCCAGCCCTGACACCACAGTTTTAAGTCACGATCTTTAACAGGATGGCAATTCTTATGTATACTGAGTAACTGGGGAAATGCATTTTGAATTGCATGTCCTGTCACAGCTTCATTACACAAGAAGGGCACATGCAGCCACAGCCCACTGTGTTGACAAGTGTCCATGAAGTCCAATTCAGCTGGAGAGGTTTAGTCTTGATAAAATAACAAAATAACAAAAACAAATTTCTTTGAAAATTGGGACTGCTGGATGGGATCAGTTGGTTGGGGAGCTCAAATATGGTTGCCAATTATTTCAATTAGTTCTATATCATGCCCAGGGAAATTCTTTCTTTCAAATGACGGCCTGGCTCTGCTTCAGAGGTTGTGGCTTGTTTCTCTAAGCCATGTTTTCCTGTTTCACCTACCTGCAACAACAGTTTGCAATCTGGATATGTCAGTCCACAATTTCTGTGGGAAAACCAGTGTCTCAAACCGGTTTTGCATTTCCTTATACATCAGGAGAAGCACAGAGTGGCTAACCATGTCACAACAGTGGCTATTGCTAGACAGAGCTGGGATACTTCCAGCACCACTTTACCTGTCCTTTCCACAAATTGTTATAAAGCCTCAAAATGGACAAGTTAGGCTGAGAGCATGTGCAGCCTGTTCTTTGCACAGATTTTAAAGACTTTTTTTCTTGGATGGGTCTTCTTTATTATTCTTTTTTGGTCATGATCCTGTTTCTATGCAGACGGGACACAAAATGAGAGAGCTTTCCTCATTGACTCAAGAACAGATCAAATCAAATCCTGACTGTGCAAAAAGACAATTAAAGACTTTCTATCTTGTTATTTTTAGGCATGCAAAATATTTTCTTTCTAAATGGACTGCTCTTGTAACACATCATTCTCATGAATTCTCTTATGTTGTTACTGCAGTAATTTGCAGTCACAATTTGTTGCCTATCTTTTGCTCCCTGACAGCCATAAAAAACCTAGAGCACTTCATCAGGTATCTTTTCTAGGAGGTCAAACCTCATCCAGTTTGAGCACTGTAAAAGTCTAACTAGGATAACTGATTCTCATGAAGATAGAAAGAAGGAATTAATGTGTACTGCTTTTTGTACAGCGTCAATGGTTATGCATGGATGATCTTTTAAAATGAATTGTTTATGCTGAGCTTTTTGCTTTCCACACAGTGAACTCCATCTGGGAGAGGTCAAATAATCTCCTTGACAACACAACTTTAATGGCCAGATCATTTTATCACAGCTGAAATTATGTTAAATAGTGAAATACATACAGCTAAGGCACATGGAGGCTCTGTGTATTTTCTAAGCACCTGTAATACATTGAAACCTGCATCCTCTGCAATTTGTATAGGCTGAAGACAGCAGGTTCCAGAAGCATTAATGTTGCTTCACAAGGCATTTTCACAAAAGCAGAACCAAAAAAATCCAGTGGCTTTGTGGCAGCATATTCAAGGTTGAGACAGAAGTGGATGTGAAGAGATAAAGAATGGTGATGCAGATCAAGGACATCCTACTTGGCCCTGCAGAGCTGGGAAGCTCTCCTCATTCACAATGAATCAGTCTGTTTGAAAAAGGCATTGTCTCTTTCCAGAAGTGTCATTCAGTTTTCTGAGCCCCCAGACAAAAGAAACAGCCATTTTTCTTTACATCAGGATTTTGTTATGATTTAAGTTATAGCAAGAACTGAAGGCATTCCTTTTTAACCATTGTTTGAACACCAGACAAAGAGTAGCTGAAATCTCTGGGGGCTACCAAAAAGATTCAAAATAAAGATGAACTGTGTGCAGATGAGTAACTGGGCACAGTGCTGCTGTGGCATGACTGTCTGAAAGCTGCTCAGAGCTGGAGCAGTGCCAGCAACCTTCATACATCTGAATTTCTGTGACTCTTTACCTTTGCTGGGAGTCTGTAGTGATGAAATAAGCAAAGCACATGGACTTTTTTCCCTTGTCACATCTCCACACAAGTTAGGTCCAAATTATGACAAGCTTGTGGTGAATAGGAAGGCTGACATTGTGAAGGCTACAGCGAGTAGAGTGTGTGCTGGTCCCTTTCAGCAAATGGACTCCTCCAAAGGTCCTTGTCCCCAAACCATGGTGAAGGCCCCAAGACCAATCTTGGTAGTAGAGACAATGAACCTGAAGACACCATTGGTCCTGGCACAGGACTGACTCTTCACTCTCTTCCCCTGCTCCAGCATGAAGTTCCTCCAACAGGAAATGGTCCACCCCAAGTTTCTCCAACACGAATCCTCCTCGCAGGCTGCAGTTCTTCACAAATTGCTCCAGCATGGGTCCCTTCCATGGGGTGCAATCCTTAGGAACAGGTTTCTCCAGCATGTGTCACAAGTTCTGCCAGCAAATCTGCTCCAGCCTGGGCTCCTTTCTCCAGGTCCTTCCAGGAGCCTGCTCCACCATGAACTTCTCACAGGGTCACAGTCTCCTTCAGGCATCCACCTGCTCCAGCATGGGATCCTCCACAGACCACAGGTGGATCTCTGCTCTAGTGTGCACCTCCATGGGCTGCAGGGGCACAGCTGCCTCACCATGGGCTGCACCATGGGCTGCAGGGGAATCCCTGCTCTGGTGCCTGTAGTCCCTCCTCTACCTTCTTCCCTGAATCACGTGTCTGCAGGTTTGTCTCACACATTCTCACTCCTCTCTTTCAGCTACTCTGGTACCACCTTCTTTGCCCCATTAAACACCTTGTCCTAGAGGTGCTACCACCAACACCCATGGGCTCAGCCCCCAGCAGCTCTGTTTTGGAGCCAGATGGATGTGTCAGACATGGGGGAAGCTTCCACTGCCTACCACAGAAGCCACTCTTGTAGCCCCCTCCATTGCCAAAAAGCTCCCCTGTTACCAAAATATTGCCTCACAAAGCCAATACTCTGTCCTGGTTCCATCCATTATAATTTTTGTATACTTTTGTTATTAATATTGCTGCTGTTACTGTTGGTTTTCTTGTCTCATTGCTGTTTCCAGTAAATTGTTCTTATTTATCCATGATCTCTGCTTTTTGTGCCTCCCATTGCAGAGGGGTTGCGAGCTGTGATGTGTTTTTAGCAGGAGCACTAAACTGGAGAACACCATTCCTAAATCAAAACATTTGCTAACTTAGAACTGCAAATATCATTGCTTGCATGGGAAAAGGGATAAACCTAGAGGAAATTCTCTTATCAGGTCATGACTGCACCCAAGGGATTTCCAGAAGGCCCTAGAAATTGCTCCATGGTATGTCTGACATATTTGCATAGGCTACAGCTTCATTTTGCTGACAAGAATAAGCACATATATCACAGGGGACTCAAGACTTATTTAGCAAGTCAGTTATGGTAAACATATCATTACATTCACAGAATAAATTATCTGAGAAGGGTAATTTCAGACCAAAGTGATAAAATAGTTTCAGAGGAATTTAAATGGCTAGTAAAAATCATCAGCAACACCTATTTCATGATGCTTATCATGCAAAAATAAGTGGATTAGGATAGTGCTTTGTTTGAATACGAAAAGGAGGTATCGAAATCAATTGACAGTAACTCCAGAGAAGCCTCCAGGATATAATTTGTAGATTTGCTTTCATTAGTCTGCATCGACTTCTCATACCTAGGAAACGCAGGTACTTCTGATGCTCTCAAAGCAAATAAGGAAAAGACAAAAGGCAAAGTAAGGTTCTACAACAGACATCCTCCATGGCATTGTGCTGAAGATTCCGGTCCAAAAATGTAGGAGAGGAAAGAGGCAGAGTGGTTGAACGGACAGCAGTTCCCACATCAAGGCAAAAGACCCCCCACCTGAATAACAAAATAAGGGTTCATGGTATTATAGAAAAAAAAACCAAAAAAACCCAACACAACCCAAACTAGTTCTGCAAAGAAAAAAGCCCTGGAGCCACGAAAGGGAAACAGAATATTTTATCAGCCTCAAGTCAATGAAGATAATACTGTGCAGAATGACTCATAAATTAAGAGTTGTCCTTGTAAAATACGTCTTCTTTTATGGGAGAAGCACAGCCTGTCAGAAAAATAAGAAACTTGTCAAAATGCAAGCAGTAGATATTGTGACTTTTTTTGCTGTGTATTAAAGGGTTTGGAAACACTTCAATGACACATCTATCAGTCAAAAAAATGCTTATTTATTCTAAACAAAAAATAATGTGAAAATGTGCTGGAAGAGTGTGGCCAGGGCTCATGTTGGAGAGATGGACTGAGCCTCCTCACAGAGATATGAATTTTTCCGTGTGCCTTCATGTGGGCTGCAGAAGTTCATAGTAAGAAACAGCCCCAGGGAGACAGACCCACCAGTTTTCTGCTTACTGCCTCTCCTTAACTCACTAACTGTAACACTAGGTCCTGCCTTTTCCCAAAAATCCAAAGATTTTAGCTCCTTCTCCACCTGACTTTGAGGAGAAGTGGGTTTTGTTGTCAGCAGTCTATTTATGAGGCAAAATGCAAGTAACAAGAGGAGTGTCTAAATTTTTAACAGGAGGTGGGGTGTTTTTTTTGTTTGTTTGTTTGTTTGTTGGTTTGGGTTTGTGGTGTTTTTTTTTTTTTTTTTTTTTTTTGGTGGAGGGGGGGTGTGTGTGCATGTGTGCAGTTCTTATTATTACTCCTTAATATTACATACTGCTCCTTAACGGAGGAAAATAGCTGCTTCTTGCTCTAGTGGAAGCTTTAATTTCTATATCCAAACCTAATGGTATTCAGCTGTCACTAACTATTGATGTAATCCATTGATCCTGATCTTGTAAAGATCAGGAGACCTTTAGGTAGAGTCAGTGCTGGCAGTTCGTAGTTTGTTATTTTGCTAAAACAGAATAGAGGTCTTTTGGTCTAAATCAGTAATATCTGACTTGATGTTTATGCAACCAAAAACCTCAGATAAGTAAAATGTGTCTCCAAGAAAAATGTGAATGACACAAGATTTTCAAAGGAGAATAAGGAATAACATATGATTTTAAGTTAGTGTTGGTATTTTTCCATGTGGTGTGTCAGTTTGATGAAAGCAAGCAATGACTTTCTCAATCCTTTGCCCATAACAAAACAGCTTTACAGGTAGGCTCTGCATTGATTTCCTTTGTGGAGGAAATTTCTTGTGGAAGATCTGAAATTTACTCAACTATTGTGAACTAGAACTTTTTGTTTTGGGTTTTTGTTGTTGCTTCTCTTCTATGCTGAGCAACACCAACTCTCATCCTTTCCTCATAGAGGTGCTCCAGCCCTCTGACCACCTTCATGTCCCTCCTTGCTCCAACAGGTCCATGTCCTTCCTAGGCTGGAGACCCCAGAGCTGGACACAGAACTCCAGCTGGGGTCATAGCAGAACAGAAGGGTAGAAACCCCTCCCTCACCCTGCTGGCCACACTGCTTTGGTTGCAGCCCAGGACCATGGTTGGCTTTCTGTTTGATTTACAGTATCTTTACCTTATTGAAAAGTATTTCCTTAAAGTTGAAATTGGGCTTGGATGTTTTATGTTGAAATAGGTTATGTAATGTAAGACAGTCATACTAGTTTAGACCATTATGAAAACAAATATGTCCATACTCTTCTTTTTAATCTTCCAGATTCTTGTTTAATCTAATCCTCTTCTTTTCTCAAGAGAGGCACTGAACAGCTTTTCTCTTGCCTTCTGTTAGCCATCTAAAAGACTTTTAGCATCCCACTTCAACTGCTTTTTAGTTGTTGAAATATATTATTCTATTTAATGGCTCCGTGTACCTTACATCCTTCTTTAATCTGGTTAACTCTTCCTGACCACTGAAACAAAACATAAAACAATCTAATTACACTTCCCAAATCTGCCTCATGAATATGAGCAGCCAGTTCAGAGCCTTCAAACTTGGATTCCCTTCCTGCTAACTTGATAACGTGCATAATTGAAAAGAGCCTGAAAGAACACATCAATTTTTTTTATTTCTTATGGCAAACCTCAATTATTTAATGACCCATCATGAAAACAAGTTCTTGTCTGCACCCACATATTCATAATTTATTTGATTGTCTAACACAAAAGTAAAGAAAAGGTGAGATATTAAATAAGCTGGAACTCATTTAAGGTATTTCACCTGCTCCTGGCTATGCTGCCAATGTCATGGTTTTAGAGACATATATTTTTCTGATTTGGTGGTTTTATTTTTAACTTGTGAATACACAAGAGAGACAAACAGCTAGAATGTACCCTCAGCAAGTTTGCTGATGTTTTGAAATTGGGGATGACACACCTGAAGGCTGTGCTGTCATTCAGTGAGACCTTTATTTTTTATAATTCATCAAAAAACCACAGACCTTGCTAAACTTTTCACCTTCCAGCCAGAAAAGTCACAGGTGGTAACAAATTTCAAGTACTTCATATTGGTCATTTATATTTATTTCAAGTATTGACTCGTCAGCATTCAACTCAGTATCAGAGCAAGTACTGAAAAAGACATTGGAAAGAAGAAAAAAGTAGGAGAAAAAATGGCAAAGAGAAAAAAAATCTCAAATAAATGTTTTTTTTCTTTCTCTTGTTTGCTCTGTTACATAACTCAACAGAGACTGTGAACACTGGTTTTGAATATTTAAATAGCTTTGGCTACTTAAAATTTTTTCTGCCTTAGTAAGATACTTTTGAAAATCCACCTAAGTAACAATTTCATTTTCTAAAAAGCACTAGTCTTTTTTTTTTTTTTTTTTTAATAGAAGCTATAAGTCCCTCTTTTATATAATACTGATTTTTCGCAGGAGGATAAGACAGACACATTCATTAGTGTTTTGCTTCCTAGAAAAGAATAGCTGTGGCTGAAATTCTCTTCCTTGCTTTAAGGAGAATGGTGCTAATCACAAAAGCAGTTTTTATGATAATATCTGACAAATGTATGACTGCTCAGGGCCATGTCCCATTACAACATGCCAATAGAAAAAAACTGATCTGGTAATAATGATACTTCTGGTCCCAAATCTTACAATTAAATCTCACTTGTTCATCATATTAAATTAATCTAAAAAGAGCAATTTTTATCAATTTGTACATAACGCCAGCGTATAAAGCCCTGGACTAAGAGCAAGGAATGTTAATCCACACACACCATGACCTGAGTAAATGGGAGCTGTTCTGTGCCTTGGTACCCAGCTCTAACTGTGGATATTATGCCCTACTTTTTGTCTCTGTTTCCTCTTTAGCCCACTGTCTGACAAGTATTCACCCTTATTGTATGTTTGTATAGTACCAAGCGGGGTTGCTCTAAGAGTTAGTCTAATGAATGGAAAATAAAAGTGCAAGATATTTGTTAATTAAACTATGTTTTGGAAAGTAGAAAGGATCACATCTTTATCTTAAAACTGTGAAAATGTAAAGCTGTTCTGTCCCCCTCTCTTGAAAAAGCAATCAATGCTTTCCATCCCAAAGACCTGACACTTACCAGTGTAAGAAATTTGCATAGCAGCTGTTGTGATACTGACAGTCCTTTCCAGTCCAGCCCAGTGAAACTGTTGCCAGTTCTTGGATTCACTTGCAATGAAAGGATTTTTCATGAGGTCAGGGTGGAGACCCATGCCAGGATGTGCACCATCTGCAATGTGCTCCTCCACTACATCACTGCATTGCCAGTTTTGAAAGCTTCAGGGAGTTTTCTCTCCTTTAAACTACATCTGTGTGGAACTGATAACAACACATTCTTCCAAAGTAATTTTATACTGCTGGCTTTTTTAACAAGTGAAAGAAAAAAAAAAAAAAAAAAGGAAACCGAGAGAAATATTTCCGCATTGCAGAAGGAGCAATTGCTTGTTAGCTCATTTGATGCCAAAATGATTAGTGTTTCTGAGTCTCACCTTCATTCCAGTGACCCCTTAGGGTGCAGCAAACCATGCAGGCGTGGTGCACACTGGGCACAGGCATAGCAGGCTGCAGGTTAAGTGATCTCATGTTTCCACTGCAGGAAGAGAAGCTGGCTGGCTGGTTTTGGAAACCACTTTTCCCTAGTGTTCTTCTGCATGGAGAAGAACACCAAGTCTGATTCCTACCCTGTACTCTTCATCGCACCTTTCCCTCTTGGGCGGCAAGAGTGTGGCAAGCAAAGCGCTCGGTTTCCATCCTGCTTCACAAAGGGCCTCCCAGTGCTGCATCTGCCAGCTGCAGGGGGGGCTCAGCCATACAAGCTGGCCTCTGCCAGCTGCAGGGGAGGCTCAGCCATACAAGCTGGCCTCTGCCAGCTGCAGGGGGGGCTCAGCCATACAAGCTGGCCTCCACCAGCTGGTGCTCCTCCCTGCTGGCTGCCAGGGCAAGCAGAAGTCCTTCTGCTCCTCCTTCACTCTAGATTGCTAAAGGTGAGGGAACCTGGGAGAGTGGATGGCCTTCTCTTGGTGAAGACCAAATCTCTACAGACATATTTAACAGCTTGCCCTGACCAGTGGGTCTTAATCTTCAGAAAAACAGCTTTCATCCTTTTCAGTTTCCCCTTTCTTGGGTATGTTATCACTATTATGGAGAGGTGGGCAATTCAGCCCTATTTTCCTATCAAATTTGGTCATTCTCTTGGAAGCACATCTTTGCATACCTCACCACCAGAGCATGGTGAAACACCAGTCTCTTCTAGCTCCCAAAAATAAAGCTGACAAAGTTTTTTGCTATCCTGGATTAAACCAATCAGATTCAATTTTGTTTAAGGTAATCCTGGGTCCTTTATTTGGCATTTCTGTTGTCATTGCTTGGTTGATTCAGCTCTTATCATTTTTGGAGAATTGAGGTAGAAGTGTTTGGTTATATAATTTACCCGAACTTGGAACCAAAGAAGGTCATCCATTCTAGTGGATAGTGCAGAGGGTTTTAAGTGTATTTGAAAAACAACAAAAACCATTATGAAACAGTAACTGTTCTGTGCAGGAGAGCAAAACACTGGGTCATGAATTCATAATTATTACATTAATGGACTCCATTTAAATCAATATATCTAGCTAGAGGGAGCTGAAAGCATCATTTGACCTAGCACTCGCATTTCCCCAGGAATACAAAACACTGTAAAATGTCCTCACATTCTGCACACCAAGGATTATTTTGGAGCCCTTGGGGGGAGACAAAGGGCACAGAGAATCATGAGGATGATAAGCAGTGCAGCCTGCCTGAATTCTGGGCTGCCAGACTCCAGCCCTCATCACAGCCACAGTACAGAAGCAACTCCTCACGCAAACAGCCACAGACTCCAAGCAGTTTAACCAGGCTCTTACTCATCATTCTCAGGCGGGGAGGTCAGAAAAGGCACACATGGGTGCATCATGGGTCAGAAGCATCTCATTATGGTTTCAAGTTGCCATGAAAAGCAGAGCTGTTTTTCCTTGCATTTCAGGTTATTCTTTCAAAAATCTGAGCTTCAAGCTAGTAGAGAAAGTAAAATGGAAAAATCACTGATACACTGGACAGTTCTCTCTCTAGAGGAAACTCTATTGCTTCTTGTCTTCCAATACAGCCATGCAATATTTGAAACTATAATGACAGACTCAATAAATTGAATTTTTCTGTGAAGCTATTAGGCATTTAAGTCGTTCTGCTCTTTTCAAAGTACGCCTGTAGTGTTCGAAGTAATGTTCTCTTCTGCTGCTGAAGATAGAGGTCAATCATGTCAAACATAAAGAGATATTTCCCTTCATCTCTCTAAATGTTCAGGTCATTAATTTCATCATGTTTTGGGGAATCCAGGGGAGGCAAGTAGGAGGTGAGAAACAAATCCATCATTTAGGACACAAGAGAAATATTTAACAACAACTTAAAAATTCAGGAAAACTCAGTATTCTGTAACCCTCTTGGCTGGGTTCAAAAAAAAAAAGAATGAAAAAATTTAGACAAAATGTGACAAGAGGACGTGTTTCTGTGAGCTGGAAGCACATTTCCTCCACACCAGAGATATGTGTGCTACCTAACAGGGACGAGAAAGACACGTATGTTACCTAAATATGCTGTGCAGTACTTATGTGCTGGACATTGAGCTGCCCTGTAAAGAACACACACTTTCACATTTGCTCACTAAAGCACGTCCCAAGCAAAGTTCTGTTCAAACAACAGTTAGAGAGTATTGAAAAGGGAAACCAAGAGCAGAGAGGGTGAACAAACACAACTTTTGATCATTTGAGATGCCATTTGATCCGGCTCAGAAGTCTGGCCAGCCTGCTGACAGCCTGGGGACAAATGAAAGTCCTTGTTAAAGAGAGAATGACACATTTTGTTTGCAGAACTTCAACATGATCAAGAAATTCCCTTCTCCCTTCCCCTACTTCCCTTTTTAACCAGTAGTTGATCAACCTCCACTCCTTTGCATGTGCTTTGCAAGGGATGCTGCACAACTTGCCAAAAGCCCTTTGACTAATGGCACACCTGACAGTTAGCTTGCAGGTGGTGGAGTTTGCTTGCTTCAAAGGAAAGTCTCTTGAGACTGTAAAATGAAAAAATTATTAATATTTCATTTTCCTAGCTGACAGGTTTGCCTGTAGTGTAGAACAGCAATAGCTCATTTATTGCACAAAGATAGGATAAGCTGACATATTTTATAGTCACAAAAAAAAAAAAAATATATATATATATATATATATATATATATATATTGGGGGGGGGCTACAGTAGTGACAATGGCTCAGTAAGGGATTGCCATGATTTGTAGCCAGCACATTCTCCTACCTACCTTTTGAGACATGAGTTATCTGTAATTAAAAATAGGGTTGCTTTTAGCTTAAAAAACAATAGATAAAATTCTAATAAATTAGAATACCAATCAAATTTATTTGGGATTTTTATTACAGAACAGAATGAAAACATGACATCATTATTCATTTTGCTAGTGAACCATGGGTGTGAGAGTCAGACACACCACCTGAAAAGCTGTGCTGGTTTTCGACAGCTCAGCACTGGTATTTTCAATGCCCCTCTGCTGTAGGTCATCTGTGCCTCTGACCTGGCGGCAAGACATCCATGTGATGGGAACATATCCTGCTCAGCTGAGGGCACACTGCCCTAGCACCCTGCTGGATGAGTCAGCAACGCTTCCATTTGCCCCATTTTCCATGCTTCAGGAACTGTTTTGGAATGCTGAGTTCTTTCTGTGTGAAACTGATTCCATCTGGATAAAATGAAAGCTGAGACACACTCCAGGAGTGCAGCTACTGCTCTCCAGCTGCCTGTGGGCGTTCGAAGCACAGTGTCCAGCCAGGCACACACTGAGGCAAAGCCTCCTGACAGTCTCCTGTAAAATTAAGATGATGTCAGTAATATCCACAATTCTAGGCACTTAATGAACTGCTAATAAATACATAAACGTCAGCACCCAGTGCTTTCAGGCTTTCATGCTGCAGATATATACTGTCAGAGTGCTGCTGTCCTCTCCCTTGCCAACTGGACACAGGCACCCCCAGTACCCTCAGGAATGATGCTCTGTCTGGCGTGGGCAGAGGTGTTGAAGTTCTGGCTGTGTCAAACACAACTCTGTCAAAACTTCTTTTCCTGCCTTTCATATCTCTTTTCTGTGTGACTCCTTTGTGTCAAAAGTCATGAACAATTCCCTGGTTGCTGCTTCCTCTGACTGATGGCCATCTCACACATCAGCACCATCAGATGGGGCCTGATGGCATCATCCCTGTCCATATGATCAATTCTGGGCAAATGCCCTCGGGCAGTGTTGTGTATTTGTTGCACACACACTCTGCATGGGCTCTCATTTGTGTCCTAATGTGTGGTATTTTCCAGGCCAGTGCTGAGCATCCCCCAAGGTGCTCAGGCAACAGGCACAAGGCACAATCCACTGGGGAACCAAACACACGGAAACAGAGTACAAGGAAATGTGCAGGGACAATGCTGCAACAAGGCCAGCAGAGAGCAACACACCCTTGAAGACAAAACTGCTCATCATTTCACAGCCATCTCAAGGGCTATAAAATAAAATGCATTCCACTGTGGGACACTGCAGTTCTGCTTTAGGACTTCAACTTCTCCTTTCTATTTCAAAACTTAGAAAGACAAGTTTATCAAAGCATTTCACTGGAAAAAGGAAAAGCAATAGAAATGAAATCTGTAGGGCCAATCTCTGTACACAGGGTTAACTGCAGTAGGTCTTCCAGGCATTCGGCTCCCTTACTCTCTGCAAAAGAGCTATGCCACATCCCACAATAGCCACAAAGAAGTCCCAGACTCCCTGCCATCAAGTTTAGGACACTGACTCCAAATGTTACTGATAATATTCCAGTATTTCCATCAATAACTTCTCAGCCAGGAAAGCTGCAACACAGGAGTCCACAGGTCTACCATGGGAGCTGGTGCATTTCCAGTCAGGCTGAAACCCATCTACATTATCAGAAATAAGGGAAAAGGCCTATTTCCATGAACCATTTTACCCTGGAACTACCTATCAACCATAGCAGTGATTTCCAACAAAATCTAGTTTTTACTATTCCAGTGCAGGCCAGCTCCTAATATGCTTTAGGAATTTGTGTGTCAGTCTTGTGTCTGAGATTGAAATCCAACAGGAACACAGTCATGACTAACTCCTCTAATCAACTTGACCTTTTTGGTGGCTTGGTTTTTATTTATTATGCTACCTAGCTCTTACAATATGCATTCTTCCTCAGAGGAAAAAACCTCCAGACAATAAGTGGTTTTAATCTGTAAATGAAACATTTTGTCTGAAAGATAAACCTCCTCTACTCTCAAGTTCTGCTATCACCAATCTCTTGCATATCTGGCTTATTTGAGATGTCAACAGCTGCAGAGGTCCGTTGTTGATACATTTTTCAGAGACTAAACATATCTCTCACGTTTCAGATTTCAAGAATGGTTTTTGCATTATTATCTATGTAATAAGAGCAAAGAGAGAAGGGATATCAGAGGTAAGAGTCCCATCTATTGGCCAGAGGAGGAACATGATAACCAAATGCTTTCTGAGTCTCAAAAATTTTCTACTACGAAAAATTATAAGCAAAGAAAAATTACCAGGAAAAATGAATTATCTAAATGCTAATAATGGATATTAGTGAAGGCAAAAATTAAATTCTTTTAGAATTCCTTTTCTTCTTTTAGAGAGGAAATAAAAAGAAAACAACTTATTTTTAGGATAATGAGGAGACAATTTTTGTTGTCATTACTTTGTGCATGCAGTTGGGATTGTTTCTCAGGAAGATCTGTTTCTTGAGTACAGTAATTTTTAAATAGCTGCTATTGTTGTGCCTGAGTTTCAATTCAGGAAACTTTAGTTAAAGCAGAGACATGGTCTGTTGCATAAACAACAGTTCTAGCACTATTTCATCACTCTTATGCTTGGGAGAGTTGCTTTCGATAGCTTGTTAACATACACAACCAAAATCTGTTAGTCCATACTCTCCTAAGCTCAGCACAGAGACAAACATTAGTTTTACATGAAAATCCCTTAACTCGGGAATGTGTAAAATTGTTTTTTCTTAAGCAGACCACTGCTGGATTTGGATTTGAGCAAGAAATTTCAGGGGTGTTTTTTCTTTTCAGTGTCCGTGTTGAATCCACCACCACCACACAATACAGCAACGTCTTAATTCTGAGCCAAACCACACAGTGCCTGGAAACCTGGACGTGTGCAAAGCATTTGATACTGTCCTGCACAGTCTCTAAAGTGGAGATAGATTTGACAGGTGGACCACCCAGTGGACGAGGAATTGGTGGGAGGTCCTACTCACAGAGTGCCCGTTGATGGCTCATTTTCTGTGTGGAGGCCAGTGATGAGTGGTGTCCCTCAAGGGCTGTTACTGGGACCAGCATTATTTAACCTCTTTGCCAGGGACATGGAGAGTGGGACTGAGCGGACACTCAGACACTTTGCCGATGACACCAAACTGAGAAGTGTCATGGATAACGGAAGAAGAGGATGCCTTCCAGAGGGATCTTGACAGGCTTGAGAAGCAGACCTGGCTGAACCTCAAAAAGTCCAACAAGGCCTAGGGCATGGTCTGGCACCTTGGTGGTGGCAGTCCCCCATATCAGTACAAACTAAGGGACTCAGTGATTTCTCCCTGAGTAGAAAGTCTTAGGCGGGGGAGGTTGATTGATGGGAAGCTCAGCATGACCCATCAATGTACACTGCAGCCCAGAAAGCCAACAATGTCGTGGGCTGCATCAAAAGAAGTATGGGCAGGAGGTCAAGGGAGGGGATTCTGTCCCTTTGCTCTACGCTTCTGAAACCCCACTTGGAGTTCTATGTCCACTATGGGGTCCTCGGCACAAGGATGTTTTCCTGCTGGAGGAAGTCCAGAGGAGGGTCACAAAGCAGATCAGAGGGATGGAGCAGCTCTCCTGTGAGGACAGGCTGGGAGACTGGGGTTGTTCAGCCTGGAGAAGACATGGCTCCAGGGAATCCTTAAAACACCTTTTTAAAGCCTTTCAGTACTTAAAAGGAGCATATGGGAAAGATTGTGATAGACTCTTCATCAGGGAGTGTAGTGATAGGACAAAGAGTAATGATTTTAAATAGAAAGAGGGCAGGTTTAGATTAGGTATAACAAAGAAATTCTTTACTGTGAGTGTGGAGAGGCATTGGACCAGGTTGCCCAGAGAAGCTGTAGATACCCCATCTCAGCATATGTGCAAGGCTAGGCTGGAGGGAGCTTTGAGCAATCTGGTCTCAGGGAACGTGTCCCTACATGGAATTAGACGACTTTTAAAATCTCTTCCAACACAAATTGTTGGAATTCTGAGTCTATGAAACTGTTTCCTACCTGTGGCGGTGCAAGAATTGTTTTATTAAGAAGTTTTATGTTATGGTTCAGTTCACTGTGCCCCCAGTTCTGTAACAGTCCATCCCCTTTGAGTTGTTTCATGTTAATCATCCCACCCCCCACCTATCCTTGTTAATCCCCTCTCCCCCCTCACTCTGGGGCATCCTGTCTGTCACTTCAGGACCCCTCCTCAGCTTGGGAAATTCCCAGGGAGGTGTCGAGTGATAGGTTGATGCCCGGGGGAATTCCTTTTTCCCTTTTTGTCAGTGGTCAGAGGCTTAGAAGTGGACACCCCCTGTTACCCCTGAATTCCCTGATTCGCTATCCTGTTGTGACCTCCCCTGAACCCTCCCCCGCTTATAAGATCGGAGAGGGAAATTCAAACTCTCTCTGGCCAGCAGTTTGGATGAGCTGCGGGCTCCCGCAGCTCGGCTTGAATAAACCATCCTTAAACCTGCTTAGCCAAGAGCCATCCTTTTATCTACCGCCGCAGTCACAACACTGTTTGGATCAGCCAGTGCTGAGAAGCCGAGTCCAGCAGGTAAAGATAGCCTGTTTGCATACCCGGACTGAAAACGCTTTGGCCGCTGTGCAGATCTGAGCCAGCCAGGGGCCCGCGTCCGCCTGGGATGGAAAGGCACAGCCACACCTACCACACCCCCTTGTGATGGTTACAGACACCATGTTCGTGCCTTGGGCTAAAGTTCTGCCTCTGTCTTGGCATGGTTCTACAGATATTTTTTAGTGGTAGAACACAGGAACAAACACACTGAATCAATCTAATGTCAGAAATGGGTGTCTAGGCAAAAGCACAAGAACAAGACACAGATCATATCCAGTTATTTGCAGCTCATGAACTTCACAAGACTTGTAATTTGTGTGCATTTAGGAAACCCCAAAGGGGAAGTCAAATCAACCCTTAACCCACATAAATTCTTATCATCTGCAAGAACTGCTAATAAAAATCTATTTCCAGGATGCTTTAAGAATCCTGGAAACAACCTTTCCTGCAACATTTGGTATTTTAGTGAAGAGGTTCAACAGTTTGGATATCTTGAAACCAAAAGGCCTGTATTCTAGAGTAGCTTTGATATTCTATCAAAAATCCAGAGTAAAGGAGAGTTCCTTGTTCTTAAAAAAGTTGGGGTTTTAAACTTTTTTATGAAATGAGACTATACCAAATGGAAGCATTTGAACACAAAATGGTGTGCATAAAACCATATAAATGTGCCATATAACTCAGTTCCATCTCCTTACATCCCAGTGAAAGCCCTGGGGCTGAATTACAGTTCACTGCAATTACCATACTGTACTGTGTCATCCCTTTTTTCACTTTTCTGACCAAAAATAATTTGCGAAAAAGAAAATACGGAGCAAGTGAAACAAATAAAAACTGAAAATGTTGCATGTATTATGTAAGAGAATGGAAGCTGGGGAAGAAAACTGAAGTCACTGAAGATCCCTGCCTGGGCTGCCTCATAGACCAGCCCACACTGGGAACTGTTATGCCTATAGATGTGAGAGATAAGATAAAAATTGCAGTCAAACCCACTGCATAAATATCATGGTGTGCTGTACCTTGGCCACTCTCACAGGCCATGACTGGGTCTCTGCCTTGAGAGGAATGCCCATTTCAAGCATGGCCGAGGGGAGCCACTAGTGGTCTCCCACCAGCTGCCAGAGGCGTCCATAACTCCTATTTTAACAAATGGTCTGTACTGCCCCAGAGCACAGATACAGGATGTGGAGGACAATTAAAAAAAAACACCCTATTTGATGTTATCTACTCATTAGAACCAGAGCAGGAAAAGGCAGAGACTGACTCACCTAAGCAGTAAACTTGGTCACAAAAATGCAGTTGTAACATTTTCCATTTTAAAAGCTGCTGATTGACAAATGTATGAATGTTTTATAGTGATGGTGAAAATGATCTCCAAACTCTAAACAACTTTGTTTTTGAAAAATTGTAAAACAGGGCTAGCAGCAGCCTGCTTAGTACCATTTAGTAGAGTGAAACTCAAAACAGGAGGTTCTGCATTATGGATCACTGGTATCTTCCTACGCAACAAGGAACAAAATGTATTAAAGGTAATGCAACAGAAATGTGTATGCAGAATATTGCATTTAAGGGATTTAAATATGTATTTAACTGTGGGTTGACCTCTATTTTTCCATGAAAATTGCCATATCTGTTTTCTCCAGAAGGCTTATTAAAATTGCATCTTTCTTGGAGAAAGATTACATTTGTTCTTATCCTGATCGCATATCAGGTGATGTAAATTGATATAAAATCCAATGTTTGGATCAATACTGTGATAATAAAATTAAGAGAACTGAAAAAATGGATGAAAGTGCCACTCTCCACAGAAATGTTTATTCACTGACCATCTGTCTTATTTCAGCTAAGTGCTTTACCGCTTTAGTTTGGCATTAGACAAGTCAGTTAATAAATTAAATAACTGAAGTCACACTATAATTCTTGGCTACCCTGCTCTATTTTTTAAGCTGTCAACATCTAAAATGTCACATGTATTCCTTTTCTGGGCATACAGTGAGCATGTGCCAAGTCCTGTCTACTCATCCTAAGCATGAACACACACAGGTAACTAGCAATTATAATCTTGGTTTCTACTAGTCACCCAACTGCCGTAAAACCCCTTCAGAGTGTAAATATGTGCCTTAAATGTATTTCTATTTATTTGCTTACCAACTTACATGAATCCAGTCTGACTAAAAGCACATATTGAGAAAGCAAAAACAAATTCACTTGACATGTTGAAGCAATGTGCCCATATTCTGCACTCAGATAGCAAGAGAAGCAAGACGACACACTTAGAACTTTAAAACACCACAATAGAAGGTTCATTTTTACAGGCCATTAGAATTCCATTAGTGTCATCTATTCATTTCCAGGCTGCCCTCAGACTGAAAAGTGAGTATCTAATAGGACACTTTCATTAAATTAAAATTAACAACCCCCTAGAACCCTGTCACAATCCAATATGATTTTAACAGAGAACATGATGGGTGGCTGCTCATCCAGCTGAAAGGCTGAAAAGAAGCTCAGAATGATATTCACTTTTTTTTGGACAAATTCAAAGCATAAACAGCTGAGAGCAACATCTAGGATAAACAAATATTTCAGTGATGAGACAAAGCGTATATATTGATTTTAGAGTAACAGTAGATGTTGACATATTTGATACCTTCATTGTCTGCATAAACAAGTGATACTTAAATACAGGTGAAAAAAGTCTACATTATTTCCTAGATGACAACATTTCCCTGTTGATCACTTAAACAACATCAACAAATGGTCTAGATCAGATGCAGAAATAAAAGTTAAAAAGCTCACTGCTGGAGACACCAAAACCTGCAACTCCAGGACAGCAAAGAACACAAACAGCTGATTTAGAAGGTGGCCAAGTTTGAACTTTCTTATCTTTAGTAAGACATAGGGGCCTGTGCCTGGTGTGTCCTAAGTGTGCAGTTTATCACACAGAAGCTGGTAGTACCAGTGGCCAGCAGGAATGCCTACAGCTGTATGAGTCCATGCAAAGGTGTTCTGGAAAGAAGTGCTCTTTTAGTGTTCATCTTTCTCTTATAAGGTGAACATGACATCCTCTGGGTGGAACAAATTTTTCCCTCTAAATGAGTAGAAGTACTTACATCTCCTCTTGAGGCCCGAGGACCCTGCTGCTGCAACAGCTCTGCTCACAGGCTGAGTCTACATCCCTCAGCACAGGATAAATGCTGTGCTGGAGAAAATCTAAATGGGCCCAGAGAGTGAGCACTGCTGTCCTCTGCAGAAAAGGTGGTTGTAGGAAGAAGAGGTAGAAGATTCTTTTAATGTTTTTAACATATCAAAAGACGAGTAAAAATTTATGAGCAAATAAACTTTCAAAACCATATTGCACGGTAACCGGGGGAAAAAACCAACCAACCAACCAAGCAAAAAACACCAAAACCCCAGAAACTAACAGAGATTTTTGGAGAAAAATATTATGATTCAGCACCAAGAGAAAAGAGCTTAGTGGCTTCCCAGTAAAATGTTTTTAAATTCCACATTAGCATGAATTTTTTTTTTAATTTTTTTTTAATAATTTTTTTTTTTTTTTTTTTTTTTTCCCCATTTAACTGCTAACCATATTTTTGTTTCTACTTTGGTGGCCATAATAATTCATATAAAGGTAGTCCCATGTAAGAGGTTTCACTGTTTAAGAAAGAATATTGAGTGCCTCAGTATTTATGCTACACCTGCGTCTAGAAAACAGTAGGTTTACAGAAAATCTGCAAACAACCCCCCTCTCATCCATCAGCCCCCACCACACCCGAACCCTCCACCACTCCCGAACCCTCCACCACTCCCACTTCCCGCCCCTTTTCCCCCATGCCTTCTTTCCAGCTGTGGCGGCTGTTGTGAAACCAGCACTGGCAGACTGACACCTGGCGGTAGCCCAGCAAGACTCTGGCCTTATTTTCGGTGAGGTTTTTCTTTTGATAAGCTTTATTTTATTTTTGAGGAGTGCTTGGAACCAAGATTGATGTAAGGAGCAATATTTTTACTAGAAGTTCGAAAGTAGGAAGCATTAACAGTGCAAGGAGATTAAGCATACAGCTGAATGTCACTCTAGGAAAAAAATGCCAGGTTCCCATGCTTACAGATGCTGATAAAATATCTTTAAAAGCACTGCAAAATACTTTAATCTTAACAAATTTTAAAATGTCTCATATGCATTTTTAATATTTCCTAAATCTACAGCTTTTGACCATAAAATCTATAGTCTGTGAGCAGGAGTCTGTATGATCCTTCCTGTGTTCAGAGCATGGTATTTTAATCCTGTAGACCTCTTGAACTAGAAACATAATGTTGTATTTTGGGAGTTTTCAAACAATTTTCTACTCTTGTCTGCAAGACCTACCTGCAGTAGTTGTGATTACCAAACTTCTGGGGCAGACCTGCCCAGTGCCAACCACACAGCAATGCATTTGCCCACTGGCTTTCCATATGGTCCAGTATAGCAACCATACATCATGCCTATTCATATCAGACCTTGCATTTATATATCTAAGGATATATGTTACTCTCCATGGATACCGAGCCATTCTGCCTGCTAACACCCAAATTTAATCTGCTGCTCTGCTTTAAACTTGTTTTTAAATACTGTAGAGAATTAGGACTTTATATTTTGTGCTTTTGAAAATGCAAAGAGAACATAAGTAATTATTTCTGTCAGTACAGCATAAGCATATTTGTTCACAAATCCTTTAATTTCTAAGAGATTTTCAGTTTTCATTATTATTCATCGTCTCACCAGTTTTGTCTTTATTAGGCATTCATAAAAAAACCTCATTATCATCTGTAAAGCACAGTTCATTAGCATGGCTGCTCTGTGAAGACAATTGTTTCTTCATTAGAAGCAGCTAAGTTAGCACCAGCTCCTCAGAAATTCAGGTCTTTGATGCTTGTTTGAATTACTTGTATCTTTTCATTTCCTCAGTTGTGTTTCTGAAAGATTTTAATTTTTTTTTTCTACAGCTGTTTACATTTATGAATAACCTTGTAAGCTCTGCACTTCTAATTTATGATGTATTTTTCTTGCAACTACATTAGTTGTTCATACAAATGCATTGGCCTAGAGTTTATGCATAGGCTTCATCCTGCATTTATGAGTGCTAATCTATTAACTCTCTTTATTCCTTTAGGCAGGAATGAAAACACTTGTCCCTGAGCATGCTCCAGAGAAGGAGGTATACTTTCAAAAGCCCTACACTTCCAGTGCCTTTTACTTGGATGCTTGGCAAAACCTGTATCAAGAACTACAAACATATAGGCAAGAAACAGAAATTGATATTTTATAAATATTAAAAAAATAATCAAATCAAAAGACTGCAGAATGATTAAAAGTTTATTGTTCTTTGCTTGAGTGTTGCCCTTCACATTGCTAGATGGTGACCTTACACATTTTCCCTCCTAGGCCACTGCCCTTTCCCACTGAGTTCTGGTGTCCAGGTGCTCCTCTTACTTCACAGTCAGTGGGAGCTGGCGATGCCCTCTGGTGCCAAAGAGGATCCCCAGCATGAGCTTGTGCACCACCAAACCAGCTCTGAGCAGCCTCAGCCTTCGTCAGCAACTTACCAGCCACCTTTCTATCTCAATAAACCATTTGGTTGCGAATAGAACAAATATTTTTCTGAGTGGAAATCCCTGATCTGACACTGACTGGAAACAGGTTCCTTTCAAGAGCTGCCAAACTCAGGGAAATAGCCTAAGAAATGTTTCTGAGTGTATTTTTTGTTTCCAAGTGTATTTTTCTTTTTATTCAACCACTCTCTTTTGGTATTTTTAAAGGTTTTTTATTTTTCTGAAATGGAGAACATTTCTTATGGGACAGATGGTTCAAAAATTTTAGAATTACATAAACCAGAGAGGACAGATTTGTTGAACCTTCTCTCTATATGCATCTCACTTTTTATGAAGAACCTAGGCATAGTTACAGCTCCCCACACACACTCTTGAGTGTGAGATTGCTCCTCTTTTCTCTACTACAGTGGTACGCAAAATACATGTTTGAAGCCAAGGACAGCCAAGGCTGAAAGATGCTGCCTTTGTCCTTGGCTTATTACAAATATTTAATATCAAGTCATATGCCCACTTTCATTAGAATGCAGCCAACCTCCACACAAACAGTTAAAAAGGAATACAAGCCTTCTACTTTTACCACAAACTCAGGCCAAAGTAAAAAACCCAAAGCCAGCTGGCCAGCTTTCAAGAAGAGCTCACTTGCTGGATGGAAAGAGAGAAACCTTGTTGACATGGAAACCTATAACTTCAATATATATATACATATATATAAATATATATATAAAGATAAAATAGCAAGATGAGAGAGAGATCAAAAAGCCATGATCAACTACAGTTTTGAGAGAATTTTCAATACCCAAATATTAGAGTTGAAAATGTTAAAATAGCATCAAGGAAGGTGTTAAAACAAGTTGTTGTTCCAAGCAATTGTTAGAGGACTCAATGGGAATGTGAAATGAAACAATAGTAATCTCATACTGGAGCATGTTTCTGTACTTGTGTTCTATTGCTGCTATAAAAAAGGGACCTTCTTGTGGATTCCATCTATGCACATTCAAATGCAAGCCGCTGTTCTAAAAATTTCAATCAGAATAGATTACAGAGAAGGAGAGACGGTGAAACATTCAGAGACATTCAGAGAGGCAAAAGTTGCAGCCTTGATACAAATACAGAGGGGGTACATTCACAGGCCTATCTGATGACTCACAAAAACACTGCAATTCCAAATTGGGAACAATCCTTGGGACAACATGATGGCAACAACCCTTTGTCATCAGACAAACTCATAACAGAGGTGACCTGGACTAAGTGGAGGGAATGAAACTTTCTGGACATTACTGTACATGGTAGGAAGAATTCTTCCACTCTGTGTCTATATTTTTTCTATTTCTGGGGCATTTTAAGGCTATCCAACCCCAAGTAATTGTACAAGATGATTAGACACATTGTGTGCCATATTAGTTCAGGTTTTGATATCAGCTCAATAGAGCTTATTTCCTTGTAGAGAAACCTCTGAATAAGTATGTGCCCCACGCATCAGTCCAAAAAAGAAGGGCACAAATCACTAGAGCAAGTTAACATTTTCACATTCAGAAGTGATGGGCTCAGCTGCTCTAAAGAGAAAAATATTTTTTACGCTATTATCTTTGCTTAATATTTGCTCTTAAAATAATTTCTGTTCTTGATTTCAGATGTTCCACTAAAATATCTGGGCATGCATCATCCTTCACAGATAGACAATACATATAGACAAGCACTATTACAGAGGAGAGGGAAGAGATCTCATTAACTTTTCCACGTCCCATCTGAAATAAGAAGGCGGAGTTCACAGCAGGCTTAATTTGTGGTAGCAATATCTGTAGTGCAACATCATTTGTATTTCTCCACTTGCCAAATCTGAGGAGAGATGGTGACAAAAATATAACACAGAAGAAAATAAACCATTAATTTGTATGCAAATAAAGCAAGCGTAACAAAGACTAGTTGAAGTTACCACCTGCTGCTCAGCTTCTTCTCATAGAAGTAGTAGGGGGGTAATGGGGGTAACTCCTCTTTTGGTGTCTCATGGTTATTAGTCTCCTCATTTTTGCAAAAGTCATTGCAAATTTGAGGCACTTTAAAAGTTGCAGGAATCATTTATTTTTTTTGTCTCCATTATGTGGATACTAGTGAGAGCCAAGGGAGAAGAAAAGATATATGTTCAAGATCACTCTAAGTATAATAAACCCCAGGAGTTGAATTACAAGTTCTATTTTCTTTTATATCTTTTAATTTTTAACTGTGCCTTTTTAATATTCTTGCTCTTCTATTTTGTAAAATACAAAGGGCCAGAGGCTCCCTTACTGGAAAAAAAAAACCCGAAGTCCATTGTAACCTGATTGCTGATCTCTTCATCATTATTTTTATGGGCTTTGGAAAATTGCAAGGAGATAAAATTGTGGGGAAAAAACAACAACAACAACCAACCAAACAAACAAACAAACAAAAACCAAAAAAGACCCACCCACAAACCACCCACCTTCCTTGCCCGCTGTGCAAGTGCTGATCATCAGGAAAGAAAGGCACGATTTGCTGCAAATCCTGTTCCCGAGCTCATTACTGACCCCCAAGCTGTGAATCCCTGGGCCAAAATGCAGGCAACTGCCAGGTTTCTAAATGCGGAGGGTGTTTCTAATAAAAGTCTTACATGAGGAGAAGTAAAACCTTGGGGCATAAATACATCTTTCTTTTTCATATCATTTAAGCGAGCTGAATGCTTCTTAGTGTTCAGTAAATATAAATGTATTTTGCCCCTGAGCCAGAACATGCTGCAAAGAAGTATTATTCTGCTCAGGATGAAAACCTAGCATGGATTTCAAAGACTTCCTTAGACAGTCTGTGCAACTGGCAGAATTTATGAGAAGCCTGGGTACTTTTCTGCCTTGTCATGTACAAGTGTTCTAATTGTGCAACTTTGAAGGCTGTTGTCACTTCAGCCACAAGCTCCACATACTACATAAAGGTTGTACTCCTTGAGTTGTGTCATGCAGGTGGTGATGGGATCAGAAAGAGAAGACCACTGGCCTCATGTCCCATGCTGGGTTTATTAAACTCTCATTGTGGGTCCTTGTCCCTCTGCTAAGGCATACCAACCAGCCTGAGCATTAAAAATGGCTCACTTGAGCTAAAGAGGTCAGAATCCAATGGGGCACATTCCAGGGTAAAACCTGAGACAGTGATAGTTTCCGTGGTCATTAGCTATATCTCCAGGTAATGAACCTTCGCTAATCATTGTCCCTCAGATAGAGCAGGTGTTTTAAAGTGAATGTGGCAGCCATGGGTGAGCACGTACAACATTGCATGACTTCTGCAAAAAATTAATTGTACTCACATGTGATATATGTCCTGAAGTTAATTCGTGTTAAAAGATATAAAATGTAATACCATCCCTATAAGTATAAGTTTTGTTTTAATCCAATATGCTATGAGTTAACTCAGAAGAAAGCAGCTCAGTAAAGGTACAGGAATTTCTCTTGCCTGAAAAGACAGGGGAGGGACATGAGACAAAACATAATTAGAATTACCAGAAAGGGAGACACAAACATGCCTCTGCTGGGAATCGTTAAAAAGGAATGTAATATATGTCCTAAAGTTAATACGTGTTAATAGAATATAAAATGTAATACAAACTATATAATTATAAGCTCTGTATAAACTAGCATGTTGGAAGTTAAGTTTTGTTTAAAATAGCATTTTGTGAGCTAACTCAGGGGAAGGTGGCTTAATAAAATACAAGAATTTCTCTAGCCTGAAAAGGCATGGGAGGGACACGAGGAGAGCTTGATTGGAATTACCAGAAAGGAGGACAGAAAACTGTCACTGCCAGGAATCGTTGAAAAGAAACAAAAGGCAACAGAAAACGGGGATGATAGCCCGGAGGACCCGATGATTGTATCAGATCCATATCTAGATGGTCTCCGGCTAGAATTAACATCTCCACACCACACCTGGACCCAACCATTAACAGCATTGTCCTCCTCGCTGATCCATTCAGACTCTTAGAACTGAAACCTGCATGTTTAATGAAGATGCCTTGGAGGGAGGACTGTCGACATCCCGAGCCTCTCTCCACGATCCAGTGTATAAAAAGAGACTGCGGCAAACCAAAAATGTGAACTTGGGGAACAGATTGGCAGAGTGTGTTATCGTTGTTCACCCAGCAGCGACCCCGGGCTCGACGCTGTCCTTTTAATTGTGGCTGTCCGAGACTGTTATTCTGTCTCACAATAAAAATTCCAAATTTTGATTTATCGAATTTGGTCGATTTTATTTATAACATCACACATCACAAGCACAAATTGATCAAATCCTGTATTCTGTGTTGGCTTAATCTCTTTTTTCACTAACATGACCGTAATTGGTTTGTTGTGCCATTGGGACTCCAACAACTGGAACAAGTGTGGACAGTGAATGATGTCAGGGCCTGAACTGCAGTGCATGGCTCAGACCATCTCTCTTAGAGGCAAATGAAGTGAAATACCATGTTCATTTCCTTTTCTCATGTAGACAAATGATTCCTAATGAAAATATTGAACTTCACTGTCTTTCAATTGGAACATCTGAAGCCACCCCACTGCTGATTATATGGGTCTGAAAGGATATTTTGGGAAGTTTGATGAGTTTAGTCAAATGGTGAAATACGCTGAAATAAATTAAAAAAAACAACAACAACAACAAAAAAACCCCTCCATTTCTTCAGGGCTAGTTTTTCTCTGTGAATAGTTCAATATAATAAATACCTCAGAAAAACATCCTTTATATTTTCCCCTCTTATCAGAATCATTCCCTCTGGCTCTCACATGTGCTGCACATCCCATACCACAGTCCCTGGGTGGGGTAGCAATCCTTTCCTCTTGGAAACTACTCATTGCAGCAAGCCACAGACCATCCCCAGGACAAGCAAAATGAACTGAGGATACAAAGCAGGACTTTATCACCCAAGCAAGGTTTTTGTTTAGGCAAAAATACATTATCTTCTTTCCCTGATCCATCCACCACCGTCCTTTCTGTCACAGGGTTTTTCACACCCATTTTGAACTCTCATCCTGGGTGCATATCGATGGCACTGATGCCAATCTTTTCCTTTAGTATCAGATACAAAGTAGTTTGCCTCAAAGGGGTATCTGAACAGCCTTTTTACTTAAGTGCTGTCTTTTAGGAGCTGCTTCAGAATGGGTTTTCATATACAGATTTGGAGTTTGATGAAATAATCTCTGAAGTAGTTAGCAGAGAGACATTTCTCCTTGCCATTTGAATTATATTTCCATCTCCTTATTTTTTCTTTTTTTTTTTCATGGAGCACTTCAGGATAATCAGTTTTGTTTGCTTATTCATTTGTCTTTATGCTAGTTTATTCAGAATCCTCTAAGTCCTGTTTTTGTGTTGGTGAAATATTGATCAGGCACAGATGTGGTCCATCTGTGAAATGGTCATTTATATTGGGTCGATGAAGAGGAAAAAAAGTACTATTTGCCTTCTTTCTAGAAGGACGGGAGAGAGAGAGAAAAGAAGGAAGTTCCTGCTGTAGCTGGGACTGGAAGTCATGGATTTGGGCGTGAGTCATCCTGAACATGTGATAATCATGTTTAGGCATTTTCTGATTTTGACAAAAAATGTCAAAACTTTGCTATTCTAAGTGATTTTGCAGAGTGACAAAGAAAGACTGTATTGGAAACTGAGTTGAAAATTCAGTTATATTTCTAGCTGTCACAGAGAGTGGCTGTGCAGAGAGCTGAGTTCCCACGTAACTGTGTGCATTCAGAGAACTGCTTCTTTTCTGTGAAAACCCCAAACCAGAAATGTGCAGCAAAGGCAGCTAAGGATAAAAGTGTTCACTAATGGTATGAGGCCAAATGTTCCTGCTGTGGCCCTTTTCAGGAAGCACATAGACAACATTTGCAGCTCATTGTTCCTAACAGGATTGTATATGCATGTTTTGCACATTTATCCCAGAACATATATTGAAGTAGGCTTGCTCATCTGCAACTGCTGCATCAGTTTATGATGTGAAGAATCACAATGGCACTCTAGCAGATGTCTCTACCCGTGTCCATGCCAGAAAATCAGCATGTGAAGTAAGTTTGAATAAGACAAGTAGATCATTTGAAGACCAATACAAGCCTCTTAGTATCTCCTGCTCAATTAGCTTTGAAAGTAAATGCTGCTGCTAAGATGTGCCCTGTTTAAGGTACCTCATGCAATCTGACCAATTACAGCACTTTCAAGGTTTTCTGTAGCACAAAAAGGTCTTGTCAATAAAGTCCTCAGCTAAACTATGTTTTTAAACTTCATCGGTATTCAGTTAATTCAGTCACACAACATCTGCGTAACTTAAGCAATTTAGTAAACTTCTAGCAATTGCTGGATGTTGTTTGGTTTTTGACTTTGCTTTTTATGTCAATCTCTGACATAAAAATTCTGTCAGAATGTATGAACCTTGATGAAAAATTGTTAAAAATTTACCTTAAGATAGAGTCGAAGTACCAGGTAGGTTCTCTGAAGAATCTAAAACCATCTGAAGGCTGTCACTTAGAAATGAATGAACAACTTACCCAGATATAGAAAATAATCTTTAGCTGTGACAATTTTGTCTTCCTTTTTTTTTTTTTTTTTTAACAAAAAGACAAGTGTTATTTCAAAATTTTCTATGAGAAAAATGTTTCTCATCCCAAAAAACCTTTAACTTAGCTGAAAATTTTGCCTGAAGAAACATATGCATATATATGTATAATTTCAGCTGATTATACTAAGATCTTGATTTCATTGCAGGGGGGTTGGAATTAGATGACTTTTAAAAGTCCATTCTGAGTCAAACTATTCTATGATTCTGTATAGACTTCTTTCTCTTTTTTCCTCTTTTTAAAATAAGATTTTTATCTGGAAATATCAAAAAGGCTGGAACTACCACTGATTCCCTTTTGCAATGACTGTAAAGTTTGCATTTGGACACCATGTCACGAGAAGATTTTCAGGAGAGAGGAAAAGTATATTCTTTTGGCATTGGTGGCAATATATATAAATCATGTCTCATACTTGATTTTAATAGAAGAATTTAATTAACAATTTATTCTTTTAAGACACCATTCTTTTTTTCTTCAGTGAATTACCTATTACTCACTTGAAGTCATTACATTTTTCAGGGGAAATCTATTTATAAGTACTCATGAAGCAAACTAATCGAAAGCATAATTAAAAAGACGTCAGAATCTTAAATAAATCACAGATACTTTCTTCATACATTAAACACATGACACAGGCAATGTTTCTTACATAACTTTTCCAAACAGTCCTGTATTACCATTTTACCCTGAACACTGACTACTGAAGCCATGCCATCCTCTCAGAAAAAGTAGTATTTCAGTTCTGCTTGGAGGCAAGAGGAGAGTCCGTCACCACTGCAGTTGGTGCTGGCCCTTGGCCACTGTGGAGCTCTCTGCAGCCCCTTGCCAGCCTCAGGCAGCGCCAGTGGGGGCAGTGGCCTGGTACCGGCTCACACAAGTCACTGCACAATTTTAGCATCCAATCTTGAAAGCCTCCCACCCTTGGTTTTCATCTAGTTGTCATCTGCTTAAAATAATTTTAAGCGGCAGTGTTCCTAGAGATGGACTGGGGATAGGAAAACTCCTCCAGCCCTGGGAGCAGGCTTGCCATGGTGGCACAGAGTCAGCACCA
Organism: Hirundo rustica; assembly: GCF_015227805.2. Lineage (NCBI taxonomy): Eukaryota > Metazoa > Chordata > Aves > Passeriformes > Hirundinidae > Hirundo > Hirundo rustica. The sequence goes on from NC_053450.1 coordinate 17,798,632, forward strand.
GATGGCACGCTGGCGTTGGCACGGCCCACAGGAGGAGCAGCGATTTAAGGAGATGATGGCTGGGAGTGACTGATTCCAGGACATGAGGGCTGGGAGGGTGCTTCCCTGCAGATACAGTGCTGGGATGGTACTGTGCAGGATCCTGCTTTCCTCACAGAGGCTTCTTGGCCTCTGCAGTCTCCCAGGCTGGTCGGTCGGCCACAGCCTGGCCTAGGTCTGCCTGCCGCTGCTTTGGCAGTGTAAGGACTGGTATTTAGTATTTTCTACAATAAACACTAGCATTATATAGTATTTAGTAAGAAATGTAAAATTTTAACTAATTAATATGCTGATTATTATTTTTACTTAATATATTAATGAATAAATGTCGTATTTTCAGCATTTATCTTAATTTGCTGCATTTCCCAATATTTTCATTACCTGTATATATTGCCTGAACACTCAAGCAAGAACAAAGGCTATTTCAAACAGGGCTAGCTTTTTTAAACCAGCTAGTTCCAAAGCCCATCACTAGCTTCCTCAAGTTGCTGCTTTTCAGGGGATTGAGCCACGACAGCACCCATTAACTTCAGGCCTAAATGTGGTGGTACTGCCCAACATGTTGTATGTATCTCTCAAATGTCTGTTGAGAAAAACCTTTCCATAAATGACATGGTGATGTTGCCTTGCCAGCTGCTTACTCCAGAGCTGGGCTCTGAGTCCCTGGACACCAGATCTGCAGCTGCTGCAGTGGCACCAGCAGCCATGTCCCTGCCGAATATTTGTGTGAAGATTACATGGGGCACTGTGCAGGAGCTGAAGAGAGATGGGCTCATAACATCACCTTACTCCAGTGTAAGTGAATTTCTAATCAATGTCCCTTCTGAGGCCTGCATGAGTATACTCAAAACAGGCAGAAATTATTGTAGCATGTGTTCAAAATGGCATTGTCATCTAGAATGTCCTGTGTCTCCAGCTGTTCTATTATTTTGTGCTCCTTATAAACTTAGGCTAAACAATTCTCTTCCTCTCCAGTTAATCCAACATGAACTGTCTCAGGCCAGTGTTGAACAATATTGTGGCTTTCCTTTCCACTTCAGATTGTCCCTGCTCAGCACCACAGCTCCTCTGTGCAGCTGCATGTGCTGCACCCCTTCCCCAGCACACAGGATGCTCCTGGCAGAAGCTAAAGCACACAGAAAAACCAGAGTGGTGTCCACCAGCCACAACAGGGACAGTGGAGACCAGACGAAGCCAGCTGAAACCCTACCAAAACACCAGTACTTACTGATTGACTAAAAATGAGGACGCACTTGCAGGCAGGGGGGGAAAGGCTTAGAGACAGAACCCGAGGCTGTGTGCTCAGGATCCTCAAACCATGAGAAGAAAGTCAGTCTATAATGTCATTGTACAGAGGTCTTAGAAACGGAGCCTATTTTCAGAATCTCTATGGAAAAATAAAGCTGCAAGCTTTAAAGTAAATTATTAATTCTCAAATGTGTCTGAGAAATTGAAAAATGAGCAGGTACACCAAATAATCTCTTCACTTTGTCAAAGCAACATCTTATTTTCCTCTGATGCCTTGGGATTCCTACACAACACAGACAACATCCTTAAAAAATTTCAAATGCAAGTCACCCTGTGACCTAGAGGAAGATCATACTCTGCACTTTGCAACAGAAAAATTGTCAGTGGAGTAATGTTCAGGCAATGGGGTGGATTTGGGTATTAGAAGTGTAGAAGTACCACTATTTTAATATTTCTATTGCTCAGAATGGATGTCAACAATGCATGTTCAGTTTTTCATTCTGAGCTCATTCAGAGCACCCAGTAACTGAAAAATAAAATCTTCCACTGTGAAAAACATACACTTGTCAATGCTGAATTAGAAGCTGGCAATAACAACATTAACAGATGTTTGGTTTTGGGTTTTTAAAATTGCATTCTACCTTCTGTCTGACTAATTTGCTACCTGAAAAAATTTCAACATGAAATTTTCTGGACTGGAAAAACTCTACCCCTTGCAATACTAAGTGGTAGTAATGACATATCTTCTTCAGTGGAATAACATTCCCTTACATGTTATAAGCATAAACAGCATTATAAAGGCTTAATGAGGATAAGGACAAGCACATGAAAATCAAAACATGGTTGACTCATTGGTTGTTTAACAAACAGTAAATATATAGATTTAGGCATATAACTCAATGGCTGCAGTGAAATAATTTGAATTTCTATTAACATAGACATTAGAACTGGAATTAAATTTTCTCTTAGTCATTTGTTTGGGCTTTTCAATCCTGATTTGCCTTTATTATACTAAGTAAATTACAACCAGAAATCCACACATCAATAGCATTGCACAAAAATTACAAAAGCCAATGTACTGCATCTAAATTGATAGTGGCATTGGAACAACTAAATAACATTAAAATACACATTCACATTTAATTCTTTCTTTTTAGAGGAGTAGAAAAGCAAAGCAGGATGATCTCTTATGAAATGAGCAACTGATATCAGCCACGGGCCTAAAGTCAAATGAAGACAGAAATGAGGAAAACGTGAAGATCTCAGTAAGGGTGAAAAGACCATTCCCAGCGACATCATATTGATCCCTTCAGCAATCACATGAATTGCTTCCTTCTCCCCTTTTTCCTATTCTCCCCTTCTCCCATCATCTCATATCTGCCCAGCTGAGGTGTCTCCAGTCAACAAGTCTAACCTTGCCCTGGGTGATCTTCTGTGCCGTAAGTTAAGCCCCAGTGAGGATTTCAAAGCCACAGATTCTGGATCACTACTACCAAAGATCCACTGGCTTCTCTTCTTTTCCTAGAAGCACACAGGACTTCCCTTAGCCATGCAGATCCAGGGAAGAGCATTTCTCTGCATCAAGTAAAGGTGCTCTTGGCTATCCAATGCATCTTCTCCAACAGGGATTTTTTTCCCAGTCTTTTGCAACACTGATAATGTAAGCAGACCTTCACATCTGACTTCTTGCTGACCTCAACATCACATGTTGTCCTAGAGGGTTGTGCCCTGTTTTGGGTAAAAATGTATTGTTTTTTCATTTGGGATTTATTATCTATTAGAAGATAGTAACAGTTAAGGTGGATATTCTGCAGGAAATTTTTTTCTTGCCATAGTATAAGAGGCTGATATGACATTTTGTGAGATTACTTATATTGCTTTTTCACATTTATTGAAAAATGACCTTGCTCCATCAAATAAGGTAGCGTTTATTTATTCCCGTTTAAAAATTCCAGGCTGTCAGATATCCAGTGAGTGCTCTAAATGCCACTGACAAAAATTTAAAAGCACAATTTAAAAAATTCATCCAAAAAAAACCACAGCAGCAGAACTTGTCATACCTGTTCAAACTTTCAGCTAGATTAATGCCTCTCTCTTAGGCATGCTTTGATCTTTCACTGCATCAGTCCACCAAGCTGCCCAATAATTTCTAAGCATGTTTTGCTTTCTCCTTTGTCTTGGTTTGAAAAGACAGGTATCTGCTAGGGAGGCAGGGCCTCTCTAGGAATGGGGAATTCCAATCCCTTCCCTCTGTGTTATTATAATTTGGAAGATTAAAAAAATCTTTTCAGTCAGAGCTATGGGGAAAGGAATGACAGTCTTTTACTAGTAAATATAACAGGACAAACAAACAACAACAGCAATAATAATAATAAACAGAACCAAGAACCCTGAGGGGCTTTGTCTCACAAGTCCCGGGCAGTCTGATCTCTTGGGATCCCAAGAGCACCAAGCCAAAACGGTGGAAAATCCGAGGCTGATGGCTGGAAACGGTGGATTGTCCTGGCAGGCAAAGTGAGCAGTGCTGAAGAAGCCGTGACAGCTGGATGGGGCTGACCCAGCTCCAGCAGGGCAGGTGAGGAGCTCCGAATTCCTGGGCACTCTGGCAGATGATAGAATTCCAAGGACCGGACCCTCCATTAACAGTGGACTCCTCACGCAGCCAGCAGTCGCCCGACCATCCTCTCCAAAAACCAAGAGCAGAAGAGACCACCCTCCACTCCTGGAGCCCTCGAGCCTTTCCCTCCCCCCCCCAAACTAAGTGATCTACTTCTTTTGTGTGGGTCAAGCACCCTTTAAGCATCAGTATTTAGTCTCCTAGCAACTTATGGGGGGAAAAGATTCCACAGGAAAACTTAACCCCCAACATCCTTGTCTTATAATAATTTGGAATTCTTCAGGGAAAAAGAGATCTTTGCTCTGTGAGCAGAATATGAGCCTGTTTAGGCACGCAGTCACAATGAAAGGGGATGCTATCAAGGCCCCAGAGATGTCTTGCATCACTGGTTAAATTCATCTTTTGTTTTGGAGCCTCCAAACTTCTTCCAGCTCTTCTGACAATGATAACCATTTTGACACATGATTTCAAGAACTTGTTTTTACCTTGACTGTGATAAATATTAACTATTTTTTGTTCACTGGAGATCAAATAACTCAAGATAACAGGAAGTTACTATGTCACTATCTAAGCTTATAGGCAAACAGACCCTTGCCCATTCCTTCTCTACTTGCTTAATCAGCTTTAAGTTTCAGGAATTCCAGCTTACAACTACAGCCTTCATCTCTGCGACCACCGAGGGACAGAAAGAGACCCTCCCAGCAACACGTCACACATACATCATCAGAGGAAAGAAGCAAGATAAAAGCAAGACTGAAAAACCTGCCAATTCACGGCAGTTGGTGGAGCGAGACTCCCCTGCCGTCCAGCGCTGTATTTGCCTTTGCTTTGCCTGCTGTAATGTAATAAATTCCTATTGGAACTTTTCTTTGTGTTCATAGTCTATTACAATTTGGTGCTGTGACTCGGATCCACCTGCAAGATAGGACTTTTGGTTCTGCCTGGGGGGCGCCCCGCCGATCAGTCGGCAGCCCTGGTAGACCCGATTCCTGTCTCGGTTGGACCGACGAACCTAAATTCAAAGCATTAGGCAAAGGAAGCCGGCAGACCCTATAAACTTTGTGCACAAAGGTCCGGACGAAGACGCAAGACGTGTGAGTATCTGTGTGGAAGATTCCGTTCGGTCTGGGTCGGGTATCCTGGAGTGCTGCGAGTGTGTGTGTGTGTGAGAGGAAAACCGGCAGCTCGGATTTTCCAAGCGATTGTGGACCCTCAGTAGTGCGGTTCTCATTGTCCGAGAGGGCGTGAGCCACGAACAAGGGGAAGCGAGTGATTTCTGCACCACGCTTGTGTGAGGGCACTCCAGAAGATGGGACAGGGGAAGAGCAGGCCCTCTACTCCCATAAAACAGATAGCCCACTGGGGTTCATATTAGACAATTGGAAACATTACCCTAACACAGGGGGTAAAGATAAAGCTAAAATGATCCATTATTGTGTGGTAGTATGGGGTAGAAAGGAGATTTCCTGGAATATTTTTTAGCCTATTTTTGGATCATCAGAAGATTGGGTGAGGCAAAAACTCAACTTGTGGGTAAACACTAAAATTCCTGTTAGTCAGGAAGAAAGTGAATATGCTAATGTATGGGTTACAAGACCTGGGGGTGAAGTGCTCCTGTTTCCCCTCAAAGAGGGAGGACGAAAGAAAGACAGGAGTAAAGAGGAAGAAGCCTAACTAATCCCACCTCCTTACATACCCCCTCAGAACCCCCGGATTCCGGATGCACCTCCAATGGAGCCTCATGAAGCAGGGAGTAATCCCGAGCCCCCCGAGGAAGTGCAGGGACCCATAACCCGAGGTCGGGCTAGACAGCATAACCTATATCCCCTAAGAGAAATGCCTGGGGGGGGGGGGCAGGGACCTCACCCAGCGATAGGGTTTGTTTCAGTACCTTTGAGTTCTGGGGATGTTCGGGAATTTAAGAGGGAGATGGGGAGCCTCCTGGAAGATCCTTTGGGGGTGGCAGAGAGACTGGACCAATTTTTGGGACCCAGTATTTATACTTGGGGCGAGTTGCAAGCCATATTAAATATTCTCTTCACGGCCGAGGAAAGAAATATGATTAGACGAGCGGGGATGCGGATATGAGATTCACAACATGCACAAGGACCTTTAGCAGACACCAAGTGGCCTTTGCAGGATCCCAATTGGAATCATCAGCAGCAGGATCACAGAATCAATATGCAGGATCTGAGGGGGATAATAGTACAGGGGATCCGGGAAGCGGTGCCTAGGGGGCAGAACATCAACAAAGCATTTAATGAGAGACAGAAAAAGGAGGAGACACCTACGGATTAGCTAGAATGCTTGAAAAAAAAAAAAAAAACAAACAAAAAAACCTGTAGATGTACTCGGGCTTAGATCCTGAGACACCGTTAGAGCAAGCACTACTAAAAACACAATTTGTGGCTAAATCGTGGGAAGATATCAGAAAGAAGTTAGAAAAATTAGATAATTGGCAAGATAGAGACCTGGATGAGCTATTGAGGGAAGCACAGAAGGTATGTGTGAGAAGAGATGAAGAGAGTCACAAGAGACAAGTAAGAATGATGGTGGCAGCAGTAAGGGAGACTAGGAGAATTGATGCCCCTCCCAAAACAAGTCAAGTGGCCCAGAGAAATGGGGGAGGGGTTCTCCGGGTAGAGAAAAAGGATGGAGGCGTATGTTTCTACTGTGGAAATAAAGGACACTTTCGGAGAAACTGCAGGAAGCAGCTGAGGGATGAGAGAGTCTTCAAAGAGGACTGAAGGAGTCATGGGCTTCATTTGCTGGGGACACAGAAACATCAGGAGCCCTTGATAAAATTAAAAATAGGTCCTCAGCAGCAGGAATTTGAGTTTTTAGTAGATACTAGAGCTGAGCGATCGACAATCCAGGTACTACCGGAGGGATGTAAGATATCAAAAGAAACTGCTCAAGTGGTAGGGGCGAAGGAGGAGCCCTTTGAAGTCCCTGTTATTAAGAATGTACTGGTGGAATCGAGGTCCAAAATGGGAATAGGGAACCTTCTGCTAGTACCAGAAGCAGATTATAATTTGTTAGGGAGAGACTTAATTATAGAAATAGGTATTAATATAGAAGTAGTAAATGAGGAAATCAAAATAAAACTCTGTCCCTTGAGGGTAGAGGATGAGGAAAAAAATTAACTCAGAAGTATGGTACACTCCTGATAGTGTAGGAAGGTTGAATATACCCCCCTTCTCGGTAATCATTAAAGATCCAGAGACACCGATAAGGGTTAAACAGTACCCCATCTCCCCAGAGGGGGGTAGGTTGTTTGTAGATGGCTCATCGCGAGTAATTAATAGAAAAAAGGTCTCCGGCTATGCAATAGTTGGGGGAGAAGGACTTGCAGTTATCGAATCAGGCCCTCTAAGTGGATCTTGGTCGGCGCAGGCCTGTGAACTTTATGCTGTACTGCGGGCATTGCAGTTGTTGAAGGATAAATCAGGTACCATCTATACTGACTCAAAATATGCCTATGGGATTATACACACTTTTGGGAAAATATGGGAAGAACGGGGGTTGATAAACTCCCAGGGAAAAAAACCTGGTTCACCAGGATCTAATCAGGAAACTGCTGAAGGCCTTGAGGGGACCTAGGAAAATTGCTATTTTTCACCTGAAAGGGCATCAAAAGGGATTGGATTTTAAAAGCAGGGGAAATAATGCAGCAGATCAAGAAGCAAGAAGGGCTGCTTTGCAGACGTCACAATCTACCCCCCAGAAAGATCCGAAGGCTGAAAGAAAAGAGCGTGAGACTAGCAGAGGGAATTTGCAAAAGATATATAGTTTTACTATGCAGGAAGAAGAAAAGATGAAAGGAATGGGGTTGAGAGAAGACCCAGAAGGGGAATAGCGACTTCCAGAGGATAATAGAACTGTACTGCCTAAATCCATAACTATGGATATTATGAGGAGAATACATAGCAAAACACATTGGGGGGCACAAGCATTAGTAGATCAATTCCCCACCAAACATATGTGTATTGGGGCAGATAACTTGGCAAAGCAGGTAGTGAGGGGGTGCGTTACCTGCCTAAAGGTAAATAGGGCCAATTTAAGAAAAACCTTAATGGGGGGGACGACCTACAGCATACCAGCCATTTGCTAACATCCAACTAGACTTTACTGAGTTACCAAAGACTGGGAGATATAAATATCTATTAGTAATAGTGGATCACCTAACCCATTATGTAGAGGCATTCCCTACGGCAAAGGCAACGGCATAAACAGTGATCAAGACCCTATTAGAGCAGATTATTCCCAGATATGGGGTCACGGAAACCATTGACTCGGACAGAGGCCCCCACTTTACATCCAAAATAATTAAGGAAACCATAGCAATAATGGGAATACAATAGGATTATCACACCCCCTGGCACCCCCAAAGTTCAGGAAGAGTAAAAAGAATGAATGGAGAAATTAAAAAAACAATTGACCAAACTCGTGATTGAGACCAAACTGTCATGGGTAAAATGCCTACCATTAGCATTGCTAATATCCGGACACAACCTAGATCGGATATGGGAATATCTCCATTTGAAATGTTGTATAGAATGCCCTACAATATAGAGGAACTGCAAGATCATCCAAAGTTGAGGGATCAAAATATAAATGTATACATTACCAGCCTAATGAAATATAGGGAAAATCTATAGAATAAGGGAAGGTTAGCTCAGAGACCCCCACTAGATTTGAAACTGCACCAGGTGCAACCAGGAGATTGAGTAATGATAAAGTCCTGGAAAGAAGCAACCTTGGCCCCACAATGGGAGGGCCCTTACCTTGTATTGCTTACTACAGATACTGCAGTCAGAACAGCAGAAAAGGGAAGGACCCATGCTAGCAGAATTAAAGGGCCAGTGAGCAAACTAACTCCTGAGTAGCAGGTAAAAAGCAATCCTGGAGACCTGAAGTTACAGATCCAGAGGAGAGATCATCAATGAATGGACACCGTGTAAAATATGCACCAGAACCACACTACACGGAGGAAAGATTAATTTGTAACTCTGATGTTAAGATAAAGTGTAGAGACCCAGAGTGCAATTGTTATCCCTTTGTTTGTTATATTTGTAAAATCTGCGGGGACAGGTGGTGGAGTCATTGTAGGCGAGGAACCCCTCCTAGAGGAATTTGCAGCCCCTGTTGGGTATTGCAGCAGAACATAACTGATTGGATTCTAGAATATAAAGTTAAATATGAGGGATTAGTAGAAGAATCAGAAGAGTGGTGGAGGATTTTTGCATTAGGGATTGAACCAAAATATTATTATTATCACCCTAATGAACCCATCCCGTTCATAGCTGAAATTGTTGACTGCACCTGCCGCACACGCCTAAAGGGAATCCGGTGTGATACACCCCCAGTTAAGTATCGGAACTGGGATTCCTATGTCAAGAGGCAACAGAGTCGCCCCCGGGGACCTCCTGAAGAATATCCCTGCTGCCGAGAAGATGGTACCCCCCGTGGCTCGAGGCAACCGAGTTGACGGGAAAGGCAGAGGGGTAAAAAGCTGTGGAGGAAAGAAACCCCAGGGGTGGGACAACAAAACAATATTTGAGGAATTGCCTCAGGAATAGGAATTAGAGCAAGGACCCTGGGCAGAGAGACAGGTTGCGGTCTATGAAATGGAACAATCCTCAAATATACTCCCATTCCTATGCCCCCAATGTTGCTCACCACGTGACCCAGCCGATTACTTTTCTTTTGCTGATGTTATACTTGAGAGGGATTAATGCCTTAGACAATCTACCACACCAACCCTTTAAATGGTCACTATGGCGATGGGATGACAATGAGATTTTGCAAACTGTAACTACTGTAGGAGCAGCCAGTTTCAGAGTAGGATTGTGTGATCTGACCAACATAAATCATTGTAGAAAAGTACTGAACCTAACGGGATTTTACATGTGCCCAAGCTCAAATCACAGTAAAGGATATTGTAATTATCCTGGGGAATATTTTTGTGGATATTAGGGCTGTAAAACAATCGCCTCTGACTGGACACCCAGGGGAGGGCATGATAAATATTTGCAAGCAGACTTTAGACCATGTATATTTAATAAACTGATTACTATAGTGAAAAGCCGGCTGGAAGCGGCACATCTTATGCTTCTTAGGACTAAGTATGATCAGATGCCTGAAGAAGAAAATTTAGAAACTTTAGAGTTAGCTAGACAAGAACTGCAAAGATACAGTGAACAAAAATAAGTAAGAACAAGAGAAATGGGGGAATTGTGATAAACATTAACTATTTTTTGTTCACTGGAGATCAAATAACTCAAGATAACAGGAAGTTACTATGTCACTATCTAAGCTTATAGGCAAACAGACCCTTGCCCATTCCTTCTCTACTTGCTTAATCAGCTTTAAGTTTCAGGAATTCCAGCTTACAACTACAGCCTTCATCTCTGCGACCACCGAGGGACAGAAAGAGACCCTCCCAGCAACACGTCACACATACATCATCGGAGGAAAGAAGCAAGATAAAAGCAAGACTGAAAAACCTGCCAATTCACGGCAGTTGGTGGAGCGAGACTCCCCTGCCGTCCAGCGCTGTATTTGCCTTTGCTTTGCCTGCTGTAATGTAATAAATTCCTATTGGAACTTTTCTTCGTGTTCATAGTCTATTACATTGACCAAAAGACATCTCCAGGTTAAATGTGATCTTTTATCTACTTAAATCTGTTTTCTAAACTGGCATTGAGATTGTTTATCAAATCAAGGTAGGCTCTTGATTCCGTTGCCAGATGGATGTCTGGTGCCATTTTAGATGCTTTAGGGTGTTACATCCACCTGTTGCTCTCGACACTTTGGGTTTTGCTGTCATGACTGCTATTTGGTAGCTAAACCAACACCAGAAGTCTGTATTTAGATACCTGATTGCTTCATTCTGTCCTTTCCTTTAACATCATCCTCAGAGGTATCGGAACATCACTGTGAAGCTATTTCAACCCTGTATCACTGTACAGCTGTTCTCTTTCTTCACTGTTCAGTATTGATCCACTTTATTTTCAGCATGCCTCTCTGTGAAGGATAAAAACCTGGTTAGAATTCTCAGTGGAACTCTAACTGGAGAATGGTTACAATTTCCCTCCTTTATAAAATATATTCTTTTAAACAACATCAAAACATTGGAGGCCCTTCATTAAACAAATTATTTATTAGTAAACATCATAAAAATTAGATAAAATAAGTGTTTATCCAAGAGGCTTGAAAGAATCATAGTTTATCATCTACCTAAATATATGATGAATATGTCTGTAAGTTTTTACAGAAAGTTATTTTCTGAAACCTCAATTATTCCTCCAAATTACACCTCCTGCTTCTAGAGAAACATCACCTAATATAAAGAAATCAAACATAGTGGCTTAATTTTGCACTGAATTTTTTTCCAGGTTGCAGTTCTAGAAATAAATTTCTACAATTTATAAAGACTGAGAACAACAGCAATGTCATCCAACAATATTCAGATAACCTCATGGCCTCAAGATCATCTTTATTTAACAGCATTTTTTCCACAATAGCAGATGAATTTATTCTTAAATGAAGAATGGATGGAAATTACACAGAAAAGAGTGGCAGAAGAGAACAATGTAACTACCTGCATACCTCTACTTTACTATTCTAAAAATAGAAGAATTATTTGCAAAGTTAAATTCAATGTCTGAAAGTAAGGTTATTTTCTCCAGTAATTGGTGTTAGAATGGACCCTGCAGACAGAAGTTAAATCAAGCTGCTCTTTTGCTGCAGCCGAAAATATAAACAGGTATTGGAATGAGCAGGCATTTGGCATTACCTCCAAACTCAAAGAAAATGGAGTGTTTGCATTTCCAGAAATGCATAAATCATCCTTGCAACACCTGCACAAAAGTGAATGCACATTTAAATGTACACCTATATTTATAATGCAAGATCATCTACAACAAATTACTTTCAGAATTCATACTTTCCAAGAATCATTTGAAACATTTTTTTACATATTCTTGTCCAATATAATCTGCAAGATACTTGCATGTTTTCAATATATCTAGATTAAATCACCTTTTGTCCATACATATAGAAAATTTCAGCTCAAGCTTCAGTATGGCCCGGGTAGTAAGTTTTATGTGGTGCTGGCCCATCAATATTTATTCATAATTCAAAGTGGTAGTTATATATTTTTGTTACGGGGAAAAAAAAAAAAAAAAGCTAAAGTTGTAAGCAGAAAAAAATATTCTTAAACAGAAGTGCAATTTAATATAAGAATATATGTTTGCTTTGAAATGTAATTTCTAGGCTCATATCCAAAAGGCACTATAAACACCTAAGTAGAGTGAGACTATACATATGCTGGCAACTATGCATATGTTTTAACACCTTGTCTAATTGGCAACCTCCATTGTTTAATGCTCACATCTTCAAAATGGCATCTCTGCACCTGCATACAAAATCCATTCACTCATTTTTGTGGCAATAGCAAAAAAAGCAAATTAACAGACACATGTGACTTTGTAAGAGTATTGATCACATCCTTATTAGATGCATCTATGCTCTGCAAAATAAGGATCAAATATGAATGAGGAATAAATATATATAGAGAGAGAGCAAAGTAGGTAATTTCTCTCTTTCACTCACCCATATTTAGAGGTGATGATGAACACAAACCCTACACTAGCCCTGAGAAACTCACAAACTCAGCAGTGGAACAACAGGCAGTGAGTAGGATGCAAGTCCTTGTTCAATAAAATACATTCATTATTGCAAAACAGAGAAACTGCTATTTCTTATGCATAATTCTACATTCTAGAAGAACTGCCACATACCCATTTCACCATTGAATCATACAATCATAGAATGAATTATAGAATGTTAAAGGGTTGGAAAGGACCTTGAAGATCATCCAGCCCCAACACTCCTTGCCAAAGACGGGGACACCTCCCACTAGATCAGGCTATGCAATGCCTTATCCAACCTGGCTTTGAACAGGGACAGGATTGGGGCACCCACAACATCTCTGGGCAACCTGTTCCTAGAGGGGTGTCTGACCACCCTCAAAGTGAAACATTTATTCCTAATATCGAAGTTAAATTTCCCCTCCTTCAATTTGTACCCAATACTTCTTGTCCTATCACTACAGCTCCAAACAAAAAGTCGTTCTCCTACCCATAAGGGCCCCGTTCAGATACTGGAAGGTGCTGTCAGGTCTCCACACAACCTTTTTTTCTCCAGGCTGAACAGATCCAACTTTCTCAGCCTGTCTAAATAGGGGAGGTGCTCCAGTGTTCTAATCAGCTTCGTGGCCCTCCTCTGGACTTGCTCCAAGCGTTCCATGTCCTTCTTAGGCTGGGGACACCAGAACTGTGTGCAGTTCTCCAAGTGGGGTTTCACAAGAAGACCCGGTCTCTTACTCAAAGCAATGCTTCCGATATTGCCTCAAAATAGATGGAGTTCAGCAAAACATCTGTTGTGTAGTGGTGGCTCATTGAGGTGAGAGCATTCCCTTTTCTCTGTTGTAAAGCCATATGCAACATGTGAGGGAAGCACGAAAGAAGCAGAAAGGAGAGCAACAGGGAAAGCCGGTGAGCCGTGAGGAAGAGAAACCCAGCTATGAGAGAAACTGAAGCCACCTCATTCCAAATCACGCATGGGGTTTGGGGAGCCTTACTGACAAGGAGGCAAGCAGCGTTTTTAAAATGAGATTTTTACCATAATCCCCTGAAAATTAATTATAACTACCCATTTACGGTGGGATTGATCTAAACACATCTGTCTACGGTGAGAATGACAGCGTGTGACAGAGCAATGTGGGCAGCAATCACAGTCACAGGCACACTGTTCACCAGGTTCTAAACTGAGTGCTTAAACTTGGTCAGATGAATCTCATCTTTAACTCTGTTGACTGTGTTGATCTTACCAGTTACAACCGTCGTCAAGGCAGCTGGTTCAAAGTAGAAGTCTGTGTCCCAGCTCCATATCTAGTCAGATGAATGCCAAACCTGACTCCGCTGGATTATGTTGGAGGTTGAGTACTAGAGCAAGCCAGAGAAAAATCCACAGTTAAAAATACAGTCAGAAAATTTCAGCAAGAAACAGAAGACAGTCTTAGCTGTCTGCAAAGAATGAAGATGCACAAGGAGGTAGGAACTTTTGGAGGGCACAGAATATTTTCCACTAATCCACAGACTACATTTCATGGGTTTTAACGTGCTAAATAAACACAATGTCATTCTCAAACTTGAATAATATTAGAAATAAATTTAGATTTTTCTCCTGAACTCTCATTGTCTTGGTGCTTTAAGTACATTTCCTAAATTTAGATTTTGCCATAGATGCTTGTGATCATTAAGTAATTTTCAAGAATGGTGTTAGTGCAGAGTAAAGAAGTATCTTCATGATAACCTATATATCAGTCATAATCTTTTCTCCTTTTGCTCCAACATCTATTCAATTTGGGGAGTGATTCACTGTAAGTTGAGATGTTGCCTCATGCTGAAATCTTACCATCCTTTACTCACGTTGAAGCAGTTAACTCCTGCTCCCAATGGGAGACATATGTTCCCTCGGCCTTTGGGTTCACACTTGCAGAGTTACTGACTGGTTCCTTGTTTCTCCTCTAACATGAAAAAAAAAAGCATCATATCAGTTTAACTGTGTGTTGCAATGTTATTCCAAGATCACAAAATCATTAAAACATTCATAAAATTGTTACAGAAAATTGTGAAGAAGGAAAAGGACATGACAGGTTTGTTGCAGGACACAATACCACTGAATTTTAATCCAGGATATAAAAACCCCCTCTTAGATTGGAACACATTAAACAAGTTTCAGCAGACAAGAAGAATATGTGGATATATATGGACATAGAACAATACATCTCAGAAGAGACAAATTGAATAAAATCTTTCATGGTCACAAGTACCCTTTGATTTCTCCTATCATCCAAAAATAGGGATTTAAATGCTACTGGTTTAAAAATATCATCAGAAAATCAGATGAAGAAGCAGATCAGTTGTTAAAAAGTGACAATATTTCTCAAAGATTGAAAAGCAATGCATTTTAAATAGTCTTCATACACTTTGTAAATCAAAACTTCAGAAAACAGGCAGAAAACTCAGTCTCCAGTTTTACCATGTTTTATTACTGTCTGATGCTCAGCTAGCAAAAAGGGTGATTGAAATGCAAATGGACAGATACCTAAACTCCTATTATGTGCCCCAAAACAGAGCGATACTTCTCTCCCTCTTTCCAGTGTTATCATGATTACTTTATTATGGGGAAAGAATCCCTCATTCAGAATACACACAATTGTATCTTCATCTACTTGTCATTATCCTTTCTTGCTATCTTTTCTTAAAGAAAATAGAAATGTTCTAAAATAACAAAATTAATCAATTAATAGAACTAATCATAAGTGTTTAAAATATTTTTTCTTAGTCTGATTTCATTTTTATATACCCATGTTAGAAGCTCTTTATTAATCCTTTAGAAGTATAACCATGGGTATTTTTTCCCTGCAGGATTATGGCTTTAAACATGAAGAAAATGTTAGTCCCTCTGTTAATTTTTCATTTTCCACACTAATTAAAATCTTGTCCAGATGGCACTGCACAAATATCTTCCATGCAGATTTCTGGCTTTGAAATGCAGCTACCCGCCTCAGAAAACATCATTTCCGTCTGCTTGGGAAAACAGCTTTCCATGGTCCATTTTATGCATAATACTGTGCGGGGGAGAGTGTGTGACTTGGAGTAAAAGGAGTGGAAATTCATTTCCAGATCTCCCATTCCCCATGAAAAACTCCACATAGCTATTTGTGAATGCCTGTGTGTGTATACATGCATGCATGCCTCAGAAGATTAACCACAGAACTCCTATTACCTCAATATAATGTGTACATACAATTCTCAGCCAGGTGGTTAATAAGAACAGAAACCAGCAGCATCAATGTATTTGACATCTCTTGAGGCAAATGATTAAACCAAGCTCGATCCCCACCCAAGAAATGCCAGAAAACCACATGCCCTTGTTAGGTCTGACTTCCCCACTCATGAGGACTCTGAGAAAATATGCAAAAAAATAAATCTTTATTCAAGGAAAGACAAAACAATAATACATTTAGCATGCAGTAAGAACAAATCCTCCTTCCTTGCTCATCCACTGCCAGATGCCTGTTGTCCAGAAGTTATCTATCTGCAGTGATCTCTTTGCACCCACAAGCTGCCTGCTCAGCCTGATCAGGCACTGCCCTCATCAACCCTAGGCATCCCCCAGGAGTGTCTGGATCACTACAGTCCTTTTCTAGGCTCCTCCACACCAACACTCCTGTTCTGACTACATCCAAGGTTTCATGCCAAGGCATTTCTCACCAGACACTCAGCTACGTGTCCCTGTCTCACACTGAAATAAATCCCATTGCAATGGAGAGAGCATTCAAGGCTCTGTTATGGAGACCTGTTTGCTCAGGAGGCAGGCCTTTGCCACAAGTTAAAAATGATCTTCCTCTTTTCAAGAGCCAATCTTCCTGCAAAACCCAACCCGTCTGTGGTGGCTCCCCAGGCACGGCCAGAGGAAGGCTTGGTGATTAGCCAATGTGAACTAAGGCCTCTATGATCTTGTTTTCTGCTTTTCACCAACAGTAGGATAGAGACATCTTTGTTTTCCTGAATGGATAGATAGAAGTGTGTATGTATTCATTACAAAAAATATTGATTTTTTGTAATAAATAATGTATTAGGAGGTCTTCCACTGCTCAAGTAAGCGACTGCCTTTTTTTCATTCTGTGCCTGCGGTCCTGCCTGCATGTCGCAGATTTTACTATCACTGCAGCTCTGTTGCATGCATAACATAGTAACAGATAAAATTTACTCTGATGTGTCAAGAACAGAAAAGTGTAAAACATTTTCTTTAGCAGCATGTGACTCTCTAAGACTTCTGTTTGGGAAGGAGCCAACACAGTGTGCTGTCACCGTCTGAATATATGGCTTCAAAACACACTGCAATTAAAAGCTTTCAGAGAGCTGGTTTAATATAGAGCATGACATCATATTTCCTTCCATGCCTCCTAACTAAAATAAAACCAAAACCACCAGGTCAGGTTTTATTTTCCACTATTGATTCCAGATACCTCTGATAAGCTCAGCCTTAAAAAGAGAACCTTCTTCCAAGGCTATCAAAAGAAGACAGCAAGTAGAACCTCATTAGGAATATGAACAGTGGCTACATGACAAGAAAAAGAACGTTAAAAGCCTTAACCATATCTGATGAATTAAATGTTTATTGGTCTGTGGGTATTTGGTCTGCAATTCCTGACATTGACATCAATAGAGGTCTTGTTTAAAAACCTCTAGTTGCATTCTCAAAATTCAGGGGACAGGCTGAACTTTAAAGGTTTGACTGTTTAAAAAGATCAAATATTTTTCCTTCCAGTTTCAGTCAGATCACACTCCCTTGTAAAGTAAACAGGACCAAATCCTGGATGTCAGAGAGGAAAATGCATATATAGATGGTCTAGCTCATTCACGTGGCCCTGTAGAAGGATTGCTTCTTGCAATGTATTTTGTAGCACTCTGTTCACTGTTTTTCAGTATGGTAGAAGATATGTGGCCCTTTGGAAGAGCCTGGAAGATCTGTCAGATCTGACAGGGGCTGTATTATTGTGATTAGTCTTACTTTTCCCATTTTGTTTATCTCCCCCAGGTTTTAGCATGTTGTATTCCACCAGGGTTTTTTACAACTCCTTGCAGACACTGTTCTAGAAGGAGACTCAATATTATCAGGAGATGAGGAAAGACAGTAAGAAATCTTGGCCTGTTTAAAGCTGATTGCAAAAATGCTATAGTGATTGTGATGGGGCTAGGACTAGACACATGGGCGAGGCTTTCCTCCACACATAAATTCAGCATGATAGTCAGATTAAGTGACTGTGGAAGAGAGGAAGAGAGGAGAGCTCTGCCTTGAACTTTCTCATATATGGGCTGCTGTGGCTGCTAATTTAGATACAAATGCCCCCACCAGCAATCAGCATGGACCTGAGTTCTGCTTCAAAAGCCCACTGATACACCTTCCTGGCATATCTCTGATGCTGGGATTTATGAGCTTAAAATAATTCTACATCTCTCTTCCCTCATGCCAGTAGTTCTCCCCTTAGGTATGAAGAAAAGAACTGAGTCCCCTCCTAAGTCACTGCTTTGCCCTTTGCTGTTGGCTAAAACAGGTGGAACGAGGAACAAGGCTCAAGGCCCAATTCTTTCATCTTAATTTTGGTACCTTGATTTTGGTAGTGTGTTGCCTGGATTGTAACAAATTACACAAGTTTCCCAGGTTTCAGCTTCTTTGACTTTAAAATGGGAATACTGATTTCAGTTTTTTAATGTACTTTATAGTATGTGGACATAAAGCACTACGAAGAGAAGAAGGTTTAACTATTTTTTTTATGTTTAGTCTTTTTAATACAGGTAAATTCCATAAATTTACCTCTCTAATGTAAACAGATCTTTGATGTTTCTGTTGTAGAAACTCTTTAATACATGATGATAATATAGAATCCCTGTGCACTATTCCTGATAATTTCTATAAAACCTCATTCTGTCACCAGCAATACATATATTACTTAAGACTGTGTGTCCTTGCCTTGTCAGAAACTGCAGCCTTCACTTTCTTCTTTTGCCCATAGTTTTATGTGTACTGCAACAGCTAAGAGTAATTTTTGTTTCCAGATTCAGTAAAAAACATCCCTCCCACAACTTTATGGGTCGAGCTATTATTTCCTCATATTATGCTGCAGTCCCCTTTTATTTCTGCACTAATCTCTGTACTTTAAATCCCTTGCTTAAAATCTCCTTGGTGATTTCTTTATTTCTCTCCCAAGCGACCTCTGATTTTCAGCTGGGCTTCCCTCCAGGGTAGTCTATTATCTCACTTTCCCTTTAAATTCCTTAATTCTATAATTAGCATTTTTAGGTCTGTCTTTGCTGAGTAACTGGTGGACCACATCTCCCAGATCTAATGTATGATTACTGAAGGTGATTCTGTCTTTCCATGTAAGTGTGCAGGAGAGTGAAGAGAATAATCATGCATGGAAACACCTGAAAAAGGCAATGGCAGGGGTCTGTCGTGCATGACACCTGGCACTCAGCAGCCATAGAAGGTTCAGGGCTGTAATCTTCAATTTGTGGGGTCACCTAGGAAGAAACATGTCTTTTATGTCTCAGGTATGAGCACGGTGAGAAATAAATGGCAACTTTTGCTCTCACAGCATGGTGACAGCACAGTGCTGCTATTTCCCCATCAGCGGGCAGACACTTGTGGGGACATGTGGCAATCCCAGGCCCACAGCAAGGAGGAGCTGTTTGGGCTCTGTCAAGGCTCCTTCAGAGCACACAGCCCAGCACAGCACTCCAGCTCAGCATTCTGGAGGCATACAGGAAGGCAGAAGGTGTCTCCTCCACCCCAGTGTCCAAAGCTGTGACACTTACAGTGGTATCCAGGTACCTGGCACTCAGCAGTCAGTCTGCTCTGGGCACAGCAGGGCCAGCTCAGCCAGCTCAGCTCACTGTGCAACCTGAGCCCAGACTGCTGAGAAAGAGCTGTGAGGGTCAGCAGGACACTAGAACAATCAAGGTACAGTCAAGGATAGGCCTGTTGACACAGGGGTGCTGAGTTGCTCGGGGATTCAGAAGGGGAAATGGCCAAGTATGAGCTCCTGAAGGGGGAAAGCAGGGAGGTTGGTCAGGATCATCAGTAAAACCTGTGGTAGTGAGGTTGGTCAGGTTGCCAGCTTGAGTCACTAGTGTGGGCATAGCAGGTGGGAAACAGCAGCCCTGGAACATCTGGAGCTAGCCCTTTCCCTCCTGGTGATAAAGGCCAGTAAAGGCTCCACAGGTGCTGCACCAGGGAGCAGACCTCAGCCTGACAGCTCATTCAGTCCTACCTGCCCTTCACTGGCTCCTGAGTGAGGCTATAACTACTGTGTCTTCCTAAAGTGATCAACAGCCCCTTTGTTCCTCCAGATTGTTGCCATATTATGTGAGCTTTTGTGAGATGTTTACAGCTCTGTAACTGAATTTCCTACAGCCTCACTGTAAACATCACGTTTTCCACATTCTTTTCTGTTAAGAGTTCACTGATGGACTTCTAGCCTGGCCAGTAGAATGGAGAGGTAGTAACCTTGTTCTCCAATCCCTGGTCATTCTTCAAAACCTATAAAAGCGAGGTCTTTGTAAACACTGAAGATGTTCTTCAGCCTTCATCTTGTGGAGTCAGATCTGTGAGCATTTATTCATGTCCTCTAGCGACACCAGATCCTTTGCTCTAAGACTAAGACTCATTTTTTTTTTGTTCACCCTCAGGAGCTCCACTTACCCAAACCATGATTTCCCATGTTCAACCATGGGAAGCATAGGGCTTTATCAGGTATTTAATCTACCTGTGGCAATTCTGGAACATCATATCACACATCTATGGTTTCTTGTATCTCTGTAAAATTATGTACTTATTGTGTGTTTTATTAATGCACAATGGATGTGCATTAGTGAATAAACCAAAGCAGAATTAAATTGCTTTCCTGTCTACTTTTGCTTTATAAATCAATAGATCTGTGACAGTCATGTGATTTAAACACACAGAAATCCTGGACTTTTATTTTTATAATGAGTTGTCCAACTATTTGCTTGCTAGCCTCAGAATACTTATATTCTCTAAGCCAAAAAAGAATTCTATCACTTTTTTCTTTTGCACTTTATATATAAACTTAGCTTTGCCTCTTCATTGCCCTCTATTACCTTTGTTATTTTTCACAGACCAGTGCACAGGTCTGTGCATTCCTCTAATAGGTTTTAAATTTTTCTTCAGCCCCATGTTATTGGCTTCCTTGAAAATTTCCTTTACCCAACAGTATGATCTATTCAAGTGGAAATGGGAAGTTTATGCAAAATTCTCTCTAGACTTTTCTGAATGTATTCTTCTCTGAGCTACACTGGCCGGAGTGTACCTTTATTTTAGAAGCGCTGCAGTCTTGCAACACTTGCACAAGGACCAGTGGAAACCCAAGGCCCAATGCCTGCGTGAGGCAACGAATTGAAGATTCTGTGAAAACGAGATAATTGAAGAACTCTGTATACAAAAGACAGACGGGAAAAAAAAAAAAAAAAAAAAAAAAAAAAAAAAAAGAATAAAAATGTTTGGGGGAATGCTTCACTGAGGATTCCATATAACACTGGAAAATTCCCTGAACTGGTGATGGCAAGTAGAATATCTCAAAACCCATCTTCTACCAGACCATGATGGGATGCACCATTTGGAAAACCATTCCAGTTTTGCCTGATTCCTCTGAAGCCTTCAGGTCTGGTCAGGCCCTCAGTGAAGCTTCAAACAGAAAGTGTGAGACAACTTTTAGTTCCTCACAAGCCTCCTTCCAGTTTAATCATGACCATAGGTTACTGAGAATGGGAAAAAAAATACATATACATCTAGATCACATACTCATTTATAGTTGAGCCAACTTGGAGAGAGCTTACAAGATGCTCCAGAGCATGGTTTAAATTTAATTGCATGTATCTCAACTGATACACGTTTTTATCAGCTTACTGTCAGATTCCGTATTATCGCTGTGTTGCTACCAATGCCCTGCTCAGTGTCTGAAAGGGCTGTATGATGTGGCAGGTTGTAGCAGAGAGAACAAGGCTCATCCACCCTGACAGTCTACTCCAGTCTTTTATTCCAGTCCCATTGTGTGTCCATCACTCTGGTTCTCTGCTCTACATAGCCACTTTTTTTTCTGTGACAAATATTCTTACTCCTGCCCTTACTTGATTAATCTTTTCACCAGCTATACTTGTGTTTGCAGAGTATTCGTTGCTATGCATTTATTTCACCACCTCCATACCTCAGAGCATTGGCAACAATCACATTTGTTACAAGAAAATGCTGTTAACTCATTGCATCCAAAGCTAAGAAAATGAAATGTCAGTAATATGAATTGTGTCTAGACAGTGACTTCACTCTAAGAGTGAACTGTACTAGGCAAAGGAGACACAGCACCACATGGGAAGACACATAAGAATAGACAGCACTTGGCTTGACAGAGTTGTGGCTCCCTCTGTTTGCTCCATAGTTTGTGGGACTGCAATTATCAGCAACAAATTAAAAGACTTGTCCAACACACCCTGGCACAAAATGGGGAGGAGAGTGGGCGGCAGAGCAGCAAGATGTTTGTGAGGTTGAATAACAAGTAACTAAGGCTCTAGCAAGTGCTCAAGAGTACGTGCCATAGCTCCTGGGATTTGAAAGAATGACAACATGGCCATTTGTTGTGTGTAGACAATTTCCTGCCTTTGTATCAGCTGTCACAAGAACAATGCCCACCCAAGGTCTTGGTAGGCTGTGCCAGGGCCCAGGAAAAGTGTTTGCATTCTCCCAGGCTGCTTTGCCAGGGTTGAGCACCATATTTTTCCCTGTCAGTCTTTTAATTAAGACTCGTCTATTGGATGCAGAAGGTGCAGCTTGCAGTGCCCGACATCTGTATGTTCCTATCCTGCTAATTCCCAAATGGAAATGTACAATAGACAGAGAGAGAGTTTGTTTCTGTCTTCACTTTTACTTGAAAGTATTTGAACAATTTACAGATAGGCTTTTTTTGTTTCTTTGATTAGGTTTTGTTTGTTCCTTTATATTTATCTCAAAAAGGGCACTGTTATTAAAAAGCTTCAAGGACAGCCTGTGCCATTTTCCCAACTCCATAATTTTCTCCTTACCATTTTTCTTCAAAGAGTGAATAATACAGTATTCAATGCATTGAAACTGCACTTTTCTAATGGAAACACTGCCTGGAGCTGTTTTGAAATTATATCCAAAGCAGCCCAGAGCACTGAGCAATCTGTGTGATGGGCTCTGCAAGAGCCCTACTCTTGCCATGTCCTGACAAGTAATTTTGACATCCATGGGAGTCATTCCCACAAAGATTTGAATCTTCTGTACTGGGTGTTTTGGGTCTCAGCAGGATATGTCTTCAAAACTGATTCGATTGCCTAATGCAATACTTCAAAACTGGCAAAGAGTCCTTACAGAGAATCACCTTGTTCTCTGATGTTAGGACAACTCCTTCAGACAGTCTGTGCTTGTCTCTTCTGGTTCCTTCCCAGCTCATTTTCCAGCTCGGGCCCCTGCTTTCTTGCCCAACAGCCATGCAGGCAGGTGCTGCTCACTTCTAGTTCCTGTGTGCATCCTCATTTCAGCTCCATGACAATGGTCCCTCTACCCACGCTTGCTTTTTGTCTCCCCGGAGCCTGGTCTTTCCACAACAGCACAGTAGTCAGCTCTGATAAACGTTCAGTTCAGACTACTCCATACTTTATTTTCATAATCTAGTTTATCACTAACACTGGCAAAGGAAAAGCACTGGCAAGAAAACCCAGTGAAGGTTCATACTGAAAATGAAATGGTCATTCATTTATTATGTATTTTTTGGCAACAGCCTCCTTTTTTAAGTTATTTATGCCGGCCAGAGGAAGTGCGTGGACAATCTGCCAACCCGGGTGAGCTCCTGAGATTTTCCAGTTAAGTCTTGCACAGTAGAGTACGTCCCTTGACGTCTCATCTCCAGCAGTTCTGGGATCATTTGAGAATCTGATTTTATCTTTCCCCGGAGTAACTCCTGAGCTCCCATGTCTATGGCAAACAACTCTGGGTGACGACTGAGCTAGATCCACGCATAAGGCTGCAGGGAGCTCCTCTCCGGACCCGTGGCAGGATGCGGGGGCTCGGAGGGGACTGTCCGGTGACCGCAGCCCCGGCAGCGCGACCCGCCGCCAGGGTCCGCGGGGCGGGCGCGGCTCCGGGCGCGGCTCCGGGCGCGGCTCCGGGCGCGGCTCCGGGCGCGGCTCCGGGCGCGGCTCCGGGCGCGGCTCCGGGCGCTGCCGCAGCAGCGCAGCCGCCGCCGCCCGCGGACTACAGCTCCCGGCGTGCCGAGCGGAGCCCGCCCGCCCCGGCACTGCCCGGCTGGGCTGGGCTGGGCCGGGCCGGGCCGGGCCGGGCTGGGCTGCCCGGGGTCGCCGGGAGCAGCGCGGGCGGGGCGCGGCCGGTGGCGGAGGCGGGCGGGAGGTAGGTGAGGATGTCCGCGTGTCCGTGCGTCCGTGTGTGCGTGCGGGGGCCGGCGCCGTGCCGGGCAGGTGAGAGCCCCGCGGGCGGGAGGAGGAGCGGCGGGAGGAGGAGCAGCAGCGGGAGGAGGCGGCGTGCTCCTGCCCGCCGGAGTGCGTGTGTGCCCGTGCGTGTCTGCGCGCCCTCACCTCGCTGTCGCTCGGGTCACTCGGTGGCGGGTGCATCCAGCTACTCCCGGCGCCGGCGGGAATCGCTTTTCCCAGCGCGGCCGCTTCTGGCTGAGGTCCCGAGAGGAGCGTGAGTGAGCAGCGGCTGTGAGCGATCACGTATGTGCTGTAGACGCACATGTGTTTCCTACGCATGCAACACATTTGTCGGGCTGCAGGCTTCGCCCCGTGACACCGGGCGGCCTCGAGGGGGATGGGGCCCAGGCGAAAGGGGTAATAACGAATTAATTGCAAATGAGGAGTAATATCCGTCTTTGAGTCATCAGTCTTTGAGCCGTAATTTCATTCCGAAAGCTCTTAGATGGATGGTAGATCTTATATAGGAAAGCACTGCTTTTCCCTTAGGATTATCAGATTTCCACCGGAGAATACAGATCCTGGATTATTGAGCTTCATGGGATTTGCGTGTTTCTTTCTAATTAGTCTGTGAATCTGATTGTAAAATTCTGTATTTGGAAAGGGGAGGTGGGAGTTATATGCTTCTAAAAGAACAGACATATCTTTTCTCTGACATTTTACACAGCTTTTCTGGTTATTCTGTGCTCTGTGGATACTTACTGCCTTAATTGGATAGTGGTGTCAAAGGTTGATTAGATTCCCTAATAGATTTTGGATCTGCAAGAAGATTGCAGTTTTAAATGTGTGGTTAAAACAATCGTGTTTGCCGTGTCCCCTCAAACAGTTGAGAGGAGGGCTGATGTATTACATTTGCGTTATCTTCTCTTTGGTTTATTAATGTATCACCCTGAGGTTGTCGGGTTCCGTTTTGTTGTTGTTGTTGTTTTTTCCTCCTCTGCTATTTCATTTGCAGACTGAAAAGAAATGAATGTCAGAGAGGATTTGTTTAATCATTTAGCAGCTGACACAAGCCATGTCCCTAACAAAGCGTTGGTGAAAAAGTAGAAGATTTCTGGGATACAGCAGCACCAGTACTGTGAAGCCGCTTCTGCCGGTCAGGAGCAGCATTTGTTGGAGGATGCCGTAGCCCAGGAGGTGAGGCTCGTGGGGACGAGGTCGATGGCTTGCATGGAGCTTCTCTACCTGGCCGAGGAGAGCAGACGGGTGCACCTGGGCACCGCTACTGACTGGAGCCTGCCCTCCCATCCCTACGAGCAGCAGCAGTGTGAGGGGGCTGAGGTGGACCCCCGAGCAGCCGCTGCTGTGGCAGCCCTGCGCTGTGAACGGCACTGCAAGCCCTTGCAGAGGGACCTTGTGGCTGAGCCCTCCCTGGCACCCCAGCCCTCCTCCCTGGGCACCTCGCCCCAGGAGCACCCTGCACCCTCCAGCATCTCCCATCCCTGCCACCCAGCCGAGCACTTGCCCAGGGAGGAGGATGGAGGGAAGAAAGCCTGCTGCTGTGCCCAGGAACTCGAGACGTCATTCACCTATGTGGATGAAAATGTAAATCTGGAGCATGCAAGAAGTCCCCCCACTCCTGTAGGTGGCCAGGATGCCCCTCTGCAGCAGCGTTCCTGCAGGGAATGGGTGCACGATTCTCCTTCCTTGGTCTCCGAGGAGGACGATGCTGCCTCGGAGGCAGCAGCTGGGAAATCCATTGACTATGGATTCATTAGTGCCATTTTGTTCCTGGTTAGTGGCATTTTGCTGGTGATAATTTCCTATGTGGTACCCAGAGATGTGACTGTGGATCCCAACACCGTGGCTGCCCGGGAGATGGAGAGGCTGGAGAACGAGAGTGCGAGGATCGGTGCGCACTTGGACCGCTGCGTTATCGCTGGGCTGTGTCTCTTAACCCTGGGGGGCGTGGTGCTCTCCAGCCTGCTGATGATGTCCATGTGGAAAGGGGAGCTGTACCGGAGGAGCAGGTTTGCATCCTCCAAGGAATCTGCAAAGCTGTATGGATCTTTCAATTTTAGAATGAAGTCTGGTGCAAATGATAATATGCTCGAGCTGTCGTTAGTTGAGGAAGATGTGCTTGCTGTAGATAATTAGTGTGGTCATGATTTTTAA
Source organism: Hirundo rustica (assembly GCF_015227805.2). Lineage (NCBI taxonomy): Eukaryota > Metazoa > Chordata > Aves > Passeriformes > Hirundinidae > Hirundo > Hirundo rustica. Next base: position 17,824,810 of record NC_053450.1, read on the forward strand.
GGCAATATTTCTACAGGAAAATATGTTTCATTAAAGAAAGCAGATGCTGCTAAAGATAGCTGGTGATGCAGTTTATTTGTCTGACAAGAATGGTGTTAACTTAAGCTCTATAATCAAATGTTTGCAATATATGAGTATTTGTTGTAAAGAGGAACTGTGCCAGATGAAATGCAAATGATATAAAATAACGAAAACCACTGAATAAAAAGAGATTTGTGATAAGTAGGTTCCTCAGATACTCGTTTATCCTAATATAAAACATTCCACTGGTGTCTTGCCTATATAATTTTCTTATTACTCCCATATAGAACAAGAATGACCTTGACACTTTGGAAGCTGTTAATTTTTGAAGCCTACAGATTATTAACGGTCTGCTTGACAGAATGTTAAGAAGCAGGACCAATAATCAAATAGCAGGGCTAATATTTCATTAAGAGATGCTTTTTTATTCTTTAATTTTAAGCAGATCTTTTCAATTAAGTGACAGCTATGGGAAGAAAGAACACTGCGTGGTCATGACTGGCCACAAACCTCCCATATTTTCAAACAATTGTACAATTAGTGATGATTATTTAAAATATAAAATAAGAGGCAAAGGGCAGGAAACCATATGGCTCATGGTACTGGTAGGAGACAAAAGGCTCTTTCAGCTTGAGGTCAGTGGCTCCATTTCAGTTCAGATTAGCAATGATTGATAGTCATTAACTTCTGATAGCTATAGTGACCCTATAAAAGAAGTTTAGTTCCTGGTGGACAGATGTCTTTGTATGAAAACTTCTATAACATGAATTAACAGACCTCTTGTTTGGAGTCTCAAAAGACCTAAAGACTGAAAAAGCATGGGGATGCTGAGACTGGACGCTTCTCCTTCAGTACACATGCCAGAAGAAATTCAAGCTCAGCTGCAGGGCTTTGCTTGTACTGGGGCTGTCTGCATCTTATTAGTCCTTTTTGAAACTTCAGTTTTATGTCACTAGGCTGTCAACCTTCTCATAACCAGCAAGCAAAGGTCAGGAAGGAGCTCTCTGAGACTCGTTCAGTAAAACCCAATTTATTTGTAAGGAATAAATCTTCAGGAAATAACAGAGGTAAAGTATCAGGCAGTTTACTGGCTGACATGAGACTCACTTAACATAGGGGATGATCAAGGGTACATGTTGCTATTAATCTCAGTTCTGTGACACTGTAGCCAAAAGCCTGTGCCACTGATGCTATTTACTTTATTACCAGCCAGTTTCTGGGGAACATTGATATGTTCTTGCAGTGCTGGGAAAACTGACAAAAATTGTTCAGTGCACCACTGTCAGTTCTTACTGAGCAATGGTTAATACATATATATATATAAAAATATATATATGTCCTGTTAATATGTTTGTTATATATGTGTGGGTCCCTGGCAAAGCCAAACATGGGTGAAAAGCTCTGTCTGTGCAGTCTGACTGCAGTCTTAGGAGAAATATGCGCTTCACTATGACAGCCTTCTCAGTTGTGAGTTAACTCTAAATTATCAGGAATATGCATTATTTTAAAAATTATACTTTTTTTCCCACTGTGACACACAAGAGAACAGTTCTCTTGGGAAGGGATGAGATTTCCTTTATACTCCCTTTACCCAGTAATATATGGCAGAACAAAGTTCAGAATAACAAGTGGATGGTGGAAACGTGGGTTCCTCAAAGAGAGACTGAATGCTATTTTGCCACTTGGTTCTTCATTCCCCTTCTCTGGCTGTTTTTTGTCAGGAGACAAATGCGGCACCCAAGTCTGACTCGACTCGTTCAGTCCTTTGTGCTTGCTGGCTGCAGCTGCTGGCAGGGGTGCCTGTGACCAGGGGCCCAAGGAGCTGCCCTGCTCCAGATTCATGCCTTTGGTCAGTAAATTCCCTAGTGTGATACCCGGGCTCCAACGCTGGCCCTGCAAAAGGGATCCTCCTTCACATGTCCTCTGCTCCTACTGCGGCTTTAGGTCAGCGTTACTGAGTAATTAAATGAGCTGCCTTATTAGAGGGTGCTGCTGCCAGTAAATGATTCTCCCGGCTTCTGTTATGATACACAGCGTGTTCAGGCAGTAACTCAGCAGTGACCAGCATCTCCACAGTCGTCTTTGAAAAGCTTACATCCTTCTGGCTGCGTCTTCAGGGATTCCTGATTGAATCCCTAGGATAAATACATGAAATGTCTTCTTGTATCTGGAAGCTACCTCAGCCTGTTGTGATCAGTACAGGTGAGGAAGGAAGTAGCCTGAGAAGATGGTTCCTCTTTCGCTGGCTTTGGCCAGCTGGTGGGGTGTGTGGATGCTGCCTGCAGAGCTTGACACTTTGCTCAGGGTGGGGAGTGGGAACAGCGCTTCCTCTCATCCTGCCCTGAGGATGGGAAGGGGCTGGCTGTGGCCTCCACAGGTCCAGGGAAAACCATGCCAAAGGAGAGGGCAAATGTTGCTGAACTGGGGTCAGCAAGATGATGTGGGACAGATACTTCAGGGGATGAAAACCCTTTCACCTGCCTAGGCCCCGTGTTTTCACCTACGTGAAAGAAGTTCTAAAACTAGTGGTTTTGATAGCTATTATTTTTATTTTTTAATTATACATATGCATGAAATTGGAGTACATTCCATTATTGCGGAAAGATGACAGCTTAAGCTGTACGGATCACAGATTTCTTGTAGGAACCGTGACATGCCTTAATGCTGATTATTAGCACTAGAAAAAGGAATGCTTCCCTGACTGCCAGTATGTTATTGTCAAGTAAGGAGTTTTGTGACACTTTGTAAAATGCCTGTCACAGATCATGAACCTGCAATACTTTAATGAACCCTGAAATTTTCCCTGAGCATTTTAAGGAAACATTAGTCAACCTGATAATCTAAATGTACACTGCAGAAGTGTGAGAAGTAATAAAATTTAAACAACAGGATTAAGAGAGTTTCTTTATTTTGGTGTGTGTGTTATGAAGGAGGTGAAGGAAGGCCTTCAGAGCACAGGAATTTAGCAGATAAAAATGCTCAGGACGTTTCTCTGATCATCTTTAGAAATTGCAGCATGATGTGAGTTGGCGTTGCGATATAAAACCTCTGGACTCTCAGGTTCTCATGCTGTGAAACCAAACACAGACAGAAACCAAAACACTTGCTGTCTGGTGGCTGATGGTGGAAATGAATGTATGAGCCCACTGGCCAGTGGACAGGTCTTCACACCATTCACCTCACACGAGATGGTACCAAAGGGCGAGGCCAAGGCACATTTATTGCACCCTCATGCGCCCTCACAATTTGACTTCCCCTGCTCAAAATTTAAATGCTTTAAAGGTACAAAGGGCAGGAGAGTTGTTGGTGTTTTTTTCATTGCCTGTTGTCAGTTGTCACTTGGTTCATTGGAGGGCTTTCCCTTTTCTCGGGGAACTAAATTTTGGCATATAACAAGTGGGTTTTAGGTGCCCTCTAAACATACCTGGATTCTGAGTATGAATTTCTGAGTGCCCTGGAAACAGAACAGGATTTGTGCCCTTAGGCGGTTTATTTCTGACCAGCCCCGGGTGCAAAATAGGACACTTCCCCAGTTTCTACCTCATGACACGTCTGCCGGCTGGGCCAGCCCTGGCCTTTACCTTCCCACTGGAGGCGTCCATGCTTCCCTGAACTGCGGGAAGGGAGGCTTCCACGGGCAGGCGACAGCTGTCAGTGCCCGGCTCCCTGCTGCTCAAACAGCTCCCTGCTTACCCATGTTCTCAGTTCCTTTTTCTCGCTGTGGCTGTGGCTGAGGCTGGACTTTGGGGACTGCCTGGCATCTGCTGGGTGTGCTCATCAGAACAGAGGCTGTCGCTGCACGGTCCCAGCCCCAACGCTGCGGGTGCCCAGCGTGTCTCCCACCAGCCTCGCCTGTTCCTGCCAGCCTGAAGCTGGCCCCGTGACAGAAATGCCCAAAACTCCTCTAGGAAGCTAGACTGGTTGTTGCTGGGTTTTTACGTGTTTACAATTTTTTAGTCTTTGTAATTCTTTTAAAAATCTGTCTGCATTGAATATAGGGTTTACTGACTAAGAAAGCAACTGGTTTAATTTGTAAAACTCTGACCCACAAGAGGGTGAAACGTCACAGTCCATCATGAGCTGTTCAATAGTGCGTTTGATGCCTTATTACAATCGCAGCCGCGCTCTGTACAGCGTCATAAATAAAAGTTTGTGAAGCCGAGCACTGTCGTTGTGGGCCTCTTTGCTAATTCCAGTTATTGGCTCTTCCCTCTGTGCTGTGGGTGCAGTCCCCAGTCCTCAGCAGCCTGGAGCCCATGTAGGCAGCAGGGCCGCCTGGCAGATGCTGTGCTGGATTGAGCTGTGCCAGCACACCAAGCCCATCCCCAGCTCACCCCTCCATCGTGTCCCTGCTGCTGGTCCTTCCCAGACAAAAGTGCCAAGCGGTGCACTTTCAAACCCTGCTGCATTCGGGTGCCGCCCAACTCCACTTCACTAGAACAAAAAAGAGAAAAAAGGTAGGAGCAGCCTCAGCTGTGTGAGCAGGCAGCTGGGGAGGGGCTGTGTCACAAGCTGGGTGTTGAGCCCCTTCTCGCCATCACCTCATTCATGACCGCTTCAGTATCACATCCTCACCTTGGATGAGGTTTGGCCGTGGCCAGGGCAGGCAGGCAGAGAGTGCCGGGCCCAGCGCCAGCCATGGTGATGATGGGTGATGATGGGTGGGCACGTGGCTCCCAGAAAGCCCTGGAGGTGATGGGCGATGCAGGGAGATGCAGGAGCTGTAGTCCTGGACATCCACAGGCTGGGCATTGCCACCTCAGTGCCAGCTTCCCCTCTCCCTGCAGAGGAGCTGTGTCGGAGTGGGCAGCAGTGGGAGGGTGCTGGTGTGGGGACAGCAGCGACTGCTCCAGCAGCTAAGCAGGACCTCCAGGGAGCCACAGTTTTCTCCTGGCAGTTTTTGTTTCTCAGATCTCCAATGTATGTCAGTTAAGCACCTTAAGCACTATTTACAACCCGTACTCCCTCCCAAACACGATTTGAAGGTATGCCATGCAGGTTATTCCCCAGAAGGTCACTTTTCATTCTGGTGTGACAAAGTCAGAACTTTCCCTGCTGCTGTCACGTGAATCACCATGTGGGTGGGGGTGCTGTGGTGGGCTGTGGATCCAGGCTGGAGCAGGGACTGTCGACTCATATTACCTGTTTCCACAGAACAGAGTACAACAGGGCCCCAATTCGCAATTCAGGTTTCAGGCTGTTGCTGCTACAGGAGTAATAAGGGTGTCCCAGAAGTGGCCAAATTGACTGCAGTGACTACGCTGAAGCCAAATGCAGACTATAGTGTGCAACTGACAGTTAGCAAGAGGTTAAGAGAGTAGTTGTATTTATAGATATGACGATCCATCAGCTTAAAGAACTGGGAGGCTTCCTAACTGAAAGGAAACACACATTTTCATTTTTACTCGTTTCACAGATTTCTTCTTAATCTTACCATTTTAAATTTTGAAGGGTTCAGTGTCATGCACTATATTCACAGGGGCATTTTTGCCCCGTGTTTATGAGTTCTGGCAAGGTCAAGAGTCCTAGAGACTGCAAGGAGATGAGACTTCTCTGATTTTCCTATCAGTTTAAATTAAATTGTGGGTGCTATAAATCTGCATAAAACCAAACAAGAAAAGAACCTCATTTGAAATGAACCTGCTTAATATTTGTTTGTGTAAATGTAAATGCAGTGCCCATGGTAGACACTGAGACAAATAATGCACATTTTAATTATATTTTCAATAAAAATTCATCGTTAAAATATTTCTGCAGACTTGCTGTATTAAAAACTTGTAAAGAGTTCTCTGCTTATTTATGTGTAGATTGGCCCACTGTTACATAATGGTAAAAGGTGCTGAGCTGTTGCCATTAACTGAGCTGTACATCGTGGGCATTTGGCCATTGTTTTGAATGAGGGCATTGCAACCTAACAAGTGTGATTTTTGTTCACCTACACCCAGTGTGTAACCCATAAACCACTAAAGTTCTTCCTTCTGCATCGTGAAAGGAGATCCTGAGCAGCATGAAACATAATGTTCTCCAAGTGTCTCCTGCACGCAGACACCAGCAAGAGCCACCTGAAGAGATGGAGAACCAAGGCTTCTTAAGTCCCAGTCCAGCACTGCAGAAAAAGCTAAATTAGTACAGAACCACTAGAATAAATTAATCTGAAAGAGAGAGCAGATTTCCACACCACCACCCCCCCCCGAGGATGACATTTACATTTCATTTAAAGTACAAAATAATCTTTAAAAAAATCTTGAAAAGTGAACCCAAACTAAATTTGCTAATATTTGGAGGTATTTGAGTAAGGTTTTGCACATTTAAGGGATTCATATTTGGTTTTTTTTTAGAAGCATAAAAAAATCAATAGGCATCTGTTGAAAGAATAAAACAGATATCTTTATATCAGCACAAAAAGCTTCTCTTTCCCAATGATTGTTTCTGTTTTGACAGATGTGTATGCAGGGAAATTTAGCTGTTGTTGAATAAAACATTTCCAGAAGCAAAATTGATTAAGTCCCTTTTGCAGAGGAAAAAAATCAATTCTTCCCATTAAAAGAATCTACAAGATGTTGATCAGCTAGAAATGTAAATAAAGTTCTGTAATCACTATTCTCTAATAGTGCAGTGCATCCATCTACATGGGATTGCCTTTCTTTATAGATTAAAATAAATTTTGTTGAACTCCAACATGAAGCAGCTTCTGACAAACTAGCCAGAGTAACTGCTTGAACGTAAATAATATCAAGTAGCTATCCTGACATTTTTGATATTGCTTTTCTCAAGGATTAGCTGTTCATTAAATGAATGTATATGTGATAACAATATATCCAGGCTGGGAACAGAAATATATTCACTGAAATGCAGAGCAGTAGAAAGTATGTGGCTGATTTCAGTTTCTATGTGTTTTGATTTCATGTGATAAAGACGACACTTTAAAGATCTCTTCATTACTAATTGTTGAGGGCTATTAAAGGTCACGGAAGGCTATTAACAGAAGGATGCCAAGTCTAGCTTTGTAAGTCCCTAAGCTTCTGATTGCTAAGAGCTGAGAGAATGTGCTGCTTGCCCTTCCCTTGGTTTTAGATAAAGCTGTAACTGCTGCAGGCTACTATCTGAGCCTGTTTTGTGACAGATGGACCTTTGATTTGATCCAGACTGACCCTGTGTTCTCAAAGCTTTGTGTTCCTCCTATAGGGGCAATACCACGTAATTTTTTGGCACTGTGGCTTCCTGAAGAAGGAATCAATAGATTGTGGCCATACCTTTTTTTTCCCCCCTTATGGTAACCATGGCTGGAAGAGCTCTTGAGAGGTCATTTTCCAGCCTTCTGGAACTTTCACCCTCCATCAGTCCTCAAAGACGATTACTCATGACTGTGAAATTGCTGCTCAATTCTCTGAGCACTCTGGGGTGAATTTTATAAGGCTCACATGATTTGCAGATACATTATGTATCTGTGCAGCCTCTTCTGCTCTCTACCAGTCTAAGTTCTTAAGTTCTGAAGTCTATAGATAGTGTGAATACTTTTAGATTTTTTTAATGATGTAAAGAAAGGTTGAAGTACTTCAGTCTTCTCAATGTCATTTTCAATTGTGTCCTGTCTCACTCCCCACAAAGCAGAAAACCAGTTCTTTCTTTGTCTCTTTCTTCTTTCTTGTATAGAGTACTTCCTCATGACCTTTTTTCTCTTCTACGAGGATCTCACTTGCATACCCCCCCAAATGAAATGGAAATTATTATTTATATGTTCTAATTTCATCAGTGGGGAAATTTCTTATATTTTAGGTCACCGTTATGGTTAGCCAAATCCATGCTTACAATTGTTATTTTTCTTTCACATTTTCACATTTCACATATGGTATTTTTTTTTTCCTTAATTTTGGTTGAGAATTCGCTACACTTTCCTGAATTTCTTTTTTGTTTAAACTTCTGCTATGTGAGAGCATACTAACTAGTGCTTTGAATTTACTGAAATTTCTTGTTCCTTGGGACCACTGTCCTGGAGGCAGAAATACTCTCTTGTAACAGCCCTGTATGGTAGGGTTTTTATGTACAGCTGAGCTCAGTGAACAGCCTGGTGATTGTGGTCCCCACTCCTGCCCACCTCCATTTGTTCCCCACTCAGCCTTTCTTCAGTGTGGGCAGCGGTGGTCCAAGGTGGAGATTTGTGTTAGTCTTGCTCTTTGAGCCAAGCCATGTTCCTAAGGAAAATCCTATGAGCTTGTCTGTGGGATCAAATTACAATGCACGGCTATTGAGTTGGGAAATGTCTTCACTTAAACTTCACAGGATATTGAAACCAGTCTTAGCAAAGAGGCAAGTTAGAAGCAAAAAATCAATATTGGACAATGCTGAAATGCCTCTGTTCAGCTGCTGTTTTAAGTGGCTTGTACAGACCTTTCAAATCTTGTTGCCAACAAATGGAGGAAACACAGCTTTTAAAAAGTCAGAGAATTATTAATAGTGTGCTTGACCTCCAGCTCTGCACAGTCTACAAAAAAAGCATCATTTTTCATATGCTGCTGCCTTATGCCTAATTCTGCAGGCCATGTTGGGAAGCAGTTGTGCATAGGAGAAGTGCATTCAGAGAGTGAGGGTCAAAGCTTTAGATCCATGATAAATTGTGGGAAGGAAGGAGAGCAGGAACAGCTCATGGTCAGCCCCTGAACAAAAAGGGAGGGGTGCAGGAACCCTACACCTCATACATCATTCACACGCTAATGGTATTTCTTGTCCTGGTGTGTGAGAGAGGAAAATTAGCTGTGCTGGGGTTATGCTTGTAGCTTTCCAGCAGGGACAGAGAAGTATGGTGAGAAGCAAATGTCAGATGTCTTCATGAGCAAATGAATGTTCTAGCCACCCTGGAGTCTGAGGGGTGATTGGGGAACCAGCACCTCCAGTTGTGCTCCCCATCAGGCTAATCTGTTGCATAGCATTTGTAGCACAAAGAAGCAGTCTGAACCTTTATTAACTTTAACCACTGTCTGAGTAACCTAAAGTGACAAACCATCTCTCTTAGTGCTGCTATTAAGTCAGTTTTGGACAATGCTTTATCATCTGCAGAAAAAATGAAGAGGAGATATAATGCAGACGACAAGTTTCTAGGTAAAATTAGTCTGTCTGAGAAGGGGAGAAAAATGCTGCACACTGCGCCGAACAAATCTTTGCATTGATTTCTGGAAACAGAGTCTTTCTAGAAGCACCACAAATGCATGTCTTTATTTAGTTCATTAATTCAAAGAGCTGTCAATCTTCTTCTAGCCAGATAACTTTCATTTGTGTTCAGGTCTGGGGTGCTTTAGGGTCATACATTATTTCTGCTTGTACTGTTCTTGCTTTTCTCTTTGATGCCAGCTCTGCAGTTCTTTGTCAGCCTCACGCAGCCACGTGTGCAAACAGAACCGCTCCGACCCCACTGCTGGGTGGCAGTGGGCAGTGTCCAGGTGACACGTGGCACGGCTGCACCTCCAAAAGTGCACTCGTAAGTCTTGGAAATGGAATGCTTGTTCTCATAGAGAGTCTTAAATCATCGTTGAAATATGCATAGAGATCTCATTTCCACATTCTCATCTGAGGGCCCAAATCTCATCTGTCTATGAGCATGCTGTGTGTGTGCTCTGTGGCCCAACAAAGAAATAGCTCCTCCTCTTTGACTGTCCTACCTATTATCTGGTTCTGTGTCCAGTGCATAGGAATAAAAAGGCAATTCTTTTATACCTCCCTTTCAATTAAAATGGGATTAAGCCTGCCTTTCAGCTGGGTGGCTGAGGTAGCCTGAGATAAAATTTGAGGCCAGCAGTAAGTTACTACTCGTGCACATAGCAAGAAGAAAGGAAAGTAGTTGTGGATTGGAGAGATAAACAGCTCCTGGGGATGCTCCACAGCGCAGCAGTAATAGCTCAAGTCTATGGTTTAAAATCACGGTCTTAACTACAGTGAACAGAGCGGGTTTTAGTGGCTCCTTTTGCAAGGTGGAGGCTCGAATGCTGGCCATGGAGGACAGACATAGAAAATTTGTACGCTATTTAAGAATCCTTCACTGAAACTACCCCACATCCCAGTAAAAATTCTGGGATACATAACAATAAGTTTACATAAATAACTACAGTCACTTATTTATACACAGGATGAACCAATGTAAGTAATTTACACACAGGGTGAACCAAGTAAGGAAGTGTGTATCCTAACAACTCAGGAGGTAAGTCTGTCACATAAATACCATCTTTCTTTACCCTGAGCTCTTGTGGGAATCCTAAGTTAATTTCTGTGTCCATACAGGATCACATGATGGTTACTGTCATTTATATAGCACAATGTTTGGTTTAGTTCCTCTTTGAAATAAGGTGTTTTATTTATTAATTTATTTATTACTTGTGCATCTTACTATTTTACCTCAGTGAATGGAAGGGGGAAAAAAATAAGAAAAGTTGGTTTTGGTATGGGTGGTGGTGTGTGTGGTGGTTTTTTTGTTTTGTTTTGTTTTGTTTTGTTTTTCAGGGAAAGTATATGGAACTAAAAAGAAGAAAATGGAAAGGAGGTGAAGGTCTTGTCAGCAAGCAGGTAGGAATATGAATTTCATAATGTTAATAGCTACAGTCAATAATTATTGTGGAAATGGATTTCACAATTCATATTGAATTGATTGTAGTCAGCTTGATTGAGGCTGTTGTAATACAGGAGGCTAATCAAGACTGGGAATCAAGAGAAAGAACCAAAATCCAAAGGCAAGCCCTTACAGATTAGTCATTCTTTATACCAGTAAGCTAATTTATCAGCAGTAATAGAAAGTTTTGATTTTGAAAGCCATGACTCATTTTCATAAAATATGTCCTCTAGTTACATCCAGTGTTTTCAAAGGTTCCTATCACTTGTCTGTTTTAATGTAAGGGATAGTCAGATGCCAGGAGTTTTTTATACTGCACTGTATAAAACCAATTATGTTTCCAGTGCCTCTTTAAAATTTAGTTTCTTTGGACAAACCTTAAATTCTCTCTTACATCATTCTGTTGTCTTTCAGAATAAAAGTTGATTTTGCATCTAATTTGAGAACACTCTATTTTCAAGTTTCCATAAGGGGACAAATCACCTGAAAACCTTAGGCAGTGTCTTCATGAACCGCTGAACAAATCCAGCCGTCTTGTGATGTACCAAAAGGAGATCTTGTTTTTCTCCATTTTTATATTTTCACTCCCCCCCCACCCCTTTCCCAGCCTTGCAGTCCCTCTCTCCCTGGTACATCACCCCCCTTATAAACCAATGGTAGGCCCAGCAGAAGACTATTTGATGATTATTAGCATATTTTTTATCACTTATTTCCATTTTATGTGACCCATTTACTTTACAATGTATTTCCCTTTCTCATCTTGTTTCAGAACTAGTTAGGGACTCATGAGCGCCTTGGGGAGAAACTGAGCTGCTCCTGGGAGCCTGCTCCTCGGGGCACAGCGGTGCGTGGGGACAGGCAGACAGACCCAGGCTTGGGGACAGACAGACAGACCCAGGCTTTAGAGCTGACTGGACACAGCCAGCTCCGGTCCCAGGCAGCACTGAGCTGCTCTGGGGGGCACAGTGCCTGAGCACTATGCTCTGCCTCTCAGCACATTGCACAGCTGGGTGGTTTGTGGAGTGCAAGTGTCTCCTGCATGCTTCAGCCAGGTCTGCACAAAGGCAGCTCGAGTGGAGGGCGATTGCCTCTGTATCCTTGTGTCCTTAATCATCATGGCAATTGTCCTCGCTGCTCTGGCAGCTCTGCTTGTATCCTCACCCCTCTCCTTGTTCAGCACCTCCTCTCCTGTTAAATTTATCTCTCCTGTATTACTCACTGTCTCTTTGCTGTCATGAGCTGCATACAAATGCTGGGTTTATTGTTCCAGATAATGCATTTCTGCTATCTCAATGAAATAAGTGTATTCCATTTGTTTATTAGCTAATTAAACTAATCTCTAGAAAACCTTCAGAATGTCTTCTGTTCTTCTGCAATGAAGCTGATTTATCTTTATAGTGCTGGCAGTAGGAAAATGGTCTGTATGCCCTGCAGAAAAATTTGAGATTCATGTGGTTTTATCCCAAGTGTTTCAAATTAATAATCCAAAAGTCAATTTTGGGTAATCGGGAAACTTTGGTGCTGAATGATCTGCAGCAAAAGAAACATATGGGAAGTACAGACATAATCTGATCTTATCTCTCAAGCTGACAGATAAATAATTTGGCAAAATAGACATTGCTTAGAAGTTAAAAAATATATTTTTTTGTTCTGAAATCGGTCCCAATTCCCAATATTTGTTTCCTTTGAGCTGATCACTGGATGCCACTCAGTGTGTCAGGCTGCTTTCAGAATTTCATAAAATGTGCTGGTAGAGAAGAAGCCATTTCACAGAAGCATGGTAGAGGCTGGTGGACATCTCTGAGCTCATCTGGTCTGGCCCCTGCTCAAGCGAAGTCAGTGAGAGAAGATTGCCCATAGCTCATCCAGTTGACTTTTGAATATCTCCATTAAAGGACACTCCACAGACTCTCTGGGAAGCATTTTGCAGTATTTGACTGCCTGCACAGTAAAAAAAAAAAAAAAAAGTCTTTATGATAATTATCAGAATTTTCTGTATGTCAGAATTCATTGCCTCTTGCCCTGTCAGTGCACAGCACTCTGGCTTTGTCTTTTTCCCCCTGGCCCCACCTCAGGTTTTTATACACTTTGGTAAGATCTCCCTGAGCCTTCTGTTCTCCAGACTGAGCAGTTGGCTGCGATAAAACCAGAGCACTGAACATTAAAGCCACCACATATGGAGGAGCTCAGACCTTCCAGCAGTTACAACTTGTAGCACCTTCTGGCTAGGTTTAGAGATCTCTGCCTCTAGACAGATGAAAAGGAAAACACTGTTTCAAGACAGACGTCTCCTAAAGAAGAAAGGTATTTATCCTTAACCCAATCCACACTACAAGATGCTTTACTTTAGTAGGAGTTTCAGGGTTTTTGGCTCCTCCTAACAAAACCAGAATATTTAGCTTAGGTTATGTCAGTTTGAAATTAAAATATATAAAATGAGAAGCTGGAGCCTTTTGCAGAAGAATGTGAGAATGAAATTTTATTATTTTGTGGGTTTCTCCCTGTCTGTAGTTCATATAAAACTACTGAACTGCAATCTTTCACAATTTTACTGCTCATCACAATACTATTAAGCATCCCCATCTCAGTTCTTCAGCTATCTGGTGCATTTTGATCACCTCATTTTTGTGTGGGTTTGATTCATGAGCACCAGAAATAAAATGTGGACACTAAGCATTTTAACATCTTTTTCAGCTGAAGATAGCAAGTTTTAAATTATCTGAGTCAGATATCTGAGGAATGTATCAGTTCTCCTTCCTATCAGCAAAGGCATTTCATTATTTTGCGACTTGCTTAGGTCATAAATGATGTCATCCTTTTTCTTATTTACTTTTTACAGTGCAGGAGGTGACTACATGTTAAAATCTCTCTCTCCTCTGCAATTTTTTTTTTTATCTTCCTTTTTGCCAGAGATGTTCAGACACTTTCATATAAATGTGTGTTTTCTTGATTTAAAAAATTTTAAAAAAATCAGTAAATAATAAAAAAAATTATCCTTCAACTAGATTGTTAGCATGAGTTAAAAATGCAAACAGCTCATAATAACTACAACATGTGATGACGTTTCTTCTCTGGTCGTGAATCAAGGAGAACTTTGCCAACAGCTGTGGCCCACAGTCTGCAAAATTCACCAAAAGGAAGAAGGATTTCTTCCATAGCTGTGGAAATGGATATAACACTGATGAAATGTGATGTTACAAGTGCAATTGATCTTACTGATACGGAGACCCAACTTGGAGGACAGCATCTGCACTGCAGTGGGAGCACTTTGTGTTTCCTGCCCCTCCAGCAAAGCCCCGAGGGATGCGCTCAGCCCTCTGAACACCAGGATGGAGCAAGTGCTGCTTCCAGCAGATTTATGTCTCATTGTTAATTGAAGCTTTTCCAAAGCTGTGGTTGCTGATTCTGCTTCTTTGTATGGTCTGTTGTCTAATAAGGTGTGAGCTGTCGCTGTGCTGTTCTCTCTGGAGAACTTAAGAGGTCTCTGTCTCCTATTTAATTGCCAATGTTCACTGAATGTAGTGGCATATCCAGCATTTATCTGCCCCCCACCCTCCACCTCAGAAAAATTAGATTGGCTGGACTGGTTAATAAGATCAAAATGTATGGAAGGAAAGTTGCTAACAGAAATGCACATTTGAACATATACATATAGAACAAGTAAAGGAGCCTCATTTCCCTGTGTGGAAGGGGGCCTGCTGAGGAACTAGAACAAACTTTTTTTTTTCAATGGTTTTGTGCTTTGGTTATATTCGCAGTTCTAACAATTCTGGGTTTCCAAAGCATTTTAATAACAATTCTTGGTTATGAATGTAATTGTAATATATAAGAACTTAGTTTTTTATGTGCATTTCCCATTATGATAGAAAATTTGATTTGTTAATAAAACTTTTACAGAGAGAAAGTCTATTTTCCTATAGTAATTACCCATGAAAATTATATCAGTGCAGCCAGGAAGAAAGTAGAGATTAAACAAGGTCTAAAACAAAGGCACTTTGAAGACCAGTTTTTTTACGTTAGTCCCTCCTGGGAAATTTATAGGCGCATTAATTAATGCCTTTTGCCTCTACGTTCTTTTCCAGTGTAATTGTATACAGCCATGGACAAAGATGTAGAGAGGACCTCTGCATTATCCTGTACAGAACTAGGAAAGCAGGGTATACTGTTAACTGCAATTCAACAGAAAATGATACACTGGCCTTTACCAAGCAAAGGGCAAAAAGAAGGTCAAGACCTGGCATTTTCAAGCAGCACCAGTAAAGCAGAACCTTATCAGCAGAGCTCTATCAACTCAAGCCCTTTGTCATGACAGAGTGAAGACCTGTCCTCTGCATTGTTTAACCACAGGCAGACACACAAACATACAGGATGTTCTTGCCCAGGTCTATCAATACTTATTGCAGACCAGAAATTGATGGTAGAGGGTTACCGCATTTAGCTGACAAATTCACACCCTGACTGGGACTGGTAATTAAACAAACTGTTGTAAGTACCAAGTGAATACTTTACCAAGGCTTTTGCATCCCTGGAAGTTTCGAAATGAAGATGGATTTTTTTTTTCTAAAATAATAGCATTAACAACTATAATAATGATCATGATCATAATAGAAGGCCTGTGTACTGTATATTACAGGAGATCAGAGAGTTAATTACAGTCTCTTGTGACTTTGGATGCAGTAATTGATTACTCTTTGAAGCCTTAGCATGCATTACTGGCCTGTATCAGAGCCATGGGGTCATCTCATGCAGGTCGTGGTACCATAACCACTTTGCTTCAATTCTGAACACAGTCTGTTCTCCTTCCCTTTATAACCCTGCCTCACAGAGCAAGGCTGTGGAAGGACAGCCTGTGCATCTTAGCTCCTGTGCACCAGCCTGATGGGCTGCTGGGCACAAGGAGTGGAGTGAGGCATTTCCTCCTCGGGGGGAAGTACAGCATGCATACCCTTGCTCTCCAGAGGAAAAGGGGCCAAGAGGATATTTCCCAAAAAGCTGCCTCTGGATAACAGTGTCCCTAGGTTAACTTGGAACCAGGACTCTGATGTATCACACTTTCTTGGACGGATGGCTAATGAGGCAAATCAGCCCTACATGAATAAAATGTCTGTCAGGCGAAACAGAGACGTGTACATTCCCTCTGAAACACCCGTGTGTGCCAAGAAAGGCAATCTGCTGGCACCCAGCACGCACAGAGGGGCCGTACAAAAGGCCAATTCTTTGCATGAGCAGGGCAGGAGAGATGCCATGTCCCATAAAACAAATTGCTTCTGTTCAAGCCCCTGAGAACAGGCAGAAGCAGAGCTGCTGTTGAGTGCTCCAACTATCTTGCACTCTTTTAGGTTAAATGATTGTTACAGAAAAGGCTGCCTCAGTATTTCTGTAAAGCAGCTACATGGAACATCAGTTTAGTAGGTAGTCTACTTATTTACTTGTATCAGAAAGACTCTGCATTGTTAGATTTTGTTTTCTTCAAATGGGCGATCCAATTTTTACAAGGTCAAGTGGCATTTGACTCCTCCCGTTCAATCTATTAGGAATGGACAGGAGGGAATTAGCCTAATGTCAGCTCAGAAGAAAATGCTTTTAATACAGGCATCTTTGTCAACAGAAACAAGTACTGTTTCTGTACTGCCTCTGCTGCAGTTTCATATTAGTTATTTCTTAATTTCTTGGTAAATGCAGAATTTGAACTGACAGATGCCTTTCATTTTATTGAGCATAAGTAATTAATATAAAATTACTTACTTATTTTTTCTCAGTTTACTTTTGTGATTAGCAATTTCTGCACCTCTTGAAGCAATGCAATAGAAGTGAGAGCCACAGGCAGCAGAGAACTCCTTCCAGCCTCCCTATTTCTTTTGCACAAGCATTAGCTTCCAAATGCTAAACACAAACTGGATGGTTTCTCCCTGTGCCTAGTGTGAAATGCAGAAAGGATGAACAGAAGCTCCTTGAATTGATCTCTTACTTGACAAAGAGATGATCCAGTCTCAAACCTAGAGTTCAAACCTATGCTACATTCTTTCAAGCAAATGCAGAGTGGCAGAGGCTTATGCTTAATATCTCACAACTTTTTATATGAGACTTGTCCTGTTGTCCTTTCTCCCATGCTGCAAGTGCATCTGCACCTAAGCTGACACCCACAGCACAGCCTAAGTACTGCTTCAAGTAACAGTGATTTCTCAGCAAAGGATCATGAAAAGACATCAAAAGTGGCCTCTGAGATGCCTTTCTTTGAGCAGTAGGGTGGTTCCTACCCTTGTGCATGAGTATATTCCATGAATTTCCTTGGAGAAATGAAAAGTTGAAAGATACTGCCTAGAGTAGCCTGAGAGACAAATTAGGAGCTGGGGATGGAAATTAGTGCAAAGGAATTCTCAGCAGACTGCTGGTGAGTCACGGGTTGCAGATGTCTCTTAGATGAGGAACAGTCCTGCAAGGCAATTACCAGGAGCCTCAGCACTTAAGCCATATGATATTAGATAAAAGACTTAAGGGAACTGTTTTTCACAGGCAGGAGGGAGAAACATAATCAAATTCTTTATTTGCACTCGAGTGCATCTAATGCTATACAACATCTGTTTGTCCAGAGAATTAGTTATTTACAACACCATACTGACCCATTACATGACAAAGCCCTTATAACCCCACTGTACTGTTTGTGAGATGCAAGTAGGCAGAGAACCCCAGAGATCCTTAAGATAAACACTGCTAAAAGAAAAACAAAAGTGCAAACTCTCACTAAAAGAAAATACCTGTGTGATGGAAGGAGGTGATGGTGGTGAGTAGGGAGTTAGATGTCAGAGCATCTCCTATTAATTTTAATCAATTTGACTAGTCTAACTCATACTGGATTGTTGGAGTTTGGGTTTTTTACTGTCCCTAATTAATTATAATCCAATCCCAGCACAATCACTGTAACAGAACTGACAAAAAAACCCATGCTAATAAAGTGTTAATAGACATGAAAAATTAAATCTCATATCTACATTCATTACCCTTGCCCTTGTATAAAGTTAGGAAAAAGTCAGGGACATAATGAACTACAGTCTTGCACTTTGAACATTGAGAATGCAGCAAAACAGTGTTTTTGAAGTGCTACAAAAGGAAATCACCTAATTATGTATTAAGAAAACAGTGATCCTGGCAGTGTGAAGGACAAAAAAAAAAAAAAAAGGAATAAGTATGTAGTAACATGCAAAAAAAGAATGCCTGTGTGAGCAGTGTAATTTTCCCAACTTTTTACTGTTCCATACAGCTTATATTAAGCCACAGAATGCAGTTCATAATTTATGTGACACACATATGTGCTCAAACATTTCTGAAGGCTGTTCTTAAGCTTTTACAAATCACTTCTTGCTTTAATAATAAAACAAACATCTTAGATTTTCCACTAATCTCCTCAAAAATGTGGGATGAATCTTCAATACTTTCACTGATGTTAGGTCCACTGCCTTTTTAATGATTTTCCCAGCTGTTTCGCAAACCTTCTGTTAGAGGAGGTTTCCTGGTCTTTCCTATCATCCAGGCCAAAATAATTAATTTCATCAACACATGCAGGCAGTATCCTGTGTTTGAATCATATAGATAGATATCACACAAGAATTTATGGTCCTTATCTTGAGGTTTTACTTTGGATATATTCTCCTCTGAGATGTTTCACTTCAGGAACAAAATGTCATTTTTCTGTCCCTTCACCAATGCTACTGTGAGAGAAAACAGCTCAATATTTGAAGTCATCCTTTTCCATAGTTCATGATTACATGGTCACTAAGTATTTGCACAGCTGTAGAAGGTCTTATCCTGAAGTCAGTTCCCAATTTCTTCTGAAAAGTCAATGAAAAACCTTTCAGAAGCAAAGCTGTGTCTGTGTTGCTTCCTTCATCTTGTACTTTAATCTGATCTCTTTGCTCCTTACTATTACCTGTGATTGATACATCAGGTAGAAGTGTTCAGGGTGGATGCCTGGGTTATATAGGATATGTGACACAATAAAGTTACAGAATTTGTGTCAGCAGGGACCTCTTGAGGTTTTTTGGCTAAGATCTTCCTGAAAGAACTGCTGACTTCAAAATTAGATTAGGCTACTCAGGATCATGTTCATCTGAGTTCTAAAGATTGATGTTCCCAGCTGCTTCCAGTGTTTGACCACTGGACCACATATGAAGAATGTTTTTCTTTGCATATATAACCACAGTATACTGTGTTTCAAATTGTGAGAGCTACCTCTGTCCCTCTGTCTGCCTCCCCTCTGATCACCCCATTAGGTAGCTGCAGGCAACTATTGGGAGCTCTTCTTTATGACAGAGCAGCTCCGTGGATTGAGAAGCCAAAGCATTTACGAGAGCAGCTGCGAGATGTACAGCTCACAGCTCTTCCGAGCTTGGCAGGAGCTGCTGCATCTCACAGGGAAAAAGAAGGGTCAGAAAAGTGATCAGTATCATCTTGCCCTCTCTGATGGGCACCAAGTGCCACCTCCACAGCAAGGCTTAACTTCTCACTCGGGACAGAAAAATAGTGTTAATATATCATTTAGAAATTATTTCTGATGTTGAATTTAGGAGTCTAGATGTTCTGTGGTGGAACTCAAAGCATACCAAAAGCATTAATATGGTTGTCAGCGCAGACCTGCTTTCCTTTTGTCTCAAATCCTACTAAAACACGGGAACAACAACCTTACCTCAATAAAAGTGATTTATTGTCATGTTCAGAAGGTCCTGTCCTATACCACCAGCTCTAATATCTCCTTTCCTGAGCATTTAAAACTGACTGAAGCTTATGAGATTTCTCTTCTCCCTACTGTGAGCATTAGTTCTGGAACATCACGATTTTCACACCAACCAACTATTCTTAAAAAAAGAAAATATTTCTATGCATCTCTGTTCTTGTACTTTCTTTGCATTTTTTTATTTTTTATTTTTCATTTTGATCTGTTCTAGTTGCCGCAAACAAAACAGGAAACAGCTCAGACTGAGTGGCATTGATGTCATATTAAGAGCTATCAGCCAAACATGTATTTCTCCTTGAAGATTTTTTGAGTAATTTCATTTAACAATGAGGTTTTAACATTTTTAATTTGATGTTGTATTTTTCAAAATTGATTAAATCTGCAATTAATCTTCTCTAAAAATATTCACTAAATTACAAGTAAAAAAAAAACCAACAAAACCAGACAACCCCTTCTTGTCTATATTCTGTTTGACTCAATCAGTAATCAATTTCTGTTTGAGTCAATCAGTAATAATTTTACCTTTTACCAATAATAATGTCCTTCTGCACATTAAGAAGGAAAAAGATAAAAATGCTCAAATGTTGCTCTGAGGGTTGGTACATTGAAGACAAAACCCCAAATAAAACCAGACAGAGACATAAAAAAATAAGAAATCGCTTTCCAGATGCAGAAATCTTATCTATTCCACAGACTTTGCTCCCTCTAATGGAAAATTAATGTTAAAGTTGCAGGTAGAGCCTGCCTTATATAATCCATCTGTGGATAGTGTTCATGCCACTTTCTGGAGAATGTCTGGTCCCATGTGGAAAAGAAGTTACTGGGAGTTCCACAGGGAATGAGAAGGTGGATACCCTAGCAAGGGAAAAGAGCTTAGAGCAGGACGGACTGGACAATGGAACAGAAATTATGGAAGTGAGCAGGAGAGACAACTACAAGCAGCACCCATGAGAAATGGCAGCCTGGTGAAGAGGGCAGAGAACACATAAATGCCCACAGAAGGCGTTGCACAGGGCAAACCAAAGAGAGATTACCAAAAGGCTTACGTGAAAGAAAGGAGTGCCCTGTGCTTAGTCCCAGTATTTTGTAGTTTCAGAGTACAGTAGCGCAATGATGCACCTAATTCTCTTTAATTTTTGTCCTGGGATTTTCTTGGATTTCAGGAAAGATCATTAACTGAGTAGATTTGGTTTTGCTTGTTCCTCTAAATCTGTTTTTGCTGGGAAAGCTCTTAATGCATCATTGGATCTCACCTCTGATTCATCCTTTCCAAACTGACCTCAGAGGAACCAGGGACTGAGACCCAGCTCAGGAACTGTAACTCTGGCCTAAAACTAACAAAATTATCATTTGCTTCCAACAAAACTGGAAAAACAGAACCTCAGCTTTCTTCCATGTTGCCTTGGCTGCCTTCCCTTCAATGGGGTACATCTTCTCCAGGTTTTTTTTGTGGGAATTGACAAGGCAAAGCTCACAGTGGGGAACATACTGGCTTCCATTCTGATATTCCACCCCTTAGGAAAAGGGTTAAGAAATGCGAGAGAGAAAGTGTTCCAAAGTCCTCTGAAATCAGTGGACTGAATCCCACCAACGTCACCAAGTACTGGCTTAAGGCCTTAGTAAATACAGTATTTATAAAGGAATCATTGTATGTTGATGGTGCAAAAAAGATGTCTCAATAATTCAGAAACCACAACTGAGGAAGGAGTAGAGGCAAAGACTGAGGCAATGATTGCTAGAGGTGAAGGCTGTAAATGTGTGGATGTTAGACCAAAGTAGGTGTGAAAAGGAAGTTGGAAGATAGAAAAGTTAGATTGAAGTTGGTCTGGTATCACCTTCTGCTCAAATGTGGTGTTGTACTCTAATGTGTTTCTTATTCCTGGGAGCATTATTGCCTTTGCAAATTTCTTTATCCTTAGCTGATATTGACTACTGCAGCTGCACTATCCACCCTGCTAAATTAACACCTTAGTTCACACAATCTGCTCAAGAAGAGTTCTCCCAGTCTTTTCGGTTCTTCAGTTTGGATGTATGAACTCATCCAAACACACTGGCACCACAGCCCTTGTGCAGAGAAGCAGCAATGGAGGGATGAGATGGGAGTAGTGTGAGCAATGGGATGTAATATCTCCCAGACCTGAGAGCTCTTAGAATCAGATCAATAACATCTCTGTTGTGTAATTGTCTTGGTACACTGGACCTTCTCATGAGGAACTAGACACTGCTGCTCCCAGCACCTTATTTGAAGCTTAGTCAAGAGGGTCAGATGAGATGTTCAGAATTTGGCCTAATCCAGTACAGCGTTTAAATATATTTTCTACTTAAATTAACCTGCATAAAATGGGTTTGCATGACAGCTTATCAAGCTAGCTCACCTCTTGCAAATCAGATCTGTTATCTTCCTATGGCCTGGTCTCCTCTCAGTGAGATTCCACACATGGAGGTGTGTTCTTTGAATAGTTTAGGGACCAGGATCGTAATTGCTGTCAAGGTCATCAGTCACAGAAGAAACACTTCCTCTTGGCCTGCTTCTCTGCACTTATGTACTTGATACAAGATGGACAGTGCAGAGTTCCTCCGTTCACGAGGTGAAGTGGCACCCTGTGCACCAAGTCAGTAGGAACAGATCTGCCTTTGCGGGTGTGCAAGCCTGCTGGATTTCACCCGAGGTACAAGAGCAGCTGCCAGGTCTCTGTATGGCTTCTCTCATCCCTGTCTTTTGATGCCAGGTCCTTGGTAGCCAGGGTGCCCCAGCGCTTGAGGCTCTGACTCCAGTGCTGCTGAAGAGCAGCCCTGGAGGGACAGTAAGAAATCCATCAACACTGCACTAACATTAATCCTTGGAGAGTTTGCCTCCTGAAGGACTGGGTTTTAGTATCTATTTGCATTTTCCATCAGCTTCCTTTCATAAGGAAAATGTCAACAGACTACAACGTACTGAGAGTTTCCAGCAGGGAGCAGCATTTATTCATTTGTGAAGGAGAAGCTCCGGCCTCAAAAGGACCAGGCACCAGAAGCTGAAATACACACTCAGAAATCCTTTGCTTAAGGAACAATATTTGCAGATGGATGAACAACCAGCAGTGTGAGGGGTGAAGCTGGAAGGGCAGGTTAAACAGCTGGCACAAGGCCTTGCTCATCCTCTTCGTCTGTCTGATGCCTTTGCAAGCACGGCTTGGTATTTAGGACTAGGGAAGTTGGAGGCTCAGAGGCAGTGCCAGCAGATGAGCTGGATCAAAACATTCCCATTTAAGGAAAAACTTTCATCAAAAATTTCAGTGTTATCCCTGGCTCAGAATTATTACTTCAGGTACTGGAAACTCAGATTAAGGTCTCACTAATAATGCTTGCATAATATTATCACAACCCTAAAAATGTAGCATGTTGTTATATATATATACCACCTAGGCTACTGTCTGTTTTGAAAGCTTTCAGTTTTAAAATTTCTCTTCTAAAGATGTTTTTACCATAATATGTTAGCAATTTCAAATCCACAGTTTCAGAATGTCACAGCTTTGAAATCAATCTTCCGCAGAGATAATCAGGCTGAGAACAAGTACAAACGAGAATATTTTAATACTTGAAAACTAGTGAAAAATCCTGTTCACTACCTAAGTGAATTTCTATTAAAAATAATTTTATAAAAACCATATACCTCACCGACAGCATTTGTGTTACTGCTGGAATTCTGCCTGTCCTTATGTGCCGGCTCCGCACAGCAGCCTCCTGCTGCTGTCCCCTGACATCGGCTGTGTCGCGGTGGTGCAGTCTCAGAGGGGGTGAATCCATCCATGCAGACTTAGGTAACTACTGCAGTGTATAGCCCATACCCAAACTGGCTTTAAACCTCAGGCTAGATTACAAGAGAGATAGAGCACCATGTGCTTGTGTGATTCTCTTCAGGATCCTGGGACTCTCAGGGTGTGCCACTGGCACCTCAGGCTTTCAACCCCTGAGTTAAGATGACAGCAAGTTTCATTCTACCTCTAGCTACAATGTTATGTAACTTTCTAGTACCTTGGCCTTCCCCGCAGTCAGAATGCACATAGTCACAAATTAGATTAAATTCATTTTTATAGACACACTCACTTTTCTTTAACCACACTTTTTCTTTTCAAACTGGGACTAAAAGTTTGTTTCAGTAAGATTGTTATGAACATTCAGTTGTCTTAAGTATGTATTCACTTGTCTTTGCCTAGATTAATTTTTTTAAGTGTAAGATTACTTTGTCTATATTTAACTTTACATGTCCCAGATTCAAAAGGTTTGGTTCTAAGATAATAGCAACATTCCTGTAACATTTTTTTGCTCCTTTATCCTTTTAGCAGTAATTCCAGATTATTGTAGCTTTATTCACTGGCATCGCTTATGGCATTTAAGAATAATTAAACTGCATATACATTCTCTGTATGAGAAGCACAAAGCCAGTACCAACAGTGTATTTTGACTGCTTTGAAAACTGATAGACTTAGTATTAAATTCCTTTTATAGTTCAACTTTGAGAAGTAGATCTGTTGGTACAGGAGATTCTCCAAAAAGCATCACCAATACTTCTTAAATAGCAGCAACTCTGCAACACTGATATTATTAAGTGACCGTTGTACCTTGGTAAATTTCTTTTAATTTGTAATGTGGAAAACATGTACAAATACCTGAATTAACTGAGAGGCCTGTAGTAGGCTAGCATGTGGTTTGAAAGTGGGTGGGAGCAAGAGGCACATCTGTGACAAATGGGGAATAATCATTCTGGGTGGATGCCAAGTCCAGCCCGGTGCCTTGTCTCCATCAGTCACAGATGGAGATTTTGCAGATTTCTGAAGAAGAGCATAGGAGCAGCATAAGGATCTCATTTTATGTGCTCAAACATTCTCACAGCCTTCAGCATCTGATAGCTGGGGACCTTTCTAAGGAAGAGTCGCTGTCTCTGTATCTTCAATTTTTTTTTTTTTCTTGAAGAATAAATCCAGTTTCTCCTTGAACTCATGGGAAGTACATTCTTAGTCTCTAGTGGCAAGGCCTTCCCCAGCTCCCTCACCCCTGAGCAATGAGTTGGTGCCCTTTGTCCTGGACCCATCACATACTAATTTCATTTGGTAACTCCTATTATCACACCAGGAGAGGAGTCAAAACGTGTCCACCTTCTGCTCTTGGTAGCTCTCCACCACCCTGTGGTCTCCTTGGCATGCTGAAGATGCTTAGCTGATCCTTCCTAGGAGTCCCTCCTGGCCATGACTAGACACTAAGAAAAGGACATCCAAGGACACTGACTTCCCTCAGGAAAGCCCTCAGGCTTCCATGACCATGAGCAGCCGCTATGGATCTGCCTGCTGTGCAAGAGTCAAGCCAACAGCCTTGAGGAACCCTGGGAATCCCACTGCCCAAGCTGCACAAAACTCTTCCTCACTTGCAGCCCATGCTGCTGTGTGGTGTGGTAGTGGCTGAACTCGATTTAAATAAACCACAGCCTAGCCACAGCAGCACAGAGCTCAGCAGAGGGTAATTTACTCTGCCTCTTAGCAGGGATCCTTAAAGAGTCGTGACAGGTCCAAGTAATCTGTCAAAGAGCAGCCTGAGCAGCCAGCAGTCTCTGGATGCTAATCCCTTATGAACAATAGACTCATTCTATGCAAATTACCAGGAGAAGTGGTGATTGGCCACTGTATCTGCCCGGATAACTGCTCCATTTCAAAGGAACTTTAAGTACCCTGAAAGCTATAAGCTGAAAAAAATTTAAATGACCACATTCTGCATCTCTTTTTAAAAACCACCTGGTTTCCTCAGACAGCCTGTGCGGGGACGCAGTGAATGCTGATGATATGGCAAGCTGGACATAATGCTCAGTGACTGAAATCCATGGGGAAAACAATAATAACAAATCAGTGCAGACACTGAATTTCTTGAACAGCTCTGTTTTTGATTAATTTTACTTCCCTATTCCATTACAAATTTACTTGTTTAGTATCAGAAAATCCATCTGAAGCCAGGGAGTGAGTTGAATATTTGTGGAAAAGATACATGGGTGGTTTTCTACATTACTGTTTTCTTACTGAGGAGTCAAAGCTGAGCCTGGGGAGCAGAACAGCAGCTAGACACTGTCTGACAAAGCAGAGCAGGTTCCCACCTTGGTTTGAAGTTAAAAACCTCTGTGGTCAACTGCTTACTGCTTTCTCTAGCTGATATTTGATTGTGGGAGGGTTATGAGTTTTCTGATGCCAGCAAAGCTGATCTTAATTAAAATATTCCATTGGAAATGTTTCATAAGATAGGAATACAAGACTGACGCCAGTCTGTCACAATTCACTAGACTGCTTGAAATCTGGAATCAGCCTGGCAGGTAGCCGCACTGAAGCCAAACAGACTCCTGCACAGAACAGAAAGATTGGCTTCTAGATGGATGGTTTTCTCTCTCTTTCTTTTTTTTTTTTTTTTAAGACTTTTTTAAAGTCAAATGTGTTTATAGTGCTTTAATGTAGATAAGAAACTAGTTGGGTTTTTATGTCCCTGTTTAGCTCATGATAACAATATTTAGGCTAAGTGAATGCATACTTCCATAGATGCACAAATTGATATAGCATTTTTTTAAAATCAGGTTTATAGGGATCATAGAATCATAGAGCTGTTAATGTTGGAAAAGACCTGTAAGATCATTAGGTCCAACTGCTAACCCCTGATGTTCAATGCGAAAGTGTGTCGCCAAGTGCCACATCCACATCTTTTTAACACTTCTAGGGGTGGTGATTCCACCACTTCTCTGGGCAACCTATTCAAACGCCTGCCATTCCTTTCAGTGAAGAAATGTTTTCTGATATCCAGTCCAAATCTCCCTTGGCACAGTTTGAGGCCATTTCCTCTGATCTTGTTGCTCTTTACTTGGGAGAAGAGACTGACCCCCACCTTGCTACAACCTTCTTTCAAGTAGTTGTGGAGAGTGAGAAGCTTTTCCTTTTCTCTAGGCTAAACACCCCCAGCTCCCTCTGCTGCATGTGCTGCAGACCCTTCCCCGGCTTTGTTGTCCTTCTCTGAACATGCTCCCACACCTCAGTGTCTTTCCTGTAGTGCGGTGACCAGAACTGAGCGCGGGATTCAACGTGCAGCCAAGATGTCAGGGATGGATTCAGTTACCCAAATATACACATCTATTAATGAAATTTTCAGTGAGACTTCAACAGAAGTTGTCTCCCCAACTCACCTCTCCCTTTAACAGCTCAAAAATCCCTCTCCCATTTTCAGCTTTACTTTGAGGAGGCCATCACTCTGACACACTGGAGCCCAGTAAGCATAGCTCATTTCCTATGCTACTCCACGGATAATGCCCAAAGAGATGAGGCTCAAGTGATGCTGTGGCTGTTGCAATTATAGCATGCTTCAGGAGTTACAGGGAGAAGTTATCTGGCTGCTGCTTTAGGCCCTCTGTCCTACATCAGACACTTTCCTAATTGGTACCTTTGGTACAAACAAACACACAAACACATTTTTCACATCCCACTTCCCTGTGAAAAAAAAAATCTACATTATTGCAAGGTTCAACCTACCTGTAGCAGATGTACACATTCATAAATAAAATTGTCACCTGTGTTCCAGTTCTGTTCCCATTTTTGAGGATTTTTTTCCTGTGAAAGCACTCAGTACGTGCGACCTCAAGCACCAGTGCTGTTACATCAGTGATGACCATACCCTACAGCACGTAGGACATTTTGCAGGCTTTTCCTAATTAAGACTGATATTAAGCAACTGTTTCAGCTGTACATATAAGATAGAGAAACATGACTCAGCCTGTATAAAAAAGTACTTTGTACTTACATTATGCTCTCCTTCCAAGGATTTTAATGTGCTTTCCAAAGGGATTCATTTAGCTTTACAATATTCACTGGGTGTTTACTGAAGAAACAATTTCACCACGTTCCCAACAGAAATATTGGCAAAGAGGGCATGGGCCCAATTTTCAGATGTTTTCAGGGCAGAAATGTGCATGGACAATGCAGGCATATTGCTAAAAACAATTCTTAATTTCAATAACTACATGTGGAGATGACCAAGCACATGAATGGTCACTTTAATCCACATCCAGCTGTTATTTGGCCAAAATATGCATAAAAAATGTATGTATATTTGTAACGCCTAAACTCATGAACTTCAGGCTTTAAGGTCATGAAGGAAATCTGTAGGTTCATTTGATGCAGCCTTGCAGAGATCTTCAATTACTCTGTTTGTTTGACAACCAAAATACGCTTATTTTTCACCAAATCTGTATGTGTTTGGTGAACTACTGAAGCAAGCCTGTAACACAGATCTTTGGTGACACTGCTACTGTCAAGTGCAGCAAGGATCTTTGTGACAAGCGGGAAGCACATGCATTTAGATCTGCCACGCTCTGGCAGAGACATCTGAAATTCAGGAAAGAATGAGCTAAAAAGACAGATACCTTTTTATTTTGCAAAGTCTCACAGTGGAAAATATTTTTCCATAATGCAAGAGTTGTCCTTTTTCTTTTTGCTTTGCTCATTTTTATGGTCTTCTGAGTAATTTCCCATTTAAAATTCCTTTTCTTCCCTCCACAGGCCACCATCCCCAAAAGTATCATATTCATCCTTCTTCTGACTGGATTTTTGAATGATTGTTTTGGAGTCTGACTTTATCCCCCTGGAGTCTCATATCTAGGGATCAGCAAACTGGCTCATATAACTTACAAACTGGCCTGAACCATAATTCAACACTATGGAAATGTTTTGAGGATAAAAAAAAATCAGTGTGCATTTCACATTCATACACCTCTCTACTTCCATCTCCTAGAATCAGCTGGAATGCCAAATGATGCCAAGTTACTTGCTGCCTCAGGAATTTGGATACAGCTTTGAAAGAATCATGGGTTAAAAAAAAAATCTGTTTTCTTGAGTCCTTGTTTCTTCAGCAAATTCATGGGTTTTTCTCCTTTTTTTTTTTTTTTTTTTCATTCAGTTGTGCAATAAGACCTGTGTTGGAAATCATATGGGGCACAATTGGAAGAGGACATCCAAAAAGGAATAGGAAACCTGAAGAAATTAATTATAAAATAACTCTGTATTTTTTACGACTCCCAAGTCCACCCCTCATCCCCAAAAACAACCCAACAAAACAAATTCCCCTGTATTCTTGAAGTGTTCACTCTGTCTTTTATATCTCTTCTTTATTAGATGAGAAGTTTCGTGTGTATTTCTGCTCTGTCCCCTTGTTGCAAACATGTAAAAGTATGCAGTCCATTACATTTTTATTGAGAGAGTGCCTACAAGTAAATCTCATCCACAGACTTTCTATGTATGTCCTCTCTTTTCACTTTCACATCAGGTGAATCTAAGCTGATGCAGATCCATGCCTCTGGGAAAACGGGATGCCTCACAGAATAAATGTCTGGGGTTTGCCACAATGCCACTTCCTTTGTTTGATTTAACATGCATCTAACCTACTTTGCTCAATTCTTCAGAGGAAGACTGTGTGAACATGCAAGCTCCTTCTCTGAAGATGAATGGAAGTAGTGGAGAATCAGCAGAGTAGTTTTGTGGGGCATATGGGTTCAGAAAACATGAGGTGGCCTTTCATTTTTATTAGTTATATTCCAGTTAGCAATGACACTACGAACATTTTCTCATCCTTCTGTGTATATGTCCTTTTTGTGATCCAGTGTTGTTTTGTTTAGAAAGAACATTTGTAGACACCGTTTCATCAAAACAAAAAGAAATTACTGTAAGTTAGCTTTCTCTTAAAGGGACAAGAGTTTTGCCTTTGATTTTAAGGGTCATTTGTCCTCAGCTAACAGAACACTTTAAATATCTGCTGGCACAATTTTTTTTTTCCTTTTAACAGAAATGTGTCTGTTTTTTTCTTAGATTATGTACACCAAGTTGACAAGGCTTATTTAAAATGCATAGCCAGGTGGATGTGGTGTTGAAATAACAGATGTTCCAGTAGTGAACTAGGCATCCAAAGGGATAAAATCAAAACCCACTTGTCACCTGGAACTCATTTCAAACATGGATAAAATGGTAGCTGGATAAAATGTAACCCTGCTGCCTGTCTTTCTCTGGCCCTGGCTTTACAATCTTATTAAAGCCTGAGAAAAAAAATCAATTGATGCCCAAAGTCTACAAGTGATTAAGACATCCCTCCTGCTGCAGTTGTTCATCTAACTTAACACTTGTGCTGTCATGCTCATCAGCTCTGTGCCAGTGCTTTCCTTTCTGTCCCATCTGCCCCGAGAGCACCTGCTCAGAGAAGGCACTTGGCAACACTTTGACATTTATAGAAATTGGTCAAAACTATTGGGGGTGAACTTGCCAGCAGAAACAAGGCTAATAAGAACAACACTGTGCACCTAAATGACTGCAGTAATGTTGGCAACCTTTTTCCAAGGGTGCAGGTTGAGGATTGGGACCTACTAAATATTAATTTGATGTGACCATTTTAGAATTACTGCTTCACCATTTGTAAGTGAAGCATATTTTTCATATAATAAAATGCACCACTTGTTTTTGGCTTTGATACTTGAGGAAAAATAGAGAAATTCACATATTTAATATAACAGCTAAAGGGTTTTTCAGGGAAACTTAGATATTTTTACATTTTAGCAGTGTTAATTCAATTAACCTGAAACTAACTCAATTAAAGCATTATTGTCCACAATGGTGGATTCTCTATTATCTTCCTTTTAAAAGCATTTTTATCTCAAGACTTAATGTGAAAAGCTAACTTGAATATTCCTCCAGCAGTTTACAAACCCTAATCCAATTCCCACTGAAATTTACAAAGCCATTTCAATTACTCCTCCAGAAGGAACAACTTATTATGACAATGTCTCAGTCTTCATTGACCCCTGTTTAATTTATCTTCAGCAACTATCCCCCTGCTCCCACTCTCTGAAACTGCTACTGAGCCAATTTCCCTCTCTTCACCTATTTTTACCTATTTCATGATTTCTTCTCCTTAAAACTGTTTCATATTGGCCTTTTCCGCAACCCAACAGTTGATTCCAGATCAGTTCACCAAGACATAATCCTAAAGTTGATTGGATTTTCAGTCCTCCCAGATCTCCGTCACCCAGAATTTGAAACCTGCTATAGTCCGCAAGGCAAATATTAGGATTTTAAGTTGCTGGGAAATGAAGTAGAAATATGCATGCAGTCTGGGATTACTGGAACACTGGGAGCTGTTTTTCTCTTGCGTATTTGCTTTATGGATGGCAGAAATAATGTAAAAGCCAAAGATGTAATTCACACCTTGAAAAGCAGCCGCCTCTGCCAAACATTGTTATTGACAGTATCACTAGAATTACTGGAGGCGCAGGATGTGAGGAGAGAAGAGGTACTGTATTTCTTGACTGACAAATGGTATTGTTCAATTTGAAATTAACTAAGGACTACCAAAGAAAATGCTTTGGCATTACGACTTAGTAATCACCTAAACACCCTGGTGAATTAGGTGTAACAAATGACACAGCTCTAACTCAGCTACGAACTGGAGGGACTTATAGTGGCTAGAAGCCTATTATGACCAATATTAATTAAGGATTTTAAATCCTCAAAGTCCCCAGTAAACAACTGCTAGTCTTGGACTTGCCCATAAATCTGTTTCAATAATTTTGTGGATATCACTCTCAGTGTAATGATCTGCTGTGCGGAAGTACTGTGCTTACTTTGAGAACACTGCAGGTTCATACTCATAATTAAAGTGTTCCTTCTGAAGACTTTAACAGAGGCCACAGTAGTAGGTATAACAGCATTGCCAGTCCCTGTGTGATGGTTTAAGAACAGCTGTCAGGAGTCAAACGAAAGATCTGGTGGCCAAACTCTGTCACCAGCCAGTAACAGAGGCCAAGGGAAGAGTCCAAGGGCAGGTCAAGCATACAGTGATGATTCCCCAGCCTCCCTTTCCAGCCTAAGCAGTCTGCAGCTCAGCAACCTCCTTTCCAGAAGAGGGATCTATGTGTTAAATAGTCCTTGTGGGATTTCTTTCCTTTTCCCACAAGTTTGGCTACTCAAGTTAGAAGCTACGTAAACCTTTTGGCATCCACCACTGACACAGAGCTATGTTCCACAGCTTCTCTAGAAAGGGATAAAAAAAATCTCATCTTCTCCTTAATTGAAACTATCACTCACAAATCATTTAACTTGATGTTTTCTGCTTGTAATGTGGAGAGGCAGTGAGCAGCCATTTCCTGCTTACTTTAGTCATTGCTTTGTAGACATACATCCTATCTTCACTCATTGATCTCTTTTCCAAGCAGATGAGCCCTAGACCATTTGTTCCTGATGTTAAAGCTGTTCGACACATTTGATCATCATTGCTGCCCTCCTGTGATTCTTTATTTTTTAATATCACATCCTCTTGAGATGGGACATCTGAACTACATTAACTCCTCTCTAGATGTATTGTGCACTTAAACTGTACAAAACTTTTGATTTTTCTTGTTCTTCATTTCTTTAAATTTCATTTGGTTTTGACACATAGCACTCAGGCTATAGAACTCTTGATTTTAGTTGGAGCCTTTCTATTTTTGCAGCAACACTAAATGATGATGCATTTTTAATAATTTTATTTATTTTGACTAATTAGAATTAAAATAATAGTAAAAAAATTAGTTTCATTTCCTGTTGACTGCTTGACTTTGCCCTCTGACATCCTTGTTGTCCCCAAGTCTCTGACCTAAATTGCCCAGTATTTATTTGCATTTTAACCTCAAGTGACCAAGAGATTACCACTCCAAATAAAGAATGTATGCTTTTCACTGTGTGTCTTCCACTGGGCTCAAACACTTTTGTTTTCTCATTTCAAAAGTTCACAACAGCAATAACTGGTCAAGGATCTTTTTTAAAAATACAACATTTTAAATCAAAATTTGAAATAATACATTGGAGACATAAAGATGTGAAAATAACAAGCAGCTGACATACCTAATTAGTCTCATTGTTTTGTGCTTCACAAGATAAATTGTGTTGTACATCCCCAAAATTTTAGCTAGGAGGAACTTTTTTGTTCAGCAAGGTTTGGCTAATAGAGCCTCTGCCCATAGACTGTAAGAATCTGTTCAGTCTTTGAATAAATTATTTAAACTATTTCAAGGCAGGATTAAATTATAGTAAAATAAGCAATTCCATGTATTCTTGTACATTTACACTCTGAGGGCCCTTTTGCTTCAAAACCATACTCATCTCTTGGATCAAGAACAAATACAAATTCTATGGATCAAAGAGGATCAGTACAATGCCCTCTGACATGTCACCAAACAAATGAAAACATCTGACAACAGCTGTGGATTTTGAATGATGCTCAGGTGAGCCCCACGAGAGTTCAAACCCGGATATCATCCATAGGTTAAAGACAACACAGTCTAATGGCCTCGCTGTGTTTCTCACCACTGAGCATGGGATGGGACTGAGGGAACAAAGTGCTGATGCGCAGCAGTGAACATTTTAAGATGGTGATGAATTTTATAATAGTACCATATGGTCTTCTGGTGAGAAAAGTTCTGTCCCACTAACAGAGAAGTCAAAGATTTGGTTTAAAAATGGCTGATGACAGGTGAGGAGATGGTCAAGCATCTTTGTTCCCTCTGAAAGGGAAATTTGAGTATTCAGACTACGACATTCCTAAGTTCAGTTTCATTCGTGAGATGATGTATTTCCATTTTCAGCCAGTGGTATGAAGCTTCTGAAGGAAGCAGGACAACACAGGCCCATCTTATGTAGGACATCTCATTTTCTTCATCTACAGAGGACTTAGCCAATGCTCTGAATTTGAAAGATGTAAATTGAAAATTTATACTTGCTTCTGCTAACAAATATTCAACACTTCTTTCAAATCACAGAATCAAAGAATCTCAGGGTTTGAAGAGACCTTCAAGATCATCAAGTCCAACCCATGCCTGAACACCTCAGCTAGATCATGGCACCAAGTGCCAGTCTTTTTTTAAACACGTCCAGGGATGGTG
Source organism: Hirundo rustica (assembly GCF_015227805.2). Taxonomy (NCBI): domain Eukaryota; kingdom Metazoa; phylum Chordata; class Aves; order Passeriformes; family Hirundinidae; genus Hirundo; species Hirundo rustica. The sequence continues at coordinate 17,858,110 of NC_053450.1, forward strand.
ACTCCACCGCCTTCCCAGGCAGACTATTCCAGTACCTTATTACACTTTTTGTGAAAAACTTTTTCCTAATATTTCTAAAATATTGAAGCATTATAAATACCTTTGGTAAAGATACAAATAAACATAGAGAAATCCTTTAAAATAGATGATTAAATTTAAAAAAATGAATGTAAAGCCAGAGTCGTACTACTACAACTTCCATTTCCTGGTCTGATACCAGGCATCTCTGAGCAGCTCTCGTATTGATGAAGCCATCTTCACTGGTCAACCAAAGGGACACTGCTTTTTCAAGAAGCAGGAAAAATAAGTCAACATCTTTCCAGCTGGGAAAAAGAACTTTCCTTCTGGGAAAGTTTCATCTTTCCCAGAAGTGGATCTTTTCTTGTACAGACTTGGCATTGGTTTTCCATTCCTCTACAAGAATTACATGAGTGAAATAGAGTGGAAAACATCAGATCACCAAGGTCATGAGATGAATGAGGCTATTAGAGCAATTAGATGAGTTTTATCTGTTTTGCTTGATAAAATAAAATTTTAAGTAGGCTCATCTATCTCACCACACCTGATTACTCTGGAGGTCAAACTTCCAGAAAACATTTAGAATGGTAACAGCAGAAAAATTGCACATATGGGCATCAGATTACTTATAAACACATTTTGCCTAGCCTGTGCAAGGGAAGACTGCAAAGCCTTGCAGTAAGGGTAAGATTTGCTTCAGCTAAGAAAAATCTATCAAATATTTAGGAGTTCAGTTTAAGCCAACTCTCCAGGCGTATTCTGTAACCCAAGGAAAAGTGCCAGACCCTTCCAATAAGAATAATTTCCTCATAAAACAAGGGTCTAAAATAGGTGAGAAGAATCAGTCTCTGCAGATTTCTCTCTCTCCTCATTGCCCATAGAGCAAGTGCAGATGTTGAGCTCAGCCACACCACCTAACATTTGTTGGATGAAATTATCCCACTCCCAGTGACTGAGCAATGGCACTTAGCATTTTATGCTGATGGTGTCAAGTGTTTCACACTGGAGGACACAACTGGAATTACATCAAATGAGCTCTGCAATAACTGCACCCACCCTGAAAAGGTGTGGCTTCACATCGCTCAGCTCTAGGAACGCACAACAAACCTCTTGCAGACTGGAAAGCCAAGCTCATATGGGGCTGCATTAGCAAAAGCACAGCCAGCAGGTTGAGGGAAGTGTTTATTCCCTTTGGTTTAAGAGGGGAAGCTCACCTCACGTGCTGTGTCCTGCTCTGGACTCCCCTGTGCAAGCAACACCAACAAACTGGAGGAAGCCCAGCAGAGGGCTATGGAGGCGATTAAGGAGCGAGGGCAAGGAGGGACGTTCAAGAAGAGGCTGAGGGAAGTGGGATTTTTCAGTCTTAGGAAGGCTAAGAGAAAATATTATTGCTGTTTACAACTACTTAATGAAAGAGAACTTTTAGAGAAATTGAGCCAGACTCTTCTCAGTGGTGCACAGTGGATGAATGAGACACAAGAGACACAAATAACAGCAAGGGAAATATAAAATAGTTATAAGGAAAAAATCTTCATAATGACACTGGAAAGGGCTGTCTAGAGGGGCTGAAGATCCCTTCATCCTTGGAGATATTCAACATTCAACTGATACAGACTCCGAGCAATCTAACCTAAATTTGGTCTGCTTGAGTAGAAGGTTGTGCTAGATGATGTCCAGACATCTCATCTAATCTAAATCATTCTATGACTCCATGCAATGGTTGGGGGGGGGGGGGGGGGGGGGGGGGGGGGGGGGGGGAAGGAGGGAGGGGAGGGGGGAGAGAGAAAAAAAAAAAAGTGAATTGTATTTGTGGTTTTTTGGTGTGTTTTTGGTGTTTTTTTTTTTTTTTTTAATAGTGTGGTATATGATACTGAAATTATTGGGTGATACACAAATCCACAGTAGTGATTCAGGTATGATTATGTGTGCAGGATTGATCTCACCTAACTTTAGCTGTCCAAAATGTCAGTGTTCAGTCTCATAATGGAGACTACACTTTCCTCTGTAATTGAAAGACCAATCTTAAGGATGGGAATTGTCTGAGTTATTTCAAACACACGTCTTGCAATGCAGTGAGTTTCTACCTGGATTTCAGTCTTCCTTTTGAAAAATCCTGAATAACTATCTTGGACTAAGCACTACCTTTAAGGTAGCTATAGGGGAGGATAAAACCCACACTTGTGTTGATGAAGAGAAATACAGCTATATTCAAAGAAATATGAATATTAGTGAGAAGAGTTATTAAAAGCAAAAGTCATTTTAGGAGAGAGGAGAGTTAAAGTACTAAACATAAAGTTACAAAAATATCTTATGTCCTTTAGCAACTTACGTTTGGACTTTTTAAAACATTTTTTAAGCAAAACCAAAGAGCAAGATTCAAGATATTAAGAGATACGTTTTCTTCCCAGAGAGTGGAGGGTTTTTTGTCAACAGGTATCATCAAGCCAAAGGGAAAATAAAAATTAAATTTTAGCAACACATTTTCTGAGATTCTGTGTTCTTAAATAATCCCAGAAAAATTTATTTTATCAATACTGAAATTAAGACAAAACCAGCAATCAATCAAACACATATTAATATAATAAACTTTACTTTACCAGACAGCAGCACCAAATAATCAATTAAGATTATATACTTTGGTTAATACATCAAACTAGAAAAGGTCCCAGACTAGGTGCAGGAACATAACCCATCCTCTTCTCAAAAGCCAAATCAAAGGGAGAGCAGACTGGTAGTTATATTAAATTACAAGCAAAAAACAACAGCACAGTACAAGCTGCTTACACAACAACAGCACAGTACAAGCTGCTTACACACATGAGCTAGGAAATTCCTTGCATATTATCTCATAGATGGTCTGCTCTCCAGCATATCTGCCACTGATCACTCTGTTGTTGAAGCTAAATACTAAATTAAATAGGTTAAAATTTAAAGACATGATCTACTATAGAAATTGGTATGTATCTGTGTTTAAATCCTGACCCTGACTGGATGCCAAGTGTCCACCAAAGTTGCTCTATCACTCCCCTCCTCAGCTGGACAAGTAAGCGAAAATATAGGCTCATGAGTCAAGGTGAGGACAGAGGGAGATCACTCACCTGTTACCATCATGGACAAAACTGTTGGAACTTGGGGAAATTAATTTAATTTATTGCCAATATAAAACTGACTTCCCTAATGAATAGGGGGGGTGCACTCCAAGGAGGCTGCGACCTCATGGGAAGCCTGTGCTGGAGGTTCATGAGGCTTCTGTCAGGAGCTATGGCCCCACAGAAAGAGGAGCCCACACTGGAGCAGGTTTGCTGGCAGGATGTGTGACCCCATGGGAGACCCACAGTGGAGCAGTATGTTCCTGAAGGACTGCACCCCATGGAAAGAGACCTATGCTGCATGGATCCGTGATGAGCTGCAGCCTGTGGTAAGGACTTACATTGAAGTAGTCCATTGAGGACTGTCTCCCGTGGGAGAGATCCCATGTTGGATCATGGGAATAGTGTGAGGAGTCCTCCCCCTGAGAAATAAGCAACAGCAGAGACAATGTGTGATAAATGGTGGTGGGAGGAGACAAAGAATTCATGAGTGAAGTTAAGCCCAGGAAGAAGGAAGGGGAGGGGAGAAGGTGTTCTCAGATTTAGTTTTTATTTCTCATTACTCTACTCTGATTTGATAGGCAATAAGATAAATTAATTTCTGCAAGTTAGGTCTGTTTTGCCTGTGGCAGTAATGGCAGAGCGATCTCTTGCTGTCCTTATCTCGACCCATGTGCCTTATGTTACATTCTCTCTCCCCTGCCCAGCTGCAAAGGGGAGCGATACAGTGGCTCTGGTGGACACCTGGCCAAGCCCTCCCTTTATGTAAGTAAATCCTACATGTCCTACACAGCCCATAGAGAAAGCTGAGCAACTCTGCAGGTAAGCAGGATGGCCATGGCATGAGTACCCTTCATAAGTGAACGAAATAAGATGCAAAAGAGGCTTCTGCATCACTCACTTCTCCTTGATTTCTGGCTCTCTTCTCCCAGGGTCTCCTAGGCACTTGGTATGAAGTTCAGTGCTGCTCAATAACATTGTGCATTGGAACCTTTTCACTATAAGAAATTATTTCAAAGTTCAGAAAACACCATAGAGTTTCAATAGTAACAATCTGTTGGAAAAATCAAGTTTAAGGGAGTGGAAGAAAAATTTACTCGTAAACTTTTACCCTAAACACTGTGACAAACCTTTCCTGGATATGACATTATTCCTACCAATTATTGCATGTCTTGGTAGCACGAATAACTGAGTCAGCCTTTTCACTCATCACAAACTTGAAGACCCTCGGTAACCTTTTCTTCACAGTCTGTTATATCCTCCTGTTTTATGCTAAAATTTGAAGAGGCAGCAAAGACTAGGAAATAAAATATGTCTGGGATAATACCTAGTCTGATATGATATTTATTGAAGTGTGCTTTTTATTTAATAAAAATGGTAGTAAATCATATTTGGTGTCTGCTAAGCATCAGAGTCAATTTAAGAGTTGCCTATATAGAATCCAAATGTTCCCTTGCTGCAATTCACACAATAAGTTGATGTCTCTGTGATCTCTGGATAGTTTTAAAATATGTTTGTGGGGATTTTTTTATGTCTGACATGCATGTCACAGGAATTTTGCAACTTATGAATATGTTTTATCTGACATATAATTCACAAATCTATGCAGTATTTTTCCTCTTCCTCAGCCAACAAGTATGTAAAAATATTGTATTTTACAACTTATTTTGACTAATGAACATCCATATTCCATGGAATCTTAGATATTAAACCCAGACTAGTGTTACTTTGGTGCAGTTTTTTAAATGTGCCAATTGAAGCACTCAGATATTGCCGATCTCCATTACAGAAAATGCTGTAGAAAAATATTAGCCATACTTCTCGTATTTGTGAACATTTAACCATTTCAAGTAGTGCTGTTTGCCTGAGGTTTTTAAAAAGTTAAAATTATTAAAGACAAACTGAAAAAAAGGGGTTGACAAAACTCTTAAAACTTCCTGTATTTGACTTCCCATCTAATTTATTGAAAAGTTTCCAGTAACAAAATCTGGCATTTTAAATTGTGAACATTTGAGTGGATTTAAAAAAAAAATTGGGAAAAAAGAGAGATAGATTAAAATAGAGCTTTGTGTAATGATTATTGTCAATGGATCCCTCAGGTCATTAAGAATTTACAACCCAGAAAAGAACAGGTGTGTCTGCAGGATGTATATACTCGTGCAAGATCAATCCCACCTATAGCAGATAATGAGTCTATCGAGAGCGTATATGTTACTGAGGAAAATGATGTATCAACTTTCCAAGAAAACAACACAAATTTGCTGTAGCAGAATAAATGAAAAAAATAATCTGCTGTTTTTCTGGAGATATGGTTGTGGTTTAGAAGTTACTTGAAATGAAAGAACAGGCAGGGAAAAGTATTTAGATACCAGGCAACACTCACATTGAAACTCAAAAACTTGCCATGAATGCACTCGGAACAAAAATTAAAAGAAGGCTTTCGATGATCAGAGGAAAAAAAATCTGCCTGAATTCCTAGTAGGAAGTCTGGAAGAAAACCTACCTCCTTTTAAGCCGCAGATTCAGCAGTTCAGAATACATGCTTTGACATTAAAGAATTGTGCAAAATGTTCTGAGGATTTACAATCTTCTGTAATCCTATGAAATTGTACTCAGAAAACCGCATGGCTTAACTGCAGTAAATTGAAAACTAAAACTTTCAACGATTTCTTAGTTCTTTGCTGCAGAAGGAGTCATTTAATGGGAAAAATATGGCACCTAAATAGGACTACCATGATAGCAGAGCCATTCTTGAACAAAACAGGATTACTGAGGTAATTTGTGTTGCCACCATTCACCCGGTGTTACTCAGAAAACACACATCTCTAAGGCATTTGCTTGGGATTCTTCACATATGTCAGTTTATTTCCCTGTAGGGGAACATTCTCATGGACTTTGCACCCCTGCAGCAGAGATTACAGTTAGATATAATTGTAGCTTCAGATAAAAATCAGCCAGTTAGATTCTGATGCTGTTATTAATAATTCTTGTATGTGAATATATTGGACCTATTACTCTGCAATTCCATGTTAGTCCTATGTGAGCATAATTTTTCCTGGAACCAGCATTATAAAATTCCTTACAAGAGGTACATTCTTAACAAATAAAAGTAAGAAACTGTCACTAGGGAATTAATAAAGCTATTCTGGAAAAGGCCAGTATTTCAAATTATATGCAGGTAGATCCATTAGGTACAATTAAAAGGTCCAGCCAGTTTGCCTGGAATGTCTGGGCACCAGGAAAAACGCATTCAACTCAAGGTATCTGTGAAAACTTTGTGGGCAGCCTCATATGTGACTGTTGTATCTGCAAACATAAGTGTCACAGCTGCAGATGTCATAGCATAGTTTTCCACCTGGGATGAGGGTGCACTTTGAAAAGACAGCTCTAGGAACTTGAGGCAAAAAGATAAAAGAAAAGATCCAAAAGACAATATTATGATTACAGCAAGCAAAGAAAAAAAACCAGGAATCTCCTCCCATGATTATTTGAGAATTTATAAAAACCTTTTGATAGAGCTGGGGGAAGACAATGTCTGTGGGCAGAGGAAATACTCTTTCTGGGCCACAAGATACATCTGGACAAAATGGAGAGGCTTCACCAGATCTGAAACAAAAGTACAAAGTTCAAATTCAGTATTGGCTGAGGACCTGACAGGACAAGCAGACCCATGTCCACTAATAGAAAGACTTCAAAAACAAAGTACATGCATATAGTCATATTTCTGGCAAACAAACAAAGGGACCAGCCTTTCAACAGCAATATCTACTGAAGGCTGGGCCATTGGGGAATATGGTTTCAAATAATTTATTTAAACAAGACAAGATTCTGATCTTGTTAGACTGGTGAAAATCCAAAGTAATTCAAAAACCTTCTAGCCTGGGTTTCAAAACCTTAATATCGGGGGGCGGGGGGAGAAAAAAAAGGGAGATCTCCTTTTTCAATAATATTGACATAAGAATTCTGTTTGATCTTTGTGGGATATGCTTCAAACATTGTTTCATTTTATTAAATAGGATAGGGGTTTATTTTTTTCTACTTTTTAAAGGACCATCTTTATTACTTCTTCACTTTTGCTGTCTCAGTACTCCAAATAACTTGGAGTTTTCTATTTTCTGGTTACACCCTTCTCGATGGATTTATAACAAACTTTATTGTATATGAAGATCAAAGCAATCATCATTAATCTAGAACAATTATCAGATGCGAAAAACAACGTAGAAAAAACAAATATAAAGGTTTCTTAAAAAGCAGGGTGTGTGGGAAAGATGGAGACCGATTTGGCGGCTTGCAGTGACACAGACTGGCAGCTGCCTTTGCGCTAGGGAGTACCAGTTACATAAGCACATATTCTTCCAGAAACTCTGAGGATGTCACGAGCAGTTCCCAGACCCCCCTCTCGCACCCCTTAGCCACATCAGCCGTCCCTTTGTGCCTGGAAGCCATCGCCCTGACCTCGGCGATGCACTGCGTGTCCGTGGGCGCTCTGCAGAGTGTACCTGGCAAGGCTGGACCCAATCTCCGCTCGCTGGAAGCTCTTTGGCTGCCTGAGACATATGGAAATGTCAGCGCATTCAACTGGAGCTGGAGAAAAGAGTGTCTGCAGCCAGGCCACGTGCCCCAAGGCGAGGCCAGGGGCTCCCCCCAGCACTGACCTGGCAGCACTGACCAGCCAAATGTGCTGCTCCAGGCCAGGGCTCCCCTGCCCCGCAGTGTCTGCGCCCGGCCCCGCTGCTGGAGCCCAGCCTGTGGGCTCCCCGGCGGCTCCGCAGGCAGGAATCCCACTGTATCGCTGACGAGCTACTTGAAAATGAGACAGCCGCCTCGACCAACTCGTCCTCAATTTCGATTGAATGATCGATTGTTTTTAAACTAGTGCATTGTGTATTTTGGGAAAGAATTTATGATTTACCAAAAAATTTCTTGCTGAAATAAAGCCAAATGGAGACTGGTCTGGGCCAAGTTGCTCAACGTCCATGAACAAGGACATGTTTTCCTTTTTCTTCCTTTCTTGTTTTATGCATGCTTCTGGACTCATTTCATCAGCTGTCAGTAATTAAATACCATTTCAGAAAAGGGTTTATTATTGCAATTTCCTCAATTATTCTGTTTTTTTTTTTTTCTGCTATGGTCTCCTGAAACAAAATCAGTCAGCTAAAGGGCTAATAAATATTTTCCCCTGCTGCTCCTTGCAAAGGGCCTGAGCCTTCAAGGTGCTGTACTTCTCCAGCCACTCTGTACCTTGACTACCAAGACCTTAGCCAAGGGCTTTTTCCTGCGTGCTCCACTTCTGCTTTGCAAGGGACACCACTGACTTCTGCTCCCGGCCAGCTCATGTCCCCAGACCATAAAAAATGTCACAGCAGTGCATGATTACCAGGAAAGGAAACCAATGAGAAATAAAATTGAAAGAAAGAGATCTTTTTATTACATAAAAAAACACCCGCAAAATCAGAACAGATATAGTAAGAGGGGAAAACAGCTTAAATGCATAATAGACAATGGATTAGCTTAAGCAAATGTAGGTATTCCTCTAGGAGTATGTGTCTTTTGAAATAATAAATTAAATATACATTAAAATATTTGGAAAACTCTGGATTTAAAGTTATATTCCTCAGAGGAAAGGAAAGCAATTATTTTTCATGAAAGGCTAAGCAGAGCAGAACCTACCCTCTGGCAGAAGGGACACACTGGGCAAGCAGAGGCTGCTCTGGCTCCGTGGAGATCAGGAGAAGGCTCTTTCTGGACCTCATAGGGCTTTGGATGAGGATCCTGACCATAAATGATGGTGGAACATGACAATACACAAGGACATCAGGCAGCCCTGGTGCTCCCTTGCTGCTCCCCTCAAAGCAAGACTGGAACACAATGCGTGACAAAGGCACAGAATGAGACAGCCAAAAAATCATGAGCCTCAGATGTTTAGAGTGTGACATCTGCTTCTGGCTCAAGAACTTCCTATATTGAATTCAGTTGCCTTTCCTCCAAGACACCCAACAACAGATAACCTCAATTTATGAGTTCCAATGTGTTTATCTTAAGCACAGGCAGAGATTATTTGGCGCTCAATGGAAATGCAACAATCTAAAAATCAAAACTAAGCAAAATCTATTTACAGCTTTGTAACTGCCCTGTGAATCACAAATAACTAGGCCAATGTTTTCGGTGTCGAGACATTCAAAATCATGATTCAAGCCGTGAAAACAAGTATTTGGCTATAAGAACTCAGCTTTTAAAAAATGATAACTGGGGGGTTTTAATTAATTTTTCCGATTTTGGCGTTCATGCCTCTTCAGTCATTAGAACTGGAAATTTACATCTTTAAAATGCAGCTGAGTCTCGCTTGTTCACTTGGCACCAGAGAAGAGGGCTTTTAAAGGGACAACCAGCAATTCTGAGTCCAGCAATGTGTTTCCAAGATTAGCTTGTCTTTTCACTACTCCACATGGTTAAGCAGGTACCAAGTGTGGAGTCTCATATTGCGAACAGGTTGCACAGAAACAGCTCAGTATTTTGGTGTTTCAGCATATGCGTTTCACACACATGGCTTTGCTGTCATCCAGAGAGGCGGTAATGAAGTGTCTGTTGAAAACACCAGGAATCCTTCACTGTCTCAGGCTCAGGCTTTACATCATTCATACCTTCTGCTTGAATTTAATATTTAAAATTATTAAAACCTCAATAAATAAATGTTACACTTTACTGCAAAACCAAAGAACAGCAGAATTTACAGAACATTTGTAAATCGGCACTTCTCCACTCTGTGCAGTTCTGCACTCCCTCGTTTCCTTTGCAGAAGGTAAATTCACTGAGGCAGGCAAAGCTGTCAGTGCCTTTACGTTTGTTCAGCATCCAGCACACAGGAGATCTGGTGGGGCTGTGTTTGGTCCACTACTTTCAATTTGCTCTCACCTCTGCACTTCTAGGCTGCAGCAGGCAATAAAAGCACAAGTGCCAAAATACTGCAAGTGTCACTTAATTTCTAGCCTACCTGAAGCAGAGGTACCAGGGACTTTGTGAGCTTCCAACAGCCCTAGGCCACCCAGATTAGATGAACTGCAGATAAACACATGAAATCCAATCTTTTGAAGTTCATCTATCTTTTTCTCTAACTGCCATTATCTGTTTCTTTGAGATGCTGCATCCATCCCTATCAAAGTTATGTAAGCTCCCTGTGATGCTCATAAACAGTCCCTCTATCATTTGGAAAAACGCAGCCTCTCATTAAATGCATTTATGACTTCAGCACTTGATGCATACAATATTTTATCGGCTTTTTCTCAGAAATGCACATTTATTTTATCATCTGATACTTAAAATAAGTATTGCAAATAAATAAAGGAAAAAAAAAAAAAAAGTGCACTACATAGGAAAAAACCCCAACCCAAATATATAAGAGCTTTTGCTATGCCAAGATTGCTTAATTCTGATTAGCAATGACCATTAAGCAATCATTTATGGATTTACTGTGAGTGTTCATAGATACTAATGGGTTTTAGAATTCCTTAGGAATCCTCAAAGGTCAAAGGAAGAAAATGAACTATGAAGTGATAAAAAATGTATTAGGTGACTAATGGACAGGTTGTATATAGAATGGTTCCAGCAGAAAATGTTGAATTTTACCACTCAGATTTATGTAAAAGCAAATCTAGTGAGCAGTGGTCCTTCCCCACTGATGAAACTAACGAAGACAAAATTAAAATGCTTCATAGGAAGGCATCACATGGTGTGCTTTTCCCTGTCACAAAGAATACACAGGAGATGGCAAGGTCACTGATACTGTCAAAATTTATTTCATTTTTCTTTAGGAGGGTATCTGTTTCCTTTTTATTTCGTTTCAAGTTTGCAACCATACATTTACATTCTTGCCTATTTTTGCACGATTGCGTTCTACGCAGTTCAACGCCCGAAGGTTTTCCAAATGTAATGACTGTATCTTTACACCAGCTAGGCTGACGTTCTGGCTCTCCCGGGAGAGAAGGGAGCTGTAAAAGCTGGCAGGGGCTGACGCGGCTCGGTGCGGGGGCGGTGTGAGCCCGGCCGGGGGTTTGCCCGAGCCAGCGCTGCGCCGTGCGCTCCGGCGGGACCGAAACCGCGTCCGTCCGAGCGCTCAGCCCGCACGGGCTCGCCGTCAGACGCCTTCGAGCCTTTCTGACGGGGTCAGTCGGGCCCGGCAGAGCCCGGCCGGCTCAGATAGGGCGTGCCGGGGCACAGCAGCGCCCTGGCCAGGAGGGCGCACACGGGGCCATCGCCTGTGCGGCTCGGAGACTCCATCAGTGACCGCGCGGCCGTGCGCGGTGCGGGCAGCCAGCTTGCAAATGGCCCGCAGAATTTACTCAGCCCTCCTCCTGGCTGGAGTCACTTCGACCATAAAGTATTCTTCCCGGTACCATCGCTCAAAGAGCGATGACAAATCCAAAGAGGTTTTGGAAGGTAATTTTTGTGTGTTTTTTGCATTATGAATGGCAGTTTCACTGAGTGGGGAAATACATTTGGGTTCCTGTTAGAAATACTTTCATTCAGAGCAGGAGAAAGCAATCAGAAGTAAATACAACCTGCAATGCGCTACGTGTCTGTTACCTACATGAATTCTCAGGGTTGATACCATGCTGCATACCTTTAAAATTATGTTAAGAAGATAAAGTAATTCCATTCCAGTTTTTGAATAATGTTCCAGAAAGGCAAACTTTTAGCTTGTCAGCAAAGTTACTAATCTAAATAAAATTGTCCGCATATAATGAAAATGTGTTGTGGGGTTTGGTTCATACTTGGTGATTTTCTGCAGAAATCAGAGCTTTGTTGTGTTTGCATAAGTTTAAAAATTAAAATTATATAGAGAGGAGAGGAGAGGAGAGGAGAGGAGAGGAGAGGAGAGGAGAGGAGAGGAGAGGAGAGGAGAGGAGAGGAGAGGAGAGGAGAGGAGAGGAGAGGAGAGGAGAGGAGAGGAGAGGAGAGGAGAGGAGAGGAGAGGAGAGGAGAGGAGAGGAGAGGAGAGGAGAGGAGAGGAGAGGAGAGGAGAGGAGAGGAGAGGAGAGGAGAGGAGAGGAGAGGAGAGGAGAGGAGAGGAGAGGAGAGGAGAGGAGAGGAGAGGAGTTGACAGCAACTTGTCTAAACCACTTATGTTGATTTCAGAGACTGAATGCACAGGAACAGATGAAACCTGCAATGCTGCCAGCTTCCTCCTTCCCTCTGCTTGGTCCCTCCTGCCAGTAAATAATTTACATGTAGTTTGTGGTAGACACAGGTTCCTGTCCTCCTGCTACCTGCTTCAACACAGGAGGTTGATGTGAGATCTCCCACTCTCCATGAGGGTGTCCTACCTGCTAGACTTGGAGGTATGCAGAGGAGGAGCTGCTCTTCTCAACCCTTTCCACTCCAAACTGCTTACACATTGCCTGAAGGGAAAAAAAAAAGCTGTGGTAGATAGTGATGGAGGAAGAAGCTAAGAGAGTCAACACACTGAACAACTACAAAAATGCTGAATTATTTGTGCGAAGGACAATATCTTCATCTTAAAGAGTTAAGACAATCAGCCTGTGAAACCTTCTGGTGCAGTATCAAGTCCTAATCCTAGGAAACAGAGGAGAGACTCTTAGACAAGCACCATAAATACTGAGCCATCTATGGGAAGATTACCTCTCACTGGCATAATGAATGCAATCTTTTGAGTTTATTAAGTGTGCCTAGAAGCTAATTGAAAGTATTTATTTAGTGAGCAAAATTAACTGTTCAATACTATGAAAAAACCGAGTGAATATTGATTGATTTGATTTTTAAACTACAATTTATATCAGGAAGGAGGAAAAGGGAAGAAAAACTAGCAAAGTGAGTGGATCCAATGGACTGAAGCAACTTGGGACTTACAATGGCTAATATTATATGCATAAATACTTCTTTTGCAGAAGAAAGATTGTGCTGGAGAAGCTAGTTTATTAGACTTCAATACATGTAGGATAGGGGAAATCTTTGATCAGTTCAAGAAGAAGGCAAGGCGTTTATTTTCTTTAATCTCAGTAAATAGCAATACTCAAATAAAGTAAGACTGATAATAGTCGAAGGAGTCTACTGGATGATTGTATCTGGAAGGAGAACAGAGTGTAACTGATCAATGGTTGTCTCTATCAAGCTGCATTTAGCTGGGATTTTTCCTTTCCAAATTGTCATGACTGAAGCTAGTAAAAGTTGAAAGAAGGATGGATATCTGCAAGGATAATCGTTAAGGTGTGTGTACTGCTTTCACAGCTATTAGATCAAAGCCCTTTACTGAACTATTTTATTATCAGACTTTTAAATCAGTCTCAGTTCATTTTACAAACATTCGTACTCCCATCAATTACATGCATTTAGGACTAATGGTTTTACAGGAATGTTAATAGTACAACTTTATTTCCTGCAAACCATCACATAAGACTATTAAAAGGTTATTAATTGCCGTATGTAACGTGCAGAATTATTTGTTTCAGGTTTTTGACTCTCAGTAAGTTGGCATGTAAGTACATTCGCTAACCAGATAAACTTCATGGATATCAAATTAGTAAATGCAAAACCATTTATAAGCCATCCTTGTGCAGCTTTCCTTCATAAACATAGTCTAGGTACATCAGGACCATTGTACTGCTGCCTTTCAAAGCCCTTATGGACGTGATACAGCACTCCAGACACTGCCACCATCCCTGCAGGGACCCTGGGGGTTGGGGCAGACTGTCCTCAGGGAGATGCTGTTTTACCAGGCAGGGACAAGTGTCATATCACAGCCTGTTGGGTCAGGTAGAAGTGATGAGTGCTGCACTGAGACCTGAACAAAGCAGAAATAGCACAAGAAGATGCTGCAGGAGTGAGAGTTTCACAGTAGAGAATCTTCCCTATGTAGGGTGTGTCACCTGTTGTAGGAACGTTTTGGGCTCTGGCACATTCCATACCCCAGAAATTTTGAAGCACTTCCTAGATTTATTCAGACACCTCCCATTTTACTCTCCAGCCCTCTGATAACGTAGATGCCTCTTCAGATGCACAGATTTAGCTGCAGGGTACAAAACACAAATATGACATTCCTCACTGTGTGTGAAATCAGCTGCCTGTCCTGTCCAAACCTACCCTTAGCCCATACTAAGTGCTAAAGTTCTGTTTCTGATTACTAAATAATAAAACAACCAAGACTCAAGATGTGAATGTTGGGTGAGTTCATCTTATCTGCTTTCCCTTTCTAACTGTGTCATGAACCTGAGATCTCGGTTCATTAGTTTAAGAGGCTGTTTACACATAAGAGGAGAAAGGAAAGACAGATCCTTTGAAGCCTGTGGAGCTACCCCGATTTCCACCAGCTGAGGAGACAGTTCCAGGAGACCTGTCAGGCAATCTTGAATGAAGTATGTGGTGTGCAAAGGAAACTTCAGATCTCAAAGGCTGCACAATATTCAGCTTCCATTAGGTCAGGTAATTATGATTACCTCAAAGGTTTGTAAAGTAGGAGTAGAAAATATCAAAATAAAAATCACAGTTACCTTCCATAACCCCTCCCTAGGATACAGCTTTTAGCCTTGTCAAGCCATGGATATACTCTGTTCATAGGTCTTAGTAAACCATGCTGCCTAAAGGAATTAAAGTAAGTTGGAGCTACCATTTTACAGCTGGACATTTATGTCAATCCTTCATTCCAGAGTAGTTCAGCATTGCCTTGACCTTCACATCCCCCTTCAGATTGAATCTGTTACCCTCAGTGAGTATAAATGCTATAGAGAAGCACCTGATCATAAAATCCACTTGGAATGCTTTCTTAAACCTCCACCAATTATCCATTAAAAATTCTAGTTTTTACAGCCTTGCTCTCCTAATGAAAACCCAATCACAGTATATCTGCTTTAAACTATTTCTAGCCATCTGGAGAAAAGTCTTGACAACTTGAAATAATCATTGATTGATGTGACTAAATAAAATCATCTGACTACTTTAATGGATAACAAGGGAAATTATCTCTTTCTTTATAAGCAAGAATCTGATCTAAAAGAAAATATATGGATGGCCTGACAAGCACCTTCCTAGATCAGCCACCATCAGCCTTGAAAAAGAAATACAATTTATATGATATTAATAATATAGAAAAGAAATTGATTTAATTCAATGGGGACCAAGATGCAGTGAGCTTATGTCTTCACCAGAAAGCCTTTTAATTTGCAAGGAGGTCTTACACTGTAATGAAAACAGCAGAAGTAGCTGCAGCAGGGTTTCCAGTGAGTCACCCTGAGAAAGCTGAGCATAACCAGGAGCTGCTTTGGCTTTGGCAGGCTTAAATCAGCCCAAAGCAGGGAGTGGGACCATGAAGACAAAATAGCAGCTCAGGGGGAGATTTTAATGTAGTTCTGTAGAGTTCCCTTAAAATAGAAAATAAATAATTTTTTTCTTTGTCATTTTCACTTTCTTCTTTCCCCTCAAAATAAAGTGGGAGTTAATTTCTTTGCTTTTAAAGAACAGCTCATTGATTTCACTTTATTCTGCATTTATCATCACAATTCCTCCCAAGATGTACTGGCCTCCTGTTTGCAGCCAGTATCTGGATATTTTTCAAATTTTGTGGTAATGCTCCAAGTGTACCATCTGCCCTGGCTGCCCCTGATGCCACATTACCAATTGTCTGTGATGACCTGCCCTGGTGAAACCTCATGCTCTTCATCATCTTCCACTTATCTGACCCTCTCCCTTAGCTGACCATGATCCTTTTCTCATGATGTTGGCCTGTTCCACATGCCCCTTTGGGCTCGGTTTTGCAGAGATGGAACTCCCAAGGCAGTTTTCTCCCCTGCCACCCGCTCTCAAGGGAAGGAACACTGTCTGGCTGACTGTAAGTCATCTCCCCCTATTCATACATCATCTGTGGAGATTGTCTCAAAGCTTGTTCTCAAACAGCTTCAAACAAGCAACTAAAGTGCTCCTAGCTGACTAAAAACATGAGCAGCGACAAGACAAATCACACAACCCTTGGCTGCAACCTTTCCCTCTGTTCTCTCACACAATTAGCTGTTTCCATTTACTTAATGCATTAGTTTATCTACTAATAACTTAATCTGTGTCATGGAAACTCATGTCTCATTTTGTACAAGAGATCCCAGTGTGAAAATTACAACATTTTGTCGTATGTCAGACTGGCACCTCACCCTTTACAATTGTTAATCAAAAAAGGGCAGCCTTTGTGTAAAGCATTTCTATTACTGCAGGCATAATGTTGCACTCACATTTTGTGGGGTATGAAGTTCCTGCAGATCGGAAACTGAAGGGTTAGTTATGGCTACTGGTTCCAGACAAGAAAAAAAACAAGAAAAGCCAACCTGAGAGGTTAAAATTAATCTTAGAGAGCAGCACGACACGAAGAGAGGGACAAATTCTGCTTCAATCCAAGACTAAATACCCAAGGCCAAAGCTGAAATTCAGCTACTACATGTTCCAGAAGGCACTGACATTTTATATCTGCTGCAGTTTTCACTCAGCTAAAGGTTTGAAGAGGGTGGCTGCATGGTCCTTCTCGAGGAGCAATGAGGCCACTTGCTCAGTTCACAATACACCAGAACCTGCAAAGCAGAACTGGCAGCACTTGTAGCCTCCTTCCCATCATTTCATTTTCTCATCCCACCAGCAGGAGAAGGCACTCCCTCTGCCAGGATGTAGGAGAGTGGAGCCCAGCTTCTTCTTTTAAACATCAACTGGAGCCAGCCAATGAGCGGCCATATTTTGAAAGAAGGGAATGACCACAGACCTGCTGGCACTGATTTTCAGAGGTGAGCTGGAAGCCCTCTGCAGAGGGGAGAACAGTTTTCACACTACAGAGTGAAGTGAGTGATCCAGGACTTATTCTTGCCCTGAGCATATTCCACTCACAGGGAGAGGGGTCTGCCCAAGGCAATGCTTTCCACTTATGGATGCCTGTCCAGGGCACAGGGATGCCTGTCCTCATTCCATGCTTTGGAGGAGAACCTAGAGATTTGATTTGGGGGTGTTAGCATGATTTGGAGATGCTGTTACAGTCCTGTATCCATGGGGTCTTTAGTGGAGATTAGTGCAAAAATAATTAGATTTAAAAAGATTGCAGAATCCATACAGAGCCAAATATACTTTTTAGCCAGGGGCACCCAAACTGCACTTAGAGTTTGCTTGTCCAAGTCACTATTAGAACTAACAAAAATAGATATATTTTTGGTCTAGGAGCTTTAAAAGGAAAGTTGACAGCTGAGAGACAAAATATATTAATTCTGAGACTAGATTTTGGCAGGACTGGGAAGACTACCGAGATTATCTGAAAAGTCTCTGTAAGTTCAGCACTGTCTTAACAACCATGAGAATGACATTAAAGAGAATGACATACAGACCCTGTCCAGACCACAAACCCCACATGTACTGATCCCCAGGTCCACTGGGCTCTTTTAAAACAGCTGACATTATTTTCCAGCTTTTTTAATTTCCAGATTTTTAAATGATTCCAGCTTCTCTGAACTGACATAAATCCAGACAGTGAGTTAAGCCTGGAGACAGGAGAAACATATCCAGTTCTTCAACTCCCCATTGAATGCTGCAATGGGACTTGAACTGGCAAGAGGCTTGAATTGAAGCTGCTCCAGACGGTCTGTGAAGCCAGCATACCAGAAGACCTCCAATCCCTAAAGCATTTTTTTATTATTATTACAGAACAAAATAACAAGCCAAACATTAAAATTAGTAAATAAGAGAAAACTCAAAATGTCTGGATGAGACTGCTCAAGTAAAAGGCTTTAAAGCAAAGCTCCTTGATGTCCTTGCAGGATGGGATAAGTTCTCCAGCCCTGTGCTCCAGGGTTTTCCTGAGCCATGCTAGCTTGTGTCATCCCCACTGATGTTCACAGCTCCTTTTCTTCAGAAGCCTCTGAGACCTTCCTTTGATGCAGACACCCTCAGTGCTCCTCACTGAACCTCTAGACCCCAGATACAGGCACCCTGTTCCCCCCCTTCCAGCACAGCCTGCGGGCCGTTGGTAGCCAGAATCCTTACTCCTGGCCCTGGTGGCATGGCAAAATCATCTGCTCTCGTTAGAACTCTCACTTAGCTTCTCTGGGATTAAACACTGCAGGCCCAAAACAGGCTCATGTGGAAGAGGGTTTAGATTGTTGTTTCAGCAATTTCTGCTTCTCATCTGAGCAGGATGCACACCTGTAAAATAGCTTGGGAGGAGGAAAAGACAACACAAGCCCTGGATGCTTCTGTTACAGACCCTCTGGCAACAAGATACTTTGCACATATGTAGTTCTGATGGAGCAGAACGTGGTCCCTGGTACTTCTGATAACTGCAGCCCCTGGTCACTGTCACTTTTGCTCCTGGTGACCTGTGTCCCTTGTCGCAGCAGGCAGAGAACCAGGGCCAACAGGTGTGAATGTGTTGGGGGTGGCTCCTGCCTGGTGCTGGCATCCCTTCTCTGAGCTGTCATCCATGCTGCCTTTAGCAGCAAAGGGATCCAATTCACGTGTCTTGGCATTAAACCTTCAAATCCCAGATCCAATATGCTTAATATAACAGAAAAAGCAGAAGAGAATTTTCATCCCTCAGAAAAATTACTGGGTGACATCCATCTCTTCTGTGGAGCCACGGAATGAATAAAAGTGGTTCTTGAGATGTTTCCTTTCTTTCTCCAGGAAAATAGTGAGAAATGAGAGACCTGTGTGTTTTATATGCAGTACTAGAGTTGCTGGTGTTCTCACCCTGAAATCAAGGAGAACACCAAATCAATCTTCTGCTTTTATTTGTATTAGTCATAGTGTGATGAAGCTGCAGGAGGAAAAGAAGAATAAAAGTGGTACTGGTTTTAATCTCATCAGAGAAACTGTTAGTGGAACAAAAAAGTCATCAGTGTCCAGGCTTAATGCTAATTACTATTTAGCAAACTGATAGAAAGGTGGAACAGTGGAAACACAGAGAAGGCTGTTCTGAGGTAGGAAAATTTGTCCAGTTGAACAGATAACAGATGTGCAAACCAGAGCCCCATGTCTCAGAAGATGAAATGCCCCATCTGCAGTGGCTGACAAAAGAGGTAAAATTTTCATGGGTGGAAGAGAATTAGGTGCTCTCTGCAGCATGTGATCAGGAGACAGGGAATCATGGAGAGGAGAGGAAATGTCCAGTTTGGGGCATGAGAGGTGTCACACAGCCTGACACAGCACATCTGGGTGTAAAACATCAGACATCTGCCAGGCACTGCTGGCAGGGTGAGTTCAAACAACTCTGAGGCCGAATTTTAAAGCAAGTGTATTTTGAGCTTTGGGTTTGAAGCAGCCACTGTGAACTACACTCTGGCTGTGAGGGTGTAGAAAGGGACCATCCCCAGTTACAATTTCAGTTTGCCTTAGAAGAGTTTCTGTGAGAAAATGCACAAGGTAAAACCACCCCCATTGCCCCAGCTGAGTGATGGTGAAGGCTTCCATCCTATATCCAATATTAATCTCTGTAATCTTCTGTCAGACAGAGATGACTGAGAAAGGTAAAGGCAGTGTGTATTCTTCTGTGTTGCTTCAAGCAATCTTTGTTCAGGTCCTGAGAGTTGTTTTTTGTTGTTGTTGTTGTTTTTAATACAGACAGTGCAGAAGTCAGAATTAGATTAAATCCACCATAATGAGTAAAAAAAAATCAAGAACTTGGTCTGGTGATATTAATGAATGGCTGAAGAGTATGTGTCTTGGAAGACATCTCAGGATTACCTAAAGAAGGATTAGTTCTTTACACAGCTCACACACATCAATCATTTAGCTTCTTGTGGATGTCTTAGCAAAGTATTCTTCATGACCCCTGATTTCTACTTTCTGTAAGGATTTATTATCACAACAGAATAACTAATACCAAGCATTATCCAAAGCAAGCCCTAAAACAGGAATTCACATATTTGCATCCTTTTCAGTACTTAAAAATCTTTGAAAGCTTTGTATGGTTTTTATATAGAAGGAGTTCAGGAAAAATATACAGCAAGTATTCTCTGTGTCATTTGGATTCAGTTTGGTGCACTTGGCCTTCACAGTGCAGCTCGGAGCTGTCTGCGGCCAACATGCTTCGTAATGCTTGAAGAGAAATGAGGCTGTGCTGCTTCACAGGGAAACTGAGTACTGAATGAGGAATTCAGTGTCTTTTGGGAAAGAAAACCTGTATATATCATCACAGCAAAGAAGCAGATTCATTTCATCCTTACCTCTTACTAATTCAACATTAAAATCAGATGGTTTTGCATGTAGTTGAATGGACTTATTCCTGGATTCTGGAGATGTGCCGATGTGATGAACACAATCAAACCCTTCAGCTCCGAGAGTCATATGAATTATTTCTTCCTTAAGGAGGCTTGGTTCTAGATTTAATGATTTCGGTGGGAGAGTCTAGTTTATGGAGTGCAGCTTCATCTGCTGTATAGGTCATCATTCACAATGGCTTACATGTGCTACAAGCTAAATATCATGGAAATAGGCACTGTTTAGACCAGGATGAGTCCCAGATCTTGTTTCTGCTTTTTCTTTGGTTATGTTGATATGATGCAAATAAGAACATTAATTAAAATGTTTGTAGTTTATGCACTGCTAGCACACTGCCATTGCTGTCACGTCAAAGCTACAATTCTGCTAAAATGGATTATTAATTAAATTGTGCTGTGTGAGGAACTGGAAATCACACCTGTGCAGAATGTTTATGATACACAGAAGGATTTGAGGAGTTTGTGATGAATTACCACATCATAATGATGATTTCAGAAAGGGGCAACCAACTCCTTTTCCACAGGCTCAGCTGTTCACCCCTTCCTGCACCTGCACTGGGCAGTGAGTGGGTGCCACAAGCAAAGGGAGCAGCGAAGGCTGAAGCAAAGGAGTGAGAGTTAGCAGAGCTTTGACTGAGCATCCCCAAAACTTCAGCCAGTGTAACTGAGAGAGCGGGGGCAGGCAGTAAAATGACCCAGAAAAATAGGTGGTGGCAACCTTGTTCCTCCCCCAGGAGCAAGAGGGAGCAGGAACTGAATTGTGACTTTCATTGGCAATTTGATCTCTGCTATGCTCCCAAGGCAGTGAGACCATGCCCTGCCCCTCACCTTAGTGTGGATTGCAAAGTCACTGCTAAAGGAGATAACCAGCTGTAGGTCTTTCAGAAAGCCTGAATTTAATCCCCCCAGTGAGAGCATTCGGTTATGTATTTAGAAAGGAAAAAGGTTTCTACACGGTATAAATCCTTGCTTGATAATCCCCAAGCTAATGGGGAAGGCATTCAGTAGTAAACTACAGTCCTTGGACAAAGACATCTGTAACCAGACCGGAGCTCTATGATTAAACTCAAATTCACAGATTGGTTACATGCAGCTAATTTTATTCATTGAGAATACATGACCCCCCTAAGCGGATGTTTAAATTAAGTAAGAATATTGATGACAAATGTTCAAAATGTAAGACAGATGCCTGCAAATTTTGGCATGAAATTTGGAACTGCCAGGAGGTTTGGGAATACTACTCTGGGGTCATTAGGAATTTGGATATCCAAAATGCTCCCCAGCTGCCGATCTCTTCAGAGGCTGCTATACTTGGTCCTGGAAAATAAGAAAATCAGTACAGTAAGTGATGCCATATACATTGCTGGATTGGTAGAATGCATAAACAATTGGAGAAACTTTTCCCTTTTTCTAGGAAAAATGCTGTGAAGAGAGGGCTGTTGATTTGAGTCTGGGTTTAAAGAGACAGAGTGAAAAAAAACCAAACCAAAACAAAACAAAACCCAAAACCTGTTTCTTTAAAAAAATTGATGTTTGAATTGTCTGGATCTGGCTTTCACACTGTTTCTGAGCCTAGGCGTGACCACTGGAGTTCAGCTGCGTGTTGTGTTGGTGTTTCCCACGGGTGCACACAGATCTGTGCTACAGACAAGGCCACCACTGCACCCCTACCCCCAGCTGCTCTGCTGGTACCTATGGAAAAGGATTTTTCTCAGGTAAATAAACAGAATAAAATCATTAAGAAAAGATGATGGAGGTTTGGTGTTGTACCCCACAACAGACACAAGGTAGAAATCCCCAGAGTAAGTGTGGGGGTTGGATCTGACACCCAGGAAGTTAAGGGAAAAAAAATCTCATGTTGTTTTAATTAGCTCCACGCTAGATCCATAATTACATTGCTATAAACAGATGCTTTGCGTGGATCAGATGTCAGACCAAAATGGGGAATAGAATCTGTTTCCTGGCTGTACTCTGAACTGCCAGACAATCCTGTTTTTCCTGTGCTGAGTCCCACAGCTCCTTCACCCAGGGACCTGATGGGAGCTCCAGATTTTCCTTAACCATGCCAAGCTGCCATAGGTGGAGCCTTCAATCACAACCCAACATATACCACCACTTGCCTAACTGACCTGGGAAAATCTTGCTTCAAATTATGGAGTTATGTGATCTGGCTGCACTAGAATGAGGAATTCTAGAAGAACATTGAGGTGTTTGATGTCTCATTTTCTTGCCAACACCAAGAACAATTTATCCACTCATAATTGTTCCACAGCTAGGCTGATAACTGGGAAAAAAAAGGTGTGTGTTACTAATACTGTATTTTCCTAAGGTTGTATGAAAGTAGGCCAGAATTACAGAAAAAATATTTTAACTTAATTAAAAAAAAAAAAAGGGGGGGGGGGCAAAATGCCTATTTTTTAAACTACTATGAAGTTTAGTTTTCCACAATGTCCACTGGCATCTTTCTCAGCAATTCATTTTAATAGTACACACTTTCTGGCAGTAAAAAGGGAGATAGTAACTAATATAATTAAGACTGCAAAACAACCTCTAAACTGAAATGTGTCTCTCGGCAGAACAAGCATAGGATTGTTCATTACAGTGCTCTCCAGGAATAACAAAAACAATTCCCAAAAATGCATTATTAATGGACATTCCCAGAATTAATGATAAAAC
Organism: Hirundo rustica; assembly: GCF_015227805.2. Classification (NCBI taxonomy): domain Eukaryota; kingdom Metazoa; phylum Chordata; class Aves; order Passeriformes; family Hirundinidae; genus Hirundo; species Hirundo rustica. Next base: position 17,881,136 of record NC_053450.1, read on the forward strand.
AAACCAGATGTTCTCTTACATTTGCCTCATAAATGCAAAGTCAATATGCCAAACCAAAAACCCATCTTTGGAAAGCTGTAGGCTATTTATGAAGGTACTTTAACTGTATTTGTCTTTACTATAAGAGACAGAATTCCTTATCTATATTCTAAAATGACCTAGTTACGATTCTATATCTATTAATGAAGAAAGGGCTCATGCCCAAGAGAAAAGTAGGTGAAATGTACAATTTTGCATAGCCCGGATTTGCTATAGAGCTGTCCATTTCAAATTAGACACATTTTTTGTAAAAGAGGAAACAATATTCTTACACAAAGAATGCTCCATTATCAGATTCACAACTTCCGCCTATAAAAAATATTTTCAAAATATGGCTTAAGACTAAAAGATCCTTCACCGAACAAGTTTTATCTATATTAGTAGGTAGCAGTTTGATATTTATCCATCACAGAATATGTTTACTCACATGGAATGTATTTCATCCCTCTGAATAAAGGTTGCAAAAGTCAACTGAAGCTGATAAAAAGAAAATACTACCGATAAAGAAAAGTACAAAGAAAATTATACATATGCTAATACCTTAATGTAATAATATCAAACATGGTGGGCCATCTGGTGTCAATCACCTGCTGAAGTCAGTGGACATGGAAAAATTTGCATCAGATTAAATTCTTGGACTTGTGTACAATATTTCTTTGCACAACATTTCTTAAGAGAATTTTTTAAGAAAAACATTATTAACAAAAATTGCTTTTGAAAAGTTAAAAGTGTGCATCAGGAGTAAAGAGTGATCAGTAAACAAGAGCAAGGACTGATATCAGAAGTTTGGTACCTTTAGTCTGTAAATAAAAAAAATTTGGAAGGACCTATGACAGTCACCTTGTCCAAACTCTTGCTCAGAGCAGGGACTATACATTGGGGAACATGAGTTGAAGGTCAGTCTCTTCTCCCAGGTAATAACTGACAGGAAAAGAGGAAACTGTTTCAAGTTGCCCCAGAGGAGATATTGGATCCTGGGAAACATTTCTTCACTGAAAGAGTGGTCAGGCTGCCCAAGGATGTAGTGGAATCACCATCACTGAAAGTGTTCAAAAAGCATGGAGGTGTGGTGCTTTAGGGTCATGGTTAAGTGGTGGACCTGTTGGCATTAGGTTACTGGTTGGACTCAATGATTTTGTAGGTCTTTCCCAACCTTAATGACTCCATGATTCTCTGTTGATATAATTTGCATGCTTTAATGGCCTTATATTCATTCTCCCAGCTGCATGATTAGTTCTCTCATAGGTCACTGCTTCACTTGAATCCCCCAGGCCTAGGGGTAATTAATAACAAATTACTTGGCAGAAGCCCAACTTTTATGATTAAGACTTAAAATGTCTCAATTATTCTGTATTTAAAAATATGCACAAATATGTTTTTTTGAACAAAAATATGTATGATTCTCCTCAAAAATCTTTGTGAAGTATTTACGTTAATGCCTGCAGGCGCATTGAAGCCTTCCACTTAAACCTTGAATAAGGAAGAACATTTCCTCCTGAGATGGAAAGGGGCAGCAAATAAATTTCATAGGAGGAGAACAAAATCCATCATAGCTGCTGTGGTGGCCACCACAGAAACCTGGCCTGCCCAACCCCTCGACCTTGGTGAGAACGCACAGCACCCACTCTAACCCACATGGGGAATGGGTTCCCATGCGCTGCTGCCATGCCACGCCCCACAGAGCTGCCCAGCTTCTCTTCAGTTTAAGACCAAGTAACGAAGGCAATCCTTGTTTTTTCTTGTGTTGCCGCTCTCTGTGATTTGCAGGCATAGGGAACCGCAGAAGCAGCGAGGTGTTATTTGTGCCACAGTGATCCCAACAGTCTGGTCAGACCCGCTCTGCCACCCACCCCCGCCGGCAGCCGGAGCCCCAGCCGCGGCCTTGCCTGCGCCCCGGGAGCAGGGGCAGGCTGCCTGGGCCCCGTGCACCCCACATGCTGCTTGCTGTCCTCCAGAACACAGCCACCCCTCCGCAGAGCCGCTGGGGTGGGAAGGGGCCTCAGAAGGGCCCCCGAGTCGGCCCCTGCTCCAGCACAGCCGCCTGGAGCTGGCTGCGAGCGCTGCTAGCGGAGCATCCCGGCAGCACGGACAGGTGAGGGTATGAGCCTTAGCGGCGACGTTCGCTTCCCTGCTTTGGGTAACTCTCCAGCAACCAGAGAAATCAAAGGTACTAGTTTGCACCTGATTGGTTTTGAGGCTGTTTTCACGGTCAGACCTTGCATTTTCTGATTGTGGCCTGCTGGCATATGTTTGATAAACATAGAAGTTGGGAACATTATGATTCCAAGGTCAAGTGTCACTGTTCTCTGTAGTGGGCAAACGGGCGCAATGGTTTTCAGGTGCAACTCTCCCTCTGGCCACAAGTAAACTGGAAACCCCTTTTTATTTTTTACATAGAGACTGCAAACACAGAATTTATATATTCTTGATAGAGATCTCACTATTTTATCACTTTTACATGCATTTAAATGAAAGTCTCCAGCATAACATTTGCACTGTCCTGAATATATGATTTCTTCCCCTCTAAAGTGTCAGAAAATTCCTCAGTCTCAGGAGTACAAACATATTACACAACCCTGGGCTTTTCAGCTTAATAGAAGTAATCTCCATGCTTATCCAAATATTTCAGAGCTCTGTCAGCAAACAAAGAATAAATCTTCACAGCTCCCATCATCCAGCCCCAAGGCATTAAAAAAACCTCCATCTATACCTAAAGTGGCAGAGCACTTACTGAGTTTTCCCTGGATTCTCTCCAGCCATTTGCAAGCTTCCACTTGAAACATTCTTCCTGTGGCTGGGACTAAGGAGCAGGCATCAGCCTGGGGGACACCTGCACCCAGCAGCCCCTGGGAGGAGCAGGACATATTCCATCCTGTTATGTCTGCCCCCAGGCCTGTGACACACCACTCACGCAGGAGGGTTGGGCAGTGCAGCACAAAACCCCAAACTGCCAGGATGTTGCACCACTGGTTCATCCAGTGGCTCCCAGGTGATACCAAGCAGTGGCAGGAGGTGGAGGAACGGTGGTACACAGGGTCGATCTCGTGTTCGTGTTTCTGCTCCTCTCCCACCTTACCCTCGTTAGCGTCTCGTCAGGCACAGTTGGCGGCCGAGTGTCTCTCAGGCAGATTGCACACATGGCACGCTCCTGAACAACTTCAAACACCATTCCCAAGCATCTGCAAGAACTTCTGTGCCATTCCCAGCTGTTGCTGTATTGCCCTGGATGGGCTGCTCAGAGTCTTTCCACAGGTGTTTGGAGATGAGGCATATTCAAAGAAACATCTACAGCTCATTTTTAGTGTCCTCTTTTTGTCTGATGCCAAAGAGTAAAGAATGCAAAGATTGAAATATAGAAATCATATTTTTAACATCCAGGCATGTTCAGCGATTTGGTAAAACCTGTGATCTGTTGCTGGTCAAAATTCAATAATGTGTATGTTTGCAAAGCAGCACTGAACACAGAGAAGACATATGACCAAGGCAGAAGGACACTAAGGGAATTATCAGAGTCAAAGAAACATAAAGGTTAAAATTACATTCCAGTTTAGTGGCTGGAGATGTTACTTACAACTCTGGAATAAAATTTTTTATGTCCCATCTCAGCCACCGAAAGTGAGCAGTTTATGATGCAGAATTCCAGAATGGTAAGTAATTACATGTAATGTGTTAATCTAGATGGGGAATTTTGCAGTACCCATAATTAAGGAGAGTGATAGGATGCTAAATATCAGATAAGTAACCTCTGGCAGGGAATCTTGTTCGTGGAACCTGAGCAACACAGTGGTGATCCATCTTCCACACACTTTGCAAACAATAGAAAGGCTTTAACTTTTCCAGATTCTTGTAATGAAATCTTTCACTATAAAATTCTTCCTTCAGCACACTCGGCACTAGCAAATATCATATTTGTCAGTGCTTTGGAATGGGAGTCAGCACTACAGTGACCAGAAGGAAAGCAGTTGAGTATGCAAAAACACTGTATTTGAATAAAGAAATAAAATAATCTTTAGAAATGCCAAAGATTTACCTAAATATTCTCTTTTAGAAGCAAAAAGAAGTGCTTTGGAAAGCTTAAAAAAAAAAAAAAAGCCTTATGGCAAGCTGGCTTTCACTGTGTAATTCAAATCAGTACAGAAGAGACAAAATTGTTGTTAAGCTAAACTGAGCTGTAGTTTGATTTGACTGGTTTTGTGGTTTTAGGGTTCAGCAGGTTGTCTCTACAGACACCCCAACTCCTTCTGCAACTAGAGGGCAAGCTAGAATAAATGAGCATGGTTTTTGGTCCCAGAAGTGGAAGAAAAACTGTAATTCCGTAATTCTTGCTGTGGATGGTAAATGTGGTCCCTGGGGTGAGGTAAGTAGTGGCTAATACTCTAAGGTAGAAAAATGGAATCTTTCAGAGCTTTTTGCTGTCTGTGCCTATCTGTGGATACTGTACATGATGTAATGGCTAATGATGCAAATGTACCTGGGTGTGGTCTCTGGCCATGAGGCAGTTCCACCTGCACCATCGAATTCTGGGCTGTGCACTGGGGATGATACCCAGCCTGTGACATCTCCTGCAGCAGCTGAAGGGGGCCTCCAAAATTTTCTGAGACAGAGAGAACCCTGTCTACAGACTATTTCACTTGCATAGAGGTACCTGTAGACAAAATATGCTGCTCCAAAAACCCAGTTTAGTTCCCCTTTGCAGGTGGCAGTGGTTTGCACACAGCCAAACCATCCAGTCAGTTCTCCTGCAGACACATCTGGGATCAGGACAAACAGAGGCAGGATTTATGGCAGCATCACATCAGGACTCGCACCGAAATCTGGGTGCCCTCATGCTTTGTCTAAGCTAACAAGCGCAATATGACTAAGGGATGTAAAGTATTGTTTCAAAATGCAAGTGTCAGAAGATGTGGGGCCAGCCAAGGAGCAGCAGAGAGGAGATGCATCACCCCTTCTGTTCCTCTCTCAGCCCTAAGCGCTGTGTCTGTGGGACCCAAAGCAAACACTCTATTTGGGGAAATGAAGCTGGGCTAGCAGCCAGGCTGGAGCTCCAGCAGGCAGCTGTCCACGCTGTTTAGCTGTTAGGCTGCTCCCACCCCACGCAGCGCTCGCCCAGGCAACGTCGGGTCACACTGTGGGACCAAGGACTTGCCCCAGCAGGCAGGAGTGGGGGGCATGGGAAGAGTCTGCCTGGGCACAGCCTGGGCCTGGTGTCTGCCCTCGGGCTTCGGTTTGTGGATGTGTTGTGGGGATGGGAGTGCAAGGGGCTGTAACAGCCCTCCTGCCTCTGGGCCCTGAGCCCCTTGCAAGTCCAGCCTGGAGAAGAGAAAATGCTCATATCAACATTGATAGGGAAACCAACCAAATGACTTCAAATTTTTAAAGCACTTCAGCATGGCTTTGTCAGTTGTGTAATGCTGGCACAAGGCACGTTTTTACAAAGAAACATGGTTTTTACCAATAATCCTATCCTAATTAGTCTTCTTACATTTATTAAGGCCATTTTCTGAATAAATTGCATTTTAAGCATGACAGAATATTGGATTTTGGGTGAAAAATTTTAAATGAACCACATATCTTGAAAAACTCAAGGTGATGATGTTTTTTAGTCTTTGAGAATAAAAACAGCTAAAACCCTTTTATTCCCTGTTATAAGCCAAAGTTCAAATATTGGAGCAAGGTCACTTTTAAACAGACACATTCCACCCAATCATTGTTTAGGTGAAACAACATGTGAAAGTCTTTGTAGATTTATGCAGTAGCCACCAATGAAATTCTATTCAATATAAATCAAAGAAATTGGATCTATTCAGATTGATGGGGATAGGGGTCAGGGAAGCATGCCCATTCCTCAGCAGTCAAAGTGACAGATTGTGTAGGTTTTCCACAAATCTGACGTGGTTTCTTAATTAGAAACATAAAGGAAGCGGATATACAAATCCCACTGGTATCTGGTGGAAATGAGAGGAGAATGCCAAATGATAAACCAATATTTATAGGGGATTTTTCCAAGAATTTATTACATTGTTTTTCCATTTAATTACCTTGAACTGGTCCTATAGAAATACTATAAAATATATAAATGTGCCATTTAAAAAAAAAACAAAAACCAAAGTCCGGTTTAAAATGAACTGATTAGTCTTACTAAATACATTTGAGATCTGCTGTGAAATCCCAAGGCTTAGTCTGCTCACGGCATAATCACCTTAGCTGACATCTCTCCATGGAAAAGTCTAAGCTTTACAGGGCACTGGGAAAGACGATCTCATATATTATTCCATAATTTACAAATCTCTAAGGCAATTGGTTCCATTTTTAGCAAAAAATCATACATATTGTATGATTTGTGGTTCATTATTTGCATTGAAGAAATTAATTGTAATTGCAAAAGAAGGAAGCAAGCAGCAAGAAATCCATTTGCCACAAAAATCGCCTTTTTAAAAGTAACTTTATCTAAAAGAATTTTTTGGGGTAGGCTGGCTCTAGATTTTTTTTTTTTTTTTTACCAGCATTCAGAATTAAACAAGAGAAAATATGAACCATTTCCTCTCAGTCATATCTTTGAAACAGATTCTGTTTTGATTTGACTTTAAAAAGGACATCTTGGGAAATTGCTAGAATCAACACCCACTTTGAGATCAGAAATAGTAGTCAAGTGCTTCTATTCCAGATCAACAAAAGTATAACAGTACATACAAAACCAGACAAACACTGTGAGGCAGCAGAAGACAGGGTATATTTCCTGCAGAATGAAGTAGGGCCAGGTATTTTTCCAAGTACTATTATTTGTAAAAATACTCTGTGCTACAATAACACCTTAGAGTTTATTCCTAGACTTGTATGATTAAAATAACATACCAACCCTCCTCTAATTAAACCCAAATTCAGAAAAAAATTGAGCTTCATATGTCCTATTAAAATTTATAGTTCTGACTAACTTAAAGATATTTGAAAAACTTCAATTTTTTAAAATCAAATTTAAAGCCAAAGGCAATGGCTTATTGTCGATTGGCAAGACAGCATAATGATGAGGTATGGATAGTCAGTGGCATTTCACATTCATCTAATTTCCATCGGCAGCAGGTAAAATGAAGATGTGCATATGGCTGTAAGGAATGGGGATGTGGGTAGAGCCCTGCCTGAGCAGGGAAAGAGCTTGGCAGTGTGTAGCTGAAAACCTCTCACAGGGGCAATAGAAGGTGGAGTTAATCCTTCTTACTGAACAATGGGCAGGATGAAGATTAAGTTTGGAAAGGTTTTACGAACCAAGAGGAAGGAGCTTATTTTTGAAATGATAGAAGGGGACCAGGGAAGGATTACAGAGAGAAGTGTCATGATCAAAACAACAAGGCTGAAGGATGACCCATGCAGCGATACGCTCGATGGAAGCAAAGAGCAAGGCTGCATTCATCATACCTAGGAAAAGCGTGTAGGTATCAAGACATGGGGTGGTGACAGCTACAGGACAAGCTTTAGCCATGCAGTTAGATAGGACTGACCACGTCTTAGAGAGGCTAGGCATCTTCAACCCTTCTTTCTCTCTGAAAACTCAGTCCTCTTTCCAGGAGTGAAAACTTCGAAAGATGTGGGGAAGTGATGTGTCATTTAGATGGGTGACAGCCATGAGGTGCTGCTCTCTGCAGAAGTGATGATGGAGGAGAATCCCAGAGCCTGGCAGGCTCCTTCATAGCATAAAGGGGACAAGATATCTCAGCTTGATACAGAATGAACACAATCAGGTTGCAATCAGAGGACAATTTTTTGTCCCCAAATGCACACACATCTGTTGCTTATTTTATTGCATACAATGTGCCGGAGTATTTTCTGACTTTGCACAGCACAGCTCATGTCAATGCAGCTGTACCCTGCTCTCTCTCCTCCACGAGGGTGCTCTCATCTCTTCTGGGTTTTGGAACAGCTCCTTGGCTGCCCTTTTCCCCAGGCTGTTGGGGATGTCCTTCCATGGACATACTTCCATGGAAAAACGATGGTTGCCAAGGTCTGGCTACAAAGTGTGCTACCAGTTACATTACACGACTGCACAGCGGTGCTGCGTCTTGTTTAGATTACTAGGAGTTATTCAGACTCATTTTGTTTGCCAGACTGGTGTTACTGCGCTAGAGCCAGCCTGAAAGCAACCCTGTTGCTGGGGAGAGTGGAGAGCGTGGAAGGAAATGTGTAGAGGTGGGAGTTTGCAACAGAAACCTGCTGAAGAAATCCCAAGATTAACTAGCTCACATAATCTAAAGAAAAGGTTCCCCCATGGAATATGTACTCCTAGTTGAGAAAATTCTACAACAGCCAAGTTTCTGAATTAAGCTGTGGGCCTGGCTTTCCATCCACTGCAGGCTGGGGAGTTGACCAGATCCTTTTAACCTGTCCTATAACACTTCATGCATATTAGTCAATCACCTTAGCACTAGGGAGACATGTGCAAGCCCATCACCCATTCTACTGGACAAATTAGGGATGGCTCGTTCTGCAAAGCTGTCTGCACATAGCATGGATCCCATCTTAAAGCTCTCCTGATGATTAGTATTTATTATCTGCACCACAATACATCCTGTGCACCCCCAGCCTCAGCATATGAGGTGCTATATACAAAACCAGCCCTAAAAGATGTTCCCATGCTCCAATGAGCTTATTCCAATCTGGCTGCTTAGCAATATTGAAATGTTTTGTTGAATATTAAGATTGAATAAGCAGACAAGGTATGTGGCATGTACTCAAATATTTTTTAATGAAAATTTCTGACCCAAATGACCTTTGAAAGGTAGAAGCTGTCATTCCAAGAAATACATAGGGGCAGGTGTCATCTTTTACGGTGCAGAATCTGACACATTTTCAAAACGCTGGCACCAAAAGGGAGACTTGGGGACAATTTCTGGCACAAAAATTAAGAAAAAGTGCCTAAACACTGGAAGAAACAGAAAAGCTCACACCTTTTTGAGAATTTAAATTAATTTGTGGTGCTTCAGGGTATTTTCCTTTAGAATAAGTATTTTGTCCTCTATGGTGCTATACAGTACATACAGCAGGGAATAGCACTTTTGAGAAGCAAAATAAACCTCATGACACAAATCCTGCTCACTGCACTTAAGCAAAACATTCTTCATATTGAATCCAATAGGACAACTTATGAAAAGTAGAGGAGAGAATTTGGTCCATTATGTGGCTATCAGATTTAAATTACACCAATAACTGAGACGCATGGGGTATCGGTGACAGGAATACTGGACCCAGAGTGTATGATTACTCAATTACTTCAATGTCTGTTGGATGCTTAAAGCTAAAACAATTTTGGGTTCCTTCCAGTCAGTGCATATCACTGTCAGCTCTTCAGACAGTTTACCTTTCCCAAGAAGCTTTTGCTTACCTTATCACCTTCCCAGATCTGCTGCCTGCATTCTCCAATTACTGCACTTAACTGCAAGCCACGTTACATATACTTTACACTTCATCTTTATCTGTTCCATTTCGGTGATGTGATATTAGGCAAACATCTTAAACTTACAGCACTGAGCTTTAAGTCACTGACATCTTAGATTTATTTTTCCCAAGGCTTTCAGTTTTAGCAGGAGCTCAAATGGAGCACTGAGAAAGTGGAGCAGGGAGCTGTAGCCACAAATGTGAAGGCACTTTGGGAAATTAATGTATTCTTAAAGTGCAAGACAAAAAGAGGTAAAAATCTTCAGTACTCCGTAATTCTGACTCATGAAGGAGATCAGAAAATTTAAAGTTGAAAAGAAAGTTAAAACATAAGATAATATTAATCGAAAAGGAGAAACATGAAGCAAGGGGTCTAATTAATGTAGGTTATGAGAAATCTATAAAAGATAATATATTAGCTGGAAATATTTCTATTTAAAAATCTTAAAGAAAAGAAGTTATTCACAAAGTGAGACAGAAATATCTACTTCCTTCATTAACCACATTTATCTGATTTAGCTTTACCCTGCAGTACCACTTCTTGAAATGTAAGGGACCATTCAGGGAAATAGCAGCCAAGACATAGATTACTTTATAAAAGGAATGTGCTTAATACTTAATATCAAAATCAAATGTGTTTGGTTATTCTAATTTGTCACATGGATCTTGCTTATGTGTGCTGATAAAATTAATTCATAACCAAGTGGCCGCTCTTTCCATTGATTACACATTTTGAGTATCAGTCATCAGTTTTTACAGATTTTCACTAATATTTTCTTTGGTTTGTTGTTTCTCTGAACTCTTTCCTGATCCAAAATTAAAGGAGCAGCTGTGTAAGACAAATAAAAAAATTCAGGAAAGACAAATGAAATAAATTCATCACAGTCAATATATGCAGAAAATTCACGCCAATAAAGGAAAATACTAAGAAAATCAGCAATGACTACAAAATAACCAAATGATTAAACTTTCTATTTTTTTCATATTAAAATATGGTTGTAATATGGGAAAATAATCAATATGTTGAAAATACTGTCTAAAGAAAGTGGGGCTCTCCACACAATTTATTTCTTATCCTTATGTTTCCAGGGCAAGGGCTGAGTCTTACAAAGCACGAAAATCCCACAACAGAGGGCTAGAAACCTAAATAGCTCTTCAGAGTCAGGCTACAGTCAGAACCAGGGCTCTGAAAGAAAGTTTACAGGCACTGTAAGCCCTGATTTAAAACCATCTTTGGGTTACTCAAAGTGCTTCCTCAGGGAAGCACTTCGGCATTCATTTGATTATAAGCAAATGCTTAAACAGGGCTGACTCAAAAAATTTGTGAAACTTTCTTTCTTGAGAGGATTTCATCAGCACTGCCAGTTGCCTAGCAGGTCTGTAAATCACATTTTTTAAATATCAACTCCAAATCATATACACATACCCCACCCATGTGTACATAAAATCATATCAATTCATGGACTGCCTTTCTCATATAATCACACTCTATTATTTAAAATTTAAGAAAAAAATCCCATTTTGATAATTATATGAATCATTGATTTGAACTTTGCATAATTTAGAGCTAGTAAACCAAAACCTGTCTCAAATTAGAAAAAAAAATTGATATGGTAATAGTTAATGTTAAGGTGGAATTGAACTGATTGAACTATATATCTGGTAGTGTTTCAGACAATTAAATTGAGCTCTAAGTAATATGAAAGTGTACAGTTACGGTCAGTTTTTTATCTTTTAGCACTGCAGGGCTGTTGGGACCTGAAAATTATATGCAGGCAGGTTTGGAATGGGTCCAAGGTAGACCACACTGGACTAAGTAACATCTGGTGTATATGGCTTAGGTTTTTCAAAAGTGTGTCTGGACAGCTGTAAAATAGAAATTACATACATCTCTGACTAAAGGCTGCATGTAAAGCTGGCAGAGCTAACCGTGTGTTACTTGGAAAGGCACTGTTCTCTTCTCAGAGCTGGGTGCAAAGACATTCCAGTTATGCTGCAAAGAACTTATTTGACATCAAATGAATGAGAAGTACTTGTAAAACCTTCATCTTTGACTAACATTTGTCCTACCTCTCTTTCATGTTTGACAAGTTGAAAATAAAACAAAATCAAGACACATCTAAGAGGGTGGCCCAGCCTCAGGATGTTACCAACACAGACAACATGCAGATGTCTTCACAGAGTGTTACTGTGGTATAAAGTGCTCCAGAAAGCACCTCAGCCATCCAGTGCCTTGGGTGTTACTGCAATGACACTGCGTAAGCAAGAAAGAGCATCTGACCTGACATATGCTTTAAAAGGCTTCTCCATTTAAAATGAGGTGGAGGGAACCAAAGAGATGTATCTAAGAAATTGAAGAATTAATGTGTTTGAGTAACAGTCAGCATTTTTATTTATTTTTTTTTTTTTTTAAGAAAAACTAAATGGCGCTTCATGGTCTTAACAAAAACACCAAAATATTTTTTTTTATAATTGACATGCAAATTTTTGTTGGAAAAAAGAAGATTTGGGCAGAAAAAAAAAGGTAATTGATCTTTAGTGAAACAAGTAAAAGGCAGGAAAGCAATCATACATCTCAAATCATAGGCTGTCTTTAAAATAAATAACATATTTAGATTATTTTTACCATTCCCCAAGGAGAGCTGGTTGCTCCTGGGAGTGGCTACAAGACATATGAGACTGTAAAGGATAGCCTAAACCTCAGCTTTCCAAGATAACTTCCACATCCCAGTTCAATGTGCTGAAGCCTCAGACCCCAGGACCACATGGCTGGTTGCATTTTTTTTTTCAGTAGAAGCAGCTGAAATGCCTATTGATCAATTTTGCCTTCTCTGTGGCAGGATGGAGATCCTGGCTGCTATGGAGTGACTGTAAGAGCAATGCTGGTCTTCAATGGATGAGCTCTCACTCCAACAAATTCCAGAATTCCGGCCACTTTGCTGCTGTGACTGGAGGTGTGAGCACAGCATGGGACTGGGCTCTTGAGTAGGGCAGTGTGGTTCACATGGAAGGCTCTACTTCTTCAGTTGTAGGAAAAGGAAAAGACAAGAATTTTTTCTAAGGATCACCACCAAAAAATGCTTTTTTCTTTATAATTAAGCTCATAGCTAACCCAAATGCATGCCTGAAACAGTGAGAATAATATATTTTTATATATAAATAAATAATAAATATGTCAGATGGTGATGCCCATGGGGAGCTCCTGCTGAGAGCAAACCTCTCCCACAAGTTTGGGTGCCCAGCAAAGTTCCAGTTGTGGGAACAAAGCCCAGTCAATACTTCAATAAGATTGGGCCACATAAGTTCAACGTGCCAAGCCTTTATTAGTCCTTGGGCCTGTAAGATCTGAATCCATTCTCTTTTTCTTTGTATGCAATACAACCCATTTTTTCCAAAGGGATGTCTGAGTGCTGTCCCCTGCTGCAACCCCCCCCAGCATGGTGAAATGCTGGGCAGGGCAGGTTGGTCACACAGCAACTTCAGCGGTCACTCCTGGCTAGCTGGCAGCCACTTGACGAAGGTTTGTGACCTGCTGCTTTCAAAGAGTCACACTGTAAAACTCCAAGAGATACCCCAGGACAAAGCACCTGCAAAATTCACTTACTACAGGAATTTTATTTTTTTTTTTCTTCATTTAGCAGCATCTGAAACCATTAAGTAAGAAAATAATAGTGCTCCTGAAAGTGAAAAAAAATTTTAAAAAATTAGCCAAACCATTTTCCTTCCAAAGTCTGAAACATAATTCCTAGGCTATGAGTTTTGCCAGTTTTTATCCTTCAATTACATTTTTGCTCATTTTAAATCTAAATTTAATGCAAACTGCAGCTGAGGTTTTAAAGCATATCACCTCCATATTTAAAATTCTGTCACTAATTCCAATATGCCAGATTTCTTAAAAACAGACAAAATGCATCTTTAAAAGCAATGGTTAATATTAAAAAAGCCTAAAGGGCTAAGAAATTCTTTACAATAGGGATGTTCATTGCAAAGGTAAAGCAGAGAGAAGTTAGAGTGCAGGAGTTAGAAATTGCATGATTTTTCATGTCTTCAGAGCAGAAGGTTGCATATGCAAATATGCCACTGCCTAGCAAAACATTTCAAGTGGCCAAGGCAAAGGATGAGCAAAATTTTGCTATCAGAAATGACACCTGGTTACCTGTCCTGTGGATGCTGAAATAGCAGCTGAGCAGAGCTCCCTCAGAACCACTATGTGTCTGAGGGATGAGGAAATGCAGAGAAGTGACAGACTGAAAATATGAAAGAAAAGGCACACAAAACTTTCTGTCCAACAGTGTCACTTCCAATTTTCCTCTCAAAACTCTGCCTTGCTTGAAGCCACACTTCCACTTCATAAACTGTTTTGCAGCCATTTCAGTGTGGGAGATGTTAACACCACAGCCACACAGCAGTGTGTACTGACAAGCTGAGCTGCAGTTATTTGCTGGCATTTTACTCCTGCTGCACCACTATGCACACACCACCTGTGTGCTTATGCTTGATACTCCAAATTCAGCCTTAGATCAGAGTCTTTAAGAGACAGCAACATCCACCATGCTTCAGACTTACCCACCTGCCTATTTCTGCAGTGCCAGTGCTATAAAATACTTCCCTCCAAGCTTCCTTGGCAACAGCTGCTAACCTGAGGGGGAAAATTAATCCCTTTTTTGTGCTCCCCAGACTTACACCATCTAAAAGAAGTCATGCTTTAAAATACTAACATCTTCGTATTTCACTACTTTTTCATCTTTACATGGAAAATACTATTACTTGCAAAGTACTCTCAGCTTTTCTTCTACATCTGAAAATATTCTTTCTGATTTAAAATACAGGGAGCACAGAAGAGGTCCAGCTGCAAACTGAAATTCAGACAAGCTTCTAAGTAACACCATGGCCAGGGATGGCTTCACACTGACCTGTAATTCAATAACTGCTTGATCAATTTTCATAAGGCCCAAATACCTAGAAGGTCAAGAAAAAGGCAAACATACTTTTTATAATAAATTTTGGAAGTTTACGTACACCCACATCCCTGGGTGACCTATAGATGGACTCACTCAGGAACTATGTGATGCAGCTGTGGACTACCAGAGGGAAAACCAGCAGACTTCTGCAGCATAGGTCTGAGGCTGTCTGAACCCACTCATTCACCTGAACTTGCCCCACATCCGTGCTGGATGGACACAAACTAGGAGGGCAATTTTTTTTAATGACTGAACGCCAGGAGCAAAACCCTGGGTAGCGCGAGTCTAAGTGTACACCAGCATGTACCCACCACACATGGAAACAGCGTCAGGCAGGTGTTTGTCCCATTCTTCCAGCATCTCTTCATTTGCTGCCTATGGTAAGACATGTTTCAGATCATATCTCTAACCAGCTTGCATGGAGTGAATGGTTCTGTGTCTTGGTGTTTTTCCAGGTCCTTCCTTGCAGCGCTTGTCCCAGTGCTGCTGTTGCTCCACCTGACCACACCTTGGCTCCCCTCCCCATCCCACAAGGGAGAAGGCCAAACACGTCCCTCCTTGCTGGTCACCTGTCAAGAGCAGTACAGGGCAGAGCCCCAGTCATTACAAATTTGGTCCTTCCCAAAAGACAGGGACGGCTCTTGCTACTTCCTTCAAGAGGGATTGTAACTTTACCTGTAGAAAGTTACACAAGTCACAGCGAAGCACAGCTACTGCTCCAGCATACACCTCCAGCCACACCGTGCGCTTAAACAAAACCCGTTCCACGTCAACATGAACTGAACTGAAATCCATGCAATAGTTTAGTCAATGAAATTAGGGCAGATCAGGTTTGATTTCCCCTTTAGCTTACCGGCAAGTGCTCAGCACCATCAGCACAGGCCCCTCCACTTGTGAACGAAGCACTTTGCTGCTGATTGTTTTCCCAGTGCAGCTCTCTGTGTGTGCAGCTGTGGTTGGAGATTTCCTTGGCTGACGTGGTTGTTATATGAACAATCTGACCAGATTACCAGGGTAGCTATGTCCTTCACTTCATGTCCCCTGTATGAGGGGACATAGCTGATGTCCCCTCAACATCTGTACTGACAATGCTGAATAACTACATTTAAACAGAAACCCTGCATGTGAGTGTTAAAAAAGCTTTTACTCTCTGCAAACCTGAATACTATGTGTTCAAACCAGGCACATGGAAAAACCATGCAGCAGGTGACACAATGAGAACCCAGCAACATCTCTGACTGACTTTTGCAGAAATACTCTCCTTAGAATTGAAGCTTGCTATTCAATTCCTGTTAAAGCAATATTCCCAATAAAAAAGCACAGGAAAGGAGGAGGAAGGTAATACAACACCAGAAATAATGCATTGTAGAAGCTTGTGGTTGCAGCTATATCTATACAATATTCACAAAGAGGTGGTGAAGCTTAGCCCAATTTCAGCATAAAAAGCATTAGGCCTGTGCTACACTCCTGTTGAACCCCTCTAGTTCCCAGTGAATCCTCTGAGACACCACAGGCAGGCACAGAGAAACATCCCTAGCCCAGCGTGCCATGTCCGGGCCAGCACGTGTTCCATGTACTGCGACAGGATCTCTGGGGGACATTCCCCATTGGGTTTGGATGTAGCAGAAGGCTGGCAGTCAAAAGTATACTGCACTTCACAAATGCATGTGGGATTTGTCCCCCAGACAAAAATCTTCTGTACAGGCTGGCTCTGGGGAGGGCTCTTTCACAATGAACAGGCACAGCAAATTTGGATACACTTTACCTCATCAGGTATATGGTTTATCAGGACTTAAGCCTGACTATACCTCATAAACATGTCCTTTCAAAGAGTCACTCATAAACTGGAAACAACACATCCTGCAAAGGAGAAAGTGAGGCTTACAGTTAACTTATTTATTCCTATCTAACATACTACAGACGTCCTGATTTTTACAGCATTACATGTTTTGAACCTTTTCAGTGAAGTGGAGGTTTCTCATTTCAGCCTAACTGCTGTTAATCTGTTCCAAATGTTAACATTGCAAATAAGGTCTGGTTACCATCTCTGCCCCAAGTCGATAATAGGAACAGAGCTGATCAGCATCTGGTTTAGTTCAGAGTACAACTTACTGCCTAATGCTGCAGAATTTGGGTTGGAAGATTGTTGCAGTTCATGAACACCACCAAAAAAATTAACTAACAATACTCACATACAGTCATGTGTCATTATTTATTGCTCTATAGGCTTGCTAAAGATGGAATATCACATTACAAATTTTGGCAAATTTCAGCAGACATAAACAGGCCAAAACCTCTTAACATAAATTATACCAGAACTGCCTAATGACAATTAAAAAAAAAAGTCACATTTCAGAATTGTGATGGAAAAATATCTTAAAAAGAAGAAAATTTTTGATCAGTTCCTTAGTTTATCATGTACTTTAAACACTTGACTTGTCATGTGTCCCATTCATTGATTCAGGTGTTCCACAAGGTATTTGGCACTGCAGCACCTTCAATACAGAGAAACCTATGAATGAAAATGAAAATGGTCTAAAAGTTATTTACAAAATATGAATTAGTATTTTAATGGAATATAATATTAGACCTAAAACTCACAACACAACATCAAGTTCATATTCAGATCAAAATAAAAACTCCCACTGAGTTAAATCAGAGCTTATCAAACTCTCAGTATACAGAATAATTAATTTCAGGGTTAGCTGTGACACCACTAACATTCAGAACAACTTCTCATTTTTTTCTTCAAGACCTTTTCATACTTTAATCCACACCCCTTTATTGTGTGATCTATCGTTTTGAACTTGATCATTTAAAAATTCTGCATACAACATATTTCAAATATATTTCTCTTGTTGATCTAAATGGCAGATTATCTTTTATATAGTCAATGAAGACTACAGGATCAAAAGCTCTTGACAACTACAGAAAATAAACCATGTATAAATTATAAAAGTTTTAGGTTAGCAAGACATGCTAATTTATATTCCTCAACTACTCATATTGAAGTTCAATTTGAGCAGAAAAACTAATAACCACCTCAACTACTAAAAGACCATTTTTAAAAATGAATGCATAGAATGCTTAAAACATCTGGAGCCGGTATAAAATGTACATGAATTCTGCCAAATTTACCCTACACTCTCCTGTCACCCAAAGCACTGACTGAAATGACCCAATTTCTTGTTACCTGTGAGAAATTACTTCCCCAGACAGATTTAGCTTGTTGATCAGCCAACTAGTAATGCAACATTTATGAAGTTAAACAGGATAAAACTGATAAGCAGTGTATTAATTTTGTAGCAACACCTATGAGCAGTGATTTTTTTTGGGGGGAGAGCAAAAGATTTCATTGATTGTATTTTACATTTGAGAAATCTGAAGGAAAAAAGCCCTAATTTACTGAATTGAACCACGTTGCAGAGCCAAGTCAGTAACAAAACCCAGGAAGTGGGAGGTTGCTTCATGCTGGTTACAGAACTATACCATTACCCACAATATTTTTGTCATTAAAAAAGATTGACTAACTCCCACTGCACAAGGGAAAAATAATTAATCAAAGATTATTTCCAGTGAAGTTACCTATTTTCTGCATACAGACTTCATCAGAGATATTTTAAACCACCTAGGGAGGGGAAAAAGGAATAACCCCACACACTGAATGACTTGAGATAAGAGATTACTAATGTAACAAAGAACAGCATTTACAGGTGTCTTTTATGGAAAGATCAGCATAATAAGGAATTTTTTCTACTTAACCCTGCTAAAATAATATAAAAAATGAAAACTCACTATACTTTAGCAGGTAAGAGAAATGAAGTCATGTTTTAAGATCTGTCTTTGCAATGGCATGCATCTTCCTTGCCAGCACCGGTTATGTCACTTGAGGTCTGAGCCAAGCAATGTGCTAAGTTAAAGATTTGAAGACGCATCTGTAAGTCTGAAAGAAAATTTACTTTATTTACGCTCGGTTAACACTTCAGTAGTTTGCTGATACATGAAGGTCACTGTGAAAGGAAGGCAAAGTCTGTCTGTTCAAGCTGCCAAGAGAAGCTGTCTCATACTGAGTTCTCCTTTTTTTCAAACCATCTCTGGGCCAGAGATTTGACTCCACACATGATGGATAGATCACTTGCTGGGAATACAAGAAACACAATTTCAAAGTCTCTTGTAATCAGGTAGACAACATAAACCCTCACCTCCTACCACACGAGGAAATGACTCAGTCATTAGGTTACTGGTAATCCAGTGTGGAGTAAACCTTGTGGGTATGGCTTTTTCAGCGGCGAAAAGGTTTCCGTTAGCTTTTTCTTTTTTGTTATGGAACAAAGGCAGCAGTCAAACCTCAATTTTATTGTAAAAATTAAATCTTTGCATGCTAGCCAGTCCTCAGTAGCATAACTTCCCATCTATTTAGTCTTCTTCATTCAGGGTGTTTGTGCTCACCACCCTCTACTCCCATGGCAGCACTGAAAGGCTGGTCCCACAGCTTTCTTCTGATCACTGGGGTTACAACAGCAGACAGACATCCTTCTGACATTTTTGATTTCTCTGGCTCATATACCTGAAATGACCAGAGGTAGGTGAACACTGCCAGTATATGGCAGTCTTCTGGTATTTATTGTTCACTGCCAAAGGACACACTCTCAGGTCTCACCCATCGCTGAAAAGGAAACAACAAAAACAAAAAGAGAAAACAACAAACCACCACCCAGATGTCATCCCTCTACCCTCATATGTGTCACAGCTGGTCACAGCACATAGACAAGAACCTGCCCCAAAGAGCCACACAAAAGATGTAATGGTAGGAGGCAACAGGCAAGAGGCTGCGGGGATGGATATGGAGACATGAAGACAAAGGACTATAGCGCTTATCCAGAACAGAGCAGTGCACAGACTTCATGCCTTCCATATTTCAAGCAGACCTCTAACCTCACTAACTCCTACAATTTCCAATATCTGTAGCCTTTTTTACATTAATTTCATTTAAAATGTTGATCTTACTGCATTAGTCAGTAATCACTTTCACTGCTTTCTTTCTCTACTTTAGGTGCAGATGGCCATCTATGAAAAGTTTCTCTTCAACTGCTTACAAACACAGAGCCAGGGTGATTCAGACAACTATCTGTTCTGCTTCCACTTAGGAGTCTGGCAAATGAAGGACACAAGATAAAATGCAAAAAAAAAAAAAAAAAAAGGTGCCTAAATTTAAGAATAAAATCCATGTCTAAGCACTTAAGCACTTAAATATGTGGTCTGATTAAAAAAAAAAAAAAAAAAAAAAAAATTGGACGCAAGAAAGCGCCAGCAAGGCCAGCTGGGAGTTGACAACTTGGAGAATTCCATCCCAAATTTTGTTGTCTAAATATGAATCCAGGAATAGAGACCAGGATCTCATCTTGAACAAAATATTTGTATGTATGCTGCCTAGAGCTGGAAGGAATAAATTGGATCTCCGCTGAACTGGGAAATAACTGGAATTTTTTTAAAAGCACTGTTCATGTTTTACAGGCATTCAGAAGATTGAATATGACGGTTGGGCACTGGAAAGACACAGGAAAGTCTGTTCTCATCCTCAACACACACGTTAAGAGGGGGATACCAGGCCCTATTGCCTTGGCATGGAAGGAAGTCTCTTCCTAGATTTCTCCATCCAATTCCAATGATGGAATCATGTATTGATTTGCACTCAAAGATGCTCTCAAATGATCACATCTGCATCTCTACTGAGAAGATGGTTTGTATGTTCTTTGAAACTACTCTAATAGTTGTAGCTGTTTCTTTCTTATGGCGTTATCAGGCTCAGAATTACCTGAATATGGGAGCTTCCCAAGAGGAATGAATTATATGTATTAGCAAAGGCTCCTTTCTAAGTCTGGGTGGTGCCTACATTTAACTAAATCAAATTTTACTTAAAAGCTTATTAGAGCTTTTGGCTCCATACAGACATCACATTTCTGGGAAGTTTTGCTCAAAAATCTTGGCATGACTACAATTACAATATTGTTACAAGGCACTAAATAGTATTGATATGTTAAAAACAGAAATTCTGTGTTCATTTTATATACAATTTATCTCAATTGCATAAATACCAGGGTATTTATAGATTTCTCAGAGTTTTCATCCTCTCTTTGAATCTTTTAAACATTTCCAGCTTACAATAAAGCTGGCATTAGCAGCCCATAGAATAATAATTTAATTTTAAAAAAAGGAATAACAACACTGATTTCAGAATTGAACATTCTGAAATTGACATTAATAGATCTATTAATAATTTTTTATGGTTTTCATTCTTGATTCTAACTTAAACAGAATAAACTGCAATAGCTGTCCAGGTAAAGAGATACAGTTCTACTGGGTAGTTTTCTTATACTGCTGCCCACTTTGTGATCTATCCACATTTACACGGTTTTCAACGTCTAAACTGAAACAAACATTCTCAGATGGGCAGTGACAGCTTTGAGTGCTGTATCTGTACTTAATGGAATAAAAAACACAAACCAACTTGTCAGACACACCACGGTGTCAAGTTCAATTACCTAAATAAATAGAGGCAATGGTTAATTTTACTTGCTGCTCACTTTTTTGAAATTGCTTCACTGTTGATGTTTGCAGTCTCTTCCTGGGAGGATTACATCTGCCTGGTTTTAAGTTTCACTTCCAAACATCATATCCAAAACCTAAAAGCTTGCTACAGAAAAAAAAATTAATAAATTTGGGAAAAGATTCTCCCTTCTCTGGGGAAAATTAGCCTGGATTTTAATAGGAATGTTATTTAAGTAAGCCCCATGTACGAGACATTGATGTACGAACAGGTTGTGGCCTGCTATGATAGAAGCCCACCAGAAACTTCCCATGTGAGCAGCCACTGTAAATATGTTTTTCTCCACTGCCTTGGGGTAGATGCCTACATGCCACACAAATGTCATGAGGAACCATAACATTGAGTACACATTGAAAGCAGTTAAAATACATAGGAATGATGAGAGAAACAGTTTTGAACAACAATTTTCTTTTTTTTAAACACAACCTAACACCTATCATTGTTTTTGCCAATGCAAAAGTGCAGTAGATTTTGTCACCTTCTACAGGTCAGAGAGACAGTGGATGTTTGCTGACTCACTCAAGCTGAAAAGGTGACTTGTCCTCCCGCCATGGGATAAAGAGCCTCCCATCTGGAACTGTTTTCCTGAAGTGATTCACCCCATGCTGTTTCACACACAGGCACAAAAAAAAGGCCCAAGGAATCTGAGACCCAAACTGCAGTCACCACGTCACCGTAACAGATCTTTCCACCTCCAGATCATTCAGCATGGATCACATCCAGCCTCAGACACTCTTTGTCAAGCACCCACAAAGGATCTGAGCAGACTCAGTCCAAGGCAAAGGCTTACACGCTGACCTTTAGGTGTGCACTGGTCACTCAGTGCACTGAAGCTAATAACGTGCAAAACCTTCACAGAGCCAGGATCACCCAGGCAAACTGATCATCTCTAGCTGCACATCTACACCAGTCCCAAAGCAAAAACAGATGTGCAAGATTCTCCAGCAGTGGAAATGCCAGGGGGAGTAAAGTAGAGCAGAGGACAGAACAGTCCTTAGTAAGAGCAAGATCCTGTGGGGACACTCGTGGCAAAGGGCAGCCACAGCGGCAGCTGGGCAGAGCACAGGTGCTGTGCTGGGTTTCCGAGCGTGGCCCTGAGCACCAACTCTGCAGGCTCTAGGCTATGCCAGACCAGGATTATTTAGTCCTTTCCACCACGACAGCTCAGCTCTGGGATCCCAAGTGCAGATGAATGGCATGTCCTTTGAAACATGACAGTGGAAACCCGACTATGGCACTCGGTTGAACCAAGCCTATGTACTTCTCCAGCCTTTTTCCCTTCCTGATAAGCATTGAAAGGATTGCACTGCTTTGTACAGGGGACTTCCTCTTCACAGGGCAAAATAAATTCACTTATGAAATGCACTGATAAAGGTTTTTCATTTCACATCTAGCAGCTGAAAAATAACTTTACCAGATGATTTTTTTTATGTTTTTTCTCTCTCTCTCTCTCTTTTTTTTTTTTTTTTTTAATGGTTGGTTGCATTTTTGTTGTTCTCGTGGGGTTTTTTTGTTATTGTTGGGGGGGTTCTGTGTGTGTGTGTGTGTGTGTGTTTTTGCAGGGAGGGGTTGGGTTTTGTTGTTTGGGGTTTTTTTTCAGTTTATTTTTATGAGGTAGATTAACGACCCATTTATTCCTGGTAACTAGTCTCTGGGTAGACTCAAGCAGTCTGTTGTACTACTGTAGACAGCACTACAGGAGACTACTTGCTGTATAGATAAGCAATAGTCCTAACATGCTATTCATATACTGAGCAAGTATTAAGCAATATTTTGAGGAAATATTAAGCCACATCAATTTTCTAGACAAAGACATAGTTCAAGACTGTACTAATGCTCCCCTACCCTGACACCAACTTGAAGGAGGGTGGGTGTAGTCCTTTCCTGCATGTGGGGGCATGTGCACATCACATAGCACAGTTTCACTGGAATCTCTATGGTTTAGATTATAACGGAGCTTTGAGTTTAGAGCTGAATATATAGAAGCTCTTAAATTACAAGAATTATTATTGCAAACCTGAGTGCAGCTACAGTTGGTGTTCTTGGAAGATGAGAGTGCAAGTAACAAGAAGCTAACAAATTCATGCCAGTAAGTCAAGTTTAATTTGCTTTCCTTTTCCCCCTCCCTTCTAAAGCTGGCTTAAACACAAGTTCCACTGTAAATGCAGTGACTAGCAAACATGGATGCCATTACAAATACAGCATTGCCAAGAGGAAGTCCTCCGTTGACTAATAACAGAGTTTCCAATAGCAACTGCAAGATATTCTGGGCAGTGAACTGAAGAGATTTAGGGACATATTTTAAACAAGATGTGCTTTTTGCAGCTACATAACATGAATTGTATAACATTTGGACAAAAGGATTTGAAGAAGTCACCAATAATTTGTATCACAAAGGCAGAACTGGAGGTTTCGGTGGCTCTTCAATGACTTTTACCTCATCAGGTAACACTGAGCTCTCCCTCTCAAGCCTGTGACCAAAATATGGTTGAGAAAATAAAGACACAGTCATTGCTACGCAGCCTGGCATTGCAAAGGTCCCAAGCTTTTGCTGTCAACTGAAACAATATGAAAGCATGGCCTTTTATTTTGGAAAGAGGAGACGGAATACTTGATAATATTTTTGTGTAGCATTTGTCACTGTCAGAGCACAATACAGAACATAATGAAGTTCATTTGTTAATTAAATAACCCATTCTCTGCAAACCTAGCTTTTAATGCAACACAGCATCTGTAACATTACAAAATCATTTACTAGAACTGGAAAATTACTTTTACAAAGATCATATTATATGACAGCTTCTCTTCTCAGCAAGCCCTTTCCTGCTGAGAGTGCAGGGCATTTCATGCAGTTACTTCCCCTGCTGAGGATTTTTAAACTTTCTTTTTAAATTTGAATATGGAAAATACTCTCAATTTCAACTGCTGCAAGTCAAGTTCTGTCAGAGACTGTCCAAGCATTTTCATAGGAGTAATTTAGTTAACCTTTGAGATAAACACAAATTTGTCAGAAATATTTGCAAGGTTAACTTGTAAGCTTTACTATGTGGAAATTTTGCCAAAATACAAGCACAAATCAGAGGGCTAAATAGTAATTTCAAAGAGAAGTTAAAGAGTAATGAAAATGAGAAGCTGCTAAGCAGCCAAATGACATGAAAATTATCATCAAATAACCAAAAACAAGAAACAGAACTAATTTCCTTACAGATAAACTGATACATTAAATACGCAAATCTGACATCACTATATTAAAAGCTGTCTCAGAACAAAGCTTTATATACAACACATTTTAGCAGATGCCTTCTACACAAAAATACTGCACTATTGGGTTTTAGTACCTTGGAGGTAAAATGTTATGCACTAAATAATTTTAACCTTCAGTAAAACTTCCCACCATTTTTAATTTCAAAATGCAACCAAGTTATACGAGATGTAGGCACAACAGAAAAAAATACTAATGTGGGCTTAAAACTCTAGATGGCACACTCACACAATCAAAGCCTACAACAGAAATACACAGGACCAACTATGATAGGTTTTCCACACAAAGCATACATAATCTAGCCACATGTACTATTCTGAGGTCAGATTGTGGATTATTATTATAAAAGGATATGTACTACTTCCCAAAGCTAGAATTGGATGATTTAATATAACACTATGCAGTATTTGCAGTTTTGTATTTCAACAGCAGTGAATTAAGCTATTTTATGATTCCACGTACAATTAATTCTCATGGCATGGCATCCATTGTGTCACACTCCAACCTACTTCATGGATAAGAGTCAGATCCTACATGTTTCTTGAAGGCCCAGTCTCATGCAAAAACCAGCTCAGTTATACAAATTTTCAAGCTTTGAAGGAAGTTTTTGTTGCTGATTTAAGAAGGAACTCAGCTGTGTTTTATTACATCAAGTCCAGGATCATAATAAAGACAGCTTAATGTAGAGCCTTTAACCTATTCATCCATATGGATTAGGCAGTATAAAATCTGAAAGTCTAATCATCTTGGATGGTTGTAACAGCCATGAAAACAACATTGCAACACCGGTGTTAGAATTTACCAAGGGTTATGTTGCTGGTGTTATGCAATCTTACTGCAGCTGTAGTAAATGGAATGATAGGTGTGCTACTGAATTGTCACAGAACAGATCTGAACAACATCCAGAACGATGAGAAGTGCAAAATGCTTGAATTAGGGTGTTTGACTGATTATCTGAGTAAATGAACAAGTGCCTAAAGACAAACAGAACACAGCTTTACAGTGTGCTAGATGCTTCATGCTGACGGTGTAACAAACACTATCCCCCAGTGGGCAAGGCAGCGGAACAAGCTCTCATGTCACCCTCACAGGGCAGTACCCCTTGCTCCACACGGAGAAGCCACAGCGCCACAGCCAAGGGGTGCCCATTACCAGGGACACAGAACAGCAGAGACAGCACAGTGCCCATTACCAGGGACACAGAACAGCAGAGACAGCACAGTGCCCATTACCAGGGACACAGAACAGCAGAGACAGCACAGTGCCCATTACCAGGGACACAGAACAGCAGAGACAGTACAGTGCCCATTACCAGGGACACAGAACAGCAGACAGCACAGTGCCCATTACCAGGGACACAGAACAGCAGAGACAGCACAGTGCCCATTACCAGGGACACAGAACAGCAGACAGCACAGTGCCCATTACCAGGGACACAGAACAGCAGAGACAGCACAGTGCCCATTACCAGGGACACAGAACAGCAGACAGCACAGTGCCCATTACCAGGGACACAGAACAGCAGAGACAGCACAGTGCCCATTACCAGGGACACAGAACAGCAGAGACAGCACAGTGCCCATTACCAGGGACACAGAACAGCAGAGACAGCACAGTGCCCATTACCAGGGACACAGAACAGCAGAGACAGCACAGTGCCCATTACCAGGGACACAGAACAGCAGAGACAGCACAGTGCCCATTACCAGGGACACAGAACAGCAGACAGTACAGTGCCCATTACCAGGGACACAGAACAGCAGAGACAGCACAGTGCCCATTACCAGGGACACAGAACAGCAGAGGCAGTACAGTGCCCATTACCAGGGACACAGAACAGCAGAGACAGCAGAGAGCCCCAGCTAAACTCATCATGGGGAACACATGAACAGGAAAGGACACAGAGAAGGAAGAAAAAAAAAGGGAATATGCACACACTGATCGGAGAATTACGTGGACATGGAAGCATTTGCCCACAAAGCCACAGAGAAGAATGTCTTTGGCCTTAAGCCAGTACAACAGCACCTCTGAAGCAAAGCCCATGAGGAAGTTTTCTCCATTTCTACAGTACTAGATACTAACTCATTAAGAAAACCCTTAACAAACTTTCTTCTCTAATAAAGGGTACTCATTATCACTCCTTGATATATTTACCAGAAAGGGCACCTCTGTAGGACGTTTTTACTTTTAAATATGCAAACAGGAAAAATATTTAGCATATTTTATTAATCTACATATATAAATTTGTGATTTCCATTTGCAAGTTCAATAAATCACTGTATATTTTTAATCATTTAACAAGTTTATTTCTACAAATTATGGCTTAGAAGCAGGTACTGTACATACAAAAATCTGAGGAGACTGTTGTGCAGCATGTCATTTCTTTATGTTGTTTGTGTGGCTAAGTTATTAATTTCAGGGGTATTCATCATATTTCTTATAGCAGCAATAAATATGCATTTTTCTTTTCATAAAATGTTATTTTATATAGCACGTAATCAATACAAAATTAACTTTTAACAGCACTAGAGTAACATAACCCACAGGTCATTACAGGTTGAGTGTGGTATTGGAAAATTTTGTATTAGATCTCTGTGCCAAGCTAAGACTGAGTGATCTGCAGGGTCTCCAACATGTCTTCCACTGCCTTTAAAGAGTATTTAGTTTCTTTCTTACTGCGACCTGCAAACTAAACAGGAAAGAAAGGATTGTTATTTATAAATATATAATATAAATACCAATAATTAACTCTATTTACTACAAACTTAAAAGCACAAAACTAAACCTCAGAATTTTTACCAGAATACAAGCGGTATCACCTTCTTTTATGAAGCAAAGAAAACATACGTTCTGTTAAAGACAGAAAAAATTCTATTTATCAAAATTTACTATAAAATAATCCAGACAACATATAATTATATTTTATGGTTCAAAATAACTATGAGGGATGACGTTGTCCTTGATTGTAGCCTACTATTAAAACAGCAGTTTCAGAGAACATTTGAAATAAAGTCTGTCTTGATAAGAAAGAAAGATACAGCTTAATAAATACTAGTAATGGCTTTAGAAACAAAGGAAGGATAGGAAATGCTGACCATCCCAGGTTGAAGTCAAAAGGGTTTTTCTAATGATACTTCCAATTCCCATCACCCATCAGCCATATCGAACAGAGGAGATTCATTAAGAAGGTTGGTCCTTAGTCAAATTAAACTCCTAACAATTTTTAATACACCTGCACTAAAAAGTTTTGCATTTCAGGTTGGGGGGAGTGGTAAAGAAATTACAAAAACAGTAACTAAAACTTGCATCTAGTAAAACAGCCTATTCTCTACTCAAATGTTAACATCTAAACACTCAATAAATTTTCAATTTGAAGTTTTTTATTTCAAATACTACTGGTGTCTCGCATAGTTAGTCCTTGATTTATAATGTGTCCCTTCTCTCTTGTAATTAACTTAATTTAGCAAACTCTTCATGACCTGTTAAGAAAGATTAAGTCATCAAACTCAGGTAATATCACACCAGTAACAAGCTGCAGGACCTGTTAACCTGCTTTTGACCCCCAGGCTACAATCTAGCATTGTGATTCCCAATCAGAAATGAGTTTTTTAAAAAACTGTTTTGGCACAGTAAATTTCAAATCAAACAGGAGAAATTTTGTTACTGTGACAACACTTACAGCTTAGAGATGTACTAAAAACACTGTTTTTTCATGTGTACCTGGTGTACCAGGTTTTGATTCTAGTAGTACATATAAACCCATTCTTCAGGTTGGGCAGTTTACATAGTGACATGCAATAGTCAACTTCAGAGGAAAATCCAAGATTTCTTAACACATTCTAAGGCGAAAGCAGCAACTTTTGCTTGTATCTGATTGAACATAATAGCCTCTCTTTGTTCACATTAAACAGGCACTTGGAAATTCCAAACCCTTTCACAAAAACATGCAAGTTTAAAAAACAAGTCAAAAGTTTGAAGTGATAAATGTTTTCAAGCTCAAAGCATTCAGAAATTTCAATAAAAAGCAGAGAAGCCTAAATATACTGTGGTCAAAAAGCACACTTAGTAAGACACACAGAAAGCACACAGAGAAAAGCTTCAAAATAAGAAAAATTTTACTTATTCTTGTCATGGGCACTGGAAACAAAATTGACATATGACATTAACTTAAAAACATGCCACTTGCTAATTTCAACAGCAGTTGCCTTCATGGTACTGACATGTAGTTTAAGCTGAACAAATAAAACCAAACTCTGCATCATAACAACCAGAAGCACACTTGGAAACGTAATCACTTCAAATTTGCCCTGACGAACAATTATTTTGTCTATTCAGCCATTACACAGCAATTTGACTGATTGAGCTGGAATCCATTTCTTAAATCATGATTTAATTTTCTGTTTCCCAAATGGTTAGTAAGAAAATCACCTCTCCCCAGCCATAAATAACATGTAAATTGCTAACACAGAAGAGTTTAGTAATGTACCTAAGAAGCATGTATCTGGAAAATTACTATGAGTAAGATCACATTAAAGATTTTTGTGAACATTAATCAAACTCGCCTGCCTCTGCTGAAATGCTCCTACCAGAAGACATGCTAAACCAATTACCTAATTGAAGAGCTCCAGGTAGCCCTATTTTGTTTCGGTGTTAAAGTAACTGTGACTCATGTCCTGGGAACAGACAGAACTTCTTCTCAGGATCTGAACATATGGAATGATCCAGTTTTCTAGTCATAGGGCAGAAGTAAGCTTATAATAAAACGAATTCTTTGAATAACGAGTACTTCACTAACTTCTGAAATAAAAGATTAAAATTAAATTTTATTTGGGTCTTTTTTCCACCCAGTCAATTAGATTTAAGAAGCCTGGAGCATAATGACTTTTTTTTTTTCCAGAGGATGTGTTAGCAGCCAGGAATTCCAGCTCCCTACAGCAGCCCTAGCTACAAAACCTTTCTGTCTTCCTGAAGAAGTTTACATTTCTCCGAGATTAGACACAGATGAGAAGTACTAATCAGCACAGATGGTTACATATATAACATCAAAATAAGTATATTAACTAGCTGGAGTGTCAAATATCTGTGCATTTCGGAATTTTTTAACTATTCTTTATCACCATGTTTTTCTGTAAAGACAGAGCTGCACAGTCTAACCAACACTGGTGAAATAAGGTTTTCTTTCTATACTCAAACACTGCTTTCTTTCGATGACAATAAACTAAGAAGTTCCTCTGTTTTCATAGAGGAATGCACAGGAAAAGCAAAAATCAAGTGCCAAAGCACACTGCTTGAATGACAGAATAAATTGAAAGAAAAGGACCAGTAAAAATATTTCAAGTAAACTGCATATAAAAGAAACTTTAAAAAAATAATTAAATAATTAAAAAGCAACTATAGCCAGTCATTTGAAAAAATAAAGGCAGTTTTCCAAAATTCCTGCACAAACTGCTGTAATTCAAGTTCAAACCCAAACTGGAAATGGGGAAAAGATCCCACTGCAAGGTAGATGGTCAAAAGTAACTTTTTTGCATTAATAACTTCGAATTTAAAGTCACAAATGCACGGAATTTGTATAGACACCCAAATCAGGATTCTAAATTTATCTTGCTCTCTAGAACATGACCACCAGAAAAATTTCATTTAGCAGTATGAGAATGTCCAACCAATAAAATAAGTCAGTGTCAAACACAAAAAGCTTTTAAGGCTCTTACTGCACTTTACAGGTGGATAATGCATGGAAAGCGGGGAGGGTATTTATAGGGATCATATAAATATCCAGCTTAAAACCTGTCTAGAGATACCCTCCCACTAAGGCAGGAACTCTCTAAGGGCTTCCCCTGGCACAAGTGACCAAGGTTTCATCCTCAGGTCCAAATGGTGACACTTTCCAACAGCTCAGCTCCGCTCACCAAGGGAGCAACAAATCAACACTGACTCAGGGGGAACTGCCACCTTCTGCACCACCTAACACCACTGGCTGTATGTTCTGAGTCGGACACAGACTCAGCCAAACGCTTCTGCAGCCCTGTAACAAGGTCAGGAGGGTTGGGCTGGGGATGTCTTGCCCAGCAGTGCTCACTAGAGCTTCTTGTAGTTCTTCTGGGAAGAGGAATGGGGGTATTCATCCCATTTACTTGCCAGATCCTGGCTTGAGCACTTTCATTTTCCCAAGAGCTGAATTTCCCCTAAGATTCTAATCACACAGAGTGTTCTTCACTTTATATTCCAAACAGCTAACAAGAGCAGCTAAAGTAGGCTGTGTCAACTTATCTACATACACATATAAACACACACACATACATACACACGTATATGTAGATATATATCCATGCATGTATGTATGTTAGTTCTGTTAACATGGCCTGTTCTGGTAAGCATCAACCAAAAATGCTTAATGTCGGATCCAAAAGAACTCCACAGAAACAGTAACAAAAATTTCAAACAAATAAACAAAAAACCACACATATACACACACCAAAAAAAAACCCCCAAAAGCAAAACCAAAAACAAAACCAAAAAAACCACAAACCAAAAAAACCCCACCAAACCCTAAACCCCCTGCACTTAAAACTGCCCCCAGCACCACACTGCTCCCAATAAAATTCATGTTTTATTAGAGACATTATGAAGTTAACAGAAAGCCATGTGGAGAGAAAAGAAGGAAAAGAAAAAAAAAAACACAAAAAACAAAACAAACAGGTGTGCTTATCTGGATGTGAATCAGTTAATGAGAAACTGTCATAATTAAACATCCATTATGTTTAGAACCAGGAGATGCCTATTTCCAGGCCTTCTAGGCCATTTCACAGCCAACACTGGTTTTAAATTTCCACCCTGATGCGCCCTGAAAGGGGCTGTTTCCCAGAAGCACTAATGAGTCTCTACCAGTACCTTGAACTCCAGGTCACAATATTTACTTAAAACATGTGCAGATCCACTCTAATCTAAGGAGCTCATTTTACTAAGATGTAATACATGGAATACTGCTTTTCACTAAAAATTAACACATCTTTTAAAACCTGTTACGTTCTGTCAATTATGACTCCAGGGTGTACTCCATTCTTTGACAGTCTTTTGTGGTTTGTTGTTTTGGTTGGATTTGAGTTAGGGGTTTTGTTGGGGATTTTTGTTGTTGGTGTTGTGGGTGGGCTTGTTGTTGTTTGTTTTTGTGGGGTTTTGGTTGATTGGCTGGTTGGTTTTAATCCTGCAATAGTTGAGTTTTCCATCTGCACTGTGTTTAGAGGAATGTCAGACATACTTCAAGTTAAAAGAAGCCCTGGTTATTTACAAAACACCAGAAAAAGTAGTTAATTCACACACACACCTTATCAGTATGAGCAGGTAAATGGTTTATTAATGAAAAGCAGAGCGATTTAAAGAGCAGAAGAGAAATAAACTTTAGGCACGTAAGTATAAAATGCTTCACTATGTCCCCAGGAATACAATGCTCGTCACTGTACAGTCAGAAGCTACAGGGACAATTAGGAGAAATGGAAAATACCTCTAAGTTGGAATATATCAAAAACACATCAGCCACAAGAAACTTCACATTTGGCAAGGAACTGAAATGCAGTCTGCATTAAGAAAACTGCACTGGCTGGAAAAGGAAAATCTAATTTAATTCTATAATAGATGATGCTTGTAAAAAGGCCATTTGGTAGTATTAACTGTGAAATAGAAGCAACAAGAAAAACATTAAGTTCCAACACTGAAATATTGCAGAGAGAAAGAAGAAAGAATATGTATACAAATTCTCTGCATTTAGTATCAATAGTTTTGCTAAAAAAAAAAAAAAAAAAAAAAAATTGTGGGGAGAATTGGACAGTATGATGTTGATGCCCAGGATTACTCATGTATAAACTTTGATAGGCAGATCATTAAGATAGCTGTAAAGGAGTCAAACAGACTTATTTGGGCACAGACAGCAGAGCCTACAAGATAAAACATGTTTTCATTCGCAGTTATAGAAAGAAATAGAGGCTTATAATATAATAGGAAATATAAAAGTTTAACAATTTTTCAAAAAGTCTGAAAGACTTCCAATGACTTCAGCAAGCTTTGATTATGGCCTACAAAGTCTACGTTTTCACAACGAGCCTTTTTCTACAAAACTACACAAAACCAACTTCAGTCACAAATACTAAGGCAATTACACATGATTTTGAAAGATTAGAGTAAACTCAAGGAAAACAAAAATTCTAGAATTTTGTTTTGTAGTAAAATAGAAGGGGAAAAATAAGTCACTCTAAGAATTAAGATATACCAAGTTGTACCAAAATACCGGTAAAACCAAGTCTAGAAGGTCAATATTACAGCAACATACATTCAGTTAATGTTAATAGGAAAACTCTGTTCAAAGTGATTAAGTAAATGATAGTAATTAATAACAGTAAAATATCAACCTTATATTAAGATTTCCAGAAAATCGAACAGAAGCAGAATTTAAAAAATCCAAGCAGATTATGCAGATTTACATGTCATTTTTAACCTTTTGAACAGCAGTGGATAAAAGTGCAGGAAAGAACAATAGAACATGTCAGGAATATCATAAAGCAAAGAAGGACTAACCTGGTACGCTCTGTTTATTTGGTTTGCTGCCCAGCTGGCATATTTCATATTATCTTTTTTCATTTTTGCACTTGCTTTTGGATTGGACGCAATATGACTAGCAGACTAGGAATACAATAAAATAAAAACAAAACCCAGAGTAATTATACAAATTATGTGCATGAAATAAGCTGAGAACTTTCAGCATCCTTACAGTCCAAGCCCCATAAGCAGCAATAGTGGAAAAAGACAAAGACAAAAAAAAATTTAAAAGTCACTGGCAAGCAGTATCTAGTTAAGAATTAGCCAGAGTTCTGAAACCATTTGTTCTATTTAAAGCTACATTAGACTTCAGTTCAGCTCTGTACTGAGTGAAGAACCAAACCCGGACATGATCACCTAATCCAGTTTGCTTTTCCTAAAGTGAGAGTTATGAATTAGTTTTGCACATTCAATTTGTTCCCATAGACAATATAAAATGCATCGGTTGTATGTCCAAATGGCCATTAAAAAGATGACATTTTTCCCTGTAGCATCAGAAAATACATTTTAAAAGCAAGTAAGACTCTACATATGCCTACTCTCACCTGAAAGCAGAAAAAGTATTACTTAAGAACCAAAGAGAGTTTTTTATATATAAATAAATAAATATATGAATAAATACACTATGCAAGGAATCACTGTTACTGTGCTGGTGTTTTCAGCAGTTCATCATCCTCTAGAAAGGAGCATGTCTTTAAATCCTTTTTCAATGAGTTATCTTCCTGTGCCAATAACTATAATTCTTTTGAAAATACAGACAAGACTTAAAGCTTAAGAGTATTTCAGTAAGGAGCAGTTACTAGCACAAAATTATCCATAATCCAAAGGTATATAAAATACTCTGTATTTCAAAACAGTGTTAATAATCTGAGCTATTAAGTCAAAAATCAGGAAAAAAAAACCAAAACAGCAAATGATAAAGGATAATATACATGGGTAAACATATTCAGAATGATAAAAATGGAAAATATATAATAATGCTTACCATGTAAAGTCCAAATAGAGCTCTCATATTTCTGTTGTTAAGCTTCAGTGCTTGTGCAAAATACTTTCTTGACAGCTCAAGGTTTTCAAGCCCCCCCTGAGTGTATTTAACCTGTAAAAACGATAAACTCCTGAAACTTACACGTCATTCATACCTCAAGCATTCACTCTGAAGCAATGATATTATAAAAATTCACTCCAAGTTTGTTTCACAGGACATTTCACATCAGGTGATTCCGATCAAAGGCCAAATATTGCCCTGGGAGAAATATAAGCTCTTTGCAATATACACATTTAAAAATATTTAACTATAGGATAAAAAGCCCCAGTATTAATTTAATTAATACACTGCTAAAAGATTAAAAAGAGATTATTTTTCACCTATAAATACTTGAAACTTTGGGATTGTCCCCTATAAAAATAGCACAAACTTTAAATCTAAATTCTGAGTACTAGAAATCCATACTGACCCTATGTTCCCACAGCATGCATGAAAACAGTTCACAAAACTACACAATGCTTTTCATTACGTATTCAAAATAGCACACAAAGTTTAGAGGATTACTCCATTGTTTTTCTATTAATTTTTCCAGATATTAGATCAACAAAAAGAGGAATAAATACTAGAAGATATGCTTTCATGTCTTTCTATGAGAAAGCTACTTAGGCTTTCAAGTTTTAATGTCAATTTTACCCATGTTAACTAAACAAATTAAACCCATTCTAAGCAGTTAACAGTAAAATTTAGGAAAAAAATTATAATCTCAAAAAAAAGACAAATTCAAATGGCTAAAACCTTGAGCTAAAACTTCTAACTTTACCTCTAGTTTCTACCTCTCTTCCATTCGTGCTCTTTCAGGCAGAATTTTGTATGTGGATTCCAAGATCCACATATGTCCACAGTAACAAGCTATATATCATAATCTCCTGGGCAGCGTTGTTGTAGAAAAGTTTAATCTCATGCACTTAATTTGAAAAGTGCATAAAAACTTCAACAAGAAGGGTTCATTTAAAATTAGCTTTTATTTTCAACAATTCCTGCCCTCTTATATTTAGCTCAGTCACACCATGACTGAGTCACTGAGTAAGAAAACAGTTTTCAAAATGTGTTCAGTTCTGTCAGATTTTAGCATTCTCTGTAAACTCTTTTAAATCTCCTAGGGAAAAATTAAAGAAACCATTTTCACCACTTCTGTAACATAAAAACAGAAAATGTAATCAAACAATTGATTTTTCTGAAATACCTACTTCAGCATATTGTTGACAGTATAAGTGGTTGTGTGGATTAGTCATCATAAGCTCCTCTAAGCAGAAGGCTGCCTTTGCATAGCTGAGGAATACAAAAAACAGTGATAAAATGAAACACGAGTACACAGCTCTTTGCTTCAGGCTTTTAACAGCACAATCACAGTCTTACTTCCCCCCCCCCCCCATAAAATCACACGATTCACAATTAATAAAAATGTTAATTTTAAAATGATGTTTAGAACCAAGTTACTACTTTTAAATCATAGACAGGAGAAAATACACAGTATCTAATGGTCTAGGTATAAATGGAACAGCTCATGAAAAGTATTTAATATACTAATCTCATACTAAAAAGTGCCATTTCTCATCAGCAAAGTGACAAGTAGAAACAGGTATTAGGTACTGTAAGACACGGAACTGAGACTACAAAATAATTCTTTTTTTCCTAAGAAAATTCAGCTACCTGAGGATTCATAAATGCAGCTACTTATGACAACATTAACACTGTCAAATAACTTTACCTACCAACAGTCAACCACAGAACTGAGATTAAAAAAAACATACTAAGAACAGTTTTAAAATTCAAATAGTTCAAATCTACGTATGAAAATAGCATCAGACCTCTCCAAATAGGCAAATCCTTATTTGAAAAGGCTAGTCCTTGAGTTTTTTTAGTGAAAGCTTTCAGAAAGAATTAAGAAGTCAAGCTCAAAATGCAGGTTTATTAAGAATCTTAGGTTCATAATCTTTCAAATAATAGAACTGTCTGCAGAATTTGCATCATGTAGAGATATGTGATAGCACTATTGCACAGTTTATGTGACAGGATTCCAAAATTCAGAAATACAAGACTTATAATGACAGTGTGGGTAGATATTTAATATCACAGTAAAAGCAATTTAGCAATTATGAGACCGTATTAAACCATATTATCTGTAAAATCTTGTTTCCTAAAATAAATAACGTGGTTTTCTCCAGTGCATGTTACGATAGTCATGTATCTGTATCATTTACTAATCTGGAGATAAAAGGGCAGCCACCTCATTCTCCGAAAGGAGAAGCCAGACTCCTCATTGCAGAACAGGGTAGAACTGAGGACTTGTGCACACGTGTGTTTATGAAAAACAATGAGAGTATGGTGATTTCACAAGCCCTGTGATTTGTGACCCTGATAAAACATATAAGCTGATGAATTGTCTTCTTTTTTTAAAACTTAACTTTTAGCTGCTTTTAGCCAATTATTCCCTATTATCAAAATAACAATAATGATGCTCAGGGACATATAGTGAGGACAGTGAATTCTTTCCATGAACTGAAATTCTACACAATGCTTTTTATTGGAATTAGAGACCAAAACAAAGACAAGCAAAAGCAGTTTCTTTCTTGAGTTTTATTGCACAATTTCATTATAAAGATTATAGCAGAAAAACCTCAACCCAATAATGGAATACATATGTTTGCACCACTCTATCATTCACTTTTGCACTGACAGATTTGACAAGCTTGAATATCTTTCTAGCCAATTTTTTTTTTTAGTAGCTATTTTCTTGGACAAGTGGCTGGTAGATTTCCCCAAAGAAATGGAAGTCTGGGTATCAAAATTCTAGTTTACTCCTGAAGTCATAATTTAAAAGAGTTTAATAACTATTTTCTTTGAGAATGGTGTGCAAGGAGAGGTGACTGGGGAACAATTTTTTCCTCACAGTGAGAATGGCTATTTCTTCCTTAACAATTTGCTTGTTTTACCACCCTCTGAAAAGGAAAGAAGGAAACAATGTGATATAATTCAGGCTGGGCTGAAGAACCAAAGAAAGAGGGAAAAAAAAGATACGCCTTTGGGTGGAGGTTTGAATTAATGCTGTGATATTAGAAAACTTAGACTAAGGCTTTGAGCTAATCCTCTCACACTGGGATTTCCTCCTGTCACTACAGCAATAAAAAAAGCTAACAAAAACATTAAATATCCAATAAGCAAGTTACTACAACATTCAGCATTCTTGATCACTTTGGATTTTGTACCCAGGCGACCAGATGCCTCCAACTCTGAACCCATGTTCTGCTTTGTGGGTTTTTTTTAAAAGGTTACTACAAGTTCTGGGAGAGGTAAGCTATAAGAAAATTGGAATACCGGTTGCTATGATGGATTGATTTTAGAAGTAAAGAATTTAACATCTCTAACAAGTAAAATACATAACTTGAACAAAAAATGATGGGAAATAAGTGCTGTTCTCTGCTGCATTCAAACCACTTCTTTTAAACATCATATTTTTAAAAATTACTGAAACATACAGGAAATTAAGTAAACTCTTTTTGTTTGAAAAACAAATGCTTTCTTAAAGTTATTTATGTAGCCAAATAAGCTTGGTAATTATATCCAGTTGAGGACTATTATACTGGAAATGAGACAGCATACTTTGTAACACTCACTAGTCCTTAAAAAGATCACTGAGGTTTTTGACTTACACAGAGTGAGTTCCAAATTAACAGTTTTTATGTGGAATTAGCAAACAACTTACTCATGTTCATTGATGTAAAGTTCTGCAAGTTCATGCCAAGCTTCTTGGTCACCAACAAATCTGTATAGAGAATACAAGAGAGGGAAAAAGGAAAAAAAGAAAGAATGTGCAAGGGATTCTGTAAATGACAAGCACTGAAGCAAAAGAGTAAATTAAATGCAAATTCCACTTTAATTAAAAAGATTTATCAGAATAGCAAAACACAATCCGTATTCTTGTAAGACACTCACTGTTCCAGATACTCATTCAGCTCCCGGATGGCCTCGAGATTTTTCCCCTGGGCTTTTCGAATGGCAATCTTACGTTTTCTTGCTGCCTATGGGTTGACATTAATAAAGGATTAGGCCTCATAATTCCCTGGGTTTTTGTAAGGAAAGCAATTTGACTGTGCAAATTATTATCTCAATACCAGTGGAATTCCACTGCAGAGACACTGCTAGGTTGAAGTTTACCAACACACCCATGACATCCCACTGAGAGACTGAAAACCTCTTCTTACAATCACATTATGTATGCTTTTCTTTGGAGGCACAAACTGTATGCATTATTCCATTCAAATAAATGACTGTCCAGATTCTGATAATTACAAAACAGCAGGGGATGCTAATCTTCAGCCATTCCAATGACCCCCACCTTGTCATTCACAAGATCCATGACTGTAGAGGAGAAATGGTGACTTGAGTCCTAGGGAACCCCACAGATGCATCTTGGTTGTCCCTGTATAAGCATGGCTTTCAGCCATTATAAAATATTCTTGTTGGAGTGCTGAAAGGCACCTTTAACTAATGCTAAATACCCACCAATTTCCTAAACAAGACTCTCATCATTCTTGGAGCACAAAGTAGGCTCTGCAATGTAAAGGGAATAAAAAATAGCCATTTCAATGGCAAAAACTGAGTAGTACTTTGATATGTGGGTAGAAAATGTTTTTCAATTTAAACAATACAGAAATGAGTTCTAAGAATTATAATGTATTTAAATTTTAAAGTCCATAAAAGTTGTCAGAGATCAGAAGGAAGAAAGACATAGAGAATTGTAATAGCTGATTATTCTGTACTTTAATCCAGTATTTCAGCTTCGGAATGATGCTGGTTAGTTTTCAGGCCTGCAGGTCTTTGCAGTCTTACAGATTATTCCGAGCTGGAAGGGACCCACAAGGATCTCATCGAGCCCAACTTTTAAAAGAATGGTCCATACAGAGACCGAACCTGTGTCCTTGGTGTTACCAGCACCACGCTCAAACCAACAGAGTATCAACATACACTTGAGATGTGATTCAAAACAAAGGAACCTCCCCAGATGGGAGCAAACAGCAC
This sequence comes from Hirundo rustica, assembly GCF_015227805.2. NCBI lineage: Eukaryota > Metazoa > Chordata > Aves > Passeriformes > Hirundinidae > Hirundo > Hirundo rustica. The sequence goes on from NC_053450.1 coordinate 17,920,081, forward strand.
ATCTCAGCCCGCCTGAAAGTCATCAGAGGAGAAATCTGACAGTATGGAAGGAAAATACAATTCCAGCATAACATAACTCAAAAAAGGAATGCCATCAGCCTCCTTCCTAGCCTCTCATCCCTGCGTTCTTGGGTGACCACAACCACTGCGATCAGACATGAGACAACTGATGGCCTGGTGTCCGTGACTTCTACATGTACACACACTCTCTTGTATGCCATTCCTCCATGAGATAATATTAATGACAAAAAACATAAAGCACACTTCTCTGATAATTAGGTCCCACTGTTTATCCCCTTTATAGTCCTCATCCTATTTCGTATCTTATAAAGAGTTTACACAGCTGGGTATCACCTTTCAGAAGCCTTGACAGGACAACTATTGAACAAAATCTTAAACCATTTTAATCTTTGAATTTCACATAGCTCTGAAATCAATTTCTTCATGATGCACCCCAAGTTCACAGTCACAAGAGTTCTTGTATATTTACAGCATTTTAAACATAACTACTGTCCTAAATAATTTTTTATCCTTTAATCCATTTGAACAAATCAATCGCTTCCAAAACAAAAGTGGGAAATTAGTTCAAGCACCAAAACAGAAAACCTAGAAATGCTTTTGACACTAAGCTCGTTCTTTCTTTTTAATTCATCCCCTTTATCTTCGTCACAAACACATACTCAATGGAAATTCAGTGAAAACAACTCAAGTGAGGAAAAAAATATTCCATCCTTCTGATTAAATATAAGACACAGGCAGAGAGAAGACTTATCAGGGGCCGAATCAGAACACAAGCAGTGTGGTTTCCAGTGCTTCTTTGTCAAACTGCAACCTGTGAAGTTACATACATCATTCTACTTTTACTGGGAGACACATGGCTAAAAGCTGTAACTGGAAATTTTAACTGCTGACACATTTATCACTGCAACAATAACACACTCTCTATTTTATTTCTGCTTTTTAAAAATAAAGATAACAGCATAATTAAACTTACTTTCTTTACATTCAAAAATAATAACCCCACATGCTTATCATGCTGCTATAATAAACAAAACCACAAAATAACAATCAAAAAAACCTCAAGCAAAGCCATTGTTTGCTGTCACATTTTATGGAGTTCTCAAAGCGTCTGTAAAGCAGGTCACCCCCTTCTATGGTGGGAACACCAGGGCAGTGCTAACCCACTACCCAAAGCTGACATTATACACAGCCCAGTGACCTGCCCACTGAGCCTGAAACATGAAAAGAGGGAAAGTGGAGATAACAGCATGCACTGCCAAAGGAATGCATTAAGCAATTACAGCCTAGGAAGACAGAAGGGTTTTTGCAGGTAACAGACAATTGACTTTATATATGTAGCTTTTCAAATGTAACTCTTGGATTAACAACTGGGCAACTGGGTTATTTTCAAAATTTAAAGAAATCAAGAGCCTGACTAAAGTAAACCCTTGAGAACTAAAATAATCTATTAAATATATAAAATCAATCAATGCATATGACAACTTAATCTGTAATGGCAACAGGAACAGTCTATGTAAGTCACTCTTCTCTTTGTTTCTAATGCAACTCCTTCAACTGCATCCAAGTCAGTCCTCCAAGAGTCTGGAAATAGATTTTTTCCATGGCTGCTTTATTTCTTAACCACAGCACTCCCAAGTAACATAAATCACCGGTGCCTCAAGACATTAATTACTGAAAAGCTACAAGTATTTCTAGTCACAAAGAGAAGCTGATGTTTACCTATAGCAAGCATGTAATCTAACGCAATCAAATAACAAGGACAAAAGCAATAGACATTAATTAATATATTCTGGTGGCAGCGCTTAGGAATTACATGAGTTACATATACATTTGACAAAATTTCCCTGCTACACCAAGCCCATAAAATTTCTTCAAAATTACACTTCTACAACTTTTAAAACTTTCTTTTTTTAATCCACCTTTCTCATCACTAAAAATAGAGCAGCATCTGGGCTTGAAATCTGCACTCCCTTCACCCTCAAAACTGCTGGGAGATAAGTTTATTTACAGAGAACTCCAAGCTTACAAAAGAGTGGCTCAGTCACTCAAAACAGTGCTGACATCCTGAGGAAGAACAAAATGTTATCTAGCAGCACAGAATTCCTGAAAGTCTTTCTAAAAGCACAGGAAAGAATTCAGTGAGAACGCAGAGGCTTTTTAAAGCAGATTCTAACTTTTTCCATCACACAAATAAAATCACAAAGCCAAGAGATATGGACAGAGGTGTTCAATAAGATCTGTGATTCACAGGAATGATATGACAGGTAGAAAAATAAAGACAAGAAAACAACCTACCCTTGCTTTTTATATTGCCCCTGAGCTCACTGTGTGACTCAGCTTAAGTGTTGCTGTGTGAGCCCCAGTTTCCTGAACATCCTGAGGACAGCAGCATAACTAATGACAATTTACATTCATAGCATCATTTTTTCTTTATTTCCACACAAATTTTAAAAAAGGCTTTATTGCACAGAACCACTGCCAACACTAATAACCACTTCAGCATACAAAAATAGTTACTTGTTAAGTAAAGCCAGACTCACACCAATTCTACAGAAACTTTACCTAGCATTTATATCATATTTCCAATTTATTTTCTGCCTTACAACCACCTGATAAAAGCAAACCAGGTAATTTCATTATGCTGTTTCATTATGTTAAAAGCCCTCTTTACCAAAAACCTCACATCTCAAAACACTAACTCATTTTTAGGGGACCTGTTGCAAGATATTAAAAAACTGCAAAATGCAGACTACAAATCTGTTCAATTATTAATTTCAAATCCACCAAGAATATTCTTGAGAATTTATTTTTTAAATACAGGGAATTGAAATTATTTTGAAGTCTAAGAAGCCTACTAAAATAGTCACAAATAATTACTTTGATAAAGATTTAAAAAATAGCATTCAAGGGGTACATTTCAGTGCTTCACATCACAACCGGAAGACTTTCTAGAACAAGCCTCATGCAATAATTAACTCCTTCCTCTTTCCACCTTAAGTAAAAAGGAAAAGGCAAAACCTCCAGCGCTGTAAGACGATCTGCAGGATTTGACCATGCAGATAGAGTGACACAGATTTCCCCCTCAACTTTCCAGAGTTTACAGCAAAACACTAGGTTACTAGCTAGTTCTGTAAATGCATGATTCTTAATGGAAAGATACATGCATCTTAAAGAAATACTTAAAGAATCAGTATCATATGGACTAAGATACTTCAGTATGTACAAATTCATTAAGGAGTGAACCTTTCTAAGGTATTTTTTTAAAGACTAATAATCCCCAATCTGCCATAAGAACACACCCTCCATTTGTCATGATTCGTTTTAATTAGAATTAAGTAGACTCAAAATGTTGAACATTTATCATCATCTGCATTTCATTAGTAAAACGTACCAAGAAAGAGTCTAACACTGTTCTAAATTTCATGGCTGTAAAGAATGTATTAGGAGGAGAATTTTCAGGGATTGAGACCCCTAGGAAAGGAAGAATTTCTTTTCTGTGTAACTACAACAGCATTAAACACATGATACTTTTCATCTTAAAAAGAATTTTTTTTTTAACATTTTTAAAAATGTGTATTTGTTCTAACAGTTTGATACATTGAAACATTTTCCTTCACACTGCTGTATGTGAATCAAAACAGAAGTGTAAACATCTACAACTAAGGAAAAAAAAAAATCACATAGATATCAAAAACAGCACATAATCAAAAACAACCACAATAATGAATTTATTCTTACCAGAATTCAGACTTTTTCAAAGTTGGTCATGCAAGACAGTTAAATCTTGCAAACCTATGCAGGCACAGAGCTACTGAGTTGAAGCTGCTCCTTTAAGGATAACGCCAAAGCAAAACATAACTTTTTGTATCCAATAAACAACCCATAAAGACCAGCATAGAGCAAATTGGTAGGAGCTGTACAGGCTGAAAAGCTAAAGCCTGGAATCAGCAAACATGAAAAATGTTATATACCAACAAAAAGTAAGAACAGTTTACACAGAGGAAAGTAAGGCTTCTTTTATCTAGAGGACTTCTGCAAGGAGTCTCAAAAATCCATGTAAAAGTCATCTTTGACTTAAAGAATAATTTCAACAAGATGCGACACTGTGAAGCTGAAAGCTCTGAAGGAAACTAAAGTCTAATAGGAGAAGGTCTTCACATGGATAAATAAGTAAGTCAAAAGATAAAATAGAAAAAAAGAGTTCTCAGCACTGAGAATCTCAGAATAATCTGTATTAAAAACTACCGCTCAGCACTCTTGTTAAGAGATCTAATGGGGAATTAACAGTAATGTAAAGGTATATGTTAATAAGGACTTAATTAAGTATAAAGAACAAGAAACAACACCAAAGAATAGCATTCACAATAATGAATCATAATGAATACTTTTACCAGCACAATAAAACAACCTGTGAAATTTAATCTACATTAATTGGCTGCATATAGGGTTAAATAATACGAATGTAATGTACACGAAAAATCTGAATTTTTCGGATAAGAGGGAGATACTGGACTTGCAATAAACAGTTCTATAAGACATCAACTCAGTGTTCAGAAACCACCTTAAAAAAAACCAAAAACGCTGCTCCAAAACCCCAAACTGTGATACTATGACACTAGAGTTATCAGAAAAGAATACAGAAGAGACACATCCGTGGCATCCCTTTCTAAGTATATAATGCTCTTTCATTTTTAGTACTGACTGCTGGTTCAGTCCTCTCATTTCTCACCAAAATATAGGAAAAAGCACAGAAATTACATGGAGAACAGCAGCAGAGTTTTAAGGCACTGAATGGCAACAAGAACAGCTGCACGTTAGGACTTCTAGTTTAGAGGGAAGGAAAGTGCAAAAGATCCCAAAAGTCATGGGTATTAATAAAGTGAAAACAACTGCTGACAGTAACAGACAAATTCAGAGGCATTAAATAAAATTGAAGGTGTGGGAAAAGAAAAAAAACACACTCCACAAATGGGAGATTTGCCCAATGCATTACAAATTACAACAATTAATTTCTCAATTATGGGGTAGATGTAGGCATGGCAAACTTAAGCAAGTTCAAAAATAAATCTATGCAGGAATTGCACAAAGAGCCATTAAAAACAGAATTATCACTTCTGGCACACGAAAATGAATAGAAACTGGCAGAACAGACCAGAGCATACTGTCATGGCCCTGCTCTTACACACTTCTGGTATCGGCAGTAAGTCAAAGCCAGACACAAGACGAGTAAAATGGACTTTTGCCACAACTCAGTACAGCTTCTCTTCAGTTCTCAAATACTTCATTTCAAGAGACGAAATCTCCATCAACATTTAGAAGTGCTACAAGCACAAAACATGGGAGAAATGGTGGAATGCACTCTGCTCTCTCACTTCACCAATCATGACTGAACAAGAAGCAAAAAAACCCTGTAATGGTAAATTATACTCTGTCAAAAGCAAAAAACCACATTTTTTAGGACCACACAGTGCCAGCTCACCCATCAGTTCTCACTGGGAATTAACTGAAGTAGCAGCTGTCATTCTTCACAACTCTCACCAAGAGACAGTGCTTGCCAGACAGTGCCAAGCTATCTTTTTTGATTCCCTTTAAAACTACCACTGTACACACCTATGTTTTGGTCTAGATCTGTCTTTCCTGGCAGATGGCCAATAAATTTAAGAAAACATACATGTCACCTCAGAAAATTCTCCCCATTAGTAGATGTTTCATTTGGTGAGCAGTTTTCCCTTCTGCAACTCAGAACATCCTGTAGATAAAGGCACATAGCTTCAAGATCTTCACAGGAGGTCTCCCTTAAAAATGAATTCACAGCTACTGCAGACATTTTAAGGAATTATTACAGTTCAGATGATAAACAGATATCCAGTGCTCAAATTCAGTGGAGACAAAGAGGTAGGGAAAGAAATGTTACCTAAACAGTCAAGATGTACGCATAGAAAGATGAAGTCAGATATTCATGGTATTTAACTGCTGCCTATATACATGAATATATACATGATACTAAGATTTTGCTCTGAATCCTTCTAGCATTCTGTATTCCCAGAGTTCTTCAACCACCTCCTGTGCCTCTTCTGAAATATGTCCAGCTCATCTACAAAAAGAACCTCAAAATAGTAAGAGAAAGGGTAACTTCATGTGACCATACGCATACACTTGTTCCTGCCCACTCCTATAAACAACAGAGTTGATGGCACCACTGTCTTACTATAGAAATTTTAAATTCTTCATTCACATAATTATATTACTAAACCCATGATGGTAATGAGACTGTCCACGTGTCCTAAGCTAAGGAAGCACACAGTGTCTTGCATAAAAACCTTGGCTGAAAAAGTGGCAAGAAAAACAGCTGAAGAATAATCCTAATGAAGACTCCATATTTTCTATGGATTAGAATTAAAGCAGAACTTTGTGCCTTATCTCACTTTCCCCTGGTGCTGATCGAGTGCTCTGCAAACTTCTTGATGGCTGAGCTGAATAATCAGGAGAAACTGCAGGTGCACCAGGATGACAGTGGAGTGGGTTAGACACGAATCTTCAATACATAAACTCAATTTCCTTTCTCATCAACAAGCTTCTCTGCTCTCCTGAACAGACCACCTCAAGAAGAGCCCAACTGACGAAAAATATTTAGCTGTCTAACTGAAAAGTTTTCCTCCAAAGCAGAGAAGGATAAGGATTTCTCAATGAAATACGTAAAGAACAAAAACAAACAAAAAAGCCCTATCAACACTGCTAAAAACCCAGTAACTCTCTTTTTTTTGTTCTGAGAAACAGAATAAGCTTTTATATGAAGATCTACAAACAAATCAGGCAGCGTTCAGCATCACTATAAAAATTTTCAATTGGACACTATGTAAGATTTTAATTAATAAAAAGTGCCCTCTGATAGAAAATACTATGCAGCCTTATTAAGAGGAATGTCAGCTTGACTTCTAACACGCCATCATTACCACCAAAATAGACAAGAGTGGAAAAGGTTTTAACTCTTACCCTACTGAAATGTAGGCAAGTTATGCACTTCACAAGAGTCACATTTCATTCATTCAAATCTTTAGAAAAGAGACTATTACTCAACATCTACATGCTTTGAAAGAGGAAACAAAATCTTGGAGGTGACAATAACACTGTTCCATTGTCAAATGAGTCATCCTTTTCAGCAAGTAAGCGCAGAGTGAGATAAAACTTAGAGATTATACCAGAGTGAGATAAGACTTAAAAATTATATTTTAAAAACAAAGACTATTTTGAATTCTATCCTAAGAAATTAATTACTGTTATCTTAATTTCAGCAACAAAACCTCATATGAAAGTGTAAATGTCCATTACATAATTTGAGTTCAAACTTTACTTTTTATACTGGAAAATTCTGCTATGCATGTAAAAGACGTAATTTTTTGCAAGAATCTTTTTCCATGCTACTTTTTCATCAGTCAATGCACAGAATGATTTTTACATGATTTGTGTGAACAAATGTCTACGTTTCACTTAAAGCACTTGCCAAAACATTTAATGTATATAAGCAACTCCATGTGTCAGCAGACCAGAAAAAACTTCTATAAAGTTAGGTGAATGCCAAGACAAACTCAGCAACAGTTGCTTTTCTAAAATCTTGAAATATTTATTTTACTACAGCAGCCACATGTGTGCATGGAAATAATTTACAGGTAAATGACACAAAGAAATCTACACATGACAACTCACGAAAGCTTTTTACTTAACTTTCACTCTTGACATGCAAGCCTTACCCAACCAATTCTAATCATATAGCAAGGAACTTTCCTTTGCATTTAACATTCTCCAATTCTATTATCAGAACTTAAGAAATCCAACCACACAGCTGCTCTAATATTTATAACTTATGCTTCTAAATATAACAAGTTTATGGCTCTTTATGATTTCATTACAGAGGAAATCAGAATAAAGAAATAATCATGCATTTTACTTATTTAAATATAAAATTGTGTTTTGTAAAGCCATCCAACAAAGCACTCAGATGATGTTAGCTATGCTGAGATAGCTGAAAAGTAAAACTGCCAAAAATGCATACTTTTGAAGATCTGTGGTCCATAAAAGTCACTGTAATAGGGTGCTCTATTTTCCACTGCTGTCAGCAGAAGGTCATAAAACACGCACCAAGGTGACCCATTATGTGATTTCACTGCAAATGGGTTCCATATTGCTTCAGCGTGACTCTGAAGATTTAGTGTCTCTGAAACTCTTTGGGCCATGCACTGATAAAATCCACAATTTACTGTGGACATGTACGCAACTTGTGCTCAAACTTCTTGAGCTCAAGCTTCTAATACTTCAGGGAGAGTGAAAAAGAAGAGTGAAGAACTGAAACAGCTCCTTTTACCCTCGCACAAAATCTGTGAGTTCTATCACTGCTAACAGACAGAATTTAACCTACCACTGTTGTCCAAGTGCTTAACTTAATATTGTTTCCAGATGTGTTGCCTCAAAAATAACTTTCTGGTGGTTTGGAGTGTTTTTTACTGTTGCTGCTTGCTTTTTTATTTGTTTTGTGGGGTTTTTTTTAATAGTTTACTTAGTTTAAGGGATGGCACACGATCTATATCCAGCTCTGGCACACCCTAACTAATCCCATTTATCTGTGTTTCTGTGAGTTTTCCCCTCCTGAATAGCAGACCACATCAAATACACTGACCAAGGAAAGGTAGAGGTTCAACACCCACCTAGGCAATTGAGATTGACACAACATCTGCAATAGCCCAAGTATTACATTAACACAGAAGTTTACCCAATAGACAGTTCCTCAAAACCATTGTAACACTTATACCCCCAATGTATATAAGAATTTTTTGACTTGCCAATAAATACCTGTCATACAAAAATCTGAAACTCCATAGTTTCTTCATATTTCAAGTTTTATCCTTGTGGGAAAAAATATCAATGAAAATATATTGCTACAAGTTTCTCTAAACTTTTATTTTGGCAGCTCACAGTGGCTTTTACAATCAGTATTCAAAAAATGCTTAGAAGAACAGTACAGTCTGTCTCAGACTCTGTTTTATACAATTGGCATGCTTCATGCATTTCGAGTCAAGAGCTAGTAAAGTGTCCCAGACATAAATCAAAATAACTGCTATTCAAGCACTACCTTCATGTATTAAGAGTTAATCCTTAAGATTACACATTAGGAACACAGAAGACATGTGGCAGAATATATTAGTCTTCTAAACACTGAATATTCTGGGAAATGAAAGAGTTGAAAGGCTCAACTCTAAACACTACTAATACTTCTGAAAAGATTGCTAGTTATAATCCCTCTCCTAAAATCAGTGTTTAAGAAGGTATCACATCACACCTTCCCATCATGAAATTAAGGTAACTGGTTATTATAGCAAAAGACTAAAGGAAAAAATACAGTAATACAGACACATTTTTCCAGACTGAAACAGAAAATATAGTCACAATTTCAAGTAACACATCACTGCAGTTTAGAATTATCTTTTAAACTTACTGTATTAGTTGAATCTTCTTGTAAAATTCTGTCATATAACTGAATAGCATCATCATACCTGTACAAAGAAATCATTCACATTTATTTCTGCTAAGACAGAATTTCTGACTTTTTGACTCTCCTTTCAATAGTTAATAACCCTCCTGCATCTTTTTATACTGAAATATAATATATATATATACACACTAAGCAAACTATATTTATACAAAATTCTTTTGAGAGAGTGCTAACTATCAACAGCAGTATTCTTTGTCAAGAATTAAGAAAAACACATGGGAATTGCTTCATGAAATACTGTTTCAGCAGCAACTTAGATATTTTACACCTGACATCTCACTCTTCCGCCTGTTCTCTCTTTATCTCTACCCAACAGGTTCAACCATCACATCCCTACACCCCCTTTCACATCTCCCAAGAAACGGAAACTCCAAAATTTGAAAAACCATCCAAAATAATAACATTCCACTTCATTGTTTTAACTTAAAACTTCACGAAGTTCCTTCTGTTGTGACTTTAAAAAGTACAAGCAGCTGCATACAGCAAACTGGAAAGATTACAACAAAAATCTTTACAGAAAATGTTTTCCACCATTTCCTGCTTTTTTTTAATTTGTTTATCAATTAATTCTGCTGTCTGAAGCTTGAAACAGGTTACTTCTGGTGCTATGAGCACTTCAAACCTTCTGGGAAACAGTTCTGCATGTTCAGTCAGCTGCGTACATGGCCCCAGCAAATGAAATAACTCAATTCAAACCACATTTCACTACAGAGCTGTTGTGTTATCACCAAAGAACTAGGGCATACATGTCTTCACGTGTAATCTGACAAGCAGTTTGTCAGAAATACTGCTGATTGATTTCTGATGCTCCACATTCCTTAGACATCACCTTAGACACTCATTTACATACTTGTACTGTTCCCTAAGCACTGCTGCCATTACCATAGCTCAGCTGTCCACTCCAGCTACCGTAAGGTACAGGAACAGGTGGGAATGGAAGCACAGAAGCAGAAACGAATAGAAGGTGATTGCTACAGACTTGAGCAGATGTTCTGTAAAATGCTGTCTTAGTGTTCTCTGTTAGTTGCTGCTTTGTCAAATGCATTTTAGAAAATGCAATCTTTTGGCAATAATCGTAGCCTTACACGGTCAAGTTCTAGAACACTACTTTTTTCATTAGCAAGTGTCTACCGGGATGTCTCAGTCTATGGTGATGTTCTTCATGGTTCCCTCTTCCTGTTGGGGAAAGCAGGATCCTCCCTAGATCCTACAGGTCACTTAGAATTTAGTAAGAAGCTCACTTCAGTTGAAGTGAAACATGATGCCTGAGGCCTACATCTTTCTAGACTTCTTTTATGGACAGTGGAGACAGACAAGGTCCTGCAGATGGGTTCCTGTTCAAAATAACCCCAAGCTGGAGCTTCTTTCTGCTCTGACTTCCAGAGGGACATGAAACTTCAGGTTTTGCTAATTTCTCTGCTCCCTGATACTCTAATCTCAAAGATCTGATCTGACAGAGACATTTTGTTCAGAACTTTGCTGACCACTTTCAGAAAACTATGGCTCAGTAGTGATTCACCACTGAAACCACACATGACATTTGTGCAGCAGTCATCTCCCACAAAGATCAGCTGCCATGCAATGACATCTTTAATGGTGTCACATAAGCCTGAACTGAATTATGATCTATTGTACTTCTGAATAGGTTTCAGGAAGGGAGAAAACTGGTGTCATTCTCTGTCCTCCCATCCTATGTAAAATGAAGACAAAAGAGCTAAGTTTAATGGAAATTCTTCAAGTGAGTGTGAAACACAGAGCATCTGGTTGCTCTGAGACAGCTCCTGTGAATGGAGTCCATTTATTTATTCATTCTCATTGATCCAAGCAACGGACATTTATCAGTGTTTCAAATCAAATACCATTTTCAAAGCTAATTTTGCAAGAACATAATGGATGAAGAACATATGCTAAGTAAGTATCTTTTAAAAAAGCATTTAAGGTCTATTTCAAATTTCTTTTCATCAAGATGGCCCAAAGGCTCCAAACTCACTAACTCTTATGATAAAGGTAGCATGGAACAGATTTCCCATCATTCAAGGGCACTGGAAGTCATTCTTAACACCCAAGGCAAGTGGTATAGAACAGAATGTTGACATCAAAGATGCATCCAAGGAGAAATGTCTATGATAAAGTTCATCCTCAAGTTCAGAGGTCATTAATCTGGAAAGTTGCCAATTTTAATCCGACCATTATTTTTGTAATTCCTGTTGAACTTAGTATGTTATAACCCTTCTACAGGATATTTCAAAAAAGGTCAGCGTGATTTTTATGTTCTGCCATTCTATTCCATATGTCTTTTGATTTGTTTCTGTAACAAGCAGTATAAATTTAATCCTTTTAAAGTTCATTTACCCACACTTGGGAAACAAGGGTAAAGAGCTGCACCCTGCAGTAATCTGGAGTATAGAAGAACAATAAGGCAAGAAACCTACTGGCACTGATTTTCATATGCTGCCCTAGCTCCCTGAGATGAAACCTGCACATCACAGAATCTGTCAAAAAACAACTGTGCAGTGTTCTACTGCAAAATGACTAATGCTGTGAAGTAAGAGATCCTTCTGATCTATGATCTCTGATGGGAAGATTGCAAAAATCTGCACAGTACCTGCAAAAATGCAATACAGATGTATAAAAATCTTAATATGATCATGCACACTGTTATTTTCTATAAAGAAACTGCCCAGCATTATTTTGCCATTTTGTAATAGCTGCATGTTTTTTTAAGAAAGAGCAAACTTTTTTTCAGACAGAAAGTACATTTGTTAAAATTCAGGTTTTACCTTTCCATAGCTTCAAATCGCATTCCAGTTAATCGTTTAACTCTGTGGCTCCCAGGAAACTGCCGCCTCAGTTCCTGAAGACAAAACTATACAAAGAACCAAAAATACTATTGTGAATAAAATTATCTTCACTAGAAGCTAGAAGAAGAAAAAATAGATTGGGGGGGAGGGGGGGAAATAGAAGCCTTGGCTGATAATTCAACTACCTGCCATGCCAGTTCTGAGTAAATACCAATTTTTGAAACAAGCAATAAAATGCATTGATAAAGAGAAGGTCGGAAACTGAAATTCTGTCTGTTAAGATGACTAATTTTAAGAAGTATCTTCCATACAGGACATTAGATTGTCAGGCCCCCTTGGAAATAGTTATCTGAGTTATTTGTCCAGAAAATTACACTTACCTACTAAAAGAGCTCTGACACTAGTAAAACTTGAATTCTATTCAGTTGCCCCACAGTGACACAAGACAGTTTAAAAAAAAAAAAAAAAAAAAAGGACAGTAAAAGCTTAAGTGATACTTCTTTAACAAATATTCCATTTCACAACAGAACAAACTACGCTAATACAATGCTCTGTGTTTATGTTTAAAATAAAACTTCGAAATCCAAATAAAATATTTGCCACTGGCTTGGGTACAGCCTGCTGGCAGAAGAGGCATAATTTTTAACTCCTGAAATAAATGAGACACCTGGGCTGGATAAAAAGAATTCATCACAAGCAGATTTTTCTGCATTAGCAAAGGATCTTTGGTATAGTCACAACTTCCCCACAGCAAACTAACTCATAACCATATTGTGAATGTGGCTGAATAGCATTGTAAAGTTTGTAGCTGACTCATGAAAGTGGGAGGCAGGACAGTTCAGGCTCTCAAAACAGACCAGTGTGTGCATCATGTTAGAAGCTTCACTGAATCCTCCTCTTCCAGGCACTTCTCTATGCAACTCAACTCAGAAACCTGTTCTTCAGAGGTAAGGTTCTAGCAGAGGCCTATTTACATAATCTGTCCCATCTCACCAAATCCACTTGTCAAAGGAAAAATTACAAATTAGTAACAATTAGTAGGATCCCTCTTTGTTCCTGTAGATAAACAAGTTGCTAAAGCACATCCAAGAGGAATATTTACATCCCTCCCAGATGCTAAGAAATAGAAGAGAGAAAAGCAACAGTGACCCAAGTTGTGATGCTTGGCTGCAAGAAAGAACAGACTATTTCCATCACAATCAACTTAATTTGCAATGAACAAGATCTTTACAACACAATTACACATAGAAAGGCTCAGGCTTAGCACAGAAATTGTTTACTGGCACTTTGAGTGATGTCTAGGTGAACTGCTGTTGCTCTAGTCATACAAAACTACATGTACTTAGCAGCATGTTACATGATGTCTGAACTCATCTCTGACCATTCTTAAGACACAGGAAAATTTACATAATACTCCAGAAAAGTAGATTCACTCCAGCTTTTAAAATCCAGACAACCTTGCAGACTTTAAGAAGAACTTTAGGATACAATAAATCCAGTGATCAGTGAACCCTGAAGGATAGTGATTTTCATAAACACAGGTACTATTTTGCTCAAAAAGATGTACAAACAACAAAAATTGTAACATTCACAATACTAAAGCCCAAAATCTGTATATGGACTTTTACATCTAAAAAATTCTCACTGACAATATGAAAGTAGTGTTCAAGTGCAGGAGTAATGCAAGACAGAATTTTCACATCAGAGCTCACTACACAACCAGTACTCAACCAAACACACCAGTCCAGGGGCCAAAATAAACTCCTGTAGATTAAGCTATCAGACACAATAAAGTGACAAGAAAAGTTGTAAGAGAGACAAGAACAACTTACTGTAACACTGATAAAACCAAAAGCACATGAATAAACTACACCAGCTGTATCTTCAAAATGTTCTGGACTCAGGAGCACTGAATGTTCTCTTTCTAAATGGGACTTGTAATCCCCATAATAAATTATTTTGTTGAGGACTGGTTCTGCACAATCAATAATCTACTTGGGAGGAGGTTTTTTCAGAATTCCCTCAGTTACAATGGCAAACATAATTTGCATGTGAAACTTCAACTTGCACTTACTATGTTTTTTTCTTTTTAAACATCAGGCAAAGGCAGAGAAATAGAAACCTGGACTTCAGCAGGTAAAACACTGGTAATGCAACTGCTGCCAACAATAGGTGATTGCATTAAACCACCTGTGTGAACAGACTGCCTGGCTGCAGCAAGGGCATGCTTTACACACGGGGGTTTTGTGCAGGGCAGAAAGGACCAAGTAATAAATAGAGGAAAGAAAAAAAAAGTCAGAAATTACTCTGAAAAGGACCTCAGCTTCTCATTTTTAGTAGATGATACCTATCCCCCTAAGCAAAATGCATCCCAGCTGTCAAAAGCTCACTGCTAAAAAAACCAGAAGCTTCAAAGCTGTTTGTCTACTTTGGAGCTACAGCTGCAGTAAAATGCCACAGATGATGCTGACTTGTTTAAATTAACGACTTATTTATTATAAATTGAATTAAAAAATAAAAAAATCCTCTAAGTTTCCACTATGCTTTTAGTCTCATTTCTGAGCTGCATATAAACTGTTGCATTCCCTCACCTCAAGCAATATTCCTTAAAGGGCACAGACACTGAAATTTAAACTCCCTGCCAGGGTTAGTAAAAACAAAGAGTGTTTCACAACTGATCTTTCAACACTGGCTCCATCACCAATTTTGTGAAAGTCTTCTTTAAAAGACCCTGAAAATAAAGATCAAATCTGTTTTACATATAAATCAGGACAGAGAAATGTATTTATTTGAACAGTAAGTCTATTTGTTTTTGTTTAAACAAATAGCTATATTACACCAGTATTTTCTTCTGAGAGACAAAAGAGAGGGAAGTTCAGTGGGTTCACAAGTTCAAAGTCTTGTACTATATTTTCCAGCATGTTCCAATTCACCATATGACATCACATGAACCCCAAAGATTCTAAGAGGTATTTTGTCAACTGACAGAGAACAAGGCACTGGAGGAGTAATTGCCGTGAAAGACCCGGAGCCCTGAAAATCGCTTTTTACTTGGAATAAGCACAAGCTTGATGGCTTTCAGAGCACAAGGTAAGCCTCTGTTTTCTTCTGACTGTTTTGTGAAGGAGGGGTGAAAAGATTATTAAAATTTTCCTCTAAGACAAACTTTTGCCTTTTCCTCTTTTTGCCTTTAAAGAATTAGCTAAGCTGACTGGGTTGTTTTGTTTGCTTGTTTCAGTGGCTTTTTTTTTGTTTTCAATCTAACAAAAAGGCTACAGCTCAAAATAAGCTAATTCTATCTCAATTGTTATTATAGTATTCAAATAAATTTGCATACAAATTGACAAAACTCAAATATCCATTAACAATATTTTTATCAACCATCACCAAATAACTTGCAGGGACTTTTGGAGGTCACCTGCTCCAAATCCCCACTCAAAACAGAGCCAGTTTCCAAGGGAGTGCACAGCCATATCCCAATCTAATTTTAAGCATTTCCAAAAGAGATTCCATAGCTTCAATGTGCCATTTGTCACAAAGCATTCACTAAGTTTGTCCCAACATGTAAGTGGAATTTCCTTTTTTGCAGCTTATGTCCCACACTTGTCTTTTGTTGCACACCAGTGAAAATATGTGCCCACCTTCTTTATACCTTCCTTCCCATCAGTACATATCCAAAAATCCCTTCTTGGCTTTCCTAAGACTTAACACAGATCTCCCAGCCTCTCCTTATACATTATGCAGTCTAGCTCCTTATTCATCTTGAAGACCTGCTCCAATATGTCAGTGACTTTCTTTGATGGTAGCCAACATGACATATAATATGATATGCAAGATGGGTCATTCTACCTAACATTCAGAAAACCAACATAACTTGAGAGGTTTTCAATAAACAAACACTCTCTGTACAATATGGCAACTTCAATATTATTCTTGACCTTTAGCCCATACCAGAATAGCTGTAAATATTTTCATGGCTAGATTGCAAGAGATGTGATCTGTCTAAATAAAAGTTATGCCTTCGAGGAGGTAGGTGGTGGCAGTTTCTTCATAGCTGACTATTTCTTGATAGATATTCTTTCTACCAGTCCAAGCTATGGAGTTCAGAATATCCTTAAACTTCAAAAAAACTTACCAATGCCAAATCATCTCGACTGCAGTCCAGGGCAGCAATCATCACCTGCTCATAAATTATCCAAACTGGACACAAAGAGACAATAAATGCAGATAATTGGTTTGGGGTTTGTTTAAGATAATAGGAAGCATCTATCATGTAAACAGGATTAATTAATTCTGTCTGTACATTTTTCCCTTTCTAATCCCATGAATCACTGCTGAAATACAAACAAATTAAGAAACTGCTGGGATTAATCAAAAACTTATTTAAGCAATTTAGCACTTCTAGTGCCAAAGTACTTTCTGACATCTTGAAAGGCAAAAAAGTTCTAATTCTCTATTTTTTCCAACATCCTAACTGCCATGTTCTAGACAGATCCCCATGAGGACTTGTTTCAATTTCTGTCACAGTGCGAAAGAACAGAAAATCAAGCAAATAGTATCTAAGTAACAGTTTCAAATGAAGTTTTCACACTGCAGTCTAAATACTATCACAGCAAGCTAATTAGTTCTATCGGGTAATTCTTACGGCTGTTTTCACTGCAGCCCACATTTGGGAAAGAAATAAGCTTTTGGAATTCTGGAAATCTATTAGACTAAGAAAGTAATATACATTCCATCAACATCAGCACGTACTGAAAGACAATATTAAGGCTGTTAATTAAAACAGAGACTGAAAAAAGAAAACCAAATCAGAGCAAGGAAACTTTTAAAGTAATGATTGTTTACTTACTGTCATCTCCAAGTTTGGATGCATATTCATTAATTAACTCTTCTCCAACATCCACTATCTGTTCACTGTTTCGGTAGTTTTCTTCCCTCCATTTCCTCATTTTATCACGCATATCTGGGCGTGGGGGCACAGGGGAGAAAAAAAAAAAAGATTTTCAGATAGTAATGGAATTTAAATGTGCATATGATAGCTAAGATACACATCTGAAGATGGGATTAAAGAGCAACAGAGCTAAGAAAGTGACTCCTACTAATATTAAAAAGCTACTAGAGAACACATCTCTCAAACCTTATTACCCAAACAGCGCTCATGCTCTAAAATAATCAATTCAACTTCTAAGTTCGCAGTCTCTCAGGACAATAACATAGGCAATAAAAATAATGTATACCTAGTTATCCAATAAATAATAAAATTTACCCATTGTCAGGTAAAATAGCCTACAAGAGATTTCTCCTGAGTAGTTTCACACATTTACAAACAACACTAAAACTGCATTTCTGCTACAAGTGGATAAATTTTCACTTGAAATTTTAGAAAAAACATTAGAACTTCCACTCTGAAAGGAATCTACGCACTCCTAGAGGAAGGAGCTTCAGTAAAGGTACACATGGATGTGAAGGTTTTCGGCACCAGGCAAGTATAAAAAGTATTACTGTTTACCTAGGCAAGACAGAAACAAATTGATTTTATTATTAGAATTTTTGTTTCAAGAGGACACTTAAGTTCTCTGAGAGAGCAGGCATATTCATCAAGTCAGCTAGAGAATGCTACCTTGCCAGAACTTTATTTATCCTCTAGATCAGGAAACTGCTAATGTGATTTTATATACACATATACACTTATAAATGTATAGCTGTTCGACAGACAAGAACCAATTTTGAGAAAACTTAAGGAAAATAGTTTTCATTACTAGGTAGTGGCTTTACTAATAAGAAGGACCAGGATAACTGTTGCTAGTATTTTTCTTAAACTTTAGAACAGCTGGAAAAACAAATACAGCGATAGATCTAAACACTGTCAGTTTTTCTTGCACTTCAAAACACAGAGTTAACATAAATGACAGCTAAAAATAAAGCACTGAAAGTTGTTCCATCTACCTGAAGTGATCTCGGATCGCTCATAAAACTGTTATTGTGCTACATTTTGTGTTTTGAAATTCAACCAAAACCACCACAGGGTTACATTTCATATGCATGGGCAAAGTTAAATGGTTCTAGACATATGATGGTCCCTGGAAATTCAGCGTTAGACGGCAAGAATGTGAGTGAATACAAACATTCACAAAAGCTGACAAGCTAAACGCCTAAAAATAAATAAGCTGTCTGATTTCCACCCACTCATTTACTTGGAAATTATCAATGCCTTCATTCCAGTGTGATTCCAGATGGAACAGTGTCTAAATTATGTATTAACAGAAGGTACATCTACCATTCATCACACAAATACAACATTTACAGTAATGGAAGAAAACACATAGGACAGAGAATAGAACATCAGCTGATGAATGAAAGATTTATTTATTTTAGAAATACTGAATTTTATGTAAAAGGTAGAAGAAAGAAAACACTAAGAACAGCAGTAAAACTAAACAAGGCTTTTCACAGTGTTGTCAAACAATGAATTTTTTACTAAGAAATCTATCAAAAGAGTCAGACAATAGTAACTTAAGTCCTGGAGACATAATACAAGGCTGGGCAGAAGCAATCAGGAATTTTAGAAGAAAAAAATAAGTAAGGTAAAGAAATGTTTTAAGTTTAACTTCAAGTTCTCTTGTCATCTATAGGCTGGTGCTGAGCAATTGATACGTTTGTTTTAGACTTGGGTTTTTCTAAATTGACACGTGAGGCACGTGTAAATCAAAACCTTATAAGTTCTAAGGAACGGACGCACTTGGGACAATGTTTGCTTTTGCCTAAAACCATGCAAGAAGTCTACCACAAGCCAAGAGACGCAACCTGTGTTTCATTTTGCAGTCCAGTAAGGTGTCAGTTCATTTGGCCTGAGCAACCAGATATGAAATAATGCTCCTATAATTACCTACACTTCAACTGATGAATTGGAACACATTTTCAAGTCCTTGATATCTAGAAGCACCTGAAGAAATGAAGGAAATCAGCACTTTGGGGCAAACTGAAATTGCAAACTCCAAAATGTCACCTTGGCATATAGCTGCTACCACGGCAGTCACTCAGGGACCCCGCAGCCATTATATTTCCAGAGCTCATTTGTACATTGATTCTCTGTTACAGACACTAAATCTTCAGCCACAGCCCACCTCTGTGCACTCTCATCTGGCAGGTGCAGGCACAGGCACAGGAGCTGCAGCCGGGTGCTGCAGATGCTGCCTCTAACCCCGGGAAATCTGCTGTTAAAAGGGCTTCAATAAAAAACAACCACCCACCAAAAAACAACCCACAACAGCATCTCACCTTTGCCTGCTGTAATCCCATAAATCCATATATAAAACCCAGAGTAAACTAATCTGACCCTTTGATTACAACTGAAAATTAAGAATAGCCAGAAGAAAGCAAAGACAGCACAGAACACAACAAAACCACATAAAACCCAGTTAATTGCACATAGATTAGTATGGAGACAAACTGTTAACACTGTTTCCTATTTCCTAGAGACTTTCCATACAAACTAAATACGAATTCAGTTTCTAAATCACAGAAATTGAGTTTGTCACATAAAGTGGACTCTAATGACTGGAGACATTAAAGATAGAAGTGCTCAGTTTTTAAATTAATTTGGAATTTTCTTTTTGTATATAATGTGTTCCCAGACACACACATTTGCAATAAATACACACACTGTTAAACTTCATCTTATAAAGCATTTTATGGTATTTTCAAAAATTGGGAAGGGCTCCTTGAAAAACGTCCCATACAAATGTGGCAATGGAAACTTTTGAAGTGCCACTATTGAAGCAGTACAATTTTTAATACAGAAAATAGCAATACTAATTTAATATTACAGAGCACTTAAGCGAGGCATTCAGAGCTAATAAAAATCTTTAAAAATATTTTTTCATTTTTTCAATTTATATCTAAAGAAAGCTAATTTAAAGAATATACCATTGCTTTCTCTTTTTCATTTTGATATCCACTGAAGAGAATTATTGACTGAAACAAGAGTTGCTGTAACAGCACTCAAAGATCCCCAAAAAGCTCAGCCGTGACAGCCAAAAGTCACTGCTTCCCGTTAGCAGGGTGTGATGTGTTTAACAACATTACGCTGCTGTCCAAGGTTAAGAAAAGAAAACATGGCTTATTCTGTCCAATTCTGACAATATGTCAGATACACTTTCTGTGAAAATCAATTGTTACTTTAATAGTTCTTGAACTGCTGCCTGTTTGCAGATCGTGCTAATTTTACATGCGTCCTCCAAAACCTGCTCCTAAAATGATGTTACACAGGTGTTTGCTTTTTTTAATATTTCCACTCGTGGGACAAATTCATCTTTAAAGTATCGCTGAAAATATGTTAAATATTTATTCTATGAAATTCTACATAGCTTAAGAAAGTCCTAGTAAGAGGCTGCACATCACCAGGAACCAAGTAACGTGCAAGCTTACTACAGCACGCTCCTTGACAACACCCACAGTTTTTGGATTCCTGTCACTCCACATAGTCTGGAATTCTTTTATTTATGAAGGAAGCAGGAAATATGCCATTTTCTCTAGGATAACTAGTACCAGTATTAAAAAAAAAAAAAAAAAAAAAAAAAAAAAGACAAAGACAAAAAAAGACAAAAAAAAAAGACATATCACCTTTGTCTCAAGTAAATAAGCTTTACTTAAATATAAATATACTTTACTTAAATATAAAAGATATGTTACATAACAACATATAAGCTTCTCTTTCAATATCACAGCACTCTGTGGTATTGGATCAACTAAGGCCATTGATCAAGACCACGAAGTTAAACAAGATGTTTTCTTCCTACAGAGATTTCCAAATACACTTTAAAGCTTGAGATACAGCAACAAAATCAAGAAAGAAAAAAACCCAACAGCTCCCACACTGGAAAACACAGTTGTTTTCAGTTATCTTTCCTAACCACCTGTACCACGCATGTACCTAAAAAAATTAACCATGGTTAAACTCCTACCTCTACCTCAAAGAACCTGAGTGGAAACCAAAGCAAGGAAGAAACTATTTCATTTGTTACATGTTATTCTTCTTTCCTAACCTCGAATCACAGATTATCTTTAAGCAATATATAAGTATGAAATATCTTGTTTAGAAAGGCCTGGGTATATAAAGGACATATCAACCACACACCTGGTTTCACACAAATCAGGCATTTTAGAGAGATTAAAAATGAACTACATAAAATTCCTAGAACTGCATTCAAGTTGTTTGCTAGGAACTAGATCACAACACTGCTGGGATCACCTCACCCACGAAAAGCTTTATTGCACGAGGATCGGCTAAAGCTCATACAGAGAAAAGAGAAAAGTTCTTTTTTAAGAGGAGTCCTTGCATGGTCTCTTGCAGGACTCCTTTTTTACTTTACTTTTCATCTCTTGCAATAGAGAAAAAAACCACAGAATTTTTCAAATGCGTGCTTCCAAAGTAGAGACAAACCCTTGCACCAACCCACACCAGCCCTTCATTTGGATGTACACTTGAAGAGACTGAGAAGTTGATGAGATAAAATTCAGCAGCTGCTCCTCTGAAATTTCTCATTGAACCCCACCCATATACAAAGCTCTACACCTAGCACAATGCCACAACTGTCATTTAGAACTCTTGTAAACAAAATGTGGAGGTTATTTCTAAGAGCAGGAAGCTCACCTCAATATGAATTAACTAAGTCCAGAAGCATTAAACATGAATATCTTACACCTGGCCTCTAAGTTAGAGCATAAACATATACTCTGCAATACCCTAGGCCAAAACAATCTAGGGTTAAATGTACAGAGACATGTCCACAGTGTGTGTTACCCATCCTGTGAAAAAGCTTATTTCTCTTTTCCATCACTGATATCCAAGAACAACAGGAAAAAAACACCTAAAAAACCCCTAAAGCCCTGCATTTTGCAACATCTGCTCAGGAAAAATAAAAACTGGAAAAATTTTCAATACAAGGTGGTTTAGGGCAACTTCTGTGACAACCTAACAATAACAGCAGTTATTGACCCATATGATCATCATCCAAGCTGAGCTTCACAAGTACCATACCTTCATTCAAGAGGTAGAAAAGAATGGTCAATCACGGTTTTCTCAATTAGTCTAATGACATCATGGTGATACTATCAAATACCAAAGTAAAATTAACTTTATACTCATCTCCAGACACACTGACAAACAAGCTCACCACTTCATCCTTTTAAATTCAGTTACAGCACTATTTTCTTCGATATCAGCTAAAACTTTTTCTGAGATTAATGGAGTTTGAGCCAAAGCCAGAATGTTCAGAATTCAATTTTGTTTTGCTTCAATCCTACAGAAAAAGGTTCAGGAAAGACAGCACGGACACTATTTTCACTATTTTGGGCAAGTTATTAGCATCTGCTAAAGCGAATCCCATGCAATGTTCCTCCTGTTAGCTACAAAACCAAACTAAGTATTAATTCATGATTGGGGAATTATTCTACTGCTCAATTATTTCTTCACAGACAGGCAGTAAATAAATGAAAACCCAAGATCACACAGCTCCTCTCTGCATTATTTTCTCTATACTATTATGTTTGCAATGCATGGTACATAGCTAAAGGTTCCCCCTTTATGGCCAAAACTATTATTTTAAACCATTCATTGATTATTGATAGGAGACTGCAAAGGGCTTGAGTGCTATCTTGAGCTCACATGTGAATACCAGTTATGAAAAAAGAACCACTGAGAAAACTGAGTAAACCTCAGACAGTATTGCTATATGAAAAATAAATCACAATTACAATAGAACAGACGTGAAAGCTATAAACACCCGGAGGGCAGGATTCTCAAAAACTTTTGTCACTTCAGACCTTCTTGGAGTTTCCCCTCAAACGCTTCCGATCGAGTTTTACGAAAGTATCGGGTAATTTGCAGTTCGCCAAAAGATGAACTATGACACTAACTGCTGACACCTCCAAGAGACCATTTTTGCTGGTGAGCACTGTACCCAAAGGGAGAAGGCCGGGAAGCAGCGACGCAGCGGCCGCCGCGGTGCCTGGGGGCGCGGGGTCCGTCCCCGCGGAGCGGAGGCGAGGGGAGGCTGGCCGGCCGCTCACCGGGGCAGCGCGGGGCGCTCCGGGCCAGGTGCGCGTCACGGGCCGGGGACCTGCGAGCACCGAGGGGCCAGGCGGCCGCCAGAACCGCCGCCCCTCACTGCTGTTCGCCGGGCCTGGGTACGGCCGCCCGGCGCCGGCCCGGGCCCGCCGCGCTCGGGGGCTCCGGGAGCGCCGCCCCATCCCCGCGGCCGGGAGCCGGTCGGGCCGGGCACGGTCCCTGCCCCAGGCGGGGATCGCCGGCTGCGCGGCGTTACCTTCCCAAGTCACGTCGTACATCTCGGACACCTTCGCCATCTTAGCGGCCGCCCCGTGACGCAGCGCGGTGACGGCCCCGGCCGTCATTGGCGGGAGGGCGGGAGCGGGGCCGGCCCGGCGCGGTAGAACCCGGAGGTGTTGCGGGGCCGACTGGCACCCACAGCGCCCGCGCAGCGCGGTCGGGGCTACACGGGGTTCCTTCTGTCCCCTCCGTCACTGTCGCGGTGGTCAGAGAGGGCCTCGCCCCGCTGGACGGGAGCCCCCGAAGGGCCGGAGTATCGGGCAGCCGGCGCCTGTGCCGCCGGGCCTTTGGGCTCTGTTAGTCCTTGCGTCGGGAACGCAGTGACGGGGACACGCGTGATCCCCAGTCCGCGGAGCTCCGTTCCTGTCCCGCCCGCGGGCACCGGGGTTAAAACCTCAGAGCCCACACTGCAGGTGGCACTAAGGGCTGGAGGTTAATTTCCTGTGTTAACAGTCCGCATAAACTGTACAGGACCAGTTCGCATGGCATGAAGTTGTACGCCTTGAACACACACCGGGCGCAGAGGTGTTCCGTGTGGTTTGGGTTCGGGATGAGGATTGCCAGCGTTTTTCCTGCCTCTGGCGTTCTGGAGAGGAGCATGAACCGTCAAGGGTGAACCACCGGTTTCTCTGGGTCGTGCTTTAACACTGGCCCATCGCCAGGCACCCACAAGAGTCGCTCGCTCACCCTCCCCTGCCACAGCTGGGCAGCAGAGGGGAAAAAAAACAAACGAACGCTCCATGAATGACATAAGGACCAGAAGAAACACTTCAAGAGCAAAACAGGCTCAACTTTAAAGTTGCAAAATGAGTTTATTACTAACAGAATCAGAGGAGGATAATGAGAAGCAAAATAAGACCTTAAAACACCTTTCCCTCCCCCCCCCCCCCAGCCCCTCCCTCCTTCCCACCGACAGTGCAGGGAGACAGATCGTGGGGGTTTTGGTCAGTTCATCACCGAGACTTTCTGCTGCTGCTCCGGGAGAGGAATCCTTCCCCTGTGAGGCTGTGGGGTCCCTCCCACAGGAGACAGCTCTCCGTGAACTTCTCCGGCCTGGTCCACTCTCATGAACAGCGGCCAAACTGCACCTGCTGCAGCATGAGTCTCTCCCACATGCACACACTCCTCCCAAAACTGCTGCATTGTGGGTCACTCTTCCACGGGGTGCAGTCCTCCAAGGACAGGCTGTTCCAGCCTGGAAGCAGGGCCCCCTCTCTCCATCGGGTCTCCCATGGAATCAGAGCCTCCTCCAGGCATCCCCCCGCTCCGGCATAGGCACCTCCCCCACGGGCTGTGGGTGGATCTCTGCATCCCTCATGCATCCATGGGCTGCAGGGGCACAGCTCCTTCACCATGGTCACACCATGGCCTGCAGAGGAATCTTGGCTCCCGTGCCTGGAGCACCTCCTGCCCTCCTTCTCCACTGCCCTTGGTGTCTCCATGTTGTTTGCCTCACACGTTCTCACCTCCTCCTTTTCTCGGACTAGGAGAAAAACCTGATGTGGTTTTGATTTTCTTCTTACATGTCACCACAGAGGTGTTACCAGCGGCCTGGTTTTGGTCAGCAGCACGTCCATCTTCAGAGCCATCAGGGACTGGCTGTGCTGGACATGGGGGGAAGCTTCCAGCAGCTTCCCACAGGAGCCACCTCTGGGGACCAAAACCAAAAACCAGGCAGGCAAAACCAATGCACTCTTTGTGTGCCCCAGACACCACATGGACAGTGAGCCACCACAGTTACAAATTTCTGACCATGGGTCACAGAAGCCCAGAAGGGCTCTAGAGACTGGAGTGGGGCCAGCCGTGCCCACCTCTGTGTCCTCTCTACTATTTAACTTCTGGCATCACAGCTTCTGCTGTGGAGATGAAGTGTTTCTTAGTAAATAAGTCTCCCAATTTCAATACTCTGTCGTTGGTAAGAAATAGATGTAGCTCTGCTGAAGGTATTGGGGGGGGGGGGGGGAGTGATGGATTTTTAACTTCATGTATACTGAAGAACTGGGTTTTAGAAAATATCACCAGAAACTTATTTGTCTGACATTTAATTCTGACAAGATCTTTTATGGGAAATCCCTCAGACTCCATACTCAAAATTAATTCCCTACCTCTATCAACAAATGAACCTTAGTATCAAGAATGCTTTCTGTATTTATGTTCCTCCTCTGACTAGAATAAACGACTAATTCTTAATAGTATCTGCAGTGTAATTACGTATCACAACTTTGACAGCTAAAAGGCCTCAACTGGAATCCAAATGGTTGTCTAGAACACTGGGGGGTACCTGATTTTTCTTCCCTCTAAAGTGGCTTTTGATCTTCTAAGTGACTATATTGTTTAGACCTTGTGTAGCATAGCTGTACTTCCATCTAATTTTAAAATGCCAGTGTCTGTATTATCTGAACACTCTACAAAAATATTTATACATTTGTTCTCATAGTATATGAGTAGGGAATTTATATTCTTGTTCTACTTGTAAAGGAATGAATACGGAATGATTATGATCCAGATGCAAAAAGAATTTAGCACACACCTGCTCTGCACATTATGGGTAACACTGAAATAGCTGAGGTAAAACAGAAAAATTAACTTGGAGAGTTCATTGCTGCTGGAATGCCTAAGGTCAGACAGAACTTTTAGGCACATAAATCCAAAATTTTGATCCTTTTAAAAGCCCCAACAGCTATCATCTAATGGTGAAGGAGTTGAAAGATCAGAAATGCATTTTGGAGGGGTTTGGACTTTTAGTTCCCTGCACATCTAGCTCTGTGCTTGTGCACCTGCCCACTAGTTTGTCTTGGCAAGAGGCAGGCAATGGTACACCACAGGCACGCAGTCCAGTTACTGTTCTCAGTGATCTCTCTCCTAGCTAGATTTAAACAATTCTCCAGTTAAGCAGTCCTTCACCTGAACTGTAAGAGGAGACCAGGTCCTGAAGTTGTGCACTGTAAGTGTTGGCTGCTGCCTTTCTTGGACGTGGTCTCGAACGACTTGCCTAAAATCACATATGCTGTGTTCTGCCAAGATCAAAGCTGACCCGTTCCACTGCATACCTCTGCTCTCACTGTGGAGCAGAAAGCCATCCACACTCACCAAGAGACAGGAATTACTGTTACAATATCACATTATGCCAGACATTGTTATAGTTGGAAACAGAGATGTTTTTGGTATTAAGCTTTTTCTTCTTGGAAACTAAAACAGTGTTTTTCAAAGCTGTTTTCTAATGCCAAGGAGCTTCATCACTTAATTCAAAGTTTAAAGTGTTCTGTTAATAAACCTTAAAATGCTCTAAAAAGAGAAGAGTCATGTGAAATCTCTTTTCTGTATCTGTCTTTTTCTGCTCTTCTGTTATTTTCTGCCACTTCTACAGGAATATAGTAGGAAGGCAGGGATCCCAATTTCATATAATAAGTTGTAAATGCACAGGTTGTTTGAGGGCAGTATTTTAAAGTGTGGCAAACTCACAACCTACTTTTTGTAGGTACCAGAGCTAGTTCTACATTTATCCAAATGGAAGTTTTTAAAAAGTAATTTTTTGTTGTTTTTTTTACTCAGTGTGCCATTTAAAAACCTTTCTTTTTATTGCGAAACTAATCTTTCAGTTCAATAATAATCTAGTCAGAATTACTGTTCAGACAAGTGATACTTGCTATGGAAGAAAACATAATAGTTTAATTTGCATTTTACCAGTATAGCAAAATATGGAAGTCTGTATCCTGTGCATGAGATACAGGGCATATAGAGACATTTGGCTCATCACCTAATAAAGAGCATCTAGAACCCATTTTAGTTTAGTAATGTTGGGGGGTTAGTTTAGTAATGTAACAATGGTGGCATCCTTCAAGTAAGTAGGACATAGGAGAAAATAACTCCAGGACAGCCATGACACAAGGAAGAATGTACACGTGTAGGATCCATGTATGAAGAATGAATAAAGTGAGAATTTATCCTCTGTGTGAATCAATGATTCATTTGCTTGTTAAGATGCAAGATATGGACAAACTTCATTTTATGTAAGGAGCATTTAAAGATATTACTGTCTTGTCTAGTGATGCTAGAGATCAGTCCCAGAAGTTAAATAAGTGGATGAAAAATATAGGGAATTAAAAAAAAAAAAAATTGAATAATGCAATTTACGGATTTTGTGCTTTAATGTAGGTGACTTTGAGTCTGATCCTAGTCGGCATTAATTTATTAACATTAGAGCTCCAGATATTTTCTTACATCAAATTTAAAATTTACCAAAGTGAAAAAAAAGGGTAAAAAGAATTAATACATTTGTTTTAAGAGAATTACTATGATGGTGTGCTGACTTGAAGGCAAAACCAGCGAGAGACTCCAAGTCAGAAAAACACCAATTTAATAGGAGAGGAAAAAAAAAAGTAAAATAAAATAAAATAAAACACATGCAATAGTACAAAAGATCACTGACAGAGTCAGAATACAACCTGAAACCGTGGTGGTAGCAGTCCAGATGAAGTGGTCTTATTGAAGCAGTGTTCCTGCAGAAAGGTCTGGTAGCTCTTGTCCTCTGGGAATCCAGTGGGTAAGGCTGCCTGTGCTGTCCCAAATCCCAGATTATATCCAGGTGGGAATGCTTGGCTCCTCCCCCTGGGCGGAGCATCTCACAATGAACTGATATAATTTTATCAGTTTTGTAATGGGTCCTTGATTGCCCATTAAACAGAGATAGCTCCTGGAGGGAGTTATCTATGAGTCATGCAGGAAGGCATTGATGGGCCATTAATAGAAGATAGTCTGGAGGGAGGGGACAAGGGAAACAGTGGTGCACAACTTAGTTTCAACATTTCATGTAGATGGTGATAGAATACATACTTTGGGCACATTTTACATTGTAACCTAGGACAGATGGGTAATACATGCAGAACATTTTAATATACTTTTAGGTTTTATCACAGTAAGAAGTGGCAAGTAAAATTCAGTCATCCTGAAAAATCTGCGGCTTTTTCATATAATTTTCACCAACACAAAACATTATCTATTGAAACATACATATCAAAGTGGTATAATTTTGAATTTTTAATCCAGCATTAGTATTCAAAGTCAATTTAAAATTAATTCCCTTCTTCTGACTCCTAAGCTGAAGAACAAGAGAGAAGCATAGCCAGAGGAATTTTTTTAACCTTAGGCTATAAATCTTCCTGGCTATTGGCAATCATAAATGGAGAACATGTCAGAATCACATCATTCAGTGTGCCATGAGAAAAGGCAAAGAGGAGACAATTTTAGAAAGCTGGGGAAAAGAAATATAAATCAACTTGATGAATTGACAATGTTAGTGATCCTTAAGCAAGTCAAACAACATTTCCTCTATGGCTTGATACTCTAAACCTGAGTACCCTGAGAGCCTTCTGAGACTAATTCTAAAATGGCAGCGAGGTGAACAAACACTGCAGATCCAAGTTTCTGATTCCACATAGCAAGGTAGTGTAATTTCGTGTTTACTAGCTGAGTGTATGGAAGCTTGAAATTGCTCTCCTAAAGACACCTCTCTGCATACTTAAGATATTTTGTGGAGTCTTAATTGTGCCTGTGGGCATAAAAGAAGTCTAAGAATTCTTGAATTTTAATATGTTGCCGAGGCTTAACTTTGGTGCTGGAAGCTGGTTTTTTTGGGTTTTATATATATATATATATATATATATATATATATATGGGTGTGTGGGTGTGTGGGTGTGTATATATATATATGTGTGTGTGTCTGTGTGTGTGTCTGTGTGTGTGTCTGTGTGTGTGTGTGTCTATATATATATATATATCTCTAAGTGAGCCACTTTGTAGTTAGGAGAAGCCTTTGCCTCGGTCATGCGGGAGCTGGGGGGGGGTACATCAGGCCAGGGCAGCCCCCTTTCCCTGCCGCTGGATGCCAGGAGCGGGGCCAGTGCCGCCGGGAGGTGTCCGGAGCGCGGCCCTGGCGCGGCCGTGCCGGGGGCGGACGGAGCGGTCCGGGCGCGCTGCTCGGCCCTGCTGCCGCCGCCCTCCGCCCCTTCTCCCCACCGCCCGGGCCGTGCCCCGCGCTCCTCAGAAGGGCTCGGCGGTCCGTGCTTGCAAGCGGCAATGCCCCTCTGAGAGAGGGCAGAGCAGAAGAAAGAAATGTCGCGCCTGTGTGGCGGCGCGGACGAGTGCTTCTCTCCTGCGCGAGAAAAGAGAACGAGCAGCGGTGGGACCTGAGAAAGCCCCGCTCCCGGGTCAGCAGACGTGCCAGCTCTGGAGCCGTCAGCTGGGAAGAGACAGAGGAGGGGCTCGGATCTGGCGGTCTGCAGTTCGTCAGGTCCCGTGGATTTCCGTCAGGGATGGCGGGGACATAGCAGGGAGCTGTCAAGGAGGGTCAGATGTTCCGTCGTGCATTCATCCCTCCAGCTCCCAGGTCAGTCACTCATCTCCTCATAGCTGCAGGAGTGTGTCATATACATCTGGGATCTTTTTTGACTGACTTGAAATAAATTGTACTGAAGTTAAGAGAATTACAGTACTCTCTCTGGGCAAAAGTCTGCTCTCGGAATGTTTCTTTAACGCCCTCCTGACATCCTGACCATTTAAAAACCTTCTCATTTCTGAACCACGTATCTGTCTCACAAAGAATTCTCCTGTGCATTCCCCCATCCTTATTTATTAACTTTGTTCCCTTTCTCGAGTTCTCTCTTCGTGTTCAGCTACACCTCATTATTTTTGTGGTGTTTCTGAGATGATTTTGTCTGGGCAACCACTGGATTTGGAGAGGAAATGATCTCTTTGTAGGGCAGCGTGTTTTATTCATGGATAAAATTATTTGTGTTTTTATTCTTAAAAATAAAGAGGAATCAGTTATTCTACTTGCCAAGGCAAAATGATGGTGACAGTTTGTCATTGTTAGATAATCCATTCTTGCTTTAGCAGAGGCAGAAATGACTTCTATGCTGTTCCTTGAGCAAGGCATCACCTCATACTGAGGAAAAGAACCAGATTCTGTATACATGTTTCTCATCTCAGTATTAGAGATGAGAGAATTAAAATACGGGGAGCTCATGCAACTTATCTTCTTTAGCTTGGGGCTTCTTTGTGGAGGGAGAAACAGACTAGGAGAGCAGTAGTAGAAGATGGACACTGCAGTAGCAGATATCCCTCCGGAAGTGCAAACCTCTGTGCTCCAAGCATGCTCCATGAGATGACCTGCTCCTGGATGGCTCCTCTGCTACCGGGAAGTCTCAAATTTGCCCTCTTTGCTTGATCTTGAAAGAAAAAATTTGGAGGGGGAGGAAGATTTCTCATGGATTGGTAATGAAAACTGAGGATTTTGACTCTTCTGGGGTGTTACTAGCTTTGATTTGGGACAGAAACTTTAGTAAATTGTTTACGCATCTCCCCCACCTTGCTGTGTTCTTGGCAGTGTAGCTGCCAAATGACAGAAATTACATTTTAGAAGCACAAGCTGAGAAAAAAATGCCTCATAATAGTCAAAACTGTGATTCTAATTACTGTCACATTGTTACACACTAGAGCTGTTATGTAAGATTTAGAAAGAATATACAATAGATCATTACAATCTGCATGAGTGAGTGTTAATGGACTGCAGCTCCAGAAAAAAGTTAATCAAAACAAGGCCGTGATTTTGCCTGCAAATAAAATGTCTGGAAACTGTTCCTATTAAAAGTCAGCAGCAGAAGAGTTCCTCTCACTTTGTTTTAAATCCATATGTCTATATGCAAGCTATTTATCTCAAGTTCAGTTTATATTCAGTGGAGCAAGTGATGCATTTGTGGGGTACATCTCATCCTATAGAAGGTGTTCAAGGCATAAGATGAATCACAACCAAATGCAACTCTTTCTTTCTATTGACTGTAGAGGGAATTGAACAGACTAACTCATCTGCAGATGTCTTCATTGACAATGTCTGTGTTTAGTTAGATGAACTATCTCTAGAGGGGTATATCCTGTCCTTTCTTAAGCCTTGCTATAGCCACTGAAAATGTGATGGAATAAACTGCTTTTAGGAAATATCTCTCTCTTAGGAAATAGGCTATTAAAGTTTTCAACACAAAGCTCCTGAGCATCTTCTTTCTTCACCCTGGTGATGTTCTTCTTTACTCCAGCTATTATACAGAAGTGATATTTACCAATTTTTATTAATTGGTGAGTTAAAGAAATGATCATACCCTTTAGTTTATGTGTACCTTCTGCAGTCACCAGACTTGTAAAAGTGTCCTTGAAGAAAGTTTTTTACTGTCATGAAGAAACACCATGCTTTTCCTGTCAGGAACCTCTGAAATATATGTCCTGAACAAGATGATCAGCTTAAAAGAAAGCTATGGAGCCCTGACTAGTGAAAGGGATCTTTTGTATCAGTCATAACCATTTTCCATTTACAGAAAAATTGCAAGATAGAATAGAAGAGGAAATGAAGAGAAACTATATGTAGTCAATTGAAAACAAAACACTGAATGAACTATTTTTATTTCACACTGAAAGCACCTGGGGGCTTGTGGGGTCACCTGCCTGCTGCTCAATACAGATATGGTAGTGCTGCTTCAGGTGGCTGGAGGATGAACTCTGAGGGTCATTCCATGGGTGCTGAAGAAGCTCAGCACCTGCAAGGCCACGGCTTCCTCTTCTTCTTACACACTGGTTCATAGGAGAAAAGATGGGAAGGGAAAGTAGAAAGCAAAGGGAAAAGATTGCAGAGGGCATCATTTCTAGGGGGACCATACTTATGCCACGTGTAAGATTAGGCAGCAAGGCTGGTGGGAAGAGTTGCCTGTCTTGTCCAGCTGTCATCCTGAGAACACAGTGAGTATATCCTCAGTTGTGCTGGTACAACTGTTCTCTGGTTCTCAACCAGTCAATACAGACGGGTGAAAATTAACCCTAAAAAGGTTTAACAAAGGAGGATCATTTGCTCCAGCTCAGGGATGGCGCTCCAGTCTCTCAGTTAAGTTGAAGGAGCAATACACTGTGGCATGGATAGGAGAAAATGGCTAAGGATTTCCTTGCACATGGAATGATGAATCCCTGCTGTAGTGGAATTGCAGCTGGATAGTGTGACTATTCTCTTGAACTTTAATTTTATACACATTTCAGTTTTGGAATGATTCTGCATTTTAGTTTTGTTGAAGCTTATTTGTACATTATTTTAGCATTTTTTAAAAAAGCATTTGTTTATTTTTGGCACGGATGACTGTGGGCTTGTTTAGGTTTCTTTATCACATATTTTGCCAGTTTAATAAAACTCAGTGTTTGTTGAACAGTT
Source organism: Hirundo rustica (assembly GCF_015227805.2). Classification (NCBI taxonomy): domain Eukaryota; kingdom Metazoa; phylum Chordata; class Aves; order Passeriformes; family Hirundinidae; genus Hirundo; species Hirundo rustica. Next base: position 17,953,035 of record NC_053450.1, read on the forward strand.
TATTGCTGTAAATGCAATTGCAATGAAACAGAAAGCCTCAAGGCATTACTGAAATATTGCAAACCACCAAGCAATATGCACAAGCCTTAGAAATAGTGTTCCATGATCTCAAAATTGGAGGCAGAAAAAGCACCAATTAAATCAATACTTAATTCAGCAGAAAAATCAATGTTTTATACACTACCAGATTTAGAATTTTTTCAGGGGTAACATCTGTCCTACAGATCAGCATCTTCTTCAGTGCAGTATTGTAGCAGTAGGAGCACTTCCAGTTTGCAAAACTGCACAAGTTAGCAGGTGACTTCTTGAAAGGATAACTATGTGTGGCATGAATGTGAGCACAGACATACTCAGAGTACCATATGGGCTATATTTATTTGGTGTATATATGCAGAGGAGAAAGAAGTATATGTGTTACATTTCATATAATAAAACAGGTGGTGTTGCTTTTTGTAAAACACTTTTTGTCCTTCTCATGCTTTTCTGTGAAGGCAGAAAAAGTAAGCAAAAAAAAAGTAAGGAAAAAAATGTGAAGAATTTCAATAACAAAAGGTGCTATAAAAATGCTATTGATCATAAAATGGTCCAAAAAATTGTAATTATTTTACACTAAAGTTTCAGTGTGACTTTTGTAATTTCCCTAGCCTCTTGGACTGGGGCCTCCACTGCCTTTGGGAGTCCTTTCCAGATTTTCAGATCAGCTAATGAGTTCATTAGTATTCAGATATTATTCTGAAAATAAACAAAATTACCTCCAGTTGTAAATAGGTAAAGCAGATCATCATCATATGTATAGTATTTATAATATTGGCATTTGAGTGACTCTGGAAACCATGCCTTCTTGCCTCCAGCTTTCCTAGTGAATTATCCACCACCATATTGCAACTGTTACGAGATGTAATAGTGTGCGCTGGGTGGATGCACTTTGTGCATGTTTGGCTTCTTAAATCCTGGCAGTAGAAGCTAGATGGAATTCCTCAAAATAACAGGAGGCACCTGCACCCTATTGAGAATGGTGTTAGTGGGAGAGAATAAAGATCTCAGCTTGTCCAATGGTTTGTGTGTCTTATCTGCTCCAAACACAGATGTTGCATATCTTGCCAATGCCTCCCAGGCTGATGGTCATAAGCTTTTTCCATGGTCCTCAGGGCTCTTAAGGAACCTCTTATGGCTCACTTACACACTGACTACTTTGCTGAAAGGACAAATAATGAGTACATTTGTGCCCTCTCTTGCCTTACTGCGGTTTGTAAGCCCCATTCTCTAAAAGGCAGACTCTAGTACTTACCACACAGAGGTTGAAACCTTTTAAACAAGCCTCACAAATTTGTACTAAAACGTGCAAGGGGTTTTCAAGAACACGTGATAGTCTTGATTGGCTTTTAGATCATGATCTTTTATTGGCATAAGCTCTCTAATTTGCGTGCTTCAATAACAGAGTGATGGGTAAACTTTTCCGGTTGACTAAGGGATAGGAGATCATCTTGGACAATGGATTTTCCAAATGTCTCACATTTTGTCACTGTGCTGCAGATCTTGTGACCTGAACATTTTGGAAAGTTTGCCAAAGTCATCCAGCTCTCTGATAGTCTGTCTGCTTAACTAACATTTGGTCCATATTCTAAGAAATTATTCTGATGGATCTGTGGTGGTTACTTCATGCCACATGACTAGTTTTATTTTATTTTATTTTGTTTTATTTTATTTTATTTTATTTTATTTTATTTTATTTTATCTTATTTTATCTTATTTTATTTTATTTTATTTTATATTCAGCATTTCTGTGAATATTTTCCTTAAGTTTATACAATCATTTCACATCTATTGTAACTGGAACATTGTCATGGCACTCCTAAATTGATGAATGGGTTTGGGACATTTTGTGGTACTGCAAGAATCCTTTTGCCTGCTGGCCTACTCTTCTGAGGCTTGAAACTCACACTGTACTCTTCTTTCAGTTCTGTCCTTCTGCCATCTGCCATTGCACGTCTTCATCTTTAACAAGGACTCCTCTGTAGAGCCTCCTCTCTTAGCCTGGATCTGAAGTTCCCCTTTTTCCTTTTCTCCCAGCTTTCTGAGTATCACTATGCCTTTTGTTCTTTCTGATGATCACCTAAATATCCTGATGATTTCTACTCAAGATGTGACCAGTGACTGTGCCCACTATATTTCTTCTCTGCTTCTGGATACAGAGTCTCCTTTTTCTTCCCCCTTTTGTTTCATTTGGTCATGTGATGGCTTACTTTTACCAGTCACAGATCAGTCTTTTGGAAGTCTCTTGACTTCATTATTGTCTCCAGACGTATTTCTGGATATTCTGTTCCTCGGGGCCTATCAGATGACTGGATATGACACAAACTTCTGTTTGCTCAGTGGTTATATTCAACCCATAATTGTATTGTGCAGATAATCCTTTTTCTCTGCAAATTTCTAGATCTCTTCCACTTCTCTAGCAGCTACTGTCTTCTCTCCTCTGTCTTACCGGCAAAAACTCCACCACAGCAACTACAAAAACCCACTGCAATCTTTCCCTCTTTCTTTTGTCTGCCTGCTGTTGTCCTTAATTAAAGGACTCAAGTATTGAAAATTTTGAAGTTTCCTTGCTTCAAAATACATGTTTTACTATGTAAATAAATTTTTTAACAATGCAAATCTGACAGTTGCAGAGCTTTCCTTCTCCAAAATACATTAACAGTGATAACCATACTGGCTGAGGATGAAATTTGACCACTGGTAACTTGAATTTCATGCCTGTTCTATGATGAGACCCTGTTATTAAAAGGAAAAGACTTTTGTCTATCTAGGTGCACTGAAGTCTCTAGCAGAGGTTTTTCCTGCATTAAATCTGAGGGCAGTTAGTGAATCCCCTATGTCCCTATGGAGGTGATCCTATAAGGATTCCCAAATGTGGCCTGATTAGCTTCATTGCTTACCATGTGTGCACAGCCAGAAATCAAATCTGCCTTCTTTATGCTTCATACGACACTTTAAGTAGCCCCACTTTATAACAGCCAACACCCAATAACAGTAATTTGTATGAGCTGCTGATATTATGCATTATAATATATACATCTTTGGAAGCTACTTTTTAAAGGATGTTTATTATTACATTTTCTATAAAGTCTGGTAAGCATGAGAAAGTTTCTCCTAAATTATGTAGCAAGCTACTTTCTATGCTGAAATATATCTGCAAGCATTTCTTTTCACATCTCACTAGTTTTTGGTGAAGGGCAGTAGTACACTGTTAAAGTGAATATTATGCCTTTCCAAAACTGCGTAAGCACACATCCAACTTCCTTGGAAATTCAAGGGCATAGTCTAACCAGGTGTTTTCACACACCCACTACTTTTGTTTTGTGTCCTATGTAATACAATTTAATTACATTAATGTCATTGTGAGAAGATCAAGCAAATACATGACCAAGACCTAACTAGGTTTTAATGGGATTGGGCTGGAAGTATGAGTTTAAGATGTGTTATTTTTCCTTTAAAGCCAAGGACCAATTCTATTACATATTTTTAACTGAGAATTTCCTTTGCATTTCTTTTTTTATTAGTCATCTGTGATTCTGTGGAACCCCTATTTTTCGAAAAGGCAGCAGCGAATATGAAATGCATAATGTGCCCTCCAAGGTCAGTAAATAGAACACTGGTGTAGGACCTGTAAAAATTAACACCTTTGAAGGCCACAAAAAAATTTATATGGTAATTTTTAAAATTTCTGCTTCAGTCGTTTCTAGGTCTTAAATTTTCATCTCTTCAGATGATTATGAGTGTCTATGCATCTAGACTGATCAGGGAATCCAAAGACTTCTCTAAAATAGTCAACTGCCTTTTGTCTAACAGTAACTTTTCTAAAAAGGACCAAAGAATAAGGGAAGTTATAATCTCAAGATGCACTCCAGACCTCCCTCAAACACAGCTTGACGTCAGCAGCTCTTTCTTGCAGGAACTTTCTTAGAACTTCTGAAACCAAGTTACAGATGCAGGCTTTGACTAGTAAGGAAGACAGCTTATGTGCTGAAATTGCTTTCTGTGGAAACCCAAAGAAACTATGCATATGTCTTTAGGCTAGTTCTGCAGACAAGAGGGGAAAAATGGTGAATATATTCATTTTAACAGCCCCTTTCTTGTGTAAGAAATCATACTGTGTCATTTACACTGATAACATATCTTGAAGAACTAGCATCATAGAAATGGAAGTGAGAACGAATGGCTAGATCACCTTTGACTATAATAACAGCCATCTGGATGTTATAAGTTTCCATGATACTCCTACAGTGGAGCTGCCTCTAGTGAATGAATCTCAGGATCCAAATGACAGAGTGTGAGAGCTTTCTGGTGAAAGACTCCTTGTAGTGAGAATAAAGAGGGTTATTGAAACTTCATGTACTTATCTAGTAATACAAAAAAGCCCATGGCTGTGGTTGATTCTATTCAGGCTGTTATATGCTGAATCCTGAAATTCGTAGTGAGTGAAAGAACTGCATTTACCCTGGGTCAAGTCTCAGAGGCTGTGGTCTGGTGGGATCAGACATGGTGGCCACATCCAATGAGCAATGGTCTCTGGCCTATGCCTCTTTCTGAATTACATCCCGGAATTACTCGGGAGATTGCTAGCTAGCCTTGGCGCAGCCATCACAGGGACTCTCCTGACAATTTAACTTGTGGAGGCAGTTAATTTCCTGGGAAATATTTGATTTACTATTCTGGATGTAAGTCACTGAATATCCTTCAGAAGAGTGAATGAGACCACTAGCAAATGTGAATTGAGGAATTTGGCAGAGATCAAAGGAATTGACTCAGATAGTGACCTGTGAATGGCAGAGAATTTATGGCATCCTCGCTTTTAGATAAAAATGTGGATTTTCATCGCATTGTTTCTTTGAGTTTTCCTTATTTTTTTTCTGCCTGCATGAGCCTATTATAAATCTAAAGGAAAAATTTTCACTTTCATTTAATGTTTTTTCACTACTTGACTGATTCTACAAGTATTATTTCCAGGGTGTGGTCACGCTCAATGGGAAAAAAAGTAGAAAAATGTGTCTTAAAATATTTAGGGGAGTGAATAGGCTATGCTTGCACTCTCAGTTTTCCGAGACGCATCAAGGGGAGCTTTGATTGCAAAAGACAAACAGAATCTGGACCATTGCATGTGTAACAAATTATTCAGTCATCAGCACTTTTCTTGTCAAATAGATGGCTGCTAAAAATAACAGTTGTTACTATTACTAGTCTTCCCCTCAACTGCACAGTAGTTCTAGATTCTAGTAGTAGTTCCAGTTCTCTCTTAGTAGAGCAATCAATATTTTTGGCCACAACATTTTTCTCAAAGGTATCACTACTTGAAACCCCAGGGACATTAACTGGAAAGGAACAAGAACTTATTCCCCTCCCTGAACTACAAGCTATTTCTGAGCTGAAAATGTACAGATTTTGACAAAAAAATAGCTACTTTGAGTGTCACCATATATTGAGTGTTGTCACTGGATCACTTCTGAGACAAGCAGTATATTTTACTTTTGAAAATCAGAGTGAGATAGAAAGTCCTAATTAAAGGGGAATTTATCTTTAGATTCAGTGTCATCCTCCATTTTACTCAGTATTTACTAGGTTTACATTTACTGACAGTTTAGGTAAAATGCTTTGCAATCTCATGAAAAACTGCTAAGTAAGATCTCAAAGTAGTTGATGTTCACCGCTGTATTGAAGAGATTCAAAGGTAATGTATGGGATTGTCCTGATTTAGGGCAGATTTGGGAAGAAACCTCTGAATGGGGTCCCTCTAGAAAGCAAATTCAAGCAGCCCCTTCCCCAACCGGTTCAGGAAAAGATTTCCTTGGATAAAAGTGGAAAAAAATGTTTATTTAATGAGCAAAGTACTCACAAGCATAAAAAATGAATAATATTAGACAGTAAAACCTCTCGCTGTTCTGAAGAGATGGCGAATTCAGGAGGTCCTTTTCATGGGGTGTAGCTCAGCTCACTCAGTCTCCTATCAGTCCCTCTGCTGCTGGAAAATGGCATCCTGGGCCACAAGTGTGAGTTCCTGGTGTTTTTCTGTGTTTTCCGTCCAGGGCAGGTTTAAACAGTTCCAAGAAAAAGAAAAGCCATCATCCAGAGGACTTCTCTGCTTTAGCTAGCTAAAAAAACCCTAAGTAAAAGCAAAGGAGAACTCTCTCCCACTGTCTGTGCTGCAGAAAACACAGTCCAGGAGCAGAATGCGGAGAAGTGAGTGCAGTTTCTAAAAACAAACTCTGCGCTTCTTCTCCTCCCTTTGCTCTCGTAAGCAGTCTTAAAGGTGCAGAACTTAATATCCAGCATAAATAGAACAGATGACTGGAGATACAAGCATCATAAAGTCACCCCAGGACAGGGATTTATTTGGTTCTGCAATTACTGGGCTTGATCCTACTTAATACAATTTCATTTGTATTTCTGTAAATTGCAAGTTTGCAACATACTGCAGTATATTTTTCCTGTAAATCAGAAGCAAGATCCAATATGCTAATACTGCCCAATTAAGTCATGTGAGTCTATACTGTGTGCACATTTTATGTCTTAGACAATTTGCATTCCATACTTTTGTTATGAAGAGAGAACATGGTCTATTACCAACACAAATAGCTTCCTAGGTGATCATATGGGTCACACCATGTTCTGCTATGATTCTTATGTATAGAGCAGAGTTTATGTACTGATAAAATGATGGAATGTTATATTTAGGCATTTGCAGGAAGTTCAAGTGAAGTGGTTTAACCTATATTAAAGTGGGCAATGTTTAGATAGAATGTGTGTTTAATGTCTTGATTCTTCCTGTTACTAAGCAAGACAATTAACATTTTCATAATTGTAAAAGTGAAGGAATGTCTGAATTCCTTATAAATTACAGCTTAGGGTACTAGAGGTGGTTTGTAACCTGTATGGATTGCCTACTTGTAGTTTTACATATAGTTAATTATGAGTTCTTAGCAAACATAACTGAAATTTGTAAACTAGGTCAAAACTAATATGCATAGATACATTACAAGTGCCTTCTTACTGTTCTCATTTTCCGTCTTTATTCAATAACTCAAATGCCTTTTGTTTCTGCAGAAAAGGATCAGCCCCAAATCCTGAGGTCCCGTGGATGCCAAAAGAAGTGCCTCAATATGTTGTAATACATTAATTTGGTTTATATTGTGTTTCATTTTTATATTGGGGTTTGTAATGTTTTTCTATTGTATCCCCTGTTTGTCCCTGATCGGCTGCGCCCATCCCCCACACTGGAATGTAACCCATCTCTGTTCCATTCCCACTTTATCCCTGACTGGGCAGTGGCTTGTCCCTGCCTCTAGGCCCATCCCCCCTGGGAAAAAGCCCGACAGGCAGAATCTAGCTCTTTCTGACGCTGGCATCCCCAGGGAAAGGACTCCAGAATAAAGCTGTGATATCCCCCCTGCTGAGAGAGCAGGCTCTTTCCTTTTGCCATCGGCGGTCATCTGGTCTCATGAAGAAACACCTCATCAATGTCTGTAAGAATTCTAAGCAAAGTTCTTAGGATTTGTATCATACTGTCTTGGGTTATGTAACCTAAAAATGCGTATTCTATTTCATCTGTTGAATGCTGGTTTTTGGGAGATATTTTTCCTTCTCTTCTAACTCCAGGGGGGAGGGGGGCAGATGCCTTCTGATAATGGCCCAGCCATTAAAACCAGGTGGGGCAGTGTTTCTTATTTCTTTCACCACCCTTCCATCCTCCAGGGGGACATCTTCTGATAATGGGCCATTGGGGCCCACCAATGACATGACACATTCCATCATCCCATTGGGAGATGCTCCACACAGTGTGGGAGGAGCCAACTGTTCCCAACTAGATAAAAACTGGGACTGAAGGACACAAGGGATTCAGTTTTTCCACTGGATTCCTGAAGGAAGACCGGACCCATCTCGTCACCACTGGACTTTCTACAGGACCATCTCTACTCCACAGAACCACATCTGTTACTCCAGGAGGATTTATTTGGACTGCTTCCAACACCCTGACCAACAGGGTTGTATCCCTGACTCTGTCAGGGGTTTTCCAGGATTTTTGTTTCCTTCTTTGCTTGTGTGGTTTTTTTTGTTGTTTGTTTGTTTTTGGTTTTGCTTTTTTACTACTACATTTGTATTTTCCTTTTTTTTAATATTCCTAGTAAAGAAGTTATTCCTATTCCCATATCTTTGCCTGAAAGCCCCTAATTGCAAAATTATAATAATTTGGAGGAAAGGAGGGTTTACATTCTCCATTCCAAGGGAGGCTCTAGCTTTCCTTGGCGGACAACTGTCTTTCAAAGCCAAGACACATACATACTTTCATTTTACTTTCCTCTCTTCGGATGATCAAAATGTTCTCATTTATTTTTTCCTTCCCTGGTTAAGAGGCATCATTTTTTACTTTTCTGGTGAAAAAATATTGTATTGAAGTAATTTGAAGCAGAGAAAAAGAGCTCTTTTGTTCTGTTAGGAAGTTCTAACTGAACCTCTTTAGTCACAGCTATGAGAAAACTTGGCTGAAGTTTGAAAACTGAGATGCCACTGCTAAGTTAACTAGACGGCTATAATGGTTACATTTGACTGAAAAAAACACTTCTGAAAATACTCACTGGGCATCTGTCAAGAAGCAGCTCCTCACTCATGATCTCACATAGGAAATGGGAAGGACATATATTATTTATCTGGTGAGTTTGATAAAGCCAAGTGAGTCTGAAAAAGTGATTGTATAAAGAAGACTGCAAGTGCCTTGTTGCTATGTTCAGAACAAAGTTCTCCCCAAAACTGTTGCCTTATCCCAAGGGCATGAGGGGAAACTCCTGTATGAGCTAAGAGCAGTTAGTCAGATGTTAGACTACTCAGTGTGCAGAAGAAGCAGTCTGGTTAGAATGAGGCCTTGGCCTCTTTCTGCCTGTGCACTCTGGGAAAGCAGTGTACACAGGACATAAGGAAGTAAACACATCCACAAAATCTACACTGCAGAGGGCGGGGAATAGGCATGCCTTGTTTGCAGGTACAGTTGCTCCATATTTGCAATGCATTTTGCAATATTTCACTCGTAGGAAAAAAATTTGCTTGATTCTGTGTGTGTGTGTGTGTGTGTGTGTGTGTGTGTGTGAGAGAGACATTTTTTCATTTCATTTTGAACTCTATGGATCACTAATTTACCACAGAAATTCAGTATCACAATTACTCAGTGCATTTAATAGTTCCAGTTCCCAAATTAACTAGCCAGTGATGCAACCAGTAGGTCCCAGCCAAAGACACTGTCACAGATACAATACAATTGGAAGACTTTACCCAGAACTTTGAAGATCTTGAAGACCTGTACCAATCTATTTTATATGAAGAGTTTGTAAAAACCTTTGAAAGCAAAGATTTCATACGTTACTTTCACTGTTATTTTATGTTATTTTCATTGGAAATTACTATGAACTTGTGACTGCCCTGTGCTTGATGCATAGATGCTTAGCTGAACACAGCAGCTAAAGGAAAAAAGACCACTGTAGTCAGAGCAGCATTCACCATCTAGATGGAGGCAAAGCTCAGTCGCTGGGAAACCGCAAAGGTAAATCCTCCATGCGTTCCACAGCTGTTGTTCTGCAGGAAATGAGTACATCTTGTGGGTACTACGAATTATAAAGATAAACTTGGAAACCACAAAAAAGCATTAATAATGAAAGGCAGCCTGACTCCTGTTTCATTTTCCCTTTTGAAGGTACACAGCTCACTGTCTGTGTCAGTGTTATGTAACCACAAATTGCCTTCTCATCTTCTGCAAGCTGCATTGCTGTCAAACGATAGTGATGACCCAGCCACACTGTCTAAAGATGTCAGGGGAAGAGAAAAACCAGACTACTACAAATGACACAGTGAATACTCCTTTCCTGTTACAAATTCCACATTAAATCTAAGTAATTATTTGGCTGCAGTGATACTTAGTCCACAGGACAATGCATTTACAGGCATTTAGGAACAGCAGTTTACAATAATGCTCACATATGGGTTTGATATCTTGTGTTGTTAAAACAAATCAGCAAGTCTAGACTGTAATTTGCTGAAGCAATTTATGGTTATTTCATGGGGTTTTTTCTCTGAGTAGAGGTGAATACATTTGACTGTCTTAAGAGGAAGGATGGTAGTGCACATTCTTTTGATTTTAACTGTAAGACTGATCTGAAACAGAACTATTAACATCCTGATTTTCATACCACATCAAAAACTGATCTAAACTATTAGTGCATTATTCCACTATGATATTCAAATATTTTGGGAACTGCTGATTAATCATGAAAAAACACTACTGCAGCCATTTCTTCACAAATTAGTAAATTGAGACTGTCAACACAGCGAGTCAGTAGCAAAGCAGGGAGCAAGGACCCATGTGGGAAACCCTCAGCTGCCTTAAATTGTTACTGAAGTCATCAAAGTCTAACAGCTGCCAGTAGTTGAGGGTTCCCCTTAGCTTTTTCACTCCTGGGCTCTTGCTCTACTAGCAAGGTTAAGCAAATGTTTTTTGCATTTCTGGGAACATTGCAACATTGCTTTATGCCAGACTTGGCGGTACTTTTCTCCTTGGTCAGCAAGTACTTGCAGGTAATTTTCTCACACTGTTTTCTGACCTTATTACAAATCTCGCACAGCTTCAAAATCTCTATAACGCAAGAAGATACTGTCCTCATTCTGCTTAGGTGTGATGGCATTTCTGAAAACTGTAACATAATCAGGTAAATTAAAAAACCAAAACCAGCCAACCAACAACAACAACAAAAAAACCACCCCCCCCAAAAAGAACAAAACAAACAAACAAAAAACCCCCACAAAAAAACCCCCTAGGCTCTTGGGAGCTAAGAAATACTTTCCTTGTGCCTTTGAGCTAGAAAAATGAGTACCCAGTCCCATATGGCTGGTGCCAGGCTCTCTGCTGTGGTACACTCAGATACCAAGTTTCCAGATAAAATTGTTCCCAGGTAAAAGACTCACCAAAAAAAGGGCTCTGGAATTTGCAGTGAACCTTACAGAGATGTCGCTCACCTGTTTGTCTTCTAAAAAGAGAAACTCCTCAAACACTGTAGACTCCAGCTTCAGGGCTTTCACCAGCAAATGAGCACACTTAGCACTGGCAGAACAGAAAACAGTTTTATATGGACTAGTCATTAGATGACTATTAAACAGAGAAAAATTTAGGTCATATCTTTGTTGAAAAGTTTTGTAAAAAATTCCCGCAGGAATTTAGCCAACAGAGACTTTTTTCTTTGCATGCATGCTTTCCAAAGATAATCAGTTATCTTGTACTTTATTTTTTTCTTTATTTTTTAAATGCTTATGTAGATGTTTATTAATTACATTCTAACAGCATAATGTTTAGATAATTTTTGGTTTACTGCAATTGTCACACTGACAGACTTTGAAAAAACAAATGCTTTTATTTTTCCTAGAAATTATCAGACTATGAATTCACAAAAAATACGCCTTTTTGTTAAGAAGGTAGAATGTCACCAATTTCTATTAGTACAAAATGGTATAACTCCATTGAATGAAGTGATCTGCTACACTACACTATTTTCATTAAAAGTAGAGGTATGTTATGAAAGAAATAACTGTATAATGCACTCATTACTTGTTGACCTTAACTAATATCCAAGATCCTAGATGTCCCTCTCACCTTTTCCAGTGGCTCCTCATTTCTGTTCTCCAGACAAGCATAAATAATGATTTTGTGGTAGAGGATGAAAGAGATGCTGCTTTACAGAGCACTACATGAGGATCTCACAGCGTTGTGCAGAGCATAACTAATTGAGCCTTTAAACTTTCCAGGACTTGGGAGAAAGAAGTTGGACTGGACCTCTGTTCCAAATAGACTGTAGTTTGTAACAAACCACCTCATTCAAATTATTTCTCTTCTGACATTATTGCACTTTGGGCTGTGTTTGGTTTTATTTTGTATTGCTCATATGGAGTGCAGTTTCTCTGTAACTTAATCCTTGAAACATCAGTTCTAAGAAAGGATCCTTCTTTGTGTAAGAGATGTGCATATTCATCAAGGTTATCAAGAAGCAGACTTGAGATCCTACAGATTGACATTTAAAATTCACTAAATGGGTAAAAAAAGTTTGTTTGGATGATCTAAATGGGGTGTAGAATGAGACATGAAACTATGTGGTTATATTGGGGCAACCTACAAGTATTAACTGAATAGCTTACCCTTCATTGTTCAGAGAGATGTGTGAGGTTATTAAATTGACAATCATAAGTGAAAAATGTTCTGGGGCTCATCCTGGTGTGGTGGTGTTGAGGGCCTCTGCCCATGTAAGATGTTTTTGAAATTTCCATGCACCGTTCCAGGATGTGTCTCATGGCCTCTTCTGAGAAGAATGAAGTCACTTGGCCTTTGGCCTCATGACTTCCAGCACACTCCAGGAAAGAAGTTTCTCACCAGGAGCCATAGCCTGCAATGTCTTCTTTTTCAGTTACCCTCCTAACTGTGCCAGGCTATGTTAACCCTTCCTAAGCACAGACACTGCCATGCTCCCTGGTTAGCCTATGCTAGGGAAATCTTTGGAACGGCTTACTGAAGTATCAGTGTCAGTATCTGTTGTAACAGGGAGCCCCAGCAGGAGTGATTTCAATCTCTCCACTAAATAGTTCATGCACAGAATCTGATTTACGTTTTTGCCTTTCAGCATCTTTTCTCTAACACACAAAGTTTTGAAGTGGTATAAAAATCAACAAAATATAAAGTCCCTGCAGTCAAATCAGATGTAATCCTCTCATACTCCTTTTCTCCTATGAATTCTGTCAGCAGTTTGCTCTTCAGTGCAGGTTAACAGTGTTGGAATGTGACTGTGACACCAAAACCACTGACAGTCTGATCGGACCAAAGCTGTTACTGTCATGGACAGGGTAGATCTGGGCTCATCAGGGCTATGCATTTTACCCTCTTGAGCCCTGTGCCAGATGGGAAAGTAAAATGAGTCTTTTAGACCACCCTAGTGTCCTCTCAGAAGGCACTCACATTTCTGTGTAATTGACAATCACTGTATCAGGCAAGAAGAAATGTATTTAAGCAAATATTTCCGACTAGACTCTTGACTCTTAACGTTATTTTAAAGGGTCAAAGGTATTAGATTTATGAATGTGTTCAGAGAAATATTCTACCCTGCATTTTTTTTCCATAATTCTAAACTTTTCCAAGAGTATCTTTCATGACCTCCTGTCCAAAAGTTTTTCCAATTCTTAACATCAAGAAAGTAGGAAGGGTCACAGGTGTAATCTTTTGCCATTTTCTCTGCTAAACCATGTAGGAGATGAAAGAGAATTTATTTTCTAAGAATTTGAAAAACTAGCTGATACAAAACCAGAAATACTGATTAAAGAGCATCCATGTGTAACACAGGACTTTTTTACTATTTCACTTTTGCATTTTAGTGTGCAAAATTACCACTGTAAAACAGTGCATTTGCATTTAGCTTTACATTCTGCTTTAAGTGGCACCAATGTAAATGTAGAGCAATTGTATTGACTTGAATTTTCTCCTGATTTTCACCAGTGTGAGAACATGATTGGCCTGTCCTTTTTATCAGTCCCTACCTTTCATCTGGAAGTTCAGTCATTCCTCCAGATGAAATGACGTTTGACTAATGACAGGAAACCAGTGTCAGAAAGCCAGCATATAACGTACCCCATACAATACACATAGCAATCAGTCAAGACTAAGGGATTATGGCAACTGTAGTATTATCACTGCTTAAAACCCATGTAAAGCTTTTTTCAGGGGAGAAAAACGTGAAAGAAGTCTGTATTTTTCACAGTAGGCCTAACTGAGAAAACAATTCATTGCAAGAAGATGTTTTAAAGCACTTTTCTGAGTATATGCTAATTTCACGTGCTGCCATTATTCATCCCTGTCCTGAATTTTTGGGATAAAGAGTTTTCTGGCCATGGATCTTGGCTGAGAACAGCCTTCTCTCTCTCTCTCTTCTCACAAATGGCATCATAAGTCCATCAACTGCAGCACAACTATCTCAGACACTTGTCTTCTTAAAACAGTTTTTTTTCAAAATAAATACAACCAGCAATCATAAAGTAACAACTCCCACTTGCAGCTAACATTGGATCCTGGAAAATACTTGGTGGGAAAGGACCAGATGTTCCTGGACACTGCAGCCACATCAGGCTGTACTGAGCCATAAACCAGCCTGCCCACTCCAATGTTCCTATCAAGGAATATTGGAAACTGGTCAGTGAGTTATTCTGAACCTACTGCTGTGGCAGTCACTAGAATCTTGCTGGAGAAAAGAACATCTAGCAGAAGAGCTAGATGTAAGACATCTTCATTCCTCCTCTACGAATATGCTTGTCTGCTCTTAGACTTGATATGAACTGCCTCATAAGTCAATGGCTGTTCCTTCTGTTGAGGGTAGCATTTTCCTTGTACCTATGAGTTTCACCAGGAAATCTTCACTCAACCCACTGCTGCCCACTAGATCCATGGTGAGCTGCTCTGGTCCATGGGCAGCTCATGCACTTCCATCTTAAGGTCTGGCTGCACAAATGTTGATTCCAGAGCTTGCTTTGCCAAATCTTCATTCCTGTCCTCAGTTTCTGCTTTATGGAGCATTTGGATGAGCTCAATTACATTAAGATGTATTGCACAATCTTCCCTCTGCATGGCATGCACACAGCAAAGAGACAACAGGGAAAGGAAAAGGGGAGATGGTTGTGCCATGTCTTACATACTTTGTACGTAAAAAAACTATCAACAGATCAACTCTGACATTTGCATTTCATTCTGTGGCTGTAAAATAAGATATGATTTGGATTCTTTGGCAGGTTCTACACGCCTGACTGGAGAAAGGCAGCCACTGGGCCTCTTGGAGGGAATTCTGTGTTATTTTGGTACTAACCAAAGTAGCTTTGAGTTCAAGAAGAGTGGACTGGCCAGCTGGCTTCTGGTTGACACCAGAATAGCAGTGAGGGGGAGAGGGACAACAGACTGAACGCAGACTACACGCAACACGTAAGAAATATGAAGCTGGAGGATGAGAGAGAGCTGTGTGACTGCCTGCTCTCTTGAGGACTTTAAATACTGGTATGATCACCATCAGATTTTTGGTTCATGTTTCCATGACCTCAAGCTAACAAGCAATTTTTAATTTACATAATACAAGATTTGCAGAGTATTCAGCAGGATTCATCCTACAGTATCTGTCTAAATATGACAAAAGTGCAGCTCTTCAACAGTCCCTTGCTGGTAAGTTTGGCTAATCAGCTCTTCATTGGAGGAGCTAGGCCATACCCAGATGTCAAATAGAAATAAACCCTTCCATGGAGATTGATTTTGCTCCTATACATATAGGAATAACACTGAAATGTAACAAACACCCTTCAAAGAAGCCTCCAGGCTCTTTGTCTTGGAAGTGACTCCTGCTCAGTAGCAAAAGCCTACATTAGAGTAGATTCCCTTGTTTGCTTCCACTTCTGCTGAGAGGCTGTTTCAGAATTTCACATGGTTAATGATAAATGTTTTCCTTCAGATATGCAACAAACAAGCTAGGCTATCACAATGCTCATGTTTTGATCAATGTGGTACATTTCTGGGAAGGCAGGAAGAAGCTGATTTTAGTAGATGACTGAAGAAATAATCCTACCTTAGGTATAATTTTTGAAATAAGAATTGAAGAAATAAACATAATCTGATACCAGAACCAAGAGGAAAGGAGTATTCAGCAATGCCAAAATTATAAGAAGAGGAGGAAGATATTTTGGGGAAAGACAGTCCTTGATGTGAATACTTTAGCTGAATTGGCAAACAGAAAATAGTGCCCCTGATCTGGTTCATTCTTCCACCAATCCATTAGATGTTTCTGCAGCACTGTTTGTTCCTTTAATTTGATATTGTCACTTGTATGTCTTGTGAAATACCATTTGAATGCCAGGGCAGCTGAGATTTTGGCACACACTGTTGACAGCTGTTTTGAAACTACAAGTATGATGTATGCTACATCTGGTGAGGTTGGAGTGGAAAAATACTGTGGAAAAGCACAATTCCTCTTTTAGACCTGCTGGGAAGGGTTTACAATATCAAAGTCCTTTATTCAGTAAAGCAACTATTTAATTACCTAACCACAGAGATAGTCTTCTATAATCAGAATCAAAGATTCATTTGACTATTTCTGCAAAGCTGGTTTGTTCATTATGACTAGGAAAACTGGCACAGAACATGAAAGATGAGAGATGCTTAAATGAGTGAATAAATTATATCAGTGAATCAATAAATGATCTAAAAATATTTTTTTTTTTTTATTTTCATGACATGGCTATGACTATGCCAAGCAAGGCATAATGTGTACTCAAGTGTAATGAAGTCTCATACATATGACTCAGTGGCAGAAGTAGCAGCTGGCCTCCTGGAAGCTGCAATGAATAATCAAGGGTTTTGCTAGTGTCCCTCTAATGTTTTAGATGCTACCAGTTGTCTTCTTTCAAGAGAAGTGGAGTTGACTGAGTAGCTTCTATATTTTCTCAATTTTCCTAACAGTAGCTTTCACTTCATGTAAAATCACTTTTTGGCTGATATTCAAATCCTTTGAATAGGAAAATTTCCCTAAACTGAAGCTGTTTTGTTTTTTTCCTTAATACAGATGATTAGACTGAGTATAGAGCTCAGTTAAGACCAGCTCATGATGGAGCTTGCTTGGGGAATATGAACATATAAACAGCAACATTAATATTTTATTTCAGAGGGAGAAAGTCTTTCTATCAAGGTTGCACATTTCTGTGAAATCTGAATTGATTTGGGTAGGATTTCACCCCCATGACCTGAACACTTACATTTTGTACTACTATGTGCTACAGGACCTTCGACATGAGTTGTAGTGCTCTTAGGCTGTCCTAGGTTCTACTGAACCTTTAAAATATTACATGAGTGGAAGCTTATTTTGATGACCACTTGTTCTTAGTTGGCTGATTCTGGCAAGGATTCCTGCATTTCTAGGATACAATCCCACTGGCTTCAAATGAAAATACAGCCTTGAAACTGGAAGTAAACCGTGAGCATGATGCTGTGCTTGAACAAGAATATGCTCTGGTGCAGCCACAGAATGAAGCATTCAATAGGATCACCACTTTAATTGCAGTCATGAAGACGAGTCGAGACTTTCTGTAAAAACCATCAGCAAAGGTTCTAAGCACATCCCTAGTGCATCCCTAACTGCCTTTATCAGTTGTTCTGTTCTTCCTTCCAGCCCCGGTGAAGCTTCACTCTCCTGGGCACTGATGCCCCAGTGCTGGAGGAGAAAGGGCCATCTCAATGGCTTGCCAGCTCCTCTGCTGAAAAGAGGAATTGTGGAATTGGGCAGAGTCAGGGAACACTCCATTGAGTAATGTAATACGCTGAGGTTAAACTGTTGTTGTGTGGCACACTGCAGCCTTGCTGAAGGGCATAGTGTGGATATGGATGATCTTCAGCTCCCCACTTCTGCTCCAGAGACATATCCAGTATTCAAGGCTGGCACTCAGTTAATTGGAAGCGCCGTGTTTCCAAAAGCCAGAAGAATGAAAGCATTTTGGGAAAAGTGAAGGAAATGCCAATAACCAGAGCAGTCACCTTCCCAGCCAATCCTTACGCATTATAAAATACCCAGGATACTTTCATTTTAGGAGGAACATTCTGGATTAATAAATAGAAGCCAGAAATATTTGGAAATACTACTCCCAGGACTAAGTGTTGCAGGTGGAAGTCCTGCATTTACCAAAATGCATCACTCCTTGAATGCTACATGTATAGAACTTGGGTCCCTTTAGTTTTTAAATGTGCGAGTGTACAAAGTGAATTCCTGCTTTGCTCTGGAATTAAGCAATATTGATTGTGGCTTTATAATGGCATTAAAAATTAAAGAGTTCCTGTAAGCATAAGAATATACTGGTTTTATGTGACACATATGTGTGAATTAAGAGGTTTTGACTGGACAGGACATGAAATCTTTTATAAAGGATCATTCTTTTCCCAGAACAAAAATGGCAACAGATCAAGTTTAGAAAAACAACTTGTTAAGCCCCTTACCTCTCACTCCACTTCTTTAAGACACACTGCATCTTAATTAATTAGACTTGACTTTCTTGAGATTGATAGTATTATCATTGTAGCAATTCTCCAGTCATCCATAAACCTTCCTATGAAGTCCAGATTCAAATTTACAAGTAAAAGTAAACAAAAGCATATCTTAAAAACTAGAAGAAAATGAGACAGAAAACCTATACCTTTTGGCTGCCGTTTCAAGATAGTATAGGCAATGCCGTGAGTTCCCTGACTCAATATTTAATTTGTTTTTATTTAACTTATTTCGTAGGATCACAAAATATGCCATAGAGTCTTTGGCTTTGATTTTGCAGCAGCAACTGACTGAGTAGATCCTTATGGAGTCCCCCTCCTGAATGAGAGCTTAGATATTGTAAATCTATCCCAGTCATCCCTAAAGAGAAATTGGACTTTTTCACTGTCTGCAGCAAACCTCAGCACCTCCAGATGTAGCACGCATCACAGCCCTCACTTCAAAACAGCTGTCAAGAGTGTGTGCCAGACTTTCAACTGTCATGTCATACAGTCAGGATCCCACATGACATACAAATGGCAAAATAGAATTTAATAATGGTACATAATATGAGAAGAAAAACACAAGTTACAAAATGGTAGTGGTCACGCTCACTGGCTTTACAAAATTCAAAATTTCTCTGCTGGAGTGAATTTGGTACCGGACAGTTCTAAAAATCATGAGGTCAAGATGTAGCTGCATTTTTTTGAGAGAAGAGGACTAACTCTGCCTGCTAAAAGTATTTTTAAGAAAGGCATCCCAAAATTTACCTGGACAAAATAACCCCTTCCATTTAATTTAGCTGTTCTTTACTGTGCCCATAAAGCTCTTCTGTTCAGGGGTGATGAAATATAGTGTGTAACTTGCAACCTCCACATTGTCATGTTGAAAAACCCTCTGAAACTGCCTTTATATAGAATTTGGAATGATTTCATGAATTACTAGCACTCAGTATAAGTAGATTTTGGTTAGTAGTGTATTTGACAAGGCAGATCGGGCTGACAACTTTCATTAGTCAGACATACAACCATTGTAAACATCTTCCAAACCAGAGGGTTAGGCTTAAGAAACAAGACACTGGTGTTGGCAGGTTCAAAGATAGTTTTTCAACTTCATACAACAGTTCATCTGTGCCATTATAAATGACTGAGAAAGCAATGCACTGAAATACATACTGATGGCCTGACACTGAAAGAGGCCAAAGAATAAGGAAAATTTAGGTGATCCTGATCAAGCAGTTTTATTTCCTGAATGCTGTGTCACCAGAAGCAAACCTGTTGAACTGAAATTCAGGTAAATACTTCTGCATTGGATTTTGAAATAAACATCATCATAAAAATGGATATGCAAGAAATAAATTGTGAGGATTATTTAATTGAATATTTATATGGCAAAACATTTCATTTTGTGCAAAGGCACTGTATGTTGCTATTATTTACTGAGTATTAAATGAAGAAGAGCCTTCTCAGAGGACTCTCTGACATTATTTTTATATAAGATCAAGTCAGGCAAGATGATCTGATAATCCATTGTGACAATAATATTTATAAATATAGGAAAATTTTAAATAAAATATAAACCCAAAGACAGTGTGGTATTTCTAAGTGTTCATGCTTTAACACCCTCACACACACACCACTTTTTTGTTTATCTCAAAACAATCAAGGTTTTTTTTTCACATCTTATATATTTAAGCACACTGGTTGCACTGATTGTCTACTATGGCAGTGGCCTAAGTATTTAAGCTTCTCATACACACTTTGAAAAATTAAATAGAATGTTTAAAATAAAGTATCAGATAATCAAAGTCCTCAAGTTTATATTTCAAATGAATAGTGTATAGATTTTTCTCTACCCCCTTATTATAGAACATGCATATTTTCTTAAAAACTTGTCCCATGTCCTTATACCACCTTCCAGTACCTGATGGGAGCGTACAAGACAGCTGGAGAGGGACTTTTCACAAGGACAGGTAGCAACAAGACAAGAGGGAATGGCTTTAAGCTGAAAGAGAGTAGATTTCAATTATGTAGTAGGAAAAAATTCCTTGCTGTGAGGGTGTCAAGGCACTGAAACAGGTCACCCAGAGACGTTTTGGTTGTCCCATCCCTGGAATCACTCAAGATCAGGCTGGATGGGGCTCTGAGCAACCAGGTCGAAGTTGTCTGTGCCTATGAAAAAGGGGTGGAACTAGATGATTTTTAATGTCCTTTCAACCCAAACCATCCTACAATTCTATGTTTCTATGAAATAAAATCCCAATTAACTCCTGATGGATATAGTGCCCTGCCAGGTTGTCTCTAAGCAATGAGATAATTTGATTATTGCAGTAATTTAGGTGTATCCTACTAACAGTAAATTTAGATACTACCACTCATTAAATTATTTGTTCCATGTTAAAGTAGCCTTTACTTTTATTCCTGCCAAATAGCACTCATCTACTTGATCCAAATGAGGATCTTCCATGTCTCAATCAACTACTATTTCTTGCCATCACTTCATTAATATTTCACTCTTTCAATATTTCAGTTTATATTGATCATTACTCATATTGCTCAAGGAATTATGAATAGGTCTTCCTAACAAAATAGCAACCTTTTCATTGTAGGTCACCTAAAACTAACAACGTAGTTGCAGGCTAGGTATGCCTTTTTTTCTGTTTTTGGAAGATTGTGGTGACTATGTAGAGCTAATACAAAGTTTGGGCATTTGTGTTTTTTAATTAATTCAGTGAATATTCTTCAGTAATAAGAAAATGTGTATGTTCAGATGCTACTAATGAATACCAGTTTGAGTATCTACATAAAGAGATGGACTAAACTACTTTTGCTTTGTCTCCTCTTAACAACAGGAAACAGTCAAAGACAATTGTATTTACTTGACTGTTGTGTACGAGTTTCACAGACCCAAAGAATTATGTTTGAATGAGCTGTCAAACCTGATTTGGTGCCAGCCTGAGCACTCCCAGTTTATCACCAGCTGACCTGCTGCTGCAGTTCTAATACCCACTTTCTTGCTCTACACTCATATTTCCTTATGAATAAAATTCTGAAGTCATTTCAACATATCCCTCTTTTCCAGGGGTTAAGACATGACTGGAAAAGTCTGTGGCCTACAGAGCTACGGCTAATATTCACCTGAGTGTCTACCTGTGCTTATAATCTCCATAAGGCATTGGAATCACTACATTTTATGGGTATCTGTATCTAAACTTACAACATTCACTGTAGCCTGACACTATCCCAATTGGTTTCCAGCAGAATTCATGCCAGTGGGCACAGTCTGGATCTGATTTGGAGTACGGCGATGGAAATAGGGATCATTAAAAACACCCCATTATCATATGGTCTGGTAGTTGGCTACAGTGCAGTTCTACAAACATGATTTAGTACAGATGTTTCATTTAAACTCTAGGTTTATAAAGGTACACATTTTTTTGGTTTACTCTGATTATAACCACAGTCTACTCCTCCCCAGTAATCAACTGCTAGAATTTGTCAAATGTTGTCATTTAATATGTGGGTCACTTCCAGTGCTGTGTTTGTTGCGTGGAATGCTCCACTTCCATAGAAACAGATGTTTTAACTTAACAGCAAAAAGAGTTAAACAAGTGCATGTGAAGGCACAGTGCAAATAATGTGTTTCATTTCTGTTATTTATAGCTGTCCACAGCTATCATAATTTTTTTATTTGAAAATTATTAAACCAATTACAAGAAGTTTATTTGCAGATACTGCCAAGAATGATGCATGCTAGGCAACTGCTTCTGGGAAAAGTGTCTTCTTCTGGGCCATTGCAGAGGCGTCTCAAAGAAGTCAATGCCTTTCTGAAAGCCTGCAGTATAGCAGGGTCTACACACTAGGCCTCAAAGTATACACATTAAAAAATACCCTCGTTAGACCTCCCCGCCATCCTGGCCGATTATGTCAGGTGCCAGGGCAGAGGAGCTAACACACACTTAACTCCTCAGCATGTTTGAAGAGGATCTCTTGCTCTCTTTAGTACAGCTGAGATGATGGTCAGAAGGAAGAGTCAGGGGAGGGGGCTCTCTCTGCAAAATGGCTGAATGAGAAGATGGCTTTCTTCCTTCTTTCAGCTTTATTTGACTGAAATACATCCTACCTAAACTAGGAATCGCAGTTGTACGAAAAACTACTAATAGGCTTATCAAAAACAAAAGGGGAAATATATTTTGAAACACAGAACTATATACACACTATATACGTACAAAGTAACAAGTCGGCCATCTGTGAAATTCTTTGCTCCTTTAAATCCTACCTTACTAGTTTCAGGTCACTGTAGGAGCCACTGATTTTTATAACAGAAGTACTGTTTGAAAGCAAGCCATGCTGCATAGTTTCCAAAGCACAAAGACGGAATAATTTGTAACAGTGCTGTAACATTCCACATCCAGGGGCAGATCACATAAAGATAGAGCTGCGTGCACCCAAGGTAAAGGCTTATAGCGGATGCTCTCAACGTAATTTCCCAAACAAACCCAAAAATTTCTATACCTGAGCCATGGGCAAGCCTGAAAGTACAGCCCAGGTTATTTCAAAAGTTCACTGTGTTCATTTTCATGCCCACCCAAATGCCCTGGACAGGTACTCCACCTCCAGTGCTGGGTTCTCAGTGCAGTGGTCAGAGCCAGGCCAGATGAGAGAAATATCTATGTTTGGAAAACCTCAGCAAATGTGGGACACGAAAGTAGTAAACAAATCAATGGGATGCCAAACCAAATGTGTTCCACATTTGTGAAAATAACAAAGTTGAGTCAGGAAGAAAGGTTTATGTGTCTTCTCCTCATACAATCCTTCCCAAGGTACTTTCTTTCAATCCCCCCAAAATTAAATCCAGCCCAGACAGCAGTAGTATTTGTGAGTACACAGCATCAGCCAAATGCATTGCAAAGCCACTGACAGCTCCATGTGGCTTGGCATGAAACAGGACTCTAAAGGGTGAGCAGGTGTTTCCTCCCACAGTCTTCCTCCGCACCCAGGCTCATGGACGTGCCGCCACACGGCACGGCTGGAAGGAAGAGTCTGTGCCTCGCCTGCCACTTGCAGTGGACCCAAGCTCAGGAGCCAGGCTGGCAACTTCTTCCCACACAACTCTCAAATCTCTGCCCCCACCATGAATTCCTGCAAGGGAAAATCGCTGGATCATTTCTGAGCCTTGAGAAAGACCCTGGGACACCTGCCTCTCTTTGTGTCAGGGATGGAAGGAAAGCCTTTTCAAATATCTTTTTGAGGGACTTGTGAAACTACAGGAATCAGCTTGCCTCTCCTGAACAGGTTAGACAGCGTCTGGTAGCTCCACTTTGGTGGCTGGTAGCTATGCTGCAGCAACGGGAAGCAGGCACAGAGGCAGTATGGGACAGAACTGATGTTCAGCATCAAATTTGCATTAAATATTAAATGGAAAAAATTAAATTACTGAAAGGTTTATTAAAAGCTTCTACTAATTAATTTTCGATTAAAATCGTGAGATGTCAAAAAAATTACTCATGGCTATTAATTAAAACAATGCTTTGCCACATCCATAATAAGAAATGGGGATTTTTGAAAGCTGGGTATTCTGGAAGGCTTTTACAGCTCTTTTAAGTTTATTACAACTCAGTATTTAATGTTCACGTACAGTGAGTGAGCATAATCCAACCCAACCCTAAAATAAAGAAAAATAATGTCAGTTGATGCCTTTAAAACCTATACTTTAGACAAAAATAAGTAAGTAAACATGACTTGCAGCAGATAAATTTGAATATATCTTTAATTAATGTATTTTATTTTAAGGATTATGACTATTGTATTTATTCAGTTAACTCATCCTTTTTCCCTGACAGTAATTTTCTATAGAGAATGTGCTATAAAATTATTTTGAATTGATTTTTGTCTTAAGAGTATAGGAGTAATAAGTGAATTTATGGTACAATTTACATGAGTGAGGCTAGTAATTTAATTCCTTTAAATTTATAATTTCAATATCCACCTGAACTACATATTATTTTTAACTTTTGTTGCATGGCATAACCTTTATAAAGTGGGTGGAAGGGCCTCACTAATTTACTGGGACTTTCATCCATTTAGAAGCCTGGTTAAAGAAGGTAGACATATTACACTAGCACTGGATAAGCAGATTAAAGGAATACTAGGGTATTATGTATTATTCATGCTTTCTTAACTAAAAACCACATTATTTTCCTATATATCTATATCTATATCTACGTGATCTTCATATTTAATATATGTTGTCGTCTTGAACAAATAAACCAAATAAACATTTCACAATAAAACTCAAGTGATTTGGTAGACCTCAATATTCAGAATCCTTTTATGCCTCAGCTATGCCCAGGTTTGCCTGCACATTATAGTCATATATATCTTTCTTCCCTGATATGGTTATTTGCCACAAAATGAATGTCTGGAACAAAGATTTGAGGATCTAGCTTGAAATATCAGTAAGAAAAAAAGTCTTACTCTGTGATGCTAGGTGTGGCCTCTTCCTGCTTTTCTTTCTCTCACACCTATTTGCTGTTCCTTTGTTAACTAATTCTCTGGACAAGCCTAAAAAATAAGGAAAAAGTAATTACAAAGTTACAGATTGTTTTCTGTACCTGGAACCATAGCCATGTGTGTTCTATCAAGTATTTCCATGTTCTTCAACTCCCTTATTTGCTGCAAAAATTAATGGAAGAAAATACTCTCCTGGTGAAATCCTGGCCTGTTTGGGAATTTTTCTGCTGACTGTCTGGGGGCTCAAGAGAACATCTTGCCATCCTGCCTTCTCCATGGAATTCCTTTTACTCCTCTAATGTGTGTGCCTATGGATATCTAAAAAAAAGTAAACAAAAAATGCAGGATGAACAGTAAATTCAGCTGGAGTCCCAGATGTCTTCAAATTCTTGAGTTTCTTTTTTGTTCAGGTGTTTTAGCTTTCTCAAGTAAAAGTTTTGTGTTCTGGGAAAACACATTTCTCCCAGCACCACAGCGCTTTCTAGTGATTGTCCTAAACTCCAAATCATCACTCAACATACATCAATGTCAAATTTGGTAGTGCTGCAGTTGCTTTGATGGGAAGATCAAGAAGTTAATTCACAAGAGACAGAGGTAAGTTAACGTTTTCTAAATTGCCTAACAGGAATGAGGAAAAAACACTTTTTTTCCAATCTCCATTTGGAATTTCAAAAATGAATTTGTCTATTAATACTCACACAAAAGTAAATGCCGTTTTGCTGACACCAGCATATCTGGGAAAACTCAATTGGACAAAAATCCACAAAACCTGTAATTACAAATCAGTTGCTTTCATTCTAGAAATCTGTAATTTAGAGGGTTTCAAGATAGTATTTTGTTATGTTTTATTGGGCATTTTATTTTACAATATTTTATTAAGCCTTATTAAAAGCAGAAGAGCTACTTTACATTTGCAGAATCCTTAAAAATATCATGATCAAGTTCACAAAGTTTTCACTGAAACATCTTTTACTTGCTTCTTAAAGCAAAAGACCTTGTGTTTGATAATGAAACAGCTGGACATATAGATCTTGCATTTGCATAATGCATATTATGATTACTATATGTGAATAAAACAAAAGTAAAATTTTAGAAAAATTAAAATTAATATAATACAATAAAATAATTATGGTTATAATTTACATTAAATGTTGCAATACCTTCAAAATACTTTTTACCACAATGAAATTTAAAGGAAGTGTTTGGTATAATCCAAAGCAACATTTTTAATAAAAAAAAAAAAAAAAAAAAAAAAAAAAAAAAAAAAAAAAGAAAAATTCTACTCTCTTGCATAGGTAGTAACCATGAAATAAGCTTAGCTATTAGTCCCATAATTGGGAGACAGAAACATCTCCTTCTCCTTTATCTGGAAACATGAATTCCCATAAATTGACATTATTTACTTTTACTTCCTGCAGAATTGTATATAATGATAAAATACATAAAAATTAAAAATATAGTAGCATATAACTGAAGGAGATATTTCAACTTCATACCAATTTTTTCTTAATTTATAAAGTCTAGAATTTCTGGGGCTTGTGAGACATACAGAAACACAATTTTTTTTTTTTTTTTTTTTTTTTTTTTATTTTTTTTTTCCTTCAGGAAAATCTTGTACAATGATAGCTCAAAATTCCATTCTGAGATTCAAAAATGCTGTAAAATTTTGCACTTCTGGAAAATTAAAGCTCTAACTTTCAGTTGATGAAACTTTGGATTCCACCTCTCTGAGCTACAGAGACCTCAGTGCCTTTCTTTCACTTATCTCCGAGTCTCATCTTACAGAGGTGTGATGAAACGTTGATTTTTTGTGCATTTTTTGATCTGAGCACTTGTGATTACACCTGCAGCCATTCATGCTGACACTAAACCTTCCAGCAGAGCACATCCCAGGGGCCAGCACGTTCTCTTGGCTGCACTTGCAGCCACTGGACACGAAACACTTCAGACTGGTTTTGAGTCAATGCCACCTGGTGACACATCAGGAGAAAGAGGTGTCAACTTCTCTGGAGTTACACTGTGGGCAGTACTTGAAAGGACATTCAGAGCTCCTTCTTACAGGCAGCTCTCACCATTGCAGTGAGTCCACGCTCCACACAAGCTCTGCTCAGGATTTTCCATGTAGAGTACCTTATCCATGCAAAATGCGTTGTCACAGTCCTCCACCAACAAAATCAGAACAGCTGAATTGCTGTGGGTTTTACCCATACTCGTCTCCTCTATGGTAAATCCGTTCTGGCCGCATCCTTCTCTCATGATGCTGACAAGGGGCTGGGCTGTCCAGCAACAGCAGGAATTGTCTGGGCTGTGGTCAGTCACCAAGTACAAAACTTTCTTGTATCTGGAGTTAAACTGGGAACAAAGCCACATCCAGGAATGTGTCTATTTCCCCACCTGTTTAATCTCCAGTGCAGTTGTATCAACGAGCTTCTGTTTCCTATTTGAAATCAGTTTCCTGAACACACAGTTTCTATCCTATAGATCTCCTTGCACCATATGCTTAGGATTCTCCTAAACCCAGCTTCTGATAAGATCAAATTAGGCATGAGTCAGAAGTTCTTCACGCTCACCACAGAGCTGATTTCTACTCTGCATTTTCTTAAGATAAAAACCCAATTGTTTTATTTTTGTAGACTCACAGGACATCTCCCAGAATCGAGTGCTTGGAGGGTGAGAAGACAGCAGTATCCCAGCTCACCTGTAAACAGGAAAGAAAGACAGGAGAATGGCGCCTGACAGGAAAACAGAAATGCTACAATCTCATTTTGCTCATTATGGAAACACAGTCACTGTCTTTTCCATCTTTGAAAAACAAAAGGACAAATCAAAAATATTATTGTTTGTTCTGACAATTACAGTGACCTTTGAATCTGAAATGTGGTTTGCTAAGGATTTCTGACCTCACAGCTTGTTTTAAATTCCAAAAAATTCTTCCTGCATGTGTGTTTGGAGCAACTGGAAGTATTCCACTCTGCAGCTGCAGGTAAACCCAATATCCAGCAAGTTGGTTCCAACATCTGCCTCCTGTTTTTACCTGGTTTGAGGCAGCCAGTCCATTGGATGGTGGCCCCTGTGCAGATCACAGGTTTTTCTTGCTTTGACAGTTCATCACATGCAATATCCAGTTAAAGTCCCTGGCAGGTTCAGAACCTTTGGAGAAGTCAGCAGGGAAAGTCATTTTTGTGCCAGCAAGGTACTGCCTGCCCTGAGCTGCAGTTAATGGCCTTTTGTTAAATTCAGTAGCTGTCTCAAAAGTTCAGAAAAGAAATATGAGGCCGTGATTTAATGAAGTAATTTGATTACATAGAAATCAATCTCCTGCTAGCATTTGATAACTGTAAAAAAATGCCTACCAAATTTGACGCAACTTGTACGTAAATCATTCTATAAGCTTGTGCTTAAGCACTTTGTTAAAGGAAGACTTAAGCAGAGGAAGACAGTGCCTTTGTGCTCTCTTTGGGACAACAATCTGAAATGACTTAAATTGGGTTTGCAGCCTCTTACATCTTTTATATAATTTCCTAAATTGGCTTGTATCAGTTCAATAGGTGGAAGCACGCATATTTAGATTAACACCTGCAAGATAACACTGGGTAAAAAACTTGTAGAATACCTTGAGTGTGTAACATTTTCTTCATTTTTTTCTTTTCATTCAAGCTAAAAAAGCCCTCTCCTACAATGCACTGCTGGTGGAAAGGTGTGTTCTGGGTGAGATGTGTTTCTGAGCAATTTCCCACATTCCAACAGCATTTTTTGGTGGCCTAAGAACAAAATATTAATTTCCTTGGAGAGTCACAGGTTATCCCAATTGGGCCCAGCCTCCTGAGGTGCAGTTCAGGTGCTTCCCTTCAGTCTTGCCAGGAAGAAGGGGCTTTGCATACAAAGACTGAGGCACCATGAGATGCTGAAGCACAGCAGCTCATCCTCAGTGGAGAGCAGCTTGCAGCAGTGCTTCTGAAGAGCTGATCACACCTTCTTTTAAACATGGTGCATAATAATGTTGTTTTCATGAAATGATGAGCTATTAAATCTGTATGACGTATATATGAGAGAAGTGTTCACAGGCCCACTGTAATTTATGAACATCTGGTGCACAGATGTTACATGAGATTTTTCTTCCCTTTACTTTTGCAAATTTGGATTACATTTTCTCTCCTTCTCTCTAGTGTTCAAACTCAGTGTTTGATACTTTATTAGATATCTCAGCAGGGTAAATGAATGATTAATAATTGTTGATGACAGATATTTGGTTTCTATAAGCTGTGGAGTGAAAGATAAATATGATGGGAACAGTTGTACCTATGTATGACAATTAAGCCTCTTTAAGACTATGATAGGGTTACCCATGATTTATGGGGATGTCACCACTGACCCTAGATAGGGAAAACCTCTGAATTTTCTCTTATTGTAATCATCACTTTTTCTTCAGATATCGGGGGGAAATACCCTCCAAAAAGGGGAAAAAAATAATAAAAAAGTGACAAAGAAAGAAAGAAAAAGAAAAACGTAATTTTTTTAGGGTTGGGAGATATTTCAAAGAACACCCAGTTCCTGAGAGTAGTACAATCAAAGCTTTCTTCAGTGCAATACATGTTCTGTGCTGCCATCTCTCAATTAAGCCTTGAGAGCAAACCATCAAAACAAGATCATAGTGTGTGTGTGCTGGCATCCAGGGCTGCACTAAAGGCTCACCTATGACTCTAGGCTCCACTTCACTGTTAAGAGGGAAAATCAAAAAGACAGTACTGAATCCCTCCTGAGCCAAAATGAACCGTGCTGTCCTGATATGGATCCTGAGAGTCATATACAGAGGTAAGGTTTTGCTTCAAGACCATTTAATTTGTAATGGGAAGCGTCTGGCCACAGCAACTTAAATTCAATTTCCAGTGTTTTAAATTCAAGGAAAAGATTGTAATGGATTGTAGGTGGATTGACAGGAATAACTCAAAGCAGTTGGCAAGCTTACCTCATTTGTTGGCCTTACCTCATTTCTATGCCTATCATATGCAAAAAAATCTTCATTTACAGAAATACATCACCTATGTTCCTTTGGGTCATATTTGTTGGAGAAACAAACAACAACAACAAGAAACCCTTAATTTTATTAGAAGGTCTTTCTAATTTCTTTAGGTCTTCTAAAAAAACACATAAATGTTGCCAGTGTAATAATAGTTTGTTTCTAATATCAGTGTCTGACAATTGCAGAACCCTGAACAGAACTGAAAATTCTGTAGGAAAAAGGTATTCCAGACAGGAACATAGATGAAGGAGAAGAAAAGTTGAAACACAACCAAGTGAAGGCAGCTTTTTCAGCTGAAAAAAAGGAAATTTGCCTTACAAGTATATACCTACAATACAACTACATGTGCTAAAAAAAACCAAAAAACCAAAAAAACAAAAACAAAAACAAAACCAAAAAAACCCCAATAACTATTACTCATTATTGTATAATAAAAGTAATTTTTGATGTAAAACAAATCACTTATGATATTTTCTTTTATTTAAAACTTCTGCTCCATCACCCCTGCCCCAGCCACAAACCCAACTTCCTGGAAATTTAATTCCTCCTGAAGTTAAATAGTTTAATGACTACTACAAATTTCTCTGACTCTTAATGTTACTGCAGAATGATGGAAACTCTGCTTTTCTGCACCTTTCTTCTCACCTTCATGAAGTTTTCATGAGATAAATTTGCACGTAGAAAGAGAATGACTCCGTCCCACATCTGATAATTAGTCTGGGAAAGCATACTTCTATAAGACATAATCTGATTAAGGACCACAGTTAAACTCTATTCCTCCTAATTAATCATTATACATGTTGATAAATGACTCCTCTGAATTTTTGCCTGATGAAGGGTTTTTAAGAAGGGTTAGGAAGTCTGCTTTCTGTGAGTGGAGAAAACAGCAATCATTTTAAGTCCCAAGCTTTGAGTCCCAAGCCCACCTACACCTGGAAACCTAAGGCAAGACTGGCAGGAAACAAATTTAATTTGAACGGACAGGGAGGGACTGTGTGCTGTGAGAAGCTCAAATATTCTGCACAGACATACTGGTCTCCTTCACCAAGACTTCAGAAAAAACAGCAGATTTATATTCTCCTATCTGCCACTTTGATCTGAGCTGTAGGCAAAATACTCCTCCAGAAAAGTATAAATTAACAAAATAAATAGAAAACTCCCCTAATTGTAATTGTGTTTGGAGCAACTTATCTTAAACATTACTAAATTAGCTTTGATTCTGATCACCACTTAATTATAGACAAAAGAAGTGGAAAACTTAGGGAATATGTGCCAAATGTTCCTCCGACCCACCAGGGCTGGTTTCCTTATGAAACCCCACTCCATCATGCTGAAGCAAAGCAACAGCTCTCAATTCCTGAAGCAGACAAAGGAGTCTGAGGTGCAGCTCCACTCACAAGGCAGCATTGTGGCTGGTAGGAGGCACTGTGGGGACACCCAAAACTGCTGAATTTCAGTGGAACCTCTGAGAAAAACAAGCAGAAAAGTATTTTAGGCTGAAAATGGGATATAAAGCTCTTTTAACCTGTTCTCACTGCCTGCTGAGGACTGGGAGAAGCCCTAAGGCCCTGATGGTGTGTTGCCCTTCTGCTACAGAGGCAGCACAGAGCAGCTCCTCTGCAGCTTTTCTTGATGATGACAAAGTCCTTCACATCAAGGATATGCAATAGTCATTGTTATTACACCAGTTTTGAACCAGTGTCTCCAGAGCTGAGATTGTTCTTTGTTTGAGCTACGCAGGTAATATTCTTCAGCTCTGCTGCTAGCAGACTGTATTTCATCTCTGCCCTCCACTTGGCACAAAGAAGGATTGACACAGAATTACCCAGGGGGATAGAATAAGCTCCACTTGGAAATAAAAAAAGAAAAATTATTTTGTACAGGTGGGAACAAGTATGTTTTAATTCAGAAATATTTCCCTCTGGAGCAAAACTCTCACTTGACAGCCTGAAGGAGGACATGCCTTTGCATGTTTCCAGGCCAAAGTAGAGGAGTGACCCAACCCTACAGTCCTCCATCTGTTTCCTAGTGCTGGATCACGTGTGTCAGGTTCAACAGCAGGGACGAAGGGATGAGACCTTTTGAGTTTCTCCACCTTCCAAAAAATGCTCAAACTGGCATGTTCTCAAGCATACAGAATAATAACTTCTAACTGTCTGAGGTAACTGAGCAGACCTTAAATTATTTTAGGATTATTTATTTTTCAAACCAGTAAAAAACTGGATAGACAGCTGCCCTTGTATTTTGATTGTTCTTAAATTTTCATGCTGCCCACAAGACATTTATCTGGACTTCTGTAGAGCCTTTGATAGACTCCTTCGACATCTTTCTCTCTAAATTGGAGGGAGATGGATTTGATGAGTTAGATGAGTAAGTTGTTGCACAATCCCATCCAGAGAGCAGGGGTCAATGGCTTAGATTGTCACTCAAGTGACAAATAGTGTCCTTCAGGGTTCAGTATTAAAAAAGTGTTATTAAACATCCACATGAATGACATAAAGGATTGAGAAGTTCTTGGGGTGACTCACTTGCAGCCTTCCAGTACCTGACGGGAGCCTACAAAAAGGTTGGAGAGAGAGTTTTTACAAGTGCACGTAGTGGCAGGACAAGGGGAATGGCTGCAAATTGAAACAGAGTATGTTTAGATTAGATATGAGGAAAAAAGTCTCCACTGTGATGGTGATGAGGCACTGGAACATGTTGCTCAGAGAAGCTGTGGATGGTCCATCCCTGGAATCATTCAAGACCAGGCTGGATGGAGCTCTGAGAAACCTGGTATAGTGAAAGACATACCTGCCCACAGAAGGGGGTGGAACTAGATGGTCTTTAAGATCCCTTCCAACCCAGGTAATTCCATGTCTCTGTAAAGGCTGAGATGGACATTCATGTTAATTCTAAGACAGTGGTGTTGAAGTTGAAGTTAAAGAATAAGTAGATTGGACAGGTTTGTAGTCTGACCAGGTGTGGTGGCTCCTGTGGTAGTCTGGAAATCACTTACAACCTCTGAATTACATTATCTTATAGATTAGTCATAGGCATTACTTCATAACCAATAGTCCTATATTCTGTCTTTTAGACGAGTTCCATAGGACAAGGACAGCTGAAGAAATGTACCGGAGGGAATTAATTTTATAATGGATGTCCAAGTCAGCCATTCAATGTGCAAGACAGGTGTGCACAGGAATACATTTCTGTCATTCCACACATTGCTGTAAATACCATATCCAAGAGCTGACTGGCTCTGGAAATGTGCATTGTTACAACACACAGTAATAATATGCCAGTATTAAAAACATTGACAACTTGCCTCAAATCAAATCTAGTTTTCTTTTCTTGTTTTCTCTCTTCACTGCTCAGGCAGTGTAGTTCTGTCAAGTGGATTAAGACAATGGATAGTGCATTTTTTTCCATAGAGTCTGACATATAGAAGGACAATGATTAAGGTAAAGCTCTAACAAAAGAGTTAAAATATTCTTGCTTTGTCTGATACATTTCAAATCTACTGCCCTGCACCAATGAGATGAAAAAGAGAATGAACATTCCCCTTTCCGTAGCTGATTTGATCTGGGTGTGAAAATGAAGCTCTAAAAAGTTTAACTGGTTCCAGCTGGATCCTACACGACCTACAAAGGACTAGTTCCTCTTAGGCAAATTAGAGCAGTGTAAATTCTTCTTATGACAGGGGCAAGTGCTCAGAATCTCTACCTGTGGGAAAAGTTG
The DNA here is from genome assembly GCF_015227805.2 of Hirundo rustica. Taxonomy (NCBI): domain Eukaryota; kingdom Metazoa; phylum Chordata; class Aves; order Passeriformes; family Hirundinidae; genus Hirundo; species Hirundo rustica. The sequence continues at coordinate 17,986,391 of NC_053450.1, forward strand.
TGAAGGGCACTACAAGAGCATGTAACAGAGAAAAGAGGGATTCTCTTAGGAGGATTTACAGACTCAGAAAAAACTGGAGTAACTAGGTGTGCATAAGAGTAGAATTCATCAGGAAACTATAGAGGACCATATCCCATGGGTTATTAAAAAGTGGACATGACAAAGTAACAGAAAAGACACTGTATTGGACAACTTTTCATTAGAAGATGGAAGGACATGGTGAACTATTAAGTAATTTTTCTTATTATGCATGGTTTTTACTGCTTTTGAAAATAGCCTAGGTTCCCAGCTAGATCCTTGCTGTGGGACAGCAGCCTCACATTTATAATAGCCTCACATTTTATAATAGTTCAGAGAATATAATTTTCTTTCACTAAAAAAACAGTCCATGGGAACCCTTTAAAAATGCATCATTGACAACAATTTGCAGGTTGAAGCATGCTGCTTTTATTTTATCTTTCATAAGCCAGTATGAATCCAACATGTAACTTTTAACGGCAGGCATGTTGTGCAGAAGTGCAGCAGTTTCATGTAAATATGTGAACATATTTAAACAAAAAATCTAAGGCAGGCTTACCACAATGAATGAAAAAAAAATAAAAATCAATAAAATCCCAGGTTACATGGTGTGTGCTCATGCAATATACACGTACTGGGACTTAGTTTCAAAGTGTTTTGAAATATTTACTTCTCTGATATTTATTTTAATGGAAATTTCGCAACTGCTGATGGCAGATATCATATGCTTGTGGTGATAAGAAAAACTGAAAGTTTTCTGTTCCTGTGGAATGTCTTGTTTTGGCTGTATTCAAAGAAATACCATATTGTAAAGCAGGACTGGAAGCCTGTCACTGAAATGAAAATAAGGAAGAAATTTAATTGTTTCCATAATTCCTTATTTGAGTTAAACAAGTCTACTCAGACATGTAACCCTTGAAAACCTGACAAAGCTGCAGATGTTAGGAATTTAAACAGTTTGTGGTTCTCTTGATAGCAAGTCTTATTAAATGTGAACTGATATGGTTTATGCAAACATATAAGATACAAAATAGTAGGATCTTTTAATTTAACTCTGATAGCAGCTTCCAAATATAATCTGTAAATATTCAACCTGGAACAAAAGGTACTGGTTTTTACAGCATTTCATTAAAAAGAAACCAAATAACCTAGTACACTCAATTACAGTACAGTGCTGGCAATGACAGCTGCTCCATCCAATACTTTTTCATAATGTCTGTTACTTTTTCTCATTTTGTGATTGCCCTGAATTTCTTCTCTTATATTATCAAAACCAGGCCTGAATCAGTTTAGTTTATTTCTTTCTTCAGACCAAGGAAGAAAAGGTAGTATAATTCCTACTGAATCTTGGAATACTTTCCTTTGTACTAGCACATATTTTCTTTTTCTAAAAATATAACATTTATCCAATGTTAAAGCTTGTTGTAAAATAGAAACTGAACTGGCAACACTGACTAAAACCACATATCCAAACCAATTCCTCTGCATCTGCTTTTATTTCTTGAACTTCTTCAACCTTCCTCAGATTTCAACTCTATGTACCAAGTAAGCAAGAATTTTGCAAAGGATGGAGCTATCAACCTGCAGGAACAGGCAGAGTTCATCGGTAAAGTTCCTAGCACAGCACCAACACAAAGTCCCTGTGTACAGACAGCTACAGCACACGAATCACAGTTTACCTCCACAGATATTGTTTAACTGGTATTCCTAACTAGTATCCAGTCTATTCACTATTCCAGTCTGATGCTGTCACACGATCACAGTAAGAAGCAGCATGTTACGGACTTGGTGTCTGGATGAGCTTTTCTTATGTGCCTGAGGAAAGAGAGATCTTTGGGAAGGAGGTAAAACTGAACCCAGTAAGCTGAAGCCACGAGAAGGAGGTGTACCAACCCCAGAGCTAACCATGACTGGCCCCTGTGCACACGGCTGGCTGAACAGGGACAGCCAACAAACAGCTCTGCCGCAAGCATGGCAGTCCCACAACACCGGAACACTGTTCCCAAGGGAAGATGGGTGACCACGGCAGGCACGTGGTAGAGACTGGTCCGTGGAGCAGATGGAAGATTTAGACCTGAGACAGAATTCCTCATGTCAGCAGTGCATGTACTCATCATGCTCAACATACCAAGACATAAATCCTTTTGCCACCTCATAGACAACCAGAAAAAGATCTTTCCAAGCAACTGCATTTCAGATATTAACTTTAGGCTCTTGCTTTTCTGCTTAGTTCTCCTCCAGTCAGTTAAACAGAGATGTAGAAAAACCAAGGAGAGAAATATGAGCAGCTGAAAAAGAAAAGTGCTGTCATGATTGTACAATAGGTTGCTGGTATTTACAAAATTCTGTGTATTCAGATTCAATATTTTCCATATGAAGATCATCACTTAGTATTAATGCTGAAGCCATAAGGAGGATAGGGCCCCTCTTCCAATAAATAATTTGCAGATACAAGGAAAAGTACAATCCCTGCCCTGAGGACCTTGGAAATAATATCCTGCTTGTATAATTTGAAATAGAAATGTGTTTATTTTTACTACAGTAAGTGCTTAACACACAATAACTAAACCAAAACTATTATTTCTAAAGGATTTAGAATAATATTTTAATTATACCAGTGTTTATAGAATTGAAAAATCAGGAACTACTAATAATGACAGTCTCAAATACTTCTATTTTTTTCTTTGGAAAATCCAGAGACTGGTATAATGATATGTGCTTGTAAAAAAAGAAAGCAGTTGGACAGATGAGTTCTTCCATTACAGGATTTGGCCTAGAGGAGTGCAAACAAACCAGTATTCTCTTCAGGGCAATTTACACCTATTGTCTCCAAAAATTTATATTGTTGAGGAAATTTGGGAGTTTTACTATGCCAAGTCAGAAAACACTGCAAGTTATTTATGAGACCAGCAAAGAAACAGTAACCACAAAAAACAGTAACCACAAAAAAGAGTATATAATATTTTATTCAGGTTATGTAGGAATATAGAATATAAAAAGAAAGAGAAAAATAGTAAGATCTAGAAAATAAGTATTGTGGGAAGTCATTCAGATAATTTATATCAATATGAATGTTGAGAAGCATCCTTCATTATCTGTTAAGACAGACTACATATGGCTCTGGAGAAATGTTATCACTTTGTCTGGTTCTATTATTTACAGAATATCTGTGACATTCACAGAAAGAGGACCTACAGGTTTGTTTTTAAGTTCCTGCCATCCCCCATAACACAGAACAGCATGAGTAAAGCACATTGAGGAAGAGATTCAAGACAAGTGCAGATTTGTTGGAAGAAAAAAAAAAAAAAGAAAATAAAAAAAAGTGTTATTTCATAGAACCATTTAGGCTGAAAAAGATGTTCAAGACGTATGCAAAGACTGGGGAATGAGACTGAAGAGAAATGCCAGGACCTGGGGATCCTGGTCAATGGCAAGTTGAACATGACCCAGCAGTGCCCTGGCAGCCAGGAGAGCCAACCCTGTCCTGGAGGGCATCAGGCACAGCATGGCCAGCCAGGCAAGGGAGAGGACTGTTCTGCTCTGCTCTGGGGCAGCCTCACCTCAAGTGCTGGGGGCAGCTTTGGGCACACAAGAAAAGATAGAAAAGACAGATTAGAGAGTGTCCAAAGGAGGACAACAAAGATGGTGAAGGGCCTTGAGGGGAAGCTCTACGAGGAGCAACTGAGGTCAATTGGTGTGTTCAGCCTGGACCACATTGCAGTTACAACTTCCTTGTGAGGGGAAGAGGAAGGGCAGACACTGGTCTCTTCTCTGTGGTGATCCAAGACAGGACCTGAGGGAATGGCCTGAAGCTGTCAGGGGAGGGTTAGGTTGGATAGTAAGGGTTGGTCACTGGGACAGCTCCCTGGGAAGTGGCCACAGCACCAAGCCTGACAAAGCTCAAGGAAAGTTTGGACAACAGTCTTGGGCACATGGTGTGACTCTTGGGGACAGTGCTGTGCAGGGAGTTGGACTTGATGATTCTCGTGGCTCCCTTCCAACTCAGCTTATTCTGTGATTCCAATCTTTGACAAGTCACCACTTTGTCAACCAGACCATAGCACTCAGTGCCATGACCAGTCATTTCTTGAACACCTCCAGGGATGGTGACTCCATTATGTCCTTGTGCAGCCCGTTCCAATGCTTGACAGCCTTTTCTGTGAAAAAAATTCTTCCTGATGTCTAACCTGAATCTTCCCTGGCACTGCTAGAGGCTGTTTTCTCTTGTCTTGTTGCTAGTTGCCTGGGAGAAGAGAAAAACATCTGGACAATGCTGTGATATGGACAGCACAGAGTAGCGTGTGTGAGATGAGTATGAAGTGGAGGCAGGACCATTCCTGTGGAGGGAGGTATTGGCCTCCCCAGAAGTGGTCCTTGGGCTCCCTCTTTTCCTTGCTATGCTCTTCTACTGCTGCAAGCAGTACCAGTCTTGCATGCATGGGATTTGCTTCCATGCCTGTCATCCAGGGCCTTTGCTGGATCACCCATCCCATGGAGGAGTTCCAGCACAGACACCATAAAAGAGCTAAAAGAAGAAAAGACCCAGAAGAGAAATGAGTACAGAAAGGAGAGGAAATCACTGTTTTAATCTACACCACATGTACAACATGACTGAGCTACAAGCTCTAGGGAGTCATAACTCTGAATGTCCTGACTTATGTGTGTTTAAAATCTGAACTGTTGGATTACAACATGGGGTGGGTTTTTAATTTAATTTTTTTCTTTGGGGAAAAAGAAAGCATGCTTTACTGTACAGTCAAAGAAACGCTATGACAGACAGTCAAATAAATATCATCCTCACATTTATTTGCACGATTAAGCCATCAGACAGTCAAGTAAATGGAATGGAGTGCATTTATTTGCATAACCTCCAAGGTATTTTTGGGCACATAAATAAAATAGGGATGGCAAGTCATGGCCCTTAATTTTTCCATTGTTAAAACAGTGCAACTCTAGAATAACTCCTCTGAAACAAAGGCAAAATGAATGTAAAAACTAATATACATCTGAAAACTGCTCTACTTTTCCCGTCCTCCCCGAACACAAAGAGGCTTTTAATTAGGAGGACTTTAATTAGTTATGAAGGGCAACGTGCAACTATGTGTCCAGAAAAGGTTCAGTGCTGTAGTGGTTAACCAGACACTAAACATAAGATAGTATGGTGCCCATACATTCTTGTTCTGTAAGAATCAGGAAGCTTTTCTCAAAACTCCAAGACATTCTTTTCTTCAAAAGCACATAACATCTGCATTGTGTGCCGTGGTTTCCACACCCACAGAAGACCGAGAGGACGGCATTGGTAGGGCAGAATACTCAGTGTGGAATACTTGAAATCCACAGTACTCACATTTAAAGGATTTTTTTTCCTTGTTTTTATCTTGGAGGTTGTTTTAGAGACTTGTAGATTAAGTCTAGAATTGGCCTGATAGATGAAATGCCTTATTGTGGCTGGAGTCCATTAGATGAGCCCTTGGAGTCTATACTCCAATTTAGTTTCGCCCAAAAGCATCTCGCATATATGTGCCGAAACCATGCCACAATGAGAAGCAAAGAACAACCAGTAGGAACAATTGGGAGCATCATTTTCAAGTGCAATCCTTATTTGCACTGAAATATCAACATTGTCCTGTGAAGGAGAGGAAAGATAACTTAGGCTCATAAACTATGCCTTCTGTATTCTTCTTTAAGTAAAAGAATAAGCACTAGAAAAAGCACCCAGTTCTCACTACTCTCACAGCGAGGACAGATTAATGCACCTACAGCTGAGAAAGCTTCAAGACAAAATTTTGGAAATGCTTCCAAGGAAGTGTGTATGAATTCAGACATTACTTACAGTCCTTTATGACTCAGACCCTGGTATGATGTTTAGTCATGAGTCCTGTGCTTGGAGATGACCAAAATCATTTTTGTATCCAGAGGCATTCAAATACTAAATGAATCCTATTTTTACTACCCAGATCAATAGTTTCATTCAACAATAGTGAGAAACATGAACTGAGTTTTATTTTAAATCAATAGTGAAGGGAGTTCAGTACAATATTAAAAATTGCAGAACTGGAAGAAGGCTGAAATGACCCAAAGTGATGATTATAAGGCAAATATTATTAAAAAGTTATATCAAGCTAAGGAAAATGTTAAGTTTCTTGTGCTGCCCTAAGCCTTATTTTCCTTGTGGTTAGGCTCATGATCAAGACCGTGAAAACAGGAAAGGCCATAATTTTCAGACCTGATGGAACCTGGTGATTTACATTGGAAGCACTAACAACTCCAGAAGACTGCTGTAGGAGGTGGGTATTGTGGTTTGTATCCCACAATACCCCAGTATGATATCATATCTTTCAGCAGATGAGCCACATCCCACCAGGACCTCAGTGGACATTTCCACAGTGTGCTTAGCTCCTTGACAATCTCCCAGGGAGTGGTCACCTGGTTTCCTTACTCTGCAGTTTTCCTTTGATAGAAACTAGCTGGCTCTGTTCACATCAAAGCATGAAGGCAGCTCTGTGGATAGCTCACTATCAGCACTTCCCAAAATACAGCAGGAACCAGCCTACACTCTGAGGGTCCTGCTCAGTAGTCTTCCAACACTATTGCAAATAAACCCACATTCCTTTCTGTCATACCCCACAGCCTGCAGCGTATACCTTAAGATTCATGTAATGAATTCTCCACTCTAGAAGACTGAAACACAACCCACATTCTATACTTTAATTGGAAAAACACATAAAAAATAGCAACTTGTAAGGCTACCCTGTGAAGCTCAGAAAACCCATACACTATGGATGTGACCACTCTGCTTCAAAGGACAGTTGCCCTGTAAAACATGGATGTTACCATCCTGCACCAGATGGTCTGTGGGCCAGGCATCAGAGTCTTCAGCAGACACATTTAACAGCATGAGTGAATTTTAGTTCCTTTACATGAAACTCCTGGATACCTGAGAAGCTAACTGAGGAGAGCTTGATAGACAATGCCCTTGGATCTGGGATGTCAGTGGAGATAAGTGAAAAGTGTTTGGTGCTTCTATCACCAAGTGCACCAGTGCAAAGAACAGACAGCAGAATCACTTCCACAAATGGTAGCACAGCTTCCCAGAGAAGCAAGAGAGGTAATTGTCAACAGACTATTTCTGTAGCCCCTCGACCTGGAAGACTATAAAGAGGAACTCCAGTATAGGTCTCCTATGGAAAGGTGGTATGTCAAAGTCTAGCAAGCCAAGCAAGATGGCAGGACAATGATTCCTGTGCCAGGTGGCTATACATTTTTCACCTGTGGTACCAGGGTACCAGCCTGGAAGCCTGTGAATACAGGATGAGAAATACTGCATTCCCATGACACATAGGAAGCTTTCACGCATCATGTTCAACCAGTGCCTTTTGTGTAATCTCTTAGATATTTCAACTTTTACAGAATAAATGGTCTAGTAAAGAGATTAAATAAAATATTTATGTCTGTATTCACACTGAGGACTAATCTAGCTTAAAACCATTATAATTAAGAATAAAAAATTTAATCCTAAATGAGTGGAACTTCAGCCTGAGTAAGGATGTACTCCAAGCTACACTGCCATGCACTTTTATGGGTTAAAAGCGGCAGAGGCTGTGAAAATAAGACTGTTTTTTGGCAAGAAAGAAAACTAAACTATGTTGAAAATATCTAAAGCAACACATTTTATCCTAGTAACAAACCTTAATTATCCTATCACATTACCAGAAGGGATTTAATTAATCTCTCTGAAACAAATCATATCAGTCATCTAAAAAAGTTTTAATGATCAATCTAAAATGGAAGTGAACCAAGCCATAACTTCTCAGGATTCCTCGTAATGACTCACAAAATACGAGCTGCTAGTAACACGTGAACTGTGAGCTTGACATACAGGCTGCTACTTTGAAAGTATCTGAAATTCAGTAGACAGTGACTCAAGTGCACTTTTAAAAAGCCTTTTGCAGATTTCTGCTGAAGAAGCAGAAATTCAATTGCCAAGATGAAAAGTCAGTGGAGGGCCAAATGGAAAAAGCACAAAAAAGCCTTTTGTTACAAAATATTTAAAAGCCAATACTGTTGTTCACAACAAAATTAAGGCTTGATGTAGCCAGTAGATGTACATTTGTTTAACTTTACCAGCATGAACTTGCAATCAGTTAAGCAGATTCTTTGTGGCAAGCTGAGTGAGCTTTGCTCAGTGGGGCACTGACTTGAGTCTCTCTCCTTTATTATCAATATTCATGAAGTGTGTAAGACCTTAATAGTTTTGAGACCTCTAATCCTCAGTCAAATTTGGTAAAAATTGGCTGCCAGTTCAGAAATTATTAGAGGACTGTTAGACAAGCAAATGAATGGATAGAGGAACAAAAGAGCACTAGAATCAAGTAATTTCTTTCCTTATAGAGTTTAAAATAAAAATGGCACATAGAAAGTAGGCTGTGAATCAAGGAAAAAGTTCATACTTATGTTCCTCTTTGATTATCAAGAGCCTTCCAAAGATGATGGTAGAAATGTCATCCTCTGAAACCTTTCAAACTTAATTTGTCAAAATTTTCGTGAATAAATAATAAATTACCCTATATTAAAAGCTCTTTTTTTTACAGTGAATAATTACATATTTTCAGTAGAATTGATAAACTATATACAAAAATATCACTTCAGGTGAGTGAATATATACCCATATGTAACATACAGAAATTTATAAAGGTCTGAAACTGTTTGTAAATTTAAATCTTCTTCACTAAGTCTTCTTAAGATATGAAAAAAAAAAAATCACTAAATCAGAAAGGAAACCCATAAGGCATCAAAAATTGACACTATGTATGCTAGTCTAAAAATATGTTACAGTTGGGCTATATACTAAACCATCATTTCAGAGAAGTATAATGAAAATAACTGGATTTACTTGGTATTTGTGTCTGAATGACTCATCCTCAAATTCAGCCTGAGTGTCTTGTTTTATACCCTTTGTCATTAATTATTCTGAGGAAAAACCATCTTAACTATCTTCTCAAAGCACATGGATAGCTTTATTGAAAAAATTGCACCCTGGTAGTTAGTAACAATCTCTTAACTTGTACAGCTATCTTCCTGATTTTGTTGTATGTACATTTACAAAATAAACCTCAGGCAGTTTACTTAGTCTCTCTGTCAGTATTTAACAAACTATTTTCCCTATGAAAAACCCAGATCAAATTTGTTTCTTCTTGGCATCCATATTGTTAAACATAATCTTTGCAGAAATACCTCACCTGAGTAGGAGTTATATTTTATTTCACAGACCTAATTACAGCAGTCTTCAACTGATCTGAGCCCCACAGCACTTACAGACATATGGTGATGAGATTTGGTAATGTAAATGAAACACGCATTATAGGGTCACTGTCTGGAAGGTGGTGTTAAGATTCTGGGATCAAAAAAGCTGAAGTATGATCATGTAGTTTATTGCAAAAAGACTCAGAAACATGCGCTGGTATGCACACCCACAGAGCCATACATACTGCTTACATTCAGAAAATATTACCTCCCTTTAAAAAGAAAGGCAAAAAAAGGCTCTTCAATGTCATATTCACACTTCAGTTCTGATTTTCACCATTTCATTTTTATATTGAGCTTTTTATTAACAGTAAGAGCAAAAAGAGAAAGCAGGAAATAATACAGCAAAATAAGGGAAATCCCAGCTGACAGCTCACTGGTAAGCAAGTGAGAATATTTGCACTTTCAGCAAATTGCTAGACCGCAGTGCAAGGATGTGGGGAGTCTATGTGCTCACCTCAGTCGTAGCTACAGGTGCTATTGCTTTCCTTAAAATTAATGGAGTCTAAAATTGCTCTTAAATTCTTATCAGAAGTTAGCAGATAAAATAGTTTGTCTTTTGTGAGCATCCTACTGAAGTTGTGAATATCCTATTGAGGTGAACATCCTATTGAGGTCCTACAGAAAGTCAATGGACACCACATATTTTCAGCATCTTTAAAAAGAATTGGAAATTTAATTATAAGCCAAACACAGATCCAGAAGCAAAATAATCTTGGTCAAGTCAGTGGTAACCTCCAGCTTTCAAACCTTCCCATTGATGGGAACATGGTCAAGGTTTCACAAGCAGTTTAAAAGAGGCTTCATGAGTTATCGGAGCCATATCTTTCTGGGTTGAGCAAGCTCTGAATTCCAAAAAGTTGGTTTGATTTTAAAGTTTCACAGAAAGCTGTGTGCAAACGCAGAAACTGTCACTGAGGAGGTGACAGAAAGGATCCACCCGAGCCCCTTGTACAGGGGCGCTTCTCCTATGTCTGCCTGCATGGGCCAGGCATCAGCAGGGCCAACGTGCTTTTGTACAGACAAGTGATCTCCTTCTCTCCTATCTCTTCTCCTCAGAAGAGCTATCAACTGATCAGTGGATGACAGAAGAAATCCTGCTCATGAACTGTGCCAGATTTCTGACAACAATGTTTAACTACCCACTTAAAGAAAAGGGATATGGGAATATGTGGACTTAGTTACAGTACACTGTAATGAATCTTCCCATCCATACTGCCTACAGGACCACTAAAAAGATTTCTTTCTTCAGTGTAGATGATGAAAATTCACCAATGTTTGCAATTTGGCTGTGCATATTTGGCAGACTGCATTATGGGACTTGCAGTCTAAGACCCCAGAGAACTGCTTCATTTTGCAGCTCTTCCTTTAGGAACAACTCACAGCAGCATCACAGATTTTCCTCTTTCCAGTTACAGTCCTGCATGGATGTACTGACATGAAGAACATTCAATAATCAAGATCTGCAATATCAAGGAGCACATCACACACAGATGATACCTGAAAAACTGGAATGATTGATTCCTTCTTTGAACAGTACAATGTAAAATGGAATCTAGATGAAAACAATGAGGAGAATGAGATTACTTTACTTCAAAATAGTATTAAAAGCTGTCATTTCAGCCACATATTCCCCATGTCTTTAGTAACCCAGTTATGATTAATACAATTTTTACATGCATTCTCTGCTCATCAGTGAATTAAATTACTCAACCTGCTAATTATTTGGTTACCATTCTGTGACATGAATAATTCTAACACTGAGCTCCTAAGAACTACTTCCTCCAGTTTAAAGGCAAAATTCTGATTGGCATGCAGATTAGTCAATGCAGGAAGCTAATCAGTCACTTGATTTTTTTGTCCTACTGAAAAAATTCCCAAAGTTACAGCTAAAGTTGCTTTAACATGAATACCTCTGCAATGAAATTTTTCTCCTACTTTCTCAATGGTATTATCAGAAAAGGCATGTCTAAAAAGGTCTTCTCTTTAGAGAGAAGTTAGGGTGTCAAACTCAGAATGCTGTGACACATTAAACAGGGTTTCAGAGATGGCTGCTACATCCCAAGCTTAGGTCCTGAGGTTTCATTGAAATTCAGTCATTTGGTGTTCTTCTGTTGCTAAAACCCACCGTGATGATGATGCCAAGAACCTTATTAATGGCCAAAGTGATTAGAACACTTAAAAGTCAGAAGGAATGCATGAAACTTCATCTCACTGCTCTTCCATACTTCCACAGCTAAGTTGTACCTGCATTGTACTTGAAGCACACAAGAGGTATTTTGCCATTTGTCCTAAGTTCAAAGTCACATTCCTACAATCACCGAGGAGACGGCAGGTTTGAATTTGGCTTTGGAAAAGATTAGCCTAGGATTCCAGGATATATACTATTCCAGGATATATACTGGCCTGAAAAGAAGAAATATGCCACCTCTGAACATGTGTGACAAGTAAAGATCAAGGGCTTTTAAAACTAGAGGAAAAATAAATCTGAAAGATGCTTCTTTCTACTATTATACTTCAGGATGATTCTGTAAGATACCTGCTCTAAACCTTGTGCTAAACAAGATTCTCATCTCCCTTGATGCTCCTTCAATCTAGGTCTACTGCATTACCTCTGAGCTCTGAAACACTTTCTGCAATACTGGCAAGTGCTTCCCATGCAAAATATTTCTGTTGTTCTACAAGGAGAACTTTGAATTTCTAAATCAACAGTTTGGATTCTAATAGTCTATCTGTATTTGTCACACTGCATCTATATTTAATATGTTTGCTTTCAGTGGGAAAATCAAATCTAAGGAACATTAAAGGAAAAGTTGATCAATCAATCAAATGACGAAAAAAGTATGGTCACAGAATTATACTTTTTACATGATCAGGGAAAAAAAGGAAATATCCTGCATTAATTTCCTTTTGCACTCCCTTCTCTTAACTTGAGACAATCCCCTTTTTTTACATTACTTGGAATACACCAGGATCATTTTAGTCCTTAATCAACATATCTTGAAGTTAGGTATTCCTTGTTTGCAACAGATATAAAGATCTGCAGAAACAGAATTTTCCTTTGTATAATTTTCTTTATCAATGAAAACTATTATACTTGAGCCCATGGATTTAAATGTGCATTAATATGTCTTGTTCACACTAGTTCAGTGAATATTCTATTACAATTAATGAGGCAGATAATATCTTGATCCAGATCCTACAACTCTCTTTTAATTTCAGCATAACTAATATAAATAGGATGGCATATGAGTTATGAGCAGTGAAACCAAAATACAAATATACAGAATTATATTTCAAGCTACATTGATGATTAAAACCTGGAAAAGCAAATTTTCTTTTAGTGAACTGATAAGACTTGTTGTTTATAAGTCAGCCTGTTGAATCATCCCTGCAGTTTTAGGAGCTGCCTGAACAGTTCTGTTCACAAGCCTTAGAAGTATACTGATTTATGGAGGGACAGAATAGCTAGTAACACACATGCAAATATAAAGACACCTTGTAAGACATCCTATTGGTGTTTTATAGTCTGCCAACTAAGGTGTATTGTAAACTCTGGAACTCCACTATCTGCAAAGTGTTCTGCTTTGGGCCGTTTCACTTGAGTTTCTGTTTTCAAGCAGGCAGCCAGTCTATTGGCTTTTCTATGAAAATCAGATATTGCTTCCATTTATGTAAACATTTATGTCAATTAGCTCAAACGCTTTCATTAAGGGATGTCATTAAACATTGTATCTACATAAACAGTCCAACATTTCAAAATCAATATCCTTTAATCTTAGGTAGGACAAAGCAACACATAGATGAAAAGAAATTTGAATTTCTTAACAGTAATAGCTAGAGCCAGACAGTTTTTGTCCAAGCTCCGCATTTACAGCTATTGAGTGCGTTTTCATTTTATTTGTAGTAACAGCTGTGATTTCTACACATATTTTGCCAATCAGAGGACAAGCATTTTCCTCTGAGTAACTAATCATACCTCCAAGGGCCTGTGTTAGCAACACAGACATCCTTTCAAGGGAATAGAAAACACCGTCTTTGCTATAGCCTTGACCTAAACCCAAAAGAGCAAGGCCCTTGGGGTCATGGTTTCAAGCAGCACTGCCCATACCTTTCCCCTCAGTCATGTATTAGATCATTACTTCACCACTATGGGAAAAGAAGTATGAACAAATTCACTTCTACTTTCATATTTCTCATGAGTTCAGCAGTTCCTAAAGTCTGATACATAGAAAGGTCTTGTTGCAGACTGATTATAGGCTGGTTGCCAGAAAGATCAAGTAAGGTATTTTAAGCTTCATCAACCATATGGATGTGCCTTGTCTTTTTAGATGATGTATTGCTCCCTGAGGATTTTCAATATTTTAAAGTTTTACTATTTAGATTTTTTATTAATTTCAGATAAATTTAGGATGACTGAGACTCAGCACAGAAGTCCACAAAACTGACAGTAATTTTCCAATTGTGCTATGTTCTTGGATGTCAGATTTCTTTACCTGATGTGGGTATATATTCATAGAATGGGTATGGTTGGAAGGGAGCCCAGAGGGTCATCTGGTACAACCTCCCTGCTCAAGCAGGGTCATCTAAAAGCACATGGCACAGGAATATGTCCAGATGTTCTTGAGGGAGACTCCACAATCTCTCTGTTGGAGAGAGGGCAATCTTTCACATGTTTCAGTATGTGATTACCTGCACAGCAGAAAAGTTCTTCCTCATGTTCAAGTGTAACTTCCTGTACATCAGTTTCTGCCCATTGCCTCTTGTCCTATTGCTTGGCTCCACTGAGAAGAGCCTGGATCTATCCTCAGACACCCTCCCTTCAAATACTTGTAGACATTTATGATGTCCCCTCTCAGTCACGTCTTCTCAAGGCTGAACAGGACCCTGTATTTACACCTTTCCTCATAAGACCTCCAGATTCTTAATCATCTTTGTAGCCCTCAGCTGGACCAGCTCCAGGACCTCCATGTCCCTCCTGTAATGAGGAGCCCAGAACTGGACACAATACTCCAGATGCAGCCTCACTAGGGCGGAGTAGAGGGGCACATTTTCAATTGCAGACACATTAGATAGCAATCATTAATAAGTGTTTAAGGTTTGTTGCACTTGATTAGCTGCAATCAAATATTTCTTGAAAAGAAAAAGCTGATTTTGTCTTTGAGTCTAAGGGTTGAACATCAACAGCCCCTCCTGCCCCTTAACACACAAACATTTTCCAATCATATCTTCAAGTCCTCCCTATCTACTTATCTTTGTTTCCTGCTGGACAAGAGACTCTTCTATTGCTCTACATTTTTAGCACTAGTTACATGTCTGATGATCTGAAGTAAGTGCAGCTCTACTTGGCTGCCAGGAAATTCTGCTGAAAATCAAGCCTTTCATTCTCTGGCAGATGAACAAATAAGTTGTCTTTAGTCCCTGGAATTACTGCAGAAGATTTTCCCTTCTGGTATTTTTGCCCCACTTTTAAACTGATTTGACCTGCAGGTTACAAAGGAATGAACAAGGGTCCCTGTGGCATGACAGCAGAAGCCTTGCTTCTTTAGTGAGCCAGGTTAAAAACTGACTCACATGTGATCTCAGAAATTACTACATATGATAAAAAGGCTGTTGCACACAAGAAAAGCTGTCCATCTGGGCATTTTCACTAAGGTTTTACCAGATCATGCTCATAGGAGGCAAAAGAGCTCTAAGTTTTAAAAATCCTTACTATTTCCACTGTTTTAAATTCTCTAAAGCCAGTGAAACCCACCTCAAAAGGTTTCACAAAGGGGTGCCAGTTTAAAGCTCCAGCAAGAAATAATCCTCTTCCAAATGTCTCCTATACATACCTGAAGGAAAAATGCAACAAATTAAACAAAGTGTTTATCCCTTATACAGTGCAACTGAAATTGGAAAACTGGGGATTTCTCCAGAAATAGAAAAATGTCCAAAATGAAAACATTCTAAATTTTAGGTAGAAAAATGGAAATTTAAAATACTGTAATCAAGCATACAGCATAATTAAAAGCAGCCCTTAAAACAAAGCCCCAAATCCTCTAGGAAAAAAAAAAAAAAAATTAAGTGCATGATGACATTCACCAAAAGTATTTCTCCAAAATGTGTGACCTGAGTAAAATGTTAGAAAAAAAAATGGAGTTTTTACTATTTCACAGCAACTTCAGAGCACACAAACAGCACAGGATCAGTGGCACAGTCTGTATGTTCTTTAGCAATGACATTTTTAATAGTATCTTCAGAGGAGGTGCAGTGTATCCAACTCCATTTCAGTCCCTGAGAAGTCTCCCAATAACTTCCAAGAGAGCTAGGCACTGTTTCATATGAATTATATTTCCCTTGTAGACTGATTAGCATTTTATTGCCCAAGTTAAATAACATCAAAACTCCTAAGAGGCACAAAATTTCCTAGAACCTATGTCCTGCCCCACCTTCATTCCCCAAAAGCAAACCTGAGTAGAGGTAATAAACTAGATTTTGGCAAGTTTTGCCCACCAATTAAATTTTATCTATTAAAGTAATAAAACAAGTCTGTTTGATCAGAACTGAAGCTTGGAAACATTGCTGGGAACCTAACTCCTAAAAGGTCTCGTACAGAAACACCAACACAGTTTTGTAACAACTGCTAATTTATTGCATATCACAAGTTTTCTTGGAGGAACACAGAGGACAAAAATTTTCAAGTCAGTTATATTTTTACTCAAATATCAGCAAGCCTTAGGGATAACCCCTACCTGATGAGCAAAATGTGATGCAACACATGCACTTCAGGAATGGCCATCCATGTGCACAGTCTCCCATTCCACCTACTCTTGCATTTGGCATCAAGACAAAATGGTGTTGGCAAAGGCAGAAGTTCAACAGGAAACCACAGCCTCTCTAGAGAGCAGAATAAGCAGCCCCTAGAAACAAGTGCATAGGCACTGGTCATCCACAGCAGCAAATACATGGTATAGAGTACACTGGCATTTAGAAGACGCAAAACCTCTTCCCGTGCACCACCACCACCACCACCAAAAAGCTTCCAAATCCTTCCCCTACCTGTTCTGTTTCAGTCAGAGAGCTCATCCTTCTCTTAGCAGACAAAACATAAACCTAGAGTTCTATTTACACACGAGCACAAAGGAGTTTACTGTTAAGACTAATACCCTATTGCACTTCCCCACCCACCCTCCCCGCCCCCCACAGTGTAATTACAAAAAGAAAACAGTGAGCATCACTTGCTCTCCTATGTAACTACACATGCATAAAGTGTATTCTCCTACATGAGGACTGCTAGGACAAGGACAATTACACTTTACTGAAAGCATATGCTGTTGCTTTTAGATGGAGATGTGCTCATGTCATTTGAGGGGTAATGTAAAAAAATATTGTTGCTGTAGTTGTGCTGTGCTTCCTGACCAAATCTGCTTAAACTGTGACCCATCACTGACAAGATTTCCCTCCACTCCTCTAGGGATACATATTCCGTATCTTGGGAACACACTGCCATAAGCAATGGTTCTTTTCAATATCCATATACAAGAATATATCCCACAGTTTTCACTATCTGGATTTGTTCCCAGAATAATTTCAGGAAATTTCTAGGCCATTCTATACAAGTAAGCTTTTCTAAAATACTCTTTGGGAATAAACTCTAGAAGCAAATTCACAAACACTGGAGCCTAGCAGGAAACAGATTATTAGCAAAGTCAGCATTTGCACACTTGCTCTTCCTTACTACTTTTCATTTAAAACTGATGACTTGTTGGTAAAAAAATAACATCATCCATTTTGATCCTCTGAACAGTCTCTTATATCTGTGGTATCCAACTATGTTTGTCCAACACCTTCATTCTTGCCTTCATGATGTTTCCAGAGTTTGTGCTACAGATACAATGCTCTGCCTTATTTGATTATATAGAGAATTAAATTTCACATCATCTTCCTATCTATGTGAGAACACCAAAATAATTCTTGAATAAAAACATGTCATACCAACTGCCCTCAGAGATTCAGTGAGTAGGCTATTGGAGAAAATTAAGTGGCAAAACAGAGAAATCAGTCATGTATCAAAAGACTTATTAATTCCAGTTCCCTTGGGAACTGTACCATGTTTTGCTTGACATGACAAAAGACTGATAGGTGTGATTCATATTCTACTGGAGGTGAACACCAAAGCATATTAAAAAGCAGTACCATTTCAACTGGATTTCCCACGTCCTACCCACTGAATCACGTTTTCTTCCATTTCACATATAACATTTATCAAAATTTTTCAACACTGAAATAAAAGGATGAAAAATATTAACAGGAAACTGGATTGGCCAATATTTGGAGAATATATCCATCATTCTTAAATATTTCTAAAAGACTGTGACAAGAAGTGATTTTTAAAAGTATTTCATACATTAAAATAGAATATTTATTTACTTTATTTGACTTAAACTTATTCTGTAATTACAGTAAATTCATATTTACATCTGATGTAACTATGGATCAAAATTTACATGGAAATATTTGCTTGAACACATTTGCACTTGCAAACATTCTCTCCCACTAATAGTCAAACTTTAATCTCAATCTATTCTGACAAAACCATTGATGTACAGCTAAACAACTTGGAAGGCAGGAAAAGAAGTATTTCAACAATTCTTCAAGTTATTGCTGTCTCAGCACAAAAAATTCCATACTTACTTTATTAAAAATACTACCAATCTCTCGGGTGTATAAAACAAATTGGTTTTACTGCAGCAGTTTTGGCTCATATTAAAAGTATGTGGAGATTAATTTCTGTCTTTTTGAAGGTAAAATGAGTTAACTCTGCCAACACTTACAGAAAAAGTTCTAATGCTCTTAAGCATTCCATAAAAACCCCAGGCCACAAAGTTCTTTTAGTGACAATGTAGGCATCATGTGAAACACTAAATTCCTAATAATTAAAATTTATGTCCTAGATTCTCTTTTGCAAACTTTACGGTATAAGCAAGAAATTTAATTTCTACTTTCATTCTAAATAAGTCCTTTTTATAAAGCAATGCTATTTTTAGGATACAATCATCCAGTTTGATCTGATATTAGAAGCAAAGTGTCAATAAATACATGCATTTTTATACTGTTTTGCAAATGAATATTGAATAGAATACTGCCACCTTTTGGCTATGATCTGGCCTTAAAAATGCAACTTCTTTGTAAATTTTTAAAAGCATTAGACATATAATGATTGTTCTGAAGAAATTAGTCTGTCAGCAGGCTAATGTTATGCTTATCATTAACATATTGTTGATGTAAGAATAAAACTTTTCATACTGAACTGCATAGTATTATCCTATTATTTCAGGATAATGAGCAAGCACTTTCACAAGGGCTTTTGTTTTTAGCAGAAAAGACGCATCCATAGCTTTAACAGCAAGCTAATGGAATTATTATTTTTCAATCACAGCAACTCCTTTACTACTTAGAGTTAAATAATAATACTTCAGTGCAATTCACATACTCAGCTTCATAAATACTGAATCACTGACTGGTTCACAGAAAATTCTTGCTGATGAATTGAGTCTAATCATAACCTATAAGCATTTATGGTGAAAGGTTAAAGGCATGTAAGTATTTCAGTAACCTCTGAAAGAAGGACTCTAAAGTATCTTAAGCGTGAACAAATGATGCTACTAGAACAGGCAGTGAAGAACTGAGATTTGGGGTTAATCCCTAGCAAGTGTTCCAAGTCATTGCAGAGTGATTCTCCCAACTGTGGGCTAATCAGGTTTCAATTTAATTCATTTATGCTTAAATTAAATAAGAGGATTTGATCCATCTTTAGGGAAGAGTTTGCTGATTTAAAAAAAAAAAAAAAATCAGGAAAATAAGTACTCCCTTTTTTGTTTCAGTATTTGTTTTATCAGTTGGAGTGTCTGGTTACCAAGGTACACAGAAGGAATACCACTTCTCTACAGGCTACTTTAAATCAGATGCTATAAGCCTACAACATGTTTACTATGAATTCATCTATCTCAACTCTCCAGTTTTGCACTGTCAGAAAAAATAACTAGTAACTTGATGAAAAATAAAAATCCCCACTAGACTGCTCTAAATAAAAAGAAAAAAGGTTCTTACCCAACTCCCTGTAAAATGCCAATGCCATAGTTAAGTGGAATACAATTTTCATTTGTAAGCATTTTCATACCATTATGCTTTAAAGAACATATTAAAAAGCAATAACCATGAATTATTTTGCTACTCTAAAGGCAGCATTCTTGTATCCTTTTTCCTACTACTGTAAATATATACCGAAACTTTGTTAAATCCTATCAGAGTTAAGTAGCAGGAATTCACTAGACTGGAAGCTTAATTTCCATCAACAAGTATAAACACTTGAAACTATCCTGATAACATTTTGGAATGTCAAGATAACTTTCATATCTAGAGAACAAACAGCAAGATTCCTATACTTTTAGCCACTAATGCAGTAGTTTCTCCTTTTAAACCAATCCTATTCAAAATACCTGTATTTTTCCAAGTATTGGCAATTGGCACAGGGAGTTTTTACACAGAGATCTAAACTGTGCAGGCTCAGTTGAAACTTTTTATACAGCATATTTGTTCTTCAGAATTAAGTAAGCGTATAAACAATTAGCCTTAGACACTTTCTTCCCCATCTATCCTATTTCCAACTTTTTTTTTACTGAGATAATCTGAAGAGGACAATTAGAAATATTTACAAAATGCCAGGTTTTT
Organism: Hirundo rustica; assembly: GCF_015227805.2. Lineage (NCBI taxonomy): Eukaryota > Metazoa > Chordata > Aves > Passeriformes > Hirundinidae > Hirundo > Hirundo rustica. The sequence goes on from NC_053450.1 coordinate 18,006,425, forward strand.
GGAAACAAAATTTAAAGCAGCATTTAACTTCGACAAATAGACCTCACTAACCTTTAAAAATTTGCCTGTAGGGATAAAATGACAAATGGCTCTCACAATGGGGCTTAATAGACTTTTAGAATATTGCTCTAACAGGGCCCTTCAGGAAATACTGTTTCATATTATATCAGCACTTCCATTTTTCAGGGCCTAATAACTCAGTTTGAAAAAAATAACCAACCAAAAGAAGCAAAACAAAAACTACACACACCTTCCCTGGGGGATGAAACCTAACACATGATGTCATGAATGAACCTTGCTTCAAAATTTTAAACATGTAAGTTTCACAACATTCATTGCCTGTACACAGCTCATGATATTTTAGAAATAAAAATATTTCAAAAGATTAGCATAGGGAACTGAAATGTTTTCAGTATTTTGGGAGGGGAAGAAAAATTTGATCTCTTTAAATGGCTTAAGGTGATTAAACAAAGTGGTGAAAATGCTGTGCCGCTGCAGGCAGTATTTGCTGTTACACTTATGCTCTGGTCCAAATCCTGTATCTGTTTCAGATCCTTTAAAAAACACTGAAATCAACAGACAAATCCCACTGCCTTCAACAAGTTTGGATCAAACTCCTTAAGATTATATCACACCACAGACAACCCGTCTATGTCATATACCAAACATTTAGAAATACCGGTCTTGTTAGGCAAGGAGGGAGTAATTATTGAGATCTAAGACATCATAGTCTGTTTAGTGAACACAGTAATACATATTTGTAGAGATCAACATTTGTATTAGAAGTTCAACAGTGAGAAAGGAAAGTCAGCTTCCCCTTCACCTTCCTGGCTGAGGCTGCATTCAGAGTGGGGATTCTGAGCAAGCTCACAGAGGCGATCACAGCTCTAGGGAGGAGCTGTTCTTCTCAGATGGAAGAGAAGCTCACAACCATCAGCTGAAGTGCCTAAACCATTTCTCCTTCCACTGCATTTTCCTGAAGCAGCCATCTTTATTGCATATCTGCTAAAAAACTTAAGTGGTGGACTCAGTAGAGGGATGTCAGTAATAAGTATCTTAACTTCAGATACTCTTCTAGTAGTAACAATTCTGTCTTCCCTTTTTAATCTACTCTTTCATTATAAAAATTTTCAAGGTGTTCTTAAAACTATATTCACTGAGAGTTCAAACTATCAAGGCCATACAGTATGATGGATAAATAGTGAGAAGAGTTGGAAAAATGTAAGAAAGCCTGTCGGTCAAACACCTTAATATGGAGCTGGCAACAAATTTACAAAGGATGCCTCAAAAAAGAATTAAAAATAAAATCCAAACCAAACTTTGCCTGCTCTTTGCTTTCTGTATCTTACACTCTTCAGATAGGAACACCAATATGTGTTCTCCTTCAAAAGCACGGAGTTCACATTTTGTGAGGCAGCAATCTCTTTATGGCACTTTCTTTGAATATGTCCAGACTGGTCTGCAAACTTTGTGGTGACTCTCGGTCCCAACCTCCTCAATATGCAGCCCTGTAAGTAAACCTGGATTTCCTACCAAAAGAAAGAAGTGCACCTACACCTCCTTCTAATATGGAAAAAAGATGACAAGGTGCATAGGCAGTACAGAGCTCTTCAAGAGCACAGAGAATTTGTTTTCTTTTCTGCCCATGAACTACTCACCTATTTTTAATACTTTAACTCATGTCTTGTTATGTGACTTGTTCCAGTAAATAGTTTAGTTGTCGTTTCTTATTTATTTCTATCCCTATTTGGATCTGCTGTGCTATCTCCCACATTGTACACCACTAAAATTGTCCTTAGCTTATTTCTTTGAGCTGTCTTTGTGTAATTTATTATCTCCATATGATTGTCTAGCAATATTCTTACACAACTTTATCTCATGTATCAATCATCCATTCTATGTATTGTCCCACAATTATCACAATGAATGTAGGCTACTGCAGCTGTGGAAGAACAATGCCTTCAAAGACAGCTCTCGAACAAAAGGAGAGAAATGAACATCTTCACCACAACCCCCGCCCCCGTGAGAAATTGTGCTTTCCACTGTCTTAGACTCATTACCGACTGGAGGCCCCTACAACAATTAAGTACTCCAAGAGACCAGAGTGAGGTCAGATCTCTTCCTCTTTTCCTGGTCCTGCCACCAAGCTATTGTGCTAGCTCTCAGTAAGTCTTTATCATCCCCCTGCTTCAATTTTCCTCCTCAACAAATGCGCCTAAAATGTTATCCCTCCTGGAGAAGTTAATTTGAGATGAGTACAGGGAACACTGTAAGATTGGAATGTTTTTCTTGTGGTTAGCATGGTGACGCAGTCCACTTCCCATGGACAAAGCCCGAGAACAGGCGGGGTTTCTTTTTGTATTTTCAGGCATCTTTGGTGCATTACTGTTGCAGGGGAAAAAAAAAAAAATAGAAGAAAAAAAAAAGCAATAGCAAGCAGATGATAAATGTGTCTATACCTGTCAAAACAGCTGAAAGTGAACTTTATACCCTCAGGAAGACTGCTAACTTTCACTGGCAACTAGTACAGTCTGGATATAAATTTTGATAACATTGTGACTGAACAGCAGCACATCCCAACTCCTCCAATTAATACAGAGACAGAACCCCCAATTAGGAGGCTGATCATGCATTGTGTTTCTACACAGACTATTTGAGAAAATAGGAGGCTAGGGGCCTCCAAGAAGGCTTTCCTGAAAAAAAAAAAAAAAAAAAAAAGACATGGCTTTGGAGGAAAAAAAAGAGGCCTGGAAAGAAGGCAGTGAAAATCTCAGCTGGAGGAAAGATCCCAGGGGTCAGGGGATATGTGTGGAAACAACTGCCAGGGGGTGCTCAGAAACCTTGGTCTGTAATGGCTGGAGCCAGTAGCCATGAGCAGTGGCACACAAAGATCCAACATGGCTTTGGCTCCAGCATTCCTGGACCAGCTGTCCCTTCCCTGCTGGAAAGGGAAGCCAAGACCCGCTAAATATAATGCTGAGGGTGAGCAAGTCCATGTGAGAATCTAATAGAGTGAAACCACTAATTTTGTTGGCCCTTGAACGAACCCAAGCAACCAGATCCACTATGGGCTGTTGGTTCCTCTGCCTTGCCCATGAACATTACAGGGTTGTATTCTGCAGCCTGCAGCAGAGTCCCATCCTTTCTGAACAAGTGCTGTCTGACACTGATGCACAAGGCTGTGGATATATTAGGCTATTGTGAAGACAGCATTTTTGTAGGATTTGCCATGGTGACTGTGACCATTATGATGACCTCATGAAGACATGAACTCTCACCCACATGTGAAAGATAATGCCTGCATTTGTACAGCATGCTCATCTGACATCTCCAGATTGCCCTGCAACCCATTTTATATAGCCCAGAGGCTCCAACAGCAAAAGCACCTAGCACTATCTGCAAATGTTCACCACCATTCCTTTCCAGGCTACTCACTTCTGTGAAACTACTACAGGCAGGCAAGATGTGGCTTGGCAGCACCCGTCCTGCTCTACAATAGAATTGGAGAATGGACACAGGGCTACGATCCCTGACACCCCATCCTCCATGCTAGTAGGCCAATTAGACTCCAATTAATTGAGAAGGCTGACAGCAGACAACAATCCTGAGAAATGACTAATTATTCCTTCAATAAATGCAGGTAAATATGCAGCTGCCAGGAAACATAAAGATTGCCTCTGGTTTTAATTGTAAGCTTTTCCTAAGTTACCTGAAATGAATGTCCAGACCATATGCTCACAGTACCACATCTCCCCTGGACAACAACCCTAAGCCTCTCTTCTCTTAAAATGTCCTGCTGCATGAGAATGCTACCCCATGCAGATGAAATTATGTATTTTGCAACCTAAGATGGGGGGTAGGGTCTTTAAAAAAAAAAAAAAATTGTACATAGAAAAATAATAAGTAGAAGAGATACAGCTCCCTTCTACCTTTTTCTGATTCTGAACTGTTTTTCTGATGTGAAGTTTTTGGCCAGGTCCACTGCTTGATTACAGAGCTATGGATTTTGAACCCAAAAAAGATGGAGTAGGTATGAATCATTATATATCTCTCTTTCCCCGTTCCTCCCTGTTTCTCCCCCTAAGCTCTTTAGACAGCTTACTTGAGCATTAATTTACTGTGGGATTGATCTGTCTATGTGTGCTCCAGTTAGCAGGGCTTCTAAGAAGGTTGTGCCATGCTTATGTTAAGAGCTGTGGACCTCCGGGTCAGAGCTGACCAGATCCTAATGAACCCAGAGGTCAAGCAGGGCTTACAGTGATTAGATTTGGGTATTACTCTTGCTCAGGTACTTTAGAACCCTGCTCTTAGGAGTCAAATTTAGGGTTGTGAATGTTACACGTTTGCAGCCCTTATTAGAGCAATATAGTATCCATAAAGTGTCATAATTACTGAAAGGAAGATGACCAATAACATAGTAATAAAATAAAAACTAATTCAGTAGTAAGAAAAGCAGTAATAACAAGTTTACAAAATAATAAAATATGAAAACATAATGAAGATTAATTCCACAGAAACTGGTAAGCTTCTGCAGGTCCTACCTCACATACATGACTGCGACAAAAAATTATTTTACCCCCTCCCTTACTCAGAAGAAGATCAGAGAATATCTTACATTTCAAGAAATGTAACCACTTGCTACATAAAAGCTTGGAGTTTACAACCCTTTTACCAAAGTACTCATGAAAATAAAATCATCTCAATTTTCTATGAAATAAAAAGGTTTTTAAAAGATTTTAAAATATTGAAACTTGGAGGTAAATGTCTTAAACTAAGATAGTTTCAAGCTCTATTTCCTGACCAATGAAAAGGGAAGCAAGTATTTAAATACAAAGGCAGAAACTGTATCTGAAACAGAAGTCACGAAACTCATGCCTATAACCAGATTTGCAGCAACTTCAGATGGATTTCAAATGATTGTTTCATAATGTCTAGTGATATATTTATCACCTTCAACTCAGATTTTCATGTACAATCATTCCACAACTGCTTAATATTTCATAATTGAACCTAAACTGATCCAACGGTCAAGGATAGAAAAAGAATATACAGTAAGCGCTGCTTCTGTATATTGTATATTCTGTATATTCTGTTCATTGGCATGTAGAGTCCTTTTCAGACGTGAAGTTATCAGGACCCAAGGGAATGGACTGGAGTTGTGTCAAGAGAGGTTTAGCCTGGCTATTAGAAAAAAATTCTTCCCCTAGAGGGTGGTTGGGCATTGGAACAGGCTTCCCAGGAAAGTGGTCACAGCGCCACTGACAGAATTCAAGCAGCATTTGGACCATACTCTTGGGCACACGGTGTGACTTCTGGGCATGGTCCTGTGCAGGGCCAGGAGCTGGACTTGATGATCCTTGAGGATCCCTTCCAGCTCAGATTATTCTGTGATTCTGTGAAAATAATATTCACTACAAGTTGTTGCACAGTCATTACATTGAAGCTTTTTCACAATTGCCGGTTATTTTTCCCAAATAGCCTGGGGATACATTTAAAGATATAGATATAGATATAGATATAGATATAGATATAGATATAGATATAGATATATAAAATAAAACAATAGAAAACCATTTTCAGGTACTTAATGCATGACTTATTGTACCCTCTTAATATATAAAGCTATTTTGAAAAATAACTAGAACGTGCTTATTTTGAAAAGCCTCATTTTTTTAATCTGATCTCCAGCTCAAGTATACTTTAACTCCAATGGTTTTTCTTCAAATCTCTCTCCTGTGAACAACTTAGGATTAGAAAGCAAAGCTGGTTTCTTTCATGCTCATCCATCATCACCAATAATAAAGATCTGAGATTAAATTATGGCCTTTCTCATTGATTCCAATACTCTGGGATAAAAAGCTTTACTTACAATTTCCTTTGCCTTGTTTTGTATATTTAAAGTATACTATATCATACTTACAGAGCCAAATTCATTTATTCCTTAGCAATCCAGCTAAACTCACTGAAGTATTCTGTTATTCCCAGGCATAGTCCTGCCTCACAACAAGCATTTAAAGTCTCTCTTGAAAGCACAGAATTGGAGAAGCTGGTAACACTTGAGATGCATGCGTTATTTTTAAATAAAATTCCTTTTATCTTTCCTAGTTACCATGATGGATATAATGAAAATTGTTCCTTCTATCTTTCCTAGTTACCATGATGGATATAATGAAAATTGTTCCTTCTATCTTTCCTAGTTACCATGATGGATATAATGAAAATTGTACCATATGGTAGAAAGGAAGGGACTATTCCTGTGTAAAAGGTTCCCCTCTCCGTTCCTTTCATATTACTGTATTCTCTAAAAAATCAAGGTAATAGACCAAGAGCAAGCCCATATTATATGGTTTTCTTAACAATTATAATTTTAACCCTATCATGTATCAGTATATTATGCCTGATGTAACCTTTAAGATGATATTAGTCAGCAGAGATGTCTGCATTTATAGGGGATTCTCAAAACTTTTATTCCAACAGGTATCTTGGAAGTATAAGCCACGAGAAAGGGAATATTTTTCCTTACAAGTGGAGTATAAACATAAACCCCCTTTCCCTATGAAATAATGATCTTTTCGCTTTGTCTTGTTCTTCCCAATCACCTTTGTGATGGGAAAGGGGAAGTATTTTATTTACCTGTTTTACAAACACCTAAGTTTGGCTAGAACCTTGACAGAGAACATATTAGAACAAATTGACTGACTTCACTGGATTCAAATCATCAGTGAACCTTGCAACACCATAGCTTCATAGATTGTTTGGGTTTTTTTAATATGAGAAATAGTTCAAAAATGACAGAAGTATCACATTGAAAGTTGAGGATAGAGCCTAACACCATCTAGAGCCCATTGATAAAGTACCATCAGGTAAGCATTTCTGCCCTTAGCTTTTTAATATGTTCACAGTTGCAGGTGAGGAAAACCTGCTTATCCTAGTTCCACTAGGAAAATACAGTAATTCCACTAATTTAATTATAATTACATTAGACAAGTTCTTCAATATTCTTAAACCAGAAAAAGTGTGTCAAATCATGATAAAGCCACAATGTGGTACAGAATCACAGAATGAATCAGCTTTGAAAAGACCTCCAAGATCATTGAGTCCAACCTATGACTAAACACTACCATGCCAACAAGACCATGGCAGATACAAAGAAAAATGATAGAAATATAATTTCTGAATTACAAATTAAAAAAAAAAAAAAAGCAGCCCCAAACAAGTTACATAAGGTTTGAATCATATCAAAGGATGTGGAAGAAATTAATAGATTCAATTTCCTTTTTATAATGTGAGACAGAAAAATACTTTACTATGATTTCCTAGTGATTATTTACTTCTAACAATTCAAAGAATGTTGGATTTCACTGTCATGTTAGCAATAAGATAAATGACAACCAATTATGTAAACAGAATCCTTCAGATAAAATTTCCTCACTATTTAGGAATTATGAAATCAAAAGACTTAGCCCCAGCAAGATACATTCCTGTTGATTTATTTAGGATAATCTTCCAGATAATTCTAGCCAAATGGCTTTTATTTTATTAACCAAACTAGCACTCTTAAGTACGCTGGTGCTAAGAATCTTAACTACAGTGGACTGAATTTCCAGAAGGGAGGTACTTCACAAGGTTAGAGGACTTCAACCTCAAGCCTGTTCTATGTCAAAAACAAAATTTGGCCTATTATACAGGAATTGTATAATTCCTCAGTCAGGTGTCTGTACAAGAGTTCAAAATAAACTCACATTTCCTGTTATTCAGTTAAGACTCGCTAAGACGGTTTTGCATTGAAAGCTTACACGTATTTTAGAAAAATTTTCACTAAGAGGATGAATATCTACCTCACTTGATGATACAGCTAAAGCAGTTAAGACATCCTCTTCTTCAAACAGTCATCCTCAGCACAGAATATGTTTCACTTAAGGAATTTAAAACAGTTCCCGGTACTCTTCCTTGGCACAGTATTGTTTTAATGGTCTTTCTCTAAAAGGCTCTCCCCATCTAGTTCTTTACACCTTTTCACGCATTACTGTACCTGTTTCTTGCAGACAGTCACTCATCAGCTAAAACCAAGCACTGCACAGGGCCTTGGATGCTTTAGCATTTTGTAGTGCTGAGGGTCTTCCACTGGCAGCTCTGTAATCTGATTGTCATGAGGAGACACCAGTGGCAAGTTTGAACAGGCCTTGGTGAAACCCACATTGTTATTAGGGGAAAAATAATTCAGGAGGATAGTTTTCACCATGAGAGACTATGTGTGTCATCAGTGATACGTAGCTATCAAAGTAAACAGTATCTCCAACTACTATAAAAAAATACAAGGTTGTCTTGCAGATAGAAAGTGATTCTTTCTCACAGATGATATTCTGAGAAGAGTATTACTACTACAAAATTATACATATCACAGACTTATATGAAAGTGTTAACAATTCAGTGTCACATGAAGAATTACTTCATTCATGCTGCATAATTTTTTTCCCTTACAGGGCATCATTAAGATGCAATGAAGTCTTACCTCTAAAAATCAGCCTGTCACATCCTTAATTCTATAGCCTTTACATCTTTGTTAAGATGGAGAGAATATCACTAGGTGCCTGAATAATGACTTAGTAAATGTTATGACCTTCTTATTCCTCACCTCCCATTTACATTTAAAATAAACCATCCAAGTCTAAAATTAACCTGTACTATAGAACTATACGAACTTGCTATTCCACAGGAACACCTAATGTAGCTATCACAGACAAGTCTGTAGTTACGTGAATCATTAAACAAATTATTATGCCTCTGCTCATGAAAGGAAAAGTTTCCTCATGACAACAAAGGTTTTAGTCATGCTTTATGAGAAGAGGCTTGACTTGATGAATTCAACGGTGTGTCCTGACAAAAATCACTAAAAAACTTACTAAGTCTAACAGGAAAAGAAACCTTTTATCTTTCTGGTGAGTTAACATGGTGAATCACAGAATCATTTAGGCTGGAGAAAGACCTCTACCATGTATTCCACCACTAAAACATGTCCCTAAGTGCCCCATCCACACATTTTCTAAGTACCTCCAGGGATAGGGACTCAAACACCACCCTGGGCAGCTACAAGAAATATGCAAGTTATTTTTGGTATTAGTGGCTCTTCCATTTCTGTCGCTAAATTCGGCAATACATTTCTGCACTTGCTTGGATTTCCCTGTGTAAGCCATTGTCCAGCTCCACAGCCTTTTTCCGTCTCATCTGGCACCATGGAGAGCTTGGCCAACACGGATCAGCCTTCACAAACTTTTCACTTGGTGCCCGTGCCAAGGACAGCTTAGACCCCTTTTCAGATTCTCATTACCAGATTAGATTTAGATCAAGCCAAGCTCACGCACAACGCACAAAATGTGTGTGTGTGTGGCGGCGGTGGGCTCACAGCTCACGGCAGCTTTCAGGAGACGTTCACCCCGCCAGAAATCCCCCTGCTAAGCCGCACTGCACGAGTCGAGAACTGCCCACGCGCTCCTTCCCCAGGCGCACACCGCGCACTCGGACCGGCCCTGCAGGCGCCTCGGGCCCACCGCAGGAGTGCGGAGGGAGAGGAAGGGCTCGGCCACGGGCCGCCATCTCCGCCCCGCGCCGGCCCCATCGCCGCCCCGGCCCCGCACACCACAGTGCGCAGGCGCCGCTGCCGCGCTGGGGGTGGGGCCGCGCTGGCGCAGCACCCAGAAGAGCCGCCAGCGCCCCGGCCTTTCCTCTCGCCCGGCGCCAAGATGGCGGAGTACGACCTGACCACCCGGATCGCTCACTTCTTGGACCGGCACTTGGTCTTCCCGCTGCTGGAATTCCTCTCCGTCAAGGAGGTGCGTGTTTCTCCTAAGGGTGGGAAAGTCGACTGCGGGAGCGGGAAAGCGGCAGGCACTGCTGCCGGCTACCGGTGCTTCTCGTGGGCCTGGCTGAGCTGTGGCCGAGGCTTTCTGCTGTGGGCCCGGACGCTGCGCAGGCCGGGCGCGGCCCGTGGGGGATCCGCAGCCTCAGTAGGGAGGAGCTCGAGGCTCCGGTGCCGCGTGCGTCCAGGGGCGAAGCGTGCGGGGCTGCCCAGGGAGGGACGGGAGCAGAGCCGAGAGGAGGCCTGAGGGAGCCGCTCCTTGATCACGCCGCGCGGCTCCTCGGCCCCACGCTTGTGAAGCAGCGCAGGATTCCTGAGATTTCTCCTTCCTCGGATTTGGCGTAGTGTCTTTCCCTCACGCATTTTCGGAGAAAAGAGTCGAAGCCCTCCTTTGCAGCCGCAGTTCGCAGTCCCACAGCTTGGGACACCCTCGGTAGTCCCGCGGCTCTTGGTGCTCGGGCCGTCCCGCAGCTGGAGCTCAGGGCGGTCTGTGGGGTTGCGCCAGTGATGCTAATTAATTTTAATTTGAAACCCCTGTCATCACGAATTTGTATTGGAAACAAATATAAGTCCCTTCTGGAATTATCCCTGCTTGGTTTTCTTATGTATATTTCGTAGTTATACTTCTCCGAAGAACCTAGTAATGCTGGAGATACCTCAGATAACCTCCAGTAATGCTGGAGTCCTTCGGATACTCCGGACTAAGCTCTCATCAGTCGAAACTATTTTAAAATGGAAGCAAAACATGTAAAGCTATATAAGCTTGGAATTCAAAGTAGGTCTTATTTTAGCCTTTAGAAAGGAACTGATGAACTATGCATTCGTTGAGACAACTTGACCTAACCAGCTGTCATGCTTAGCATGCGGAGTTTGCTTAATGTCTGTCATCTTGGGGGCATTTTTACATCAGCATTTTTATGTCAGGAAGTTAATTAAGCAGTTAATTTTGTAGTATTAATTTTGAACAACACAATGTTCAGAGCTGAATTAATCTTCTACAGATTCTATATCTGAGACGTCCACAAATGTGGTGTGGTGAGTTGTAATACGGCTCTTGTGCAAATGTATTTTTGAAGGATATACTGGATTTGGCCCTCGCCTACACCTTCATCACCTAACAGCAGTTTGCAACTCACTGCTAAGTTATGGACAATGAACTCCAAAAAACAATTTGAGAAGTACACCATCCAATTACATAGCCACTCTAAATTTGTTCTTATGCTGTAGACCTAGCAACAGAATTTAGATTAATCTGCACTTCAATTAAATTGTAAGTCTATTCTTCTGCATCTCTTCTGAAATCCACTTTAAATAATTTAACTAGTCCTCACTCAATTCAGCATTTTATTTTGTAGAAAATATTCAGTACTTTGAAAGAAAAGTGTGATTAAGGTTTTGTTATTTTTTAAAATATGAAATTTTGCAATAGGAATTACTGTTCCTGTTAAGAAACTAATGTTACTTGTCTTCTAATTAGCTACCTGCTTTCATAGATAGCAGGAAATATTTGGTATTTTGTCAAGACTGAAAACGCAGAGAGCCTTTATAATAAGTACTTTTAATGATAGAGCTGTGAGATTTGATATTTAAAATAATTCAGTTGTGCAGAAGTCCATAAACTGGGTCATAAAAGTTATACATAATTGAAACTCTTCAACACTATTCAAATGAATCTGTTAATAATTCCTGTTTCAGATATACAATGAAAAAGAGCTGCTCCAAGGAAAACTGGATCTCCTTAGTGATACCAACATGGTGGATTTTGCTATGGATGTGTACAAAAATCTTTATTCCGATGAAATTCCTCATGGTAAGCTGCTAATTTAGATGTAAAGCTTGTTTTGCAACCTTTCTGTCTAAAATAATAAATAGCAGGTGGTAATTGCTTGTTGCATCCAAAACCTAGGATACTGTTTAATTTCAGCATTACCAAAAGGATGTGCAATCCTGAGACAAATAGAATGCCCTAATCCTGGGAAGTTTGGGTTTGTTGGTCTGTCAAGAACTTAACCTTTGAGTGACCTCTTAGGTATTTCAATGCTGATTTGGTGATTTCAAGCACTTTAAAGGTGTAGCAATTGAGTTGCAGTAGCTTTTCATCTGTCAAATTAAACACTTGCACAATGATTTGGTGTTACTTGGTGACTTTTTCTTTAAAGCATTCAGTATGTTTAGAGTAGAGTTGCATTGTAAGTAATTCCATTGGTCTGGCTGTCTGTGGCTGATTTTTAGACTTTGGAGAGAGAAAGATTTTTTTTTTTTAAATGTGTGTTTTCCTCAGTTTTGTCAATATAAGAATTGCTGCTTCTCTAGAAGATAAATTTAAGCTTATAATGAATGTGATCTCTTACTACCTTATCTGTGATCTTGGTAACTTCTCTGTTTACTGCTTATATTTCTATCATCTCGAGGAGCATTTGGGAATGGGGAGAAAATTAGATTATTGAGCTTTGTCTAATTTCCATCCTTCATGGGCGTTTTGATTTTAAGGAGGTTTATTTATTTTTTTTTTAATTTTTTTTTTTTTTTTTTTTAATAGTTAGATGTTTCATTTTGTTTGTTTCTTCCTGACCTAGTCTTTCAATATCCACTGGCCTCCTATTTCTCCATCTTTTTTTCATGTTGGGAAATTCCTCACCTTTTTCTTAGCTGTTGGGACTACAGTCTATTTTGCCTGCATCTTAGGAGGAAGGACTTGGGCGCTGTTGCATTCTTCCTCTGGGTCTTGCTCTTTTCAGGCTCTTGAAGCTGCAGAGATGGCCACTCTCCTCTTTGGAAGAAGAGAACTGAGAGTCTTATGGGCATTGGAGTGAATGTTTTGACCGAGTCTGTGCTAGCATTAGGTGTTGTTAGGGGCATGTGTACTGTGACACATGGGACTTGTAACATGTGAGAACGAGAGGGTTTCACTTCTGTAATCTAAGAAACAGTTACAGTAATAGCTTCACCTTTAATTTATTTAACATTTCTGCTGATGAAAAAAGTCAGTCTGTATCAAGGCTATAAAAAAAAATCTCAAAGCTGTTCAGGTATTCCTATTTATTTCCCTGCTTCAGCCCTTTTAAACAGTTGAATATTACTGTTATCAATAGTAATTAAGGAATAAAATACTAAAGAAGTAAACAACACAAGAAATGGCATTTCTAGCAGACTTCCACACAGTAACTACTCCAAGTGTCTTCAGAATTCTGATTATAGCCAAATACTTAAGCAGATTGCCTTAGAGAGTAACTTCAGAAGGTCACAGCTGCAAGAAAGTTGAATGCATTTGCTCCTTTGGATAGCTCTGCCTTCATTAAGGATCAGCAATTTCCACACTTGTTTGAAAAGAGTAAGGAAAAAAAAACCCCACTACATCTCTTAAGATTTTATATCATTAAGTTTGGCAGTGTGTTTTTGTTTTTGTAAAATTACTTACTGTTGTTTGATCTGTGGCTTATATTCAATTAACATAAGCAGAGTTAGTTCTTTCACACAGAGTCCATTGTTCAGGGTGCTTGCTTGCACAGCTTCCTATGCAAAGGCCTTAGCTTCTGAGATCTTTCTGGGATGTGTCATCTTCTTGTATCAGCACTTACCAGAATGTATATATGGACAGGTGGTTCTTACTTGTGGAATCACTGGTGTTATTAGAAGTTTACAATATCTTTTTGTAAGACTTCACTGTTTAAAGTACTCAAAACTAAGTTCACTTACACAGTTATAATTAGAAATGTCCCTGCACAATTTATAGTTGCTTTTGTCTTGTCTTCCATGAGATCAACTTACAATTACACACCCAGGAGATGTCGCAGGAAAACATTTTCGTATTCTTAGTAAGTCAACTGAATGTTTTTTCTTTCATCTGTTTGCTCTTCCTCTTTTATAATCTCAAGAGTCAACCGAAGGTGGAGATAATTTCTCCTTATTGGAACATTTCCTGTCAGGCAAGTTGTTCTTATATTTAGGTTGGGTCACCATTATGGTGTTAGCCACCTTGGATGCCCTGTCCAAATAACTATGTAGTCAACTCTGTTCACCGTGGCACTGAGCGTTCTGGTGTGTGGTTCATTTTCACAGTTTCCTGCATTTATCTCCTGGGATTTAGACTTGGCTTCTCTGATCCCATGTGTTTCTTGGATCACATAGCCAATGTCAGGGTGGTTTTTTTCCTTATTTTTTTTTAAACATATACACTTTTCTGAATTTTCTTTACGTCTTCGTTTTATTGCATTGCTAGCACTTGGTGAGGAATTTGGGGTCTGTGTAAAATAATCATACTAAAACTCCTGGTTGAATTTCATAACATTTTTTCATAAAGGTCATAATGTTTCCACTAAGCACAGAGTGTTCAAAATGGTAATTTTGCCGGTTGAGCTGCTTGAAATTTTTCCTGCCAGTTTTTAGTTAAGTATACTCTAAATGTTCTTTCAGTACTTGATCATCCGTCAGAAGAAAATCAGTCTTTGTGGTGTCATGGGACTATTTACTTTTTTGCAAGTTTCTTTGGAATAAGTGAACTTAGTTAAAGGTTGTTTCTCCCTTAGTGGAAGCCTGAAGATACCTTGTCTAATACAGACTGCTCCAGGTGTACTTGCTCTCTGGGGGCCTCCATACAGGTGGCAAAGAACCAAATATTAGAAGTTTTTACTAAGTTACAGAATTGTTATACCCAGCTGGGTTTGAGACTTGACTGAGAGGACAGGTGAGGTAGGAATTGGGAAGATGTATTCAAGTGTCAGCACCATGTAATTACAGGTGGGTTCATGAAAATCTTAAAGCACTGTATTAAAGTCTTTTTGTTTGTGTGTTCAGCTTTGCGTGAGAAAAGAACAACTGTTGTTGCACAGCTGAAGCAGCTTCAAGCTGAAACAGAACCTATTGTCAAGATGTTTGAGGATCCAGAGACTACGCGGCAAATGCAGTCCACTAGGTAATTTCTAACATAATTTGTCAGGATGGCTTGTTGGTGCTTCTCAAGTGTTGCTGCTTGGAATGCTTTCTGCGTAGTATCTGCAAGAAAGACATTTCTATTTTCATACTGTATTTAAGTAGTGCTTGTGGTCAGGGAATTGAAATTGCTGGACGCAGTTTGCGCTTTTCAGTGCTTTTTCTTGTTGTGCAGACGTCATCTATTGTTTTTAATGTTTGTGAATCAACTTGGTACAAGTGACAGTCATCATCCAGTGCAGTCCAATCACAGGCATTTTTTGTTTGGCTTTGATTTGGTTTAGGGTTTTTTGAGAGGAAGTACAGGCTGAAACAGGTCATGTTTTCTTTCCTGTCTTCCAGAAGAGATTATGGAGTGTCATATTAGTCTGGGAGGCCTGGTGGATGAGCATCCCTTCAGCCTCAGAGCACATATTTCTTTAGGGTGTTCTGTGCTTTTCCCACTTACTCGCTCCGCCCCCAAACTGTTTCAGCTTGGTGTAAGGTAGTGCTCATAATAGTCTTTTTAAGATGCATCCAATTTCTTTTAAATTTTCTTGTGGTAGTAATTAAAGTAGAATGAGTTTGTCTGAACATTGTATCTAAGGTCTACCTGAGTTTCACCATGGTTAAACTCAAATTGGGCTCTGTAGGAAAGAGTTCAGCTGTAGTCACTGAGGAATAACTGCACCCTCAGCAGAGAGGTGGGCAGGTATTTGGCATAAATTACTCCTTGTTTCCTTTACTTAGGAATCATTGTTACTGCTGTTGTAAATGTGTCTGACAAACTGGATCCCTTCTTCAGCATTACCTGCTTCAGAGAGAGAGCCTATGGCTGAACTTGAATTTTAAGGTGAAGCCTGTACTCAGGTTTATTGTTGGCAAGCTTTATGCATCCACCGATATGGAAGGCTGGACCATTACTTCTGGAATTTCTTGGAAAAGTATTTAATGCAAACTCTTTTTTCTAGTCTGCAGAAATCTCTCTCAATATACCTTTGTTTGCAAACAAAACCCCTGAAGAATGTGGGTCCCTCAAAGGACAGGAGCTTGATTAGAATTTACTCTGTTTCAAACACACATTATAATACTTTCCTTGCCTCTGTTCTTTCTTCCACTCCGCATTGTTTTCAGACTTTGTTATAGATTAATTTAGATCTTGATCGGTGCAGAAATGGTGACATTCAGTGTATTATGTCTCAATATACACACAAAACAAGATGCCAGTAGGAATCATGAAATCTGTTAGCTTTGGAAGGTGTCAAAAGTTTATTTTCTCTCCTGATACCACTAGAACATACTTAAGCTTCTTGTGTAAAAGCATTGTTAACTATGTAAGCTGCCTTTTTCTGATTTCAGAGTGGATGGTTATGTCAGATAATTACATAAAGAAAAGAAATTGCATTTGTTTATGACTTTTGATTATACAAAGCCAGGAGTCACTTGCTTTTGGAGATATACCTTTGAAAGTGAAAATCACAGTTACTATGGCAATTGAGTCTGTGTTAAAGAAAAGTCTTCCTCCACAACTATTCAAATCTAATTGAACATATAGCGGTCTTGTCCAATTCCTGCTTCACCTTTAGCCATGTTTTTTAATAATAATTGGCCTAGAAAAATGTTACTAAAATTGTGGGATGTAAATTTAGTAAAGCGTTACTGAAATTGGTTTTGTAGAAAACTTGCTCTGTTACTTGATTTTTGATTCACAAAGTTGGTCAATAGAATGTACAAGGAAATACCTTGTTTGGGAGCAAGACTCAATAAATGTATGGAATATAACTTGCCTAATGCTATAGAATATTAGCCCTACTACTCATCTGCAGCAAGTTTTGGTTTAGAACTGGTATGTGATTTGTGTTTGTAAAATATCTGGAAACTTCACAGCTTAGAAGTTCTGGTTATTGGCTCAGCTGTAGTTGTAATCCAGATTATTGGGGTTAGATAGTAATGGTTAGAATTGGGCTGAAATATATCCCATCTGTCTAGACTGGAGTAGTGTGCTGTAGGTAGTAGAAAGAAGTTTTGTTTCTTTCGGGAATTTCTGCTGGTGATTTTGAATCTGTATCAAATTCAGATAGCTGCATATTATTGGGACTTCAGATCATTACTTTTGATCTACACTGATACTGTTTGGAATATCCAACTCTGGGGAATAATGTGTAAATGAGATTTTGCAGTTAGATGATCTTTCAAGAATAAGACAAAACATTTTACTTCTCTAAGCAGCTATCAGAGGACCTTGGCTTTAAAATTACAGATAGTCAGTATTCCTCATCCTTCAAGTATGTTTTACTGGAACAAATCCATGAGATTATTTAATTGCCTTCAGAGGTAAGACTTAGGATTGCCATTCTTGGCTCACTTGGCAATTTGCTGTTTCCCTGTAGAATCTTGTACCACAAGTTCTAATTAAAGTGATTCACGTCTTTGCAGTCAGTTGATTTCAGAGTAAATGGGAAAATACTCCTTGTATACAGTTTTTTTGTCCCAGGGAATTTCCGGCTTGCTTAAACTTCCTTTACAGGCAGCTTAAGCTTCTCTTTGATCTAGATAATACAGCTTGTTCTTTTAGTATTAATGATAAATTAAAAAGTTTTCAGAGATATGATCACATGATCATAGATATTTAGAACATACTAGTATGATTATTTTTTATGGTTCTGTGTTCTGCTTATATTCACTGTGGTAGAGATATTCTTGTGGCCCACTCTGTCTCAGCGCTAACAGTAGTATAAGTTTCCTTTCATTTACTTTAGTCTTTGGTAATTTTTTCCCTTCTGCTGTTAAAATCAAGGTTGTCTAGAGTAACTGCTCTGAAATTGGCACATAAGAGCAGGAAGAGTTCTAATTCAGAATGTAGCTCTCATACTGAAAGCTAAGGATGCTCTCAAATTTAAAACAACCTTCCACTTTTTCTTAGCTGTAGTTATTGTTGCAGGTGGCATTCATTACTTAAAATTAAAATAATTTTAAGATTTTTGAAACTACGTGACAGAGTAATAGATGATTCTGCAGCTGCTTTTGGACAAGTGGAGGAATGTTATTTAAATTCATGCTCAGGGGTTTTTTTTTGTGTTTTACCTTTAAAATTATGTTCCTATATATAGTGTTGCATGGTGGCTATCAATTTATTTTGTAAAAACAGTGCTTTCTATCCTTTCATTACAGAGATGGTCGGATGCTGTTTGACTATTTAGCTGAGAAGCATGGGGTAAGTGTTGTAGCTGCTGGAATTCAGTTCTGAGTATGTCCACCCAACCTCCCTCAGAGCTGACAGCGTTTGGCCAAATATGGCCTAGCATTTTGTCCTGTCCCCTGTCAATGTAGCTAACAGGTAGAATTCCTAATACTAACACATTTAAGCCTTTGAACTTTTAATTTTTATACAAACAAACAAAAAAAAGCTGAAACTTAATGCTGGCTGCCCCTGTGTAACTTAAGTGTGCTTTATTTTATAATGCAAGATTTCACCTTTTTCCAGTATTAGAATAAAGGTTCATTCCATGGCATGGATTGAGAGTATTATAGTTTTCTGTTGACTTTTCCTTTGTACAATGCCTTTTGAAAAGCTACAGATTTCAAATCTTACTCTGCTATTAAAATTGGCTTGTGACAGTGTGTATTTTTTTTCTAATGAATAAAAGGTTTTATTGTATTCCTTTTCAGTTTAGGCAGGAATACCTAGATACACTCTACAGGTATGCAAAATTCCAGTATGAGTGTGGTAACTACTCAGGAGCTGCAGAATATCTCTACTTCTTTAGGGTTCTGGTAAGTTTTGATTGTTTGTGGGGTTTGTTTGTTTGGTGGGTTTTTTGGTGGTGGGTTTGGTTTTGGTGGGTTTTTTTTTTCTGGGAGGGGGTTGGTTTTGGTGGTGGGTTTTTTTTGTTTTTTTTTTTGTTTTTTTTTTTTGTTTTTTTTTTTTTTTTTTTTGTTGTTGTTTGTGTTTTTTTTTTTTTGGGGTTTTTTGTGGGGGTTTTTTTTGTTTCATTTATTTGGTGTCATTTTCAATGCAATACTTAAACCAGTAAATTGTCTATATTTATTCTTAGCATATAATACTTTATGGCTTTTTGAGGCAATTACTGTATGGCAAAGTTTACAGTAATGGTTAATAATCATCATGATTGTTCATCAATTCCATTATTTTCAAGTAGAACTCAGAATTGTTCTTTAAATTTGTAGTCTTGTAACATTTAATTATAGAATCCAATCAAATGAATACTTGGTTTTGTGCACAGATATAGTCAACAGCAGTGAAAAGCTTGCAGGTTGATGGAATGTAATTGGTGGTAATGGTGAACTGCCAGCTTCTTATCTGAACTCTCATCTGTCCTTTCTTGGATTCTGTGATGGATTTAAGAGTATAAGTCATCTCCCTGTGAAATGTAGACAGCTCAGATGATAAATGTAGAACCAGATCCATCATCTCTGAAGCAACTTTTTTCATCTTCTTGTAATTAAAATCATTTGTTACTGGTGGGAGTGAATTTTGAGAATAAAGATTTGATGTCTTGTAAGAATCTCAGTACAGTAAATTTATTGTTGGTGGTCAGTGAATGTGCTGCTTTACTAACAAATGGAAATTTAAGGTAACTGCTTGAAAATCCAGATAATGTAGCAGGGACAGCAGCAGTACCTAAAAGCAGCTATTGTGAATAGCTACCTCTAATGAAGTGATTTGGAACCAGCACAGATCATGAGTTGCGCTTCTCAACTCAGTATCTACTGAACTGGCACCTGGGTTGCCTGGAAGGTACATGGTTTGTTAAGTTAGTATCTCAGAGCTTTGTGCAGTGTTGCTGAAAACATGTAGTGGTTTGTACTTTGATGCTTTTTCCTTGCTAGTTTGTATTCCCATCTAAAAGTAGTCTTAACTCTGAAATACTGCTGGAGTAAACCACAAAAATTTCTGTAATTGAGTTAATTAAAGAAGAAAAATTGTAAAATGTATTTTTCATCAGAAGAATAGGGCTTAAAGTAGGAGTGACTTGAATTATTAGTCTAAATTTTGATGCTAAAGCTGACTTTCAGGTTCCTTTTATGTGCCAAGAGGGGAAATTAAAGTTTCCATGTAGGTTTGTGGGTGACTCCTTAATTCTCCATGCCTTTTTTTCTGGGCATAGCATTATGTTCTTGTATGTCAAGTAACCTCAAAAAATGAAGTACTGATTTTGTACTGATAATAGCTTAGTATAAGACTTTTGTTATTAATTCTGGTGGGAGAAGATTTGTTTAGAAGCCCTGTGTGATGAAACATAGTCTGTGAAAGAACTATTGTAACCAGTCTGAGAACAGAATTTGACATTGTAAATGACACAGTACAGCCCATTCCTGTGTAAAACTAACAGAGCTTGACCTTAGGACTGCCCTTCCAGGAAGCAGTTTTGCTGCTGCAAAGTTGCAGTTCCACCAAATGTTTCTATAACAAGTGCACTTCTGGACAAGGCATTAGCAGGAACAGTTTGGAATGCTAGCTTTTTGAAGGTGGTTACCTACTATTACAAGTTCTTTAGGAACCTGCCTTGTAATAACCTTGTTTTACTAGTTTAGAAGCATGTTTGTATGGTAAAACAAAATAAGGAAACACAAAATAAATTTGGAACCAGTGTGTCATCTGATGTCAGCTTTTTTTTTTTTTTTTAACCTAAACTGCAGCAGCATCAATCTTTGTCTTGCTTTGACAGGATTTCCTAGTTTCTGCTTAGTTACTACTGGTTTTGGTTTATTTTTTTTGTTTTGTTTCTTTTTTTCTGAGCCTAAACTGTTTTTTGAAAAAAAAAACACTTAATTTGGAGAGTTAGGACTATGCAAAATTGATATCCTGTAAATGAAAAATAGTGCCAGAAAATACTCTTTGTAATTTTAAAAGTAAATAAGAATTTTTAACAAAATACTAAGAGTGTGACTTTATTGCTGTTGTTGAACATAGGTTCCAGCAACAGACAGAAATGCTTTGAGTTCTCTTTGGGGAAAACTGGCATCTGAAATCCTGATGCAGAATTGGGATGCAGCCATGGAAGATCTCACAAGACTAAAGGAGACAATAGATAATAATGTAAGTAAAATCTTGGATATCTTAGCAAGGTGAAAGGTTAGAGGTGCTAGTACTCAAGTTTTATTATAAATCCTTTGCAGTCTTGTTTAGAAGTAGGTTGCCCCCTTTTCACTTGATACTTTCTTATTGTTAGTGGGAGGGTCAAAAGATGCTTATGAAGAAATAACTGAACATTCTTTTTCAAATTGCTTGCCTCTTAACACCTTAGGTTCTCATCTATATTTTCAAATATATCTCCAATAAATAAGTCTTAGGGATGTGTTTGAGGTCAAGGTATCACTGTGTGAAATTGCTGCTTAAATTTCAGATACCTGTACTATTCATTTTCTAGAAAGAATAAAATGCATATAATGCATTGTATCTCATGAAGACAGTGCTTTTGACAGAAAATGCAAGACAGATTGTATATGGAAACAGTTTTCAGCCAGTTCAATTTTCTTGACAAAACTCTCCTGAATTCCAATGAGTACCAAGAACATAAGGGGAGAGTGGGGCTGCAGGACTAATTCGGAGCAACTGATGAGATTAGGGGCCTCTCAGTCTTCCTCTTCGCTTGTGGAGCTTCACTGGCCATATCAGAGATGTGAAAGTTTTATTCTCATGAACCAGAGTCTTGAAAACAAGGGTTTTTTCTGTCCCCCCAGTCTTTCTTTGTTTATGTGACAGATAGTGTTAACAAATTTTCTTCTGTAATTTTGTTGTCTTTATGATTCTGTATGGTTATAATAGACCATTTGACTTGTTCATTAAGCTCCCAAGATTTTTTTAAGATAGAATCATAGCAGTTTGTTGTCCTTCTCTTTGGAGTGAGGATTACTAGCCATGTCAGTTCATCCTCAGTGGGTTGTTTTGTAGTCTGAAGTGTTATTGAAATTTGGAGCTAATACAGATACTTGGAGCTGTCTTGTTTGTCCATTATCAGCAGGTTTAAATAAAGGTAATTACATTTCTCTTTTTTTTTGCCTGAAAGTGATTATAGGGCTTCATCATTGTCTGAGGGTCAGTGGCAAAAAAAAAATCTTGTGCAGATTAAGAAAGGAAGTAAAACAGAAAAAGTGAAGAAGACAGTAGTTACTCAGATCACATCTGAAGAGGGAATACAGGAAACAAAATTCAGAATTAAGAAGGGAAATGACTTAGGTTAGTATTATGGTCTTGGAGAGCTAAAATCTCTGCTCTTGCCTCTGGAAAAAAAAAAGGCAAATTTCAGGAAACAGTTTGAAATATAATTTTGGAAAATTTATCTTAACTTTCAGTAGATTTATCTTTGAGATGACAAAAACGCTGGAAGTCAAACTCAGCCTGAGAGTGATGACAGTTACAAAGAGCTGATGCAAAATAACAAAATTTTGAGCAGTTACAGTTTTCTATGCGTTAGTATTCAAACAAACTTTGTGTTGTGTTTGACTTGAACTAATGTTATGTTTTCTCTTAAGTCTGTCAGCTCTCCACTGCAGTCTCTTCAGCAGAGAACGTGGCTCATCCACTGGTCTTTGTTCGTGTTTTTTAATCATCCTAAAGGGAGAGACAACATCATTGACCTTTTTCTCTATCAGCCACAGTAAGTTGTTGTATAAGTTGTAGTATATGGGCGTCTTTAAATCAAATTGAAGGCCAGTGATGAATGTGCAAGCTTGCTGAGCTTAGGGCTGCAGGCTGAAGGTATTGTTCTGTGCTGATTTTGTAAAAAGCTATTAATAAGATTCTTGAGGGAAATCACAGACTAAAGAGAATTGAAACACTGTATCTATTTGTGAGGGGATGGGCTTACATGTAGATCTAGTAGTCTTTGTTGCTCTCCTTTGGGTGCTCTCTGATAGTTTGATACCTTTCTTATGTTGTGTCACCCAAAACCGCACCCAATGCCAAGGTGCTGCAGAGCAGGACAGTCCCCTCCCCTCCCTTGCCCAGCTGGTGATTGTGTGTCTGATGTCTGCCAAGACACAGTTGGCCCTCCTGCCTGTCAGAGCACACTGTGGCTCATGTTCAACTTGTTGACCAGGACCCCCAGATCTGTTTCTGCTCTCCAGCCTCTCATTCCCTAGTCTGTACAGAGATCCAGTGTTGCCCTGTTCCAGATGTAGAATCTGACACTTGCCCTTGTTATATGTAATACAGTTGGTGATTGTCCATCCCTCTGATTTCTTCGTCACATCTCTCTGCAGGGCCTCTGCCTTTGCGGAGTTAACAGCTCCTCCCATTTTAGTGTCATCAGCAAACTTTGGTTTACCTTTGAGTTCTGAATCTTATCTGTGTTTTTTCTTTCTAGGTATCTCAATGCAATTCAGACAATGTGCCCACATATCCTCAGATATTTGACTACTGCAGTGATAACAAATAAGGATGTTCGTAAACGTAGACAAGTGCTGAAAGATCTAGTCAAGGTTATTCAGCAGGTAAGGACTGCATGGTCTGATATTTTTTCCCCTTTTTTTAAGGAGATTTCATGGTAACTTTCTTCTCGTAATATATCTGGGTTAAGATTTGGGGTATTTTGATGCTTGTTTTTGTCATTGAAAGTTTTTACTGAAGTAAGATGCATATCAGTCAGTGGGATGATGAAATTAATTTTTTTCTCCTTTCATATACATCAGCAGTGTATGTACACATGCATGCAGTAGAGTTCTTATTTTCTGTGTTACTAAATACTGAAAATTCAGTGAGATGTGAAGTGGCTTTGGATCTGATTCTTCTTTTTCAACTATCTGTACAATAAATTTTTGTATGAATAAGGGTTTTTTCTTACATTTCAAAGCCACTGAATTGTGTTGATTTGAGTTCAGACAGTGCTTTCTCTTGAAAATGGTTCTGTTGCCACAGTCACGTGAGGATGGAGATAGAAGAGCAATAAAAGAGTTGCTTGGTGGCAATCCATGGGGTTATGGCCCCAATTTTTATCTGAAATCAGCAAGCCACTTGTATACAAACCAATACTCTTCAAACACTTGATAATGGTGTGAGTAATAAGCATTGCAACTGTGTGTATATATAGATATATAAATGTGACAGTATAGTTATTATAGGCTAGCAATCAATTTTAACTACTTCGAATATTTGGGAAACTACCTGTGCAAAGCACAGTGAATGCGAAGATCAAATTTTAGCCATAGCTTAATCTGATTTTAAGCATTAGTGTTCACAAAAAGTAGCATAAGCAGTAAATCAGTGGTGCTGTGACTTCTCTTAGCGTTATCTAAAACCTGATTGCAACATCGAGCTTCTAATATAATATGAATTTCTAACACTTAAAGTAAGTAACATGTTACAGTTTCTTACTTTTTTTTTAATCTTGCACACCACTAGGATACGCCTTTTGAAAATACCAACTTGGGCTTTGGTTTTGAAATCACCTATCAGATTTCTTGGTACTTTTCTACTCTGTATGATATGTGATACTAAATGATGATGTGGTTGAGGTTTTATAGATTTGAAATCTATGTGGTAATGCTCTAGTAGCAGTAAAAGATTGTTTATACTTGCAACATCTTTGCAAGTTTTGAACTGATAGGTAAGCAGTTTGTTGTTTATTGAAATGCTCATTCCAAGACCATTTTACAGATAATGGTTATCAAGTGTAATTCTGATGCGAAAAACGTGTATAAAGCTGAATTTTAAACTTAACTAATGTGATTGTAAATACAGTTCAAGTAGTTTGTGTATAGAAAATAGCATTTTTGTTAGCTGTGTTGTCCATGAAAATAAAATAATCATTCTGTTTAAAGTATGAAGGATTTGGTATTGGAGTCATCTTTGAAACCAGAATTTAGGAAGACTGTTCTATTTATATTTTATGAAATTTGGAGGTTTGATACAGAGACAGCTCTAGTCTCTTGACGCTTTCCTAACCCAAAGATTGCAGTGTTACATGCTGAAAGTGAAACTACACCTCTGGTTGTTTAACCAGACTATTGGGAGGAAGCACATTTCTGCAGCTTTTTTAAGAGGAAATGGGAAGCTCAGCTTTTTTTTTGAGGTGATGTATGGACTTGTTTCCACTATATATATATTTTTTTAAGGCTATAAGGAATACTTGAGCGACCACATGGCCTTGATTTCTAATATTGTTCCTAATTTTTTTTTTTTTTGACAGGAGTCCTACACATACAGGGACCCTATCACAGAGTTTGTGGAATGCTTGTATGTTAACTTTGATTTTGATGGAGCTCAGAAGAAGCTGAGAGAGTGTGAAACAGTAAGACTTAAAATATTTATCAGACTCCTTTTCCTTTAAGTAGAGATCTCTAAAATTCACAATGGACTGCTTATTTGTTTGAAGTGGTGTTTGGTTCCATTGCCAGTGTTTTCTGATCAGCTTTAATTCAAGGTTAGGTGGTGTTGGGTTTTTTGACAACTCATTTTGTAACACTTAAATGGGAATTACTGCTAAGGATATAGCTTTAATGTTATAATAATGTTATATTTAAGAAGTTCTAGAAGAAGCAGCAGATAGGTAATCATGCATTTGGCTGAGCTTCAGGTTTTCCATTAAAGTTTGAGAAATGCTTGAAGAAAAGCTCAGATTTGCCTTTTGTTGTGAAAGATGAGTGGGGAGTCAAATTTTATATTGAAAGGATCTTCAGTAGCTAGGACAGCAGTAGAGTTTGACCTTCAGTCAAGTTACAGCCTTACTCTCTTCTTGAGTCAGACCTCAGTGATCATGGTTGTATGCAGTTTAAATTTAGTAAGATGTTGAACAATGAAACAGTGAAAAGTATTTTTAATCTGTAGCTTTTTTGCCACATCTTCGAACACAGAAATTATGTTTTTAGGTGTACTGTCGGCTGCTTTTAGTTACTTACTGGCAGTGTCTACCATTAAATTTCTGCTCAGGTTTGCTCTCATGTTCCCTTTCTGCTTATGCTTGCAGGTGCTTGTGAATGATTTCTTCTTGGTGGCGTGCCTTGAGGACTTCATTGAGAATGCCCGTCTCTTTATATTTGAGACTTTCTGTCGCATCCATCAGTGCATCAGCATTGGGTAAGAGTGTCTTCATTCCTCAGTTTAGAAAATCAGTCATGGAGTTTGACAAACACTGCAAACTTCAGGAAGTATTCAGTTGTCAAGTAAAATCCTAACTGAAATCTCATTTGGATAGTGTTCTTTCAAGTTTTATAACTGTTGTGATGTACTTGAATTACAATTATATTTCAGAGTTTAATTATTGTGCTTATTTTATTACTTATAGTAATAGTTTATATTTGTGTTGTGTGTGATATTTCAGCTTTAGGTATGATAAAAAATATTGTAGTTGGCTGTCCTTGTTAATGTGTGAGTGATTCCTGAATATAGGTAGCAGTGTCTTTTCTTTATAAGCATTAGAGTGTTTTCTGAGGCAAGTGATAGATTTGGAGTTGAGACGTTGATGTCAGAATGACATGGATATTCCTACTACATACCCCTAAGTTAATTGCACATGGAGTCAGCCATCAGTAAATGAGGTGGTTCTCAGTAGGTCATTGTGCTTTTAAATGATGGATACCAGCCTTAAATGTCTTTGCAAGCTGTAACACAGTTATATTTGGGCTGATTGAATTAGGTACATAAGTATTTCTTAGTATATTTCAGAGCTGCTTTTGAAGAAGTTAGCCAGTTGGAATGAATGTTTGGCTGAGACACAGTTACTGCATTTCTTTGTTCTCAAATGATTTCCACTGCTAATCCTGTGGTGAAAAACTAGATGGTTGTAATACAGTGCTTGATGAGTACTGCTTAGCTATTTAGAATGAATTTGAAAACAGTGGGAAACTTGCTATTCCTTATATTAAATAAAAATAAATGTCTGTCTAATTTTTTAACTGCTTAGATCTGCTAGGTAGCTGACATTTTTCCAAAGGACATAGTTGCTTTATCAGTTGTAACTTAAAGTTACGTGGCCCAAATCACCTTGTGATTGGTTTGCTGTTTGAAGTACAATGTTTAATAGGGCGTCATAGATAAAGCTAATTCTGTTCTAGTTAGTTTAGTATGCCTATTTTTAATTGGAGAGCTGAATATGCTTCATTCTTCTTTTGTACTGCACACACAAGAAAACTTTATATAAGACGGGCTTGTTCATCTATGAACATATGGGGAATTCAGTAAGCTTACCTTTTAAGTAAATGAGAACTTAAATAACATTAGCCCTAGCATGCCCAAATAAGTGAATTTCCTTATAAAACTGGGGGACAGAAATTACTAAAAAAATATTTTTGCAACTGTTTTGGCAAAACTGCCATTTGAAATTAACTGACTTGAAATGGTAGACCATGCTTTAAATTTTAATAGTATTTCAGAATAATTGACTTAATTTTGATTGAATCATAGCAGGAATCTTTGTAAACAGTGATAACTTATACTGCAACTTCTGTTGCAACCTTTCCTTAATATTGATGGTGTTGGTATGCATTTGTAAATCTAAATGTGTCACTGTTTGTTCAGCTGTGAAACTTGTTTGATGCTAAGCTGTTTTATATCTCAAGTGTTTTAAATACAGGTTCTGACTGTGATAGGAGAATAGTAGTGTTTGGTACAGAATTGTAATCAGGATAGACCTTCTGTGCAATTGCTCTGGAAGGATGGAGAATATTTTTTTGGCCATGTGTGTTACTTCACCAGGAAAATTACCTCTATGTTTTACATCCATGCACTTTGGGTGGTCCTGGCTGCTCCAGTGTAGGCTGCAAGGAGCTTCCAAGAGGGAATCCAGTTGCCACGAGTGCTGGAGGAAGGCCGTCTCTTGTGTCAAAGATATGATAAAGTTCTAAGTTTTTTAATAGATTTATTCCTTATTGACTAAAAGGTAGTTGCTACCTGATAATGTTAGCTGTTTTATATTAAAATTTAAAATCTGTGTAAGTCTGAAAGCAACAAATTGAGATAAAACAAATTTTTACATCCTTTTTACTTTGTCGTTTTTGTTCTATGATTAAGTTTTCCAGGTACTTGTGCAAGAAAATAATACTCGTGCAGTGTTTCTTCTTTTGTGTTGCTACATGTATACTGTATGTTTGTTCAAAAAACACTTTTTAGTTTTTAAAAAAAGCCTCTTCTGAAGCAGCTGAGCTAGTAGTAAAATATAGATATAATAGAAAAAGTAAAATTATTTGCTTGTAACAAATGCAAAATACTTCATAGTTTCTGGCTTGGAATGATTCTCTAGAAGTCTGTCTCTTCCTTTCCAATGACATGAGGACTTTAAGGAAAAAGGAAAGCGTAGGTGCTGTAGATTGGATGTCCTCTGCTTTAATCCTGTAAGCCCAGTTCCAGCTCTGAGCAGGTCCCACAGCAGTGTTGCATTGTGCTGCTTAGTCAGGAATCCACAAGTAAAGGCCAGATCTCTGCGAGTGGGGGTTCCACACTGTATTCCCAAAGCTGGGTTGCTTAATCCCCAGTGTAGTGACAGTAGCCTTTCTTGTGATCATCTGGAAGGGAATTTACTTTATCTAAATCTTACTAAGTTTTATAAAAGAGAAATGTGAGAATTACATGCACCCCCATTTACTTGCAGTTTAAAATTTCTTTAGTTTCAAGTCAAATGCTTAATATCACTGCTGAGGGGTAATAAGTGATTATACTTTTTTGTGTGTGTGTGTGTGTATCAAAATATCTCATGTTCTGTCCAGGTCACTGATAATTCCACAAAAAATTCCATCCCTGATATATTCTACTCTCTTCTACCTTTACAATTTCTCATTCAAACTCAGATTAAAAGGCTTACTGGAACAGTAGCAATTGGTTTACTTCCCCTGACTTTGCCAAGTTCAAGCACTTTTTACCCATTTGTTGTCTTATTTTGCTTAAGTAAGTCACTGTAAATCCAGTATTTTAAGTTACTTCGGGTTTTTTTCCTATTTGCTTCATGTTTATCTGTGGAAAAAATGGAATTTGCTTTTATAGTTGGGAGAAAGATGAGCGATCAAGACCATATAGGAGACAACTGTATAAAGAAATGTATGTAGAAGTCCAGCCAGGTAGATGAGCTACTAATTGATAGTTTATAAAGTATTTACTTCATGCAAATAATCATCAAGAAGAAGATCACTTTCTCAGGTGGAAAAAGAGATGTTTAGGCAAGATTTTGTAAAACGGTGAGAAACTGACCTCTTGTGCAACTCAGCGTAGCCAGCTGGCTTTTTAGTCATGCCGGTAGCCCTTACCTCATGTTTGTTACCTTGATCTGAAAGCTGATGGAAGAATGAGCATTACAAACGTCCTGTATGAGCCAACTGCCAGCAGGAAGCTAAAAGAGTTAGCTGGAAAACCACAGGAAACACTATTAGGAGGAATTATTCCTGGTCAAGAGTGCTTGTTTGATTAAGGATTTTACTTTCTCTGCTCTCTCCCACCTTCCTTCCTTGAAATTGCAAGTTTTAGGGTAGTGTATCTGTCATGTCTTCTCTACCAAGCTCTGTCTCATTGGTCTTGTTCCTGAACTTTCTTGCTAAACTTTTTTTTTTTTGACCAGTTAGTCTATACTTTTTTGACTGCTGATTTCATTTAAATAAGAATAAAATCAATTCAGATGCCCTTTTTTTTTTTCTTTTTTTAAATAATAGTGGTGGTGGTTCTATGTTAGTAGGGAAATTACTTAAATAACAATATTTCCAAGAATGTTTGTGTAGACAAGGTTTAATAGGAGCATAGGAAAATTGTGCAGGTCAAGATTTAAAAGCAATATGGTGTTGTTCAGAATGAGTAAGTGTATGCTTTGGGATATGAATTTCTTATTTGCAGTGGAGGTGGGAGAAGTAATTTCAGTCAAATGAAAGTAAGCTTCCCAGCTATGCAGTATTTCTTGAATCCTGAACTGTGCCATATTTTGTGTTGGTTTGACTTGTATACCATAGTCCCTTGTTACGTTTACAAGCATCAGAGAGATTCTATTTTGCCATTTAAGAAGTTGGTTATCTTTTAGTATGTTGGCAGATAAACTGAATATGACTCCTGAAGAAGCGGAAAGATGGATTGTCAATCTAATTCGAAATGCACGATTGGATGCCAAATTGGATTCAAAGCTGGTAAGACCGTACATAGAATCGTGGAATGATTTTTGCTGAAGGACCTTAAGGACCATGTGGTTACAACTCCTGCAGGGACACCTCCCACTGTACCAGATTGCTCAGAGCTTCATTCTGCCTGGCCTTGAATACTTCCAGGGATGCAGCACCCACAGTTTTTCTGGGCAACCTGTTCCACCCTCATAGTAATCTAATCTAAACCTGCTGTCTTTTCAGTTTAAAGCCAGATGTATCCAAGTGAATTTGTTGAGTTTTTCATTAAATTTCATTTACTTCATGGACAAAGAAAAACAATAGAGATCAAAACTTTCTGTTCCTGGATAAACTGTAGTGGATTTCATTTGTTGTGTTTTGCTCTTGTCTGTCAGATGATCTGTGAAAGTTCTGAAAGCAGGGTTATAACATTAAAGATCCTTGCATGCTGAGCAATCATTAAATTTGTTTCTACCTTTGCTGGGTTTTAGGGCCATGTAGTCATGGGCAACAATGCAGTCTCACCTTATCAACAAGTGATTGAAAAGACCAAAAGCCTGTCTTTTCGTAGTCAAATGTTGGCTATGAACATTGAGAAGAAACTGAATCAGAGTGGTAGATCTGAGGTTGGTATATGTTATGTTTTTCTGACTCCTTGCTGTCTTTTTTTTTTTTTTTTTTTTTTTAATGAGATAAATCTCAGTATCATTCTTAACCTGTGCCTTAATTTGCCAGATGTACCTACTCCTAGTTTTAATGCTAGGAATTACGTTGGAAAATACTTACTTTGTCATGGTGAGAATTAGACAGTGCTTCTTGCTTTCTTTTAGCCTTTCTCTTCATCATTATTTTGTTCTGTTGTATAACTGTTTCTGTCATTTGCTGCTCTGCTTCCTTAAAATGGCCTCCTTCACCACCAGGAAGGGGCAGATTATGAAGTGTGACACTTACAAAAGTAGTTATGATACTTTTTCCAAGTGAGTTGTGCTCAAAAGTATTGTAGGTGCATATGTGGTATTGAAAGGAGAATGAATGGTGTTTAAGATTGTAACACGGAGGAAGAACTGTGCAAAACCCTGACTATTAAACCCATTTAGTGAAATTCTAGAAAATGTAATTAAGTCATTGAAAGGTTTAAGTAGAACCAGTGAAAATGAGAAAGTTGGCAAGATCATCTTGTTTTGCTTCCCTCCACATTCATTATGATATGGGAAGCTCTGTGAGGGAGAGCAGAGAACTGTAACGGGGATGGTACTGAGGCCCAGCCGTACATTTTTAAAACAAACAAACCATAATAAACCACACAGTAAAAGAGCTTAAACATTAAAACTTTATTGTACTTCCTCAGTGCTTAGCTTGAAATATGGTGGAAATTGGACAGGCAGTAGTGCACCAGTTTGTTCCCTTCATAGGAAGTTGTGTGAAACTTGTGTGCCGTTACTTTCTTTTAAAAGTACAGCTGAAAAATTATTCTTAGATTTATATTGGGTTCTTCTAGAACTTCTCCTTTTTGAAACTACTAGCTTGGAGGACTCTAGCTGTACAACTTAATTACAGTATTTGTGTCTGGTATATCGACACTTGCTTTAATCTTATAGGATATTCTTCATTATTAACAACATTCCCACTTCATATCCATATACAGTATTAGGACTGTTTAAATTAACGTGTTACAAATTTCAGTAAGTATTGGGTAATAATAGTAATTTCTTCTAATCTTCTTTATTCATTTTTAGGCACCTAACTGGGCTACTCAAGATTCTGGATTCTATTGAAACACTTCCACAATGGGGACAAATTGTTTATTTGGCTAAAAATCACATAAATATGTAACCTTTTTGAGAAAAGTAATTATGTGTTAGAGCTAATGTTATTTGAATAAAATTGGCTACTTTTATCTGTCTGTGTGTGTTTGATTTAAATAGATTTTTATGTTACATAAGGACTTTTTAACATCACAGTATTCTACAGCACTTTTGATCAAGTTCTGCAAAATTTAGGATGTTAGCTGTGTTACGCTCTTTTGTACCAAAGGGTGCTTTTGCTCTCAGGGCTGTCTGAGTTTGGAAGCAGGGATTTTTAGATTTTTATTACCTATTGCAGACCTTGCATCTTAAAAAAATTAGAAGTGTGTGGTACAAACAAGTAGACCATGTTTGAACATGTCATCAAGCCAAAATCTTTTTCTGCTCTTCCTTGTTTTTGTTTGTTTCAGGAGAAGCTTGGAAGAGCGAAGGCATATGTAGCCAGTATCTTTCATGAAACCTGACCTAGCCCACATATAGAACAGTTTGAGTAGACCTCCTGTGTTCATGCTTCAGATTTTTCCTGTTTGAAAACACAGTTCTAATCTTGCCCTGTGATGTAAACTTTCTGGAATATTTTTGGTTTGGAGAGAGGGTTACAAAAGGCCTGATGAGCGAGTGGCATATGGTTTAAAACTTTAATTCTGAAACTTGAAATTCTTAAGATTAATGATGCAAACATGAGTGAACAAAACTCTAGTTCAACTGTTGGAATTTGGAGGGGGTTTGTAAGTTTCTGGGGTTTTCAATTACTGTTTCACACTTGTCTGGATTCCCTCAGCAGCTTTGCACTGCAGAATATGCCTTAGTATCTTTAAGAGAAAATCACAGATCCTTTTTCTGAGTTCTGTCAAGTATAGTGACTGAACACTGAGGTGAGCATGGATGTTGGAAAGGAAGAGGCACAATCACTGCATACAGTTTCGCGTTTGAGGGAAACACCAGTCACTCACCTTCAGCTTGTTCCAACTGTGTGCCTGTGTCCCTCTTGGCTCCTTGAGTTCTGGGATTCAGCTATGTGTGTACGGTTGTTTTAGCTTGCCAACACTCCTGCCTGCTGTCTGGAATTATATGTTGCCTGGGAAAGGAGAAACAGTTTAGTGATGTTAAGCCTTAAGGCTAAGACCAGTTTTTACTGTTGTGTTCAGTCCCTTCAGCGGGAAGATTCACAAGTCTTCAAGCTGCATGGAGACAGGTTCAGTGGCAATGGACACAAATTAAAACATGGAAAAAATCCAATTAGATTTAAGTGAGAATAACATTTTTAGTTTTATAACCTAGAAGATGATCAGGCACTGGAAGCAGTCACTCAGAAGGGATATGTAATCCCCACCTTTGGATTTATTAAGTACCTCAGCACCCTGATAGACCTAAACCTGCTTTGAGGAGGGAGTTGGACTTGGGCCTTCAAAGGTTCCTTCCTTGGCTGAGCAACTGGAATGTAAGAAGTATTAATTTAAGAGGTGGTAGCAATAAGCAGTTAAAAGTAGATTGCTGCTGGTCTATAACCATGGTTCAAGAAAGCTGATCTACAGCACAAGGATTCACTTTATGTATAGGGTTGGTTCCTAGGATGGGGGTGAAGTATCTGCAATGCAGCTGAAGTTAACAACTTGCTTTTGGAGAGCAGTTTCCTAAGGCTCAGCATGCTTTATGCCAACTTCTTTATTCCCCAAGTTTTCTGTTAAGGGATTGACTAAATTGCGATCTGTAGATTCACTATATTGTTACAGCCCCAAAACAGTCACTTTAGAACAATCCAGATTGTGTAATAAGCCATGTTCCCTGTTAACACAATCATAGAAGTGAAGTTGTGTAATAATTAAAGAATTTTTAAATGAGATAAAATAGGAATGTTTCTTTGTAAACAGCAGGGAAAGGGCCCACATGCAGCTTTTCCTTTTACTGGAAGAATTTACTTAAAAGTACAGATTTTAAATCATCCCAGGAGTGAAATACTGTGTTATCATAGCTTTCTGTTCTCTGTGCTTTGGACCTTTCATGTACCAGCTGTGTAGGCACAGAAAAGGTACATGCAGATTGTAGCACTACTGAAATGCTTGGCAGCTTTGTGTCTCATGTCAGTTCTGTGAAGTTTTTAGTCTTGAGAATGTTGTGTAAATGTGAAAGCCTTAAATCAAAGCTTCGTTCAAAACAATACTTCTGTAAAAGTTTTGAGCAACAAAATATCTTTGTCATCTCTGGAGTTTAATTCTTGCACCACCAAGATGCTCTATGTGTCAAAGGGCCTCCCATTAAAGGTTTCAGTCCAGCTCACAAACCCCGACGCTTTTACAGCCTTCCCATTCAATAAAGAAGCAATCACTACTCTTTTATTTAATTCTACTTAGGAAGCTCAAAGGATGAAGTTTATTCAGCTTGTGGATGTAAAAGTATTGTTTTGTGGGTCGATTCTGGTTTTTTTAAGGAGGGTGTCAGGCTAGGAGTTTCTTGGTTTTGCACTGTTATTTAAATCCTGGTGTTGTCATCACTGATGACTTTAGTATGCAGGTGGGTTTCGAGACACAATTTCAAAGTAATTCATACTGATTTCCAGAAGAGACATTTGCTAATCAGTTTACTAAAATAGAAACCATATAACAAATGTAAGACTCAGACCAAATATATTCACTGGTGACATCTGAGGTAGATGCAATTGTATTGTATGTAATGCTTCCCGTTTTCTGCAATTGCAATTTTAAATAAAAAGGGTTTTAAGCAAATAATTTGTTTTTAGTACTTCTGTCAGTGTATCCCTCATCTCTGCTTAGGAGAAATTTAGAGAATGTTCTTGTCACTGTTTAAAACAAAAAATGAAACAGAAGGGTGGTTGTATAGTTGGAGAGTAGTGCATGTGTTCTGAAGCCTACTCACTGTTCCACATTTTCGGTAATATTTCTAAAAATCAGTCTTGTAAATTGATAGATCTCACCGGTTTTCAACAGCTGAAAGGGAAATGCCTCATTCAAAATGTTACTATGAAGGACTTTAGTTCCAGGTACCTTTTGGTGAAGTAAATCTACTGTGCTGTCAGCAACCCAGTAAGAATTCAGTCTGCTCATTTTTTTTCTGTATTTGCCAACGTTGCTATTCAGAGAGGAAATCTTGGCTGAACCTACATCTCCAAGAGCAGGCCCTGTCATGGGCTCTCCTGATGGTGCTGCAATAGCCCTTGGCTCTGCCAGCGGTCACCCGAGGGCTTTTCCGTGTGGCTGAACGTGTGCTTGGCTGGGACTGTCACCATGGTCTTGGAGAATGTGCTGCCTCCCCTGCCTGCACGATCCAGGACACCTTCACGAGTAACTGAGTTATGACAATTACACAGGCAGGGGAGAGTGGAAGGGGGAAGGCAAAGTTTGTTCTCAGGCAAAGGGTGAAGCTGGCCAGAGTGTGAGTTTGCAGTAGGTTGGCAGTAGCTGAAACTTTGTTGAAGCACGACAATTGCAAATTCTGTCA
Organism: Hirundo rustica; assembly: GCF_015227805.2. NCBI lineage: Eukaryota > Metazoa > Chordata > Aves > Passeriformes > Hirundinidae > Hirundo > Hirundo rustica. Next base: position 18,041,480 of record NC_053450.1, read on the forward strand.
TAACTTTCCATTGACTAAGCTTTAGCAAGCTCATTAGTAGCAATATTTTATAAACATCCAAGAATAGTTCTCCAAATTACATTAAGATAAGGTCTACTTCGTGCCTCTTGTTTTGGCTTTGCTTTTACAAAAAATATTTGTAGTAACTGCTAAAAGAAGACTTGGAAAGGGTAGAGAAAGGCTGTTTTAAGACTTCCCTCTCTTTCCTTTAGTTTTTGGAAGGGAGATGGGATGAAGGGTGAAAGATGGGGAAATCTTGTACTTCTCCTGCTCCAAGGATCTTTCAAAATGAAATTTATTTTTTCGTAAATTTGTTGACCAGATACAGTGTTGTATTGTCAAGTTTTCCCCCTTTTGGAGAAAATAAAGATGGTTGTTTTCTCTTGAAGCAACTGTAACATGTTAAGCTATGATTGTCTGGGGGTTAAAATATTTCATTTATCCTATTTAGAGAAGATGTGTTGCCGTGTTTGCAATTGTTTTAGTAAAAGGTTATTGGTTTCAGTAAATGTTTTCTCAATAAGTGCCATCAGAAATTAAGCCTGAAAAAGCCATTCAAGGATCTTTAACAGGAGGGTTGTGGAAAGGCAACAGTGCTGCTTCTGGTAAAGGACTCCTTTTGCAGCATGTGAGAGTGGAAGAACTGCGGGAGGGACTTTCTAATCTTCCCTGCAATTCTTTATGCAACCTGTAATATCCAGGAGGGAAGCAAAATCAGATGACTGTAAGCTGTACATTAAAATAAAAGCTTAAACTAAATTCCACCTGCAGCTTTGGAAAGGCGTATTTTCTACTCCAAGTCATCACTAGGTTTTGTAGCGTAAGACTCTGTTGTGCCAACAAAGAGTGCTGACTGCTGGAATTGCTGTGAGTCAGAATGAGGAATAAGCAAATGTAGGAGATCAACAGAAAACGCTGAGAGCACAGAGGAGCTGAAAAGTAGACTTGGCTTTCCTTGGTCACTTTGTAACTCAGCAGAGGATTTGGTGTATGAACTATCTTTGTAAATAAACAAGACAGCAACGAGTAGATGCCTTTCTCCATAGAACAAGACTTCCAAGGCCAGCAGCTAACAGCATGGTAAGGTGATTAGTATCAGCAATAAGATACCCAGGAACTATGGGAGGTGCATGTGAGCTCCCTGTAGCTGGATTAATGAATGGGAGTGTCCTTAGAAAGGATGGCAACTGGCAGTAGAAGCCAAATTGTGAAATAAGTTCATTGCCATGTATCAGTAGCCAGCAGACCAGCTGCAAAATAATCTCCTTCTTTACTTGTATCATGCAACCCTGACTAAATAAAGTGTATTTTAAAGATGTAAAAATGCAAATCTTTAGGCCTCCTAATGAATACTTTCCTTTTGTGTGAGAATGAGCAATGCTTTGCCAAGGGCAAAACCACCACTGATGTACAGCTCTCCAAAAATACTCCATTGATTGTTCACACAGAGAATGGCTATGGTTTCAAACCAGGACGGCCACATAACAACATCTTCCTTGACTTTACACTGCACACATCTCCAGAAGTAGTCTATTGTACCTTGCTCAGTGCATCCTCAGTGATAGGAGGATATTTTGAATTAAAGGGTATGAATAATCCGTATCTCCCCTTGTAAAAGAAGTAGGCTGCATGGTAGCATACTAGACCTGGCATGGCAGGCTTCACCCAGCTGTCTTGTGCCAGTGGAAAAACCTAAACTTCTCCATCCGCTGTCCCAAGGTATTTTCTGTGTGAGAGTCTGTGTTCATATGTGCACTATGGCCACTGGACAAAGCGGATCTTTAGCAACAGGTGAAATCATAATGCAGTGTACACATTCCACATCTTGAGGCGTTTAAAGGGTGTATGAATTAGATTATTGTCACGTTGGATGCCATATTCCTGGAGCTAACCAACCCTGAATATACTAAGTTGGCCATGAAGAGAGATTTTAATGCAAAGAACATAAAGCTTGTTTCAGCAGGTTGAACTTCTTGTTGCAGTGAACATCTACTGTAAATGTGAGAATTTGCCTTAAAAAATGAGATACTTGTGAGAGCTTGCACACACTGCAGTAACAGTTTGGAAAGGTGCTGGCCATGCTGCTCAGCTCCAGCTGCCTTGGCTGAAGTGGCCACAGGCTGGAAACTGCAGTGTGTGAGTTTGTAGGAGTTGGGAACATGCAGATATTATTCCTCTAATAATGACCCTGGACAAGGTATGTGGAAGCAATTGTTTAAGACAATTATCCGTTTATACCCATGTTGAGAAGACTGAATTGTGCTAGTGCAGAGATCATAAGTGATGGTAGTTAAGGAAATATTGTGCTATGCCAAAGAGCCATTCACTGAAAGTGTAGAAGTATTCATCTTGTGACTGAACAATGGGGCTGCCTGTAGAAGGACCAAGATTGTACATATGCCTTGAACAGAGATTTCTTGTTTAATCTCACAGCAATGAAATGTATGTTTTATGTCCCCTCTTAGGAATTAGAAGTCAAAGTACGTCTTTGGAGTTTTGGGGTGTTAATTATTTCTGTATGTTTTCAGATTTTACAGTAGGGCCCACAGAAATGCATTGTGTTATTTGATAATTGTTCACGTAATGCATAATTTAGGCATTTTTTTCCCCTATTTCTACTGCTTTAAGGTGTGTTTTTCCTCCCAGGATGCCAGACTGATGTATTTTTGAAGAGGCAAAAAGGTGATGACATTTAGGTAGTAATGGTTTATCCTACATCAAACTGCAGTTCCTCCTTCTCACTTATACAAACCTTGTGTTGTATGATTTCCTTACAATTTCCTTTCAATTTATCTCCAAATAAACTGAAACAAAGAAATTTTGTTTGTATACAGGAAATTTTAAAGTTTGATCAGTGTGTAGAACAGAGAACAACCTGATTGTTTCTTTTCCATAGGTTTATTTTTGACTTAAGTAGTACTATTTGTTTAGTTCTGTGCCTTCCTTACTGCATAGGTAGGGAGAAGTTTATTTCAATTTCTTTTCTTCCCCGTTCCACATTTCATATTGCCTTATAAATCTCCATGAAGGATCTGAAACTCACTCAGGGCAGTCAGCTTCCAAAGCTCTGAAAACACTTATTGGAAATTATTAGTAGGAAAAATGTAATCCAGTATTTTGTATGATTTGAATATAAAGCAAATGTTACCCAGAATGGGAAATGTCAAATAATTTCTGTGAGTCTCCAGGAGGTTCAAATTAGGTTAAAAGTAACAAGAACACTCATCTATTTTGGCTTTCAACAAGGTTAGATATTAGTTTCCTGGACAAATTCAATGAGTGTTTTCAGCAAATATACAGTTTAAGCTATAATTACACATCTTAAGGCTACTCATAATTTGCAGTGTCCCTGCCGAGTAAACAGAATTTATGAGAGGTCAAACACTTGTGATTCTTGAGTAATTACTGATATAGCTAGCTATAGATTGAGGAACTTAATTTAGACAGCAACTTCATTTCAAATTTTGGCTATATTTAGTGGAGTACTATAGGAGTCTTTTGGCTCAAAGGGGCCTTGTGTCAACAGTACACTGAAGGAATATCCCTGATGTGAAATGAGCTCTCCATTTTGACTTCACTCAATCCTCATCCCTCCAAAAACTATCCAACTCCATCTTGTGTATATAATTTATCTGTCAATTCTCTCAAAAATGAGCGCTTATGTTACTTGGAGGGCCTTCATGCCAATTCCAAAATGAAAAGCAATGCACTGCCAATACTGCAATTGCCTGCAGGCTTATTGAATTTCTTTCTTCACTCCCACTCACCATGAAAACCAGCTCAAGGGGAAAAAAAAAAAATCCCCCTAAAAACTTGTTAGAAGCCAAAGCTTCTGAAAGCTGATAAAATAATAAATGTTTTCCTGGGGTGGGGGGGGGGGGAAGGAAAAATTAGATATTAAACATTAATGATGAGCTATCATGTATGTGCTTTGCTCTTGAATAGAGCCAGACTCAGCAGGACTGTTGAATGTGTAGGCAGAGGGAGCCACAAAGATATATATGTGGTGTTAGTTTAAGGCCACATATTCCAGTACCCCACCATGTTCTCTTTATCTTCACTTGCCCTACAGCTTCTGAGCTGGTCCCATGGAGAGAGCCAACACAGCCCTCTCCTTCCCTCTGTCTGTTAGTGCTACACTTGTGAGAAAAGTAAATAGGATAATAGGGGATACCCATCTGCTGGCAGGCTCCATCTAGGTAACAAGGGCATCCCTCCATTAGTTAAATATCCATGATGCAGGAACCATCAACTCAATGTCACTGGTTCTGGAGCAGCAGGGAATTTGAGATGCACTAATTTCCCCCTGTGGGTTTTTCCATCTGTATTGTTCTCAAACTGAGGAATTTTTATGGACTCATATAAGGGAGTAAAGATAGAGGATGTGAAGGGAAGTCATGAGAGAAGCCTTTAGTCCAGAAGTGTTTGAAAGGGATGTCTAAAGGAACAGGAGAAGGCAAAGGAGGAGCCTGGGGAAAGTACAAGGACACTGTAAAACAACACAGAGCATGTTATAAAAAAGAGAGAGAAGAGAAGCTGCCAGATAAAAAGAATTAAAAAGTACTAGGCAAATTTAGGAAGAAATTAGAACAGAGATACAGACAAGATAAAAATTCCAGATAGCCACGATTATGGGGGAGAAGTGTTAAATTTGCCTCAGTGCATGGGGCACATTGGCCAATGACATTGGTTAAAATGTAATTTCTAAATATTTGTTGGTGTTAGTGGTAATAACTGGGACATAAACCCTGGACAAAACATGATGGGAAAAGAAAGAGGATGAAACATACTTTGCTGTTTGTCTCTTAATTTTATCTGTTTTGTGTGTATTGGCTCATTAGGTATCCCTCCTGCCTGCCAAGAGAGAAACCATTTTGGGTTTGCATAGTTGTAGCCATATGGGGAAAAGATACAGTGTTCTCCCTGAAAAAAAATGTTTTCTCTCTAAAGTAAGATAAGATATTTTGGACACACCATGCTGTTTGCATGGAAATATTACAGTTGAGGAGTTACATGGCAGAAACAGAAATGGAATAATAAACTTGAGGCAAGTAGTCTGGTTGGCAGCTTATTGGAGGTTTTGGTTAGTATTTATGACAATCCAAAGGCTTCTAGTACCACAAGCATCTTTCTTTTCCTTTTGGTTTATTTGTGATGAGAGAAGAATGACAGAAAAGGTCCAGTTTTAAATTTCCAACATACTTATATTTTTTCTCTTGTGTTTGGAAGGGTGATTTATTAAGTGACAGGGAAGAAGACTTGCCACTGGGGGAATGGCACACTGCAGCTCTCGCTATCCATTGGACAAAGCCCCCAAGCTCTAATTTGCACAGGAGCTCTTATACAAAATGCCACAAATAAATAACATAATGTGGGGATGGCTGAGAGCAAGAAGTTGCTGCAGTCCAAACCTTCCCAAACTAGAGGAGAAGCCTGGCTGAACAATCCTTTGTTTCAACAAGGGATAGAAGGCTTCTCATGTTGGGGCAGCCTGCCAGGAACCTTAAGAATCAATTTATTATAGCCAGACTGATCTAAAATGAGGATAAAAATTTCCAGAGCATAGTAATTCCAAGCACTATAGGTGGCTTGTGTGTCTCGATGCTGTCAAATGGCCTGGAATATGGAACTAGAAATGTAGCTGTTGTGGTAGTAAGGAGCTTCCAAATCCACTCTTTCTTCCCAGATCCTTCCCCATGGTCCTTCCAGATGCATCTTATGAATGGAAAAGGTATAAAGTTCACTGCAAAATTAGGGCCTTAAGCCTATTCTTTACATTCTCCTGATCTGTCCCTAAAAGTTTTAGTAAATAGCCTCAGGCTGCCTCATGAAGACATTAGTAGCGATGAGGATGCTATGTTGCAGGACTTGGTGCAGAAGAAGAATCCCAGGAAGGCCTGGGTGTTCTCAGCAGGTGTGCACAGCCCATGGTGAATCCCAAACCACTGGTGTTACCCTGTTTTTTCTGAGTTTCTTTATTAGCCTTTTGATTTTCATAAATGGAGTCAGATCTTTTAGTTACTGTAGAATATTAGAGCAGTTTCCTACCTTTCCCACAGAAGTAATATAAACAAATCCTTTGTTTTTCATTCTCTGTCCTTTGTTTGCATATTTCTAACCTGAAAACAATTGTAACTGACAATTCATCTGGCCACTGAGGCTGAGGGGTGGAAACCCCAAAAAGCCAATCTTCTGCTAGACCCAGAAATGTATAAAAAGTAAAAAAATAAACAAAGGGGCTCCTCTTCTCTCCGCTCTTTCAGCTGGGAGCTGGATCAGAAGAACCTCTGCGAAAATCTCTTGTCTGCGTGTGATTTCTTTGTGTGTCTCGGTAAAACACTGGTGCTCTCCTAGCACCTGTCTGCTGGTGCCCTTGGAGTTTCTCTTGCAGGACAGGCTTAATCTGTCCTGCAAGTGAATGTTGGGATTGCCCTGTAAACATCAGAAAGTAAGGATGCTGTATTCCTACAGCAGCATTGCCCTAGGCACACTGTGTGTTCCCAAAATTGTCTTGCTTTCAGGTGAACAGCATAGCTATCTGTATTTTTATGTCTGGCACTGAGTCTGTGACAGGTTTCCTGCAGTCTTTGCTCAGATCTTCTAAAACTGAGAGAATGGTGTTTTATAAATTTTTGTTTCAACAATAGTTACTGATAAAGAAACCAGGAGGATAAGATGTGTTAGTTTGCAGAATAGGCTATGTTAATTTCATGGGCAGAAATGCGTAAGAACACCGTATTCAATCACCTTTCTTCAGCCAAGTAGTGGGATTACAATTAGGGGGGAATTTCTTTGAAAACAGTTATCCCATCTGTCATCACCCCACAGGCTTAATTAGTGATAGAAAATAGTTTCATTTTCAGGTGCCTACACCCAAAATTTGAACCTGCCATGCCTTCTACAGCAGCAATCTAGCCATTAAGACTTCTGAATTTCCTAAATGGCTAAATGCCCAATTTCATACATGCAGGCTGGACTTTGCAGGAGCTGCAGTTGTGTTCCTTTTCCTGGAGTCCATCCTACCTGGTGGGCATTCTCTGGGACCTGACTTGTAAGGAAAACAAACGAAGAAGATGAAGAGGGATTTGTCAGCTGTATAGCCTGAGTGCATGCCCAGGACATTTAGCACCAGGCTTACGTCCCTCTTTTTCCTGATTTTAGAAGAAGGATTTGAACCTCAACATCTCACCTCGCACAGGGAACTAGGGGGCTTTTCTGGTTTTGCAATTCCTGAATGGTTTATGGATCAGGTCTGCCCCAGCAGGTTTGATAATCACTCCCTGAAAATCAACGTTTAAGTGCATTTTTCAAAGCAAACCAGCCATAACTAAGAAAAAGAAACAATCTATTGTTTGGGAATCCAGTAACTCCAAGACAAATGCTTTCTATACCTTGTATACAATAGTTTAGGGAAAGGTTTTGGTATAACAAAAACTCTGCAACAGTGTAAACAAAATGACAGAATGGATTTACTTTAACTGAGGTATCAGCTAGTGGTATCTGAGAGATAAGATACCTGCAATGGCAATCATTCTTAGCAAAGCTATGCTAATTGCTTACTTCAGGTGGTTGACTCAAAGGGTGGCTTTCTTCTACTGTTTGTTTGAATAAGTTACAAAGTATTGCAGGATTTTTTGTCTGCAGTCTCAACACTGGATATGTTTGATGTATATAGTTTAGGTTTTTAACTTTTCATTTTTTTACTAAAAATATTTTTTTTTTCTTCAGCCTCTGGTGTGTTTTCTCTATTAACATAATACTTGCTTTTACAAAATACTCTCCACTTACAGAGTATCTTGCTGGAAGATTGAAAAAGCAAATAATGAAAAATATTATGTTGTGTGTGTTGTAGAGTCAAATGGAAAAAACAGTTCTTGACAATTTGGTATTTAATTAAACATGCTGCATCTACCTTAGCCAAATCTCTCACCTGGTGTAAACAACACTACCAGGTTCAATGATGTTAAAATATTTGTAATATAATTTTTTATGGCCTCTCTTCTGCTGGATCTGGGATTGCATGGTGATGACAGTTTATTGGCCTCATTAGACTGCCCACAACCAAGTTCAGATCTTTCATCCTCAGGCTTCCTAAGCAATCTCAGACGTCACACCTCAAAACAAGTGTCCATCTCACTTGAGATTTCTGTGCCAGCTCAGTAGACCCACCACTCATTTTCCAGTTTAAGAGAGGCATGGACTTGCTGGAGTGAGCCCAGCAGATGAGGACTAGAGCATCAGACTTGGGAGAAAAGGCTGAGAAAGCTCGGACTGTCCAGTCTGGAAAAGAAAAGGCTCAAGGGAATCTTATTCATATGTATAAATAAATACTTGGTGGGAGGGGATGAAAAAGAGAAAGCCCAATCTTCTGAGCGGTGTTTGGTGACAAGTTGAGAGGCACTGGTCACAAAGCTAAAAAATTAAATTCATTCTGAACAATGCCCCCCCCCCCCCCCCCCCCCACCCCCACCCCCACCCACCCTCTTTTACTCTGAGTATGATCAAACACTGGCACAGATCAAACTTTTTCCTCTGAGTACGATCAAACACAGGTTGCCCAATGTGTTCCTTGGACAAATTCAAAAGCCATCTGGACAACCAGCTGTTGCTACATAAGCAGGGAGGTTGGAGCAGGTGACTTTCAGAGGTTCATTCCAGCCTCTTCCATGCTGCAGTTCTGTGATAATTTCTTCGTACATGAGACCCCTGAATGGAAATGTGCCACTACCAAACACCAGATTTAATACAAAACTATAACGTGGCAACGCAGCTGTGCCAGAGCTGAAGTCAGGCCCCAGAAATTGCTAGGCATGCATTCTCAAAGGCTGGCATGGCATGGGTCCAAGGTCTCCCCTAGTACAAACCATACACACAAGAACAATAGTTGGAAATGTCCAAAATAAATTTCTCCCAGCAATTTCAATATGACTGTGGCCAAGATCTGCATAGGATCTGCACAGGGCTGAGTTCTGATGCAGGTCTGAAAGAAAGCTTGGTTTGATGGTCCTCTGAAGATGGAGTAGTATCTTGCTTTTGTTGTGAACATCTGAGTCATACCTTGAGCTTAAACATGAACAGAGGGGGTCAGGGAGGATTCACCTTCATTTAAATATAACTTGCATTTTGTATTTTACAGGAGCAAAGAGGGGGGTTTTTTTGAGCAAAGCATTTTCCAGGAGCAAACTTTAATGCAAGAATGATATATCACTAGAGAGAGTGAGAAAAACATCAGTGGAATGGAAAAATCTGCTCTAAGTCTTGCCAGGAGTATAATGCTTCTACTCTATTGCCGCTATTGCCACTGGTAAGCATGATTTTCTACCTTCCCTCCCCGTAACCTTACAAAAGCATTCCAAAACTTCTCTTTCCAGATCCCCTTTTAATAATGGCTGATTTTACAGTTGTGAGCTGTGGTTTCCTTTGTTTTAGCAGTGGCTGGATGCTCTGCTGTTGGTGGTCAAGAGCTCCTGCTGCTGTCCCCTCCATGGTTAATGCCATTTACCTTTCTTCAGACCTCCTCCAAACAGGCAGTGGTCATTTTGGATAAAACAGCTTGTTCACCAAACTGTGTGCTGTGGTCCTATTGTCCTGGTCTTAGATGTATTCTGTGTCCACCACTTTTTGCTCCAAGTAGATCACATCCAAGCACAGAACTGAAATTTGACAATTCAAATGCATGCACCCCCATGGCAGTAATTTCTTAGTACAAAAAGAAGAGCATGGAAAATCTTACCTAGCTAGACTGGTTTTGTGTGGTGTTCCCTGCCTTTCTTTTCTACCCTCCTCCTGCAGGTGATCATAATTTAAGCATCAAACATCTAAAACAAACAAACAAACAAACAAACAAAAACCCAAACACCCCTCCCCCCAGGAAAAAAACTCAAAAAACCCCTGTAGTGTTATATGTGAATTGTACCTGGGGTAGCAAAGCAATATTCACTCAACCTTTTGCAGAACCACAGCCTCCTCGGCTGACCCAGCAAGCAGTTACTTGGCTGCATCAGTGTATCAAATGACATTATAGAGGCAGATACCCATACAAAGGATCTTGGCATGGGTGCCTTCAGTCTGAGGCACCTGAAGGAGGCTCAGCAAACACTGATAGTGCTGAGCCACTTTTTGATCATGCTCTCATTTGTGACTTGTGAAGGGCATTTTTTAAAAGTCTTGAAACCATAGGTAGCTGTAAGCCGGTGACCCAGACACCTCTGCTCCCATCACAAATGCTCAAAAGATGACACATGTCGAAGGCATCACATGGAGCTACTAAGGAATTTTAGGGGAGATGGGTTACTGTGAGCCACGTCCCGATCAAAGGTATTTGGGAAGCAGCAGTGTTCCTGCAGCTCTCCAAAGAGCCACCATAAAGGAGATACTGCTTTAACCAGGGAAGAGGATTGAAAAATATGGTCACCATGTACCCTTACCTACCGCCATTTTGTCAAAGAACAGACCCAAATCCATAATTTTCTTTTAAAAATCACCTCTTAAGGTTACATCTCTGCTTGACACTGTCTCACAGAGCTGGATAAACACATCACGTGATGGATGAGGAACTGGCTCACAGGTTGGACACAAAGGGTTACAGTGAATGAGGTGACATCAGACTGGACCGGTCACTACTGGGATTCTGCAGGGCTCTCCCCTCAGCCCTGTTCTCTTCAACATCTTCATAAATGACTGAGGACTGGAAGGGATACTGAGCGAGTTCTCAGACAATGCAAAACTGGGAGGAGCTGTTGAGTCCCATGAAAGCAGGGAGTCCCTGCAGAGGGACCTCAGCAAATTATAGAGCTGGCTAATCACCAGCCACATGCAGTCCAACAAGGGACAGTGCCAGATTCTGCCCCTGGGATGCAGCAATTCCAGATGTATGGACAGACTGAGGAATGAGATGCTGGAAAGCAGTGCCATGAAAAGGGACCTGGGGGTCCTGGTCAGTGGCAAGATTACCGTGAGCCAGCAGTGCCCTGGCAGCCAGAAGGGCCAATCTTGTCCTGGGGGGCATCAGGCTCAGTATTGCCAGCTGGGCAAGGGAGGGGATTGTCCTGCTCTGCTCTGGGGCAGCCTCACCTCAAGTGCTGGGGGCAGCTTTGGGCACACAAGAAAAGATAGAAAAGACAGATTAGAGAGTGTCCAAAGGAGGACAACAAAGATTATGAAGGGCCTTGAGGGGAAGTTCTGTGAGGAGCAGCTGAGGTCACTTGGTCTGTTCAGCCTGGAGAAGAGGAGACTGAGGTGAGGCATCACTTGTTACAACTTCCTCTTGAGGGCAAGAGGAGGGACAGACATTGGTCTCTTCCCTGTGTTGACCAGTTGCAGGGCCCAAGGGAAAACCTGAAGCTGTGTCAAGGGAGGTTTAGGTTGAATATTAGGGAAAGGTTCTTCACCCAGAGGGTGGTTGGGCACTGGAACAGCTTCCCAGGGAAGTGGTCACAGCACCACTGACAGAGTTCAAGGTGTGTTTGGACAATTCTCTTGGGCCCATGGTGGGGATGAATATCCTAGGGATAGCTCTGTGCAGGGCCAGGAGCTGGACTCAATGATTCTTGTGGCTCCCTTCCAACTCAGATCATTCTGTGATTCTGTGATTCTCTGCAGTAGATTACAGGCTGAGCCACTCAGCTGGGGGGTGAGAGATGGGTACTCAAGAATGTCCCCAGCCCCAAGGTACATTCAGATCCACATTTACTGCTCCCCAGGCACTGGTAGCCATGTGTTTCCCTAGCTGGAATCATCAAGACATGCATTGCTCCCTTCACTCACAGCAACTTCATGGACAATGTTTGCAGACAGAGCTTGTCGTGGGCTGATTGCTCCAAAGGCAATTTATAGCTGAGGGCTCTCAGCCCCCCATTCCAAGGTGGTTCTCTGTAGTGGACACGTGATATTTTAGGCAGTCCTTGATGAATGCAAACATAAATCATTTGGGGGACAGAAAACAGGAAGCCATGCATGGATCTTTCCTAGAATGTGGGCTTCTTTCTCCTGCTTCTTTCTAGTCCAACAAATCTTGATTTCCTGGGATTGTTTCATCCCCATCCTGCCTTCCACTAGTAATTGCTTAGGATATGTTCAGAGACGTAGGTTTTGATATCATGAAGCAAACAGGAAATTGTCACTTGTGAAGTGTTAGGGTACTGTTGCTGTCCAACAACAAAGTCACCACAGCCATGTTTTGCAAGGACACCATTCCTGGATATTTTCTTGGAACGCATCTGATAAACCACACTGGCAGGGCTAGAGGCATAGACTGAAAATAGTGATACACATTTCATGGGTTTTTTGCAATTAAGGTTTGAGAATGTTTGGGTTTGCTGGAAAGGGTCTCAATCTTCCACATTGCCTGTTTGAGGTAGAAGCAGACTCCATGGTCTTTGAAATCAAGCTAAACAGTGCTATGGAGTTTAAAACCTCCAGCTGAGAAGCATGGAGGTTTCTCTTTTTATTAGTTTTTTTTTAAATTATTATTGGTTATTTCCATTTTGGATTTAGGAACAGTAATTCAGGTAAAGTTTAGTTGCAGACATTCAGATATGTTTTTCAGGGATTTAGCCTCTAGCTTCTAATCCCATATATATAAGGAACAAGAGACAAAGTACCTTATCTTTCCCTAACATTGAAAAAGCATCTTAACTTTTGAAGGTGACACTTTGTAAGGGGCCAGCAGTAGCACAACATGAATTCTCTTTTAAATATCCCTTGCCTGAAATTGTCCCAGCTACATCCCTCTGCGTACCTCATGAGGAGCAAATAAAATGTGGATTTTGATACTTCAAGAATTGCTTACTGTACAAGATGCTGTTCCCCAGAAGCACTAAACAGCAGGGAGTGGACTTGGGCCCATAGATATTATTAGTGGTAGTCAACAAGCCAGCTATCAGTCAGAAAACATTCAGCTGCCAGCTGTGTGCCAAACCAGCACTGGGGTAAAGGAAGGTTTGGGACAGTTATGAAGGCATTGAAGATGATCAGTAGCTATTTTTAGACTGAACCATGTGATTTGTAATATTCTCTTTGTTAATTTTCATGGTAGTTAAAAAAAAAAAAATCCAAACTTAGTATTTTCCTCAAGGGCAGAAGCTGATATTAGATAATGAAAATCAACACAAAGGTCCATCTGATCTGAAAATATCCCTCAAAGTGATGAAAAAAACCTTCAGTACTGAGTTCAGGGAAAGGAAAGTGAAATATCTGCATTTGGCATGGTCTCACATACTCCTCTGCTTTTAAGGTCTCAGTGGACAGAAAAAAAGTCCAAAATAAAGTAGAAATTAAATCTTCTAGATTGTCATATATATTATTCTGCCAATGCATGACTGAGTCCTTTAATACTTATTTAAGCCTTTCAGTCCCTAAGGAGCATGATTTATGGGCTTTCTGCTGATCATCAGAAGATAGGCATGGTTACAGGCTACAACTACTTATGTACTGCGGTTCACGCTTTTGGCTCCAGCAGTCTTCTCAGCCCCTGGGGTACTGTCGGAATGGCAACCATCACAGCTTCTCTGCCCTATTCTCTAATTTAATTTTACTTTGAAGAATTGTTCTGAAGAATTATTATCTCAAATTTTCACTTTTTTCCCCGTTATGGTTTATCTCTATTTTATTGTAAGGACAGAAATTAATCTAATTTTGGTTCCAGAAGATAGATATGGTACATTTCTCCAGAACTTGCAATGAAATAAAAGCTGACATTCAGCTCCCATCATGACTGGGAGGCTATAAAGCTCAAACAAAACAATATTCTACTGTGGTTTACTGCACTTTTTTAAAAATTAAAAGCTGTATTTTGTGGCTCTCACATTTTAAAAATATGTCTTCAGTTACATTTGTACAATTCCTCTGACAAAACTGAATTTAAGCTCTTTTGTTGCTCTTCGTTTCTGTATTAGGTATTTGTGCAAGGTCATGTTGGGGCTGGCATCCCAAGTGCACTGGGATCTTGCTCCCCTTTCCTACTCCTGTCATTATTTGCTCCTTCAGTGGAGGATCACGTACTGCTCCAGGTTCTCTCCTGAGCTGGGCTAAAGGAGGTGACAGTGTTTTAGAGGGAATGCTCTTGAATTCTCTTTTAATTTGTTTCCCTGAGTTGTTTGTTCAATATAAAAGACAAGGAGTAAACAATTATGTGACAGTGGAAAAGTATGATATTCTGTGGATTATAAAACTGTCTTGAACATATGTTTTTTTATTACTGGAGACGATTTTACTTTTGAAACTCAGTGTAGATTACTACACAAATTTCAGGATTTTATCTAAGAATTCTCAACTGTCCAAAATTCTCCCTTCTTTATTATCATTTGGCAGAGATACTTCTTCGATATTCCAACAAGTATTGCAATCACTTTATTGCTAAATAGATATACTGGAGAAAACATGCACTTAACATCATAACATTTAACACTTAGCCTTTATTAACATTAAATAGTAAATATCTCTTAACTGTACCTGGAAGACATCTCCAAAGCCAGTGACTAAATTAGAGGGTTATTAAGAAAAGATGTTGAATACAACATATGTCTCTGCTGAACAATGCTTCTGTTACAAGAAAATAATCAACAAATTTTGTCATTTCAATAAAAAAGTTTCCATCATATCCATTTTCTCATTTTGAGAGCCACTTTTGATTGTCATTGGTCTTTGTGGTAACAGTTCTGTGCTTACAGGTACAAAATTATCTTTGCTCCCTTTCCTTCTGCTACCAAGAGAAAGTGGGGAAACAAGACATTTCAAGTAGATAGGGTTAGTCTCAAAGATGTAATTTTTAAGAAATATCTTAAATATTTTCTCCATTCAATGCACAGTTGATAAGGAAGCAAAGGAAAAGCAAAGTAAAAATAAAAAGTAAACATACATTTAAAACAGAATAAATTATATATCTATAATTTTATACATATTTATTTTTATATACATAACTCAATATATAAATATATCTCTACAAACATATATATATTCAGGTATAGATGGGAGTTTATAAGAAGATGTGGTTCACAGAGGGAAAACAAAAGGGCAATGATTAGAACTTGCAATGAGGAAAGTTTTCTCTGGCGGTATGGCAAAAATTTTCACTATGAACATGGACAAGCACTGGAAGAGGTCACCCAGAGAATCTGTGGAATCTTCCACCTTGAACTTTTTCAACCCTCAACTAGAAAAGGCTCTCAGTAACCTGACCTAACTTTGAAGTTAGCTCTGCTTTGAGCGAGAGTTGATCTTCCATGGTCCCTTCCAAACTCAGTTACTCTACAATTTTTTGTGGGTGGAGGAGTGGGTTTCTATGTGTATGAGAGATAAAGAAGTGATTGCATAAATCTTAGAGAACATGATGTAAAATTTTTGTAAAAAAACTATGAAATACCAGCTCACCATTTCATCTTTGCATTCCAGATCCTTGTGAAGCCATTTTGTTGAGGCCATATTAGAGTAAATTCAATGTATTTGTGTTGCAAACCTCCTCTGTATCTGTAGTGCCATGAAAAGCATTGCAAAACAGAAAGCCTGAACTTTGGTATACATTAATTTTTCACTAATTTTCTGATCTATATGCTGGCAAACTAAAATCACCATTCTCCAAAAGAAGTGGATTTTCTGCAGCTGCCAGGCTGGAATTTGAACCCTCACCTTCAGAATGCAATATCCACACAGGAGGACACTGGTGCTTGCACGCTCCAAGAGAATCATGGTGTCCAAAGCTGGCAGGCAGGAAATGGTAGTCTGGTGCCAGTCCAAACTGGGAATGGAGGATGCACACCATTTAGAATACCTTTTGCTTACTATTTTCTGTGTTTTTTGTTGTTGCTGTTGTTTTTGTTTTTGTTTTTTTCTGAGAAAGAACTGAAAATTACATGAGTGCTATGGAAGTTATTTTAGAGATGTTATCCCTTTCCCCTATCTTTTCTCCTCTGAGCCCTTAACAAAAACATACATCTTTGATGAATTGATGAATTTGTTCTTTAAGCAAAATGCTCATGGACACTGTTGGAAGGTCTACATGAGCAAAGTCAGCACAAGGAGGTAAAAAATTGAGGAGTTTGATCATGTTTCAGAGAGGGAGAAGAGTCAGAAGGACGACAATCTTTTCATCTCCCCAGGGTTTGAATGGAGGAGACATGGGTGTCCAGAGGTGTGCAGGGCAGTCCTCTCAGCCTGTGTTGGGTGCTCATGGATTTTATGGGATTGACAGATCCCAAAGGTTGGCAGCGACCTCAGGGGGTCCTGAGTGCAAACCTTTGCTAAAAGCAAGTACAATCACAAGTACAATCAGCAGAGGCCAGACCAGGCTGCTTAAGGCCTTGTTGAAGGAAGGAGAGCCCACAACTTCTCTGGGCAAACTGCTTCCAGTTCTTATTCATTCTCAGAGGGAAAATTATTTTCTATTATGCCCAGCACAAATCTCCCCTGTTTTAGTACATGACCACTGTCTCCTGTTCTTTGGTCCAGCACCTCCATAAAGATCCTGGTACTTCCTGCTCAGTAACGTCCTCATAGGTGTGGAGAGGAACTGTTTGGTCTTCTCTAAAGCCTCTCCTTCAGGGTGAAAAAGCCCAGCCTCTTCAGCTTTCCTTCACAGGACTAGTGCTCCAGCCCCCAAACATTGTGGTTCTCCAATAGTCTTGCTGTGGTTGGGGAAACCCCAAACTGGGCACAATATTTCATTATTGTTATTATTTCAGATGACATTTTGAAGTACTAATGAATTAAGTGTCTTTTAAGAATTTAAAGAAGGTAAAAATTGACTTAGAAACAAAAAGGTTGAACCTGGGTTTTATATGAATATATGTCTTTTTGAAGGTCAGATGTAAATCTTGCCAGATTCATTAATTTTGTTCATTGAAAATAAAGATATATCTTTTCTACTGTGACGTAAAGCTGCTAAGACTTACATGTTATTGCTGAGATTCTGGTCTTAGGAAAGATCATAACTTTCATGTAGCAATGAGTTGCCCAGTTATAAGAATATGGAGAAATTTCTTTTAAAGCAAACCTTAGTGTTGTTCATTTTAAGATGATGAAGTTAGGATACTTACAGATCAAATCCTATGGAGCCCTATAAAGAATGGAAAGATTCAATTACAATTACTTTATATTGCAAAAGCAGCAGTGCTTTGGCTTTAATACAGCTGAAATGTAAAAGGTAAGATCTTTTACAGTCAGTGAAACCTCTGTGGAGCACAACACATAAAATTTAATTTTCTATGAACTGAAATTTAGTTCTAGAAAATAATATGATTTCTGAACAGTGTGTAATGAATCATCTCAGCACTATTCAAATACATTAATTTGGCTGCTGAGAATTTGGAATAATCTATGTAAAATGCACCCATTCTCAGCTATCCCCATTGCTAAAGTTGTTGCCCAGACTGTCATCGTCTGGTATTTCAATCATTGCCACATCATCCACCTATGCCTTGACTAAAGTGTTCTTTCTATGACTATGTTAATTGAACGTGCTCAGATAGTTTTCCCAGTTCCCCACTGTGACAAAGCCCACCTTAGAATGAGTGCAGTGTTCATTAGAGCCACAGTACACACAAGGTGCTATACCTACAGTCAATTCCTCTCTGTTAATTGAAGGGAAGCTGCAGAGACAAAGGTCTACCACATCCTACAGAACTCATCCCAGTACTTCTCCTTCCTCTGCTTTTTAAACTCTTGGAGCCCCTGACTTTTTTTTCCCTCTGACTGTAAAAATGTTCTGGGCTCTGCAGGCTCTGGTTTGGCATCCAGGCCACTGACACCACATTTTGAGAGTCATTAGTCATCTTCAGTGCCAGCAAGATGCCTGTCAGAAAGCTCTTTCATACTTTCATTTCAGACACTTCCAGAAGTAGAGCGGTGTAAGTGGGGAGGTCCTGGTATCACTGTTTGCAAAAAGGACTCCAAGACTCTAGATAACTATTGTAGAGTCAAAGCTGCACAATTATGGGTTTGTAGATGTGAAACAGTAAAGAAGGTTAGTTTCTGGAGTCCCCACAAAAGTGTAGTTAACACCTTTGTTTGATTTCCCCTTCTTGTAGTTTGATCTCTCTCTCCCTGTCATTAAAGCCCGGGAGGATCTCTAGGGTTCTGGTGCATTTCTTATTTCTGCATCAGAAAATCGCAAACACATACTCTAAAGATAGTGCTAATGCAAAAAGGCTCATTTTTCACTGTCTAGGGTATGCAACATGTCACATGAAATTAGAGCGCATACAGGGACTACACATCTTGGAGAGCCCCAGTTGACAGTAAACACACTTGACTGAAATAAATTATGTCCTCAGTTGCAAAAAGTTTTACAGAAAAGTTTCACTGTCTAAGTAGGTTGGGTAAAATAAAGACCATAAACCTCAGGTATACATGCCTTTTTTTGGCACTGTTTCCCTTAGCATCCATTCCAAACCCACTTGGATACCACTGACACTGAGCTAGACTGACCTTGACTGATTGAGTTCTTAGATCTGTGTTAATTAGTTGACAGCTCACAGCTTTGCAATTCTCAGATTACGACAACACTGAAAGGTACTGATGCTCTGCATAGCACAATGGAATCTCACACACTCTAACCCCATAATTACAGTTATAATAAATAACTATTTTGCATCAGAAAATATATCACAGAATCATAAAATGGCTTGGGTTGGAAGGGACCTTAAAGAACATTTAGTTCCAACCTTCCTGCCATGAGCAGAGACACCTCCCACTAGACCAGGTTGCTCAGAGCTCCATCCAACCTGGCCTTGAGCATTTGCAGGGATGGGCCAGCCACAGCTTCTCTGGGCAATCTGTGCCAGTGTCTCATCACCCTCACAGCAAAAAATTTATTCCTAATAGCTAATATAGAACTCTCTTTCAGTTTGAAGACATCCTCCCTTGTGTCATTACAGCCCCTTGTAAAAATTCTCTCTTCTCTTTTCTTGTAGGCTCTTTTCAGGCACTGGAAGGATGCAATTAGGTCACCTCAAAGCCTTCTCTCTTCCAGACTGAATAATTCCAGTTCTCTCAGTCCTTCCAGAAAAAGTGCTTATCCCTCTAATGGTCTTGGTGGCCTCCCCTGGACTCACTCCAACAGGTCAATGTCTTTCCTGTGCTGGTGACTCTATTCCAGGTGGGTTCTCATGAGAGCAGAGCAGAGGGACAGAATTGCCTCTGTTGACCTGCTGACCACGCTGCTTTTGATGCAGCCCAGAACATGTTTGGCTTTCTGGGCTGCAAGTGCACATTGCTGTCTCATGTCCAGCTTCTCATCTGCCAGCACCCCCAAATCTTGGCAGGACTGCTCTTGTATCGGTACTGGGGGCTGCTCCAACCCAGGTGAAACACCTTGCACCTGGTCTTGTTAAACCTCATGAGATTCCCACGTGCCCACTTCTTGAGCTTGTTTGGATCCCCCTGGATGGATCCCATCTTTCAGGTGTGTCAGCTGCATCACTCAGCTTGGTGTCTTCTGCAAACTTGCTGAGGATGCACTCAATTCCTACTGCAACATAATTTAAAAAAATGTATTTTATACTAGTGATTAAACTAGTGTAGTGCTACTACTATACACTGGAAAAATATAAAGGGCAGCACAGGGATTAAAGAAATACCTGAGAGCTTGGGAAACTCAGGACACACAGTCTCATACATCCCTTTTTATTTCAGGCAAGTATTTTACCCTCTTTGTAAGTCAGTCTTCAGTATGGAAACGGATGATACTGATCCTTCTCTGCTCCAGAGGAGTATTATACTCCAGAGGAATATTATACAACAAATGCAGTAAAAAGTTCTGAGGTCTCAGGATGGTATGGCATACACCATCCAGTCTTCACTTATCTGTGGCTAGATTGTTCCAGCCATGGATAAAAAACCAGCTTGAGTCTAATACCAGCCCCAGGCACAGTGCCACATGAATGCAGTTAGGCTCTTTCTAAGGCCAGATCTGCTAGAAAGAGTACATCTGCTTTTGTGAGAATTTAGCTGGCTCCATCCCGAGGCAGCTCAGGTATTTCAGCACCAGAATTATTGGCGTGGGGTTTGGGGGGAGGGGGCAAGAAGGAGCAGAAACACCAAGCACAGACCCAGCCTAGCTCCTGGATCCAGCCGGGTTTATTAGAACTGGCTTTGCACCAGCTGTACCAGATCCACGCTGCCTCCCAGCTTTTGCACCTGCTCCACAGAGCTCCAGGTCCTACGGGGCTCATTAGGTGAGGCACAACGGGACGAGCATCACAAGCAGAGTCACGGTCTGTCCGTACCCGTGGCGCTGGGGAACAGGCTGTGAGCGAGGAGCACAGAAATAAATGGCACTGTGGAGTCAGTGTAGTGGCTGTTATGGGGAATTAACAGACCTTCCTGTATCAAAACTAAATTCACTTGGAAACTCTTGGCTTCTCCCTTGTTTCAGCCTTGCTTATCTGTACTATTGGGATTCCCATTTTACTAGCTTTACAATAGCTTTGCCAAGTAGAGATGTGGCTAGAAACCAGTACAAATTACTTACTGAAGTCACACTTTAGTACTTCTAGAGACATTTTGCCAAGACAATGAAAGTGGTGTTTCAAGGTAGAGACTGAAACGTGTGAGACCAGACTTTAGGAAGCCACACAGAAGGGGGGTGGGGGTGTGTGGGGGGGTGGGCAGACTAAATCAATCAAGGTCTTAAATCCAGGGTTGAAATACATATTTATCAAGAAGAACCAAAAAGGAAAAGGGAAAAAAAAAAACAAAAAAACCCCAACAAACAACAAAAGAGAAAGAACACGGCGAGAAATGAGAAGGACTAGGCTTCCCCAGGCTGTAAGCAGGGCAGAGAAGAGAAAGGACGAGGAGGCTTCGCGGGGAGAGGGAGAAGCCCGCCGAGGAAGAGCCTCCAGGCAAAAGCATCGGCGGCTCTCGGGCCGGGCCGGCCTTAGGGCCCGGCGGAGGCGGGGGCGCGGGCGGCGCCAGGGCCGGGCGGCGGGAGGGCCGGGGCCGCGGCACCACCCACGTACCGCGGCCCCGCGCCGCCGCGCATCCCCGCGGAGCCCGCACGGCCCCGCCGCCCGCGCCCCCGGCCGCCGCATAAAAGGAGCGGGCGGAGGCGGGCGGCCGGGGGCCCGGCGCGGACATCGCCCGCATGTGCCCGGGAGCCCCCGCCACCCGCCCCGCCGAGCCCGCGCCCCGGCGGCCGCCCCGCGGCGCGGAGCCGCGCTCGGGAGCCGGCGGCGGGACGGGGCGGCCGCGGGGCCGCGCCGCGGGAGGTAGGGGGGGACGGCTTCGCCCCGCCGTGCCGCGACCTGAGCGCGTGTGGGCGGGGAGCGCCCGCGCCGCGATAAATAGCGCTGTGCCCCGGCTGACAGCCCGTCCCGGGGCGCGCGGGGCCGGCGGCAGCGCTCGCCCGCCGCCGTGGGACGGGCTCGGGGCTCCCGGTGACTCCGCTCCTGCCCCGACCCGGGTGGGGATTTTTTTTTTTCTCTGTCTTTGGGGAGGACCGGGAGAGCCCGGGTGCAAGCTGTTCACCCTCTCTCTCCCTGCAGCACGGGGGAGATGCTGGAAGCGGCGGTGAGTTCTCAGCGCCCGAGCAGGGCGGCAAGCGGCGTGTAAACCGCGGTCCCCAGCGGCGGCCGCTGCCCCGCGACGCTCCGCCGGCCCCTCCTCGCCCCGCACGCCGCCGGCCTCGCCGCCCCTCGCTGCCGCCGGAGGAGGCTGCCCACCCCAGCGGCCCCAGGATGCAGTTTCGCCTCTTCTCCTTTGCCTTGGTCATCCTGAACTGCATGGATTACGGCCACTGCCAGCCCGGCCGCTGGAGACGCAGCAAGAGAGGTGAGTGGCGCCGGCCGCTCACCCGGGACGCCGGCGGGGGCGGCTGCGGGAGCGCCCGCGGGGAAGGGCCGCTCTCAGGCAGGTGAGCCGCGCTCCGGCTCCGCGGGCACCGGGCCGGCACGTGGGGCCGCGGCGGGGCCGTGCCGGCGGGGCGACCGCTCCGCGGGGCTGCTCGCCGCCGTCCTGCTGCCGAGGTCGAGCCGGGAGCCGGAGGAGCCGGGCGTACGTGAGCTCCGATGGGAAGGGACCGGCCCGAGCCCGCGGCTGCCGGGGACGAGAATGTCGAGCCCCCACGGCGTGTCCTCCCCCCGGGGCCGGTGGAGCCGGGGTCTCGCTGGGAGCTGCCCGCAGCGGGCAGGAGACGTCGCTGATGTCGCTGTCGCTCCTCTCCCAGCGGCTCACGGCTGCCGGGGGATCGCTGTTAGCCCGCGCAGTTAAGAGTCGCGTGTCCATGGGATGGGCTTTGAGGCTGCTTTCCGTGGACGTTTCCGAGGCTTCTCCCCTTCCATCCTCCGGCTCCGCCGTGCCGCTCCCACGGGGCTTGGCCGGCCGGAGCGCACCGCGCCTTGCCCAGCGCCCAGGGGATTTCTGTGCCACCAACTTTGCTGAAAACGTGCAGTTCCCTCTGAGAAAAAGACGTAAACGGCGCGCTGAGGCTTCAGCGATTTCCCTAAACGCTGGTGTCGGGATGCCGGAGCTTGGGAGCCGGAGCGGTGCAGTGTGCCAGTACAGCTCCCGTGTGGACGGAGAGGTTACTGCAGCGCCTTCCGCCTGGCAGCCTGGCCGAGGCTTCGCCTTTTCTTTTTTTTTTTTTGTGTGTGTGTGGTTGGGAGGTTCACCTTATTATAAAGTGTTTTTATTATTCACATATTCTGAATTATTTTTCTATCCCTTTCCCTGTTATTTTCTCGGCTATGCATCCCCTTCACTTCTCTAAGTTAGCTGAAAATCAGGTGTCTTGAGCTGCTGAGAAATCCGTATTTCTGAAAGAATTGCGCTTTTAGTGGTATTATTTGGAAGGGGGAGGGACTTAACAACCCCAGTGTTAAGGTGCTATGAAATGTGATAAAACTCTGAGAAGAAAATAGTTTGCACTTTCATGCGTATGTCACCTTCAGAGTAGGTACAAATAAAATTGTAAGGCAGTTTGGTTTTGATGGTTTTTCAACAGATGGTTTCCAGAGTTTAATTTATGTGTGTGTGGCTAAAACGATAGCAGTCCTTTAAAGTGACCAGACTATCTGTGCTAACAAAGGGTATACTGTGTCTTTAATTAAATGTGGAACTACTTAGAGTGCTGGCTAGACAGCGGAGGGTGATAGTGGTATTTCTGCTTTACAACAGAGCTTAAGGGCTGCATTGTGGGAGTACTGAAATGAATAGGCATCTAACCCAAGTTGTGTGAATTGTCCTCCTACAAAAACTTAAGCTGGTTTTAATTGATCTCATGTTCACTGATTGATCCTAGACCAATTGTTGTGCTTGTTGAACAGTTGGCTTTTCCAAAGGCGATTGATTTAAATTAGTTTTTAGTTTAATTATTGGATAAATACAATCAGTATTGACAGTTGACTTACTGGCACTGTTTTGTGCTATCACCTAAGGGTTTTGTTTTGGGCTTTGAAGAATGCAGTCTTTTTCAGTTAGTAAGTTTAAAGAAGGAAGCCTAGCCAGTTCTAAGCACGGAAAGCACAAGCTAAGAACGTATTCAAATTATAATAGATGTTTGCCATGACACATCTAGTCTGAAGTAATGCTTTCGTACAGGACCCAAAATTCCAATAATTTCACAATTTTTCCATATCCCATCTGCTAATAATCAGGCAGTCACTGTGGGGTACTGGCAGTTAAAATTTCTCTGGCATTCTGTTTTGTCTGTTACATGATCTCAGATGCTCCATAATATCGTTTTCTTAATGAAATACAATTTTTGGCATAGATTAAGTATCCTGTGTGGTAGGAATCAATTGCATTCAGTCTGGAGTTATGGACAAAATATCATGTGTAGCTGATTTTTTTTTTAAAGCAGCTGAATGTACAATAACTTTAAGTGTATATGCCTGTATTGGCATTTGTGTGGATTTGTTGCTCATGTAGAATACTCTAGTAAAGAAGACTTAAGTAAATTTGGAGAGCTGTTCCCAGAATTTCTCCATCTGCTTGCAACCCTTTCCCAAATCCAGGCTTGTAATAGAAGCAGAATAACAAAATAGGGTTTAAAAGGTGGTTCCTACCTTGCATTGATTTGTGTTTTGTTAGTCAATGTCACTTCACTAAAACTTTTTTGTTAAATACGTAGTAATCAACAGGCTCTACTTATTCCACTGCTGTTCCTAGTTACTTTTTCGGCTCATTAGAATATTGCCTTGCATAGTTGCTCAGAACAGAACCTTACTTTCCTTAAAACATCCCACCAAATTTCCCTCGGGAAGTCACTGCCCTGAGCAGGTAATTATGGCTTTTTTGCCTTACCTGCAGGAGACATTTGAAAACTTTTTTAAGGGTTACCTAGCTTAAAGCTCAGTGGTGTAGTATCAGGGCTGATTTAGCCTAATCTTTCTTTTTCTTGTTGAACTATATAACTTGATTGTTTTGTTTCTCTTGTAAGGCTTCTTCAATGAAAATTTACGTCTCTCTTTCAGATTTCTCTTTAGCAGTCAGTATAAGATGGGCAGCTTCATGTCTTAACATTTCACTGAATATCATAGGGTGCATGAAAGGCCAGTGGTTTTCCCCTTTGAGCCGTAATGAAAACAACTTTTCCAAAGAGTACCGTAAGTCAAAATGGGGGTGCATAGACATGAAGACTCTCATGCTGGCTTACTGGGAGGGGTGATGGTGTTTTGCAAGAGTTTTGACAGAAGAGAATATAGGGATAATTATAAACAGCCATCAGAAAACAGGTGCTAACAAAACTCTCCAAGGGAAAAAAAAAATCAATATGGTAGCAGTGCCTGCATTGATGAGAAGACTCGAGAGTCTACAGAGAGGCTCTCCACAGTTGGTAAGACCAACACTGGCATAATAAAAACATGACTGGGACACATTCACATAGTTAAACCAGAAGTTTTTTATATCCAAGAACTCAAAATCTGTTGCTGTAAAATACCTATTTTTCCATTTAGTTCCTATTCATGGAGTGTCATGAGGGCTAAAGTGAATACTTCTCCTAGATGCTTACACTCTGTGTTAGAGGTTCATAAAGCTGGAATACCTGTGGCAATGAGTGAATAATGAGTGACAGTGGTGATGGCAAAATATCCACAGGTGGAAACAGGAGGAATACCTGGGGCAGGAAATTTCTCAAGTGTTTCCCAGAACTCATTATAGCTTTGTGCACAGTTTTTATTGAAGAAAATGCATATATGGAAGGACACAGTCACTGGGTTCAAAATTATGTCAATTAAATCTTTGTCATTGTAATGTAAGATGGGACTCTTGATCACAAACCTGTTATTATAGGAAGCTGTTACATGGATTTTCAGCTAGAAGAAAAACCTGCCTGGATATTGGGGACTGTGGTTTAGCTTTCCTAACAAGGTACTTACCTGGGATAATCTTGGAACCTGTCTCAGCTGGATTGTCTGGTCAGGGAAAGAGCGTTAGAGAAAAAGAAACTATGATGGAAGTACTTGACTGAAATAAATACCACATCTACTTTCACAAAGACTGTACTAGCTCCTAAAGAGTAACTTTTCTCAAAAAAGAAGTCATACTTACATGACTTTTAATTGTCTAGCATTATCCAAATATTCTAGCTATTATTAGCTATTCTGTCCTTGTCTCTTTGAGGTTGAAGCATGTTTTATGTTTGAAGCACAGTTAAGTTTTTATCTGTGGGTTAAGACTTAAAATGCTATGTAGAAGCTAGCACTACTTTGAGATACTTTTTTTTCCTCAGGTGTGACATTAAGCAGTTGTAACAGAACCTGTAAAAGAATGGGGATGTGCTAACACAAGTGGTAATTTTTCAGGCACTCATAGTCAGGAGAAATGCTTTTGAGTGCAGCTTTTGTTCCTCAGGCCTGTACTTAGGATAGTTTCTAATCATTCTTTGTACATACATTGTTGCTACAGCAGTTAGAATATTCTAACGCTGTAACCATTGAAAAGTTAAAACTTTTAAACCTTTGGCTATTAACACTCATAATTGGGTACATCTGAGGAAATTGCTTTAACTGACAGAAATCAATATTTCTGTGTGAATGACTGAATACTGAGCTAGCTAATGATGCAGTGTTACTGAGGATAAGCTACGCTCAAATGGTATATGAAGACTTGCAAAAGAACGTCCAAAACCCCAAGAGCAAGATTCTCTGTCAAAACAGACATCTGAGTTTAGGTGTTTGATTCAGCTTCCCAAAGGTGGTTTGTAGTGATGCTTATAATATTTTAAAGATCTGCTTCTGGGCTTGGTATGTATGTGACTCTCTTTAGCAATCAGAGGCTGGGCAGGATACCTTGGGGCAGGTCCTATGCATTTGACACCTTTGGGTGTCCCAAGCCCTGTTATTGGGGAAGCCAGAAATGGGGGAGCATGTTCTGGCACAGTGTTGGTGTGTGCATGCTTTCCTCTCCTTTAGGTTCCATTATAGGTCACTTGGGGTTAGGATGCTGGGCTAGATGGGTGTGCCTGATCAGACCTTGAAGTCTGTGTGCGTGCTTTTGTGTAAGATTTACACTATGATGAAGAGTTTAGATTTGTATGCTTGATGAACTTGTCTTAACTGTGTATTTTCCCCTTTTGGGGGATGGAGGGGATACACATTTTCTAAGGCTTGGCTGAAGACTCTCACTAAAGCAGCTCAAAATGCATAACAGATACTGAAAGTGGGTTTTTACACTACTACAGGGATATTATGGTGATACCAGCAAGAATGCAGTTTCTCAATCCAATGTGTCATTTACAATATACAGGCCAGCATAATTACTATGTTGAACTATGGTGTTGTTTATATGAACTGCCTTTAAAAACATGGAAAATACGAAATTATTTAAAAGGTAGAAAATGGAAGAGGTGCTTGCTATCAAAATTCAAAGAATAAAGAAATAAACAATGAGCTGTTTCTTTGGGTTTTTTTATTTCTCTTGTGCTTTCTGACAAGACTGGCTCTCCCATGGCTGTCTGCATTTCATTTCTGATCATCTAGATATTTTTTAATATCAAAAACTTTAGCTAACTAGAGGGACTATATAGTCAAACCTGCAGATCATCACAAGCTGAAAGCATTGCCCAGTTTACCATACCTCCAGCTTGAAAGCTTGTAGCTCACCATAACACCCTTTCCAAAAATGCATCCTTGATTTTGAATTCTGGGGTGAGATTCATGTGACTACAGGTAACTATCTGGAACATGAATGTCTATGTTTTCTTTTAGAATTGGGGTAGTGCTAATTGGTGTGGTCTATCAAACTGTTGGTACAATTTAACTCATCCTAGGCAGGTGCTTGCCTTTGATCAGATAAAGCCTATACATAACTAAATAAATATAAGATTTCTTGACTACCTCTATCTGTAATTGAAGTGTAGTTCAGCTGTACATGTCTTCGGTGTTAGCCCCTGAACTAAACTGAAATCAGCCCCCAATGAGAAAGGATCCACAACCTATATTAAAATTAAATGTTGGTACAGCTCTTAACTTCAACAGATACAGTCCCTGAAAGTTCTAATCTCTCCTGTATTAGAGATTGATTTAGTTTCAGGTATTTTTTTAATAAATTCAATTCTTCAAGCATGCCCTTTCTTTTCACCTCCAAGTTTTGTTCAGGCACAGTTGGAGAACCTTCTGTATTTGTCTAGGCTGCAAGTATTTGCTAATCCTTTTCTTAGTGAAAAGCATGACTTCATATGTGTTGGCTGTTGATAATGCACAAATGTAACAGCTTGATCCTTTCATCATGGACTGCTTTAGACACTGAAATTAGGTGCTGGCCATGGTTTGTATACTCATTGTATTTGTAGTACGTGTTTAGCAGATGTAATGCTTTAGTGTCAGTGTGGTGCTGCGAAGAAATGTTGTGCAAGAGGAGTAAATCTATCGCTTTTTGGGAGAGTAGTGGTGGGTTTAAACCTGTTCCCAAGTAATTTTTAGCGCAGAGGATGGAATTGACTTTGTATTACTTTTTGATACTTGGATTCTAACTAATAATACATGTTAGGAAGTGAGCTGTGGAAGTGTCAATTGGATCTTGCTTGTGAGCACCATAAGGCAGCTGCAGAGCTCACTTTCCTGCCTACTCGATGGCTTTGTCCAGGCAGCTCCACCCATACAGACCGCTTACCCAGCAGACTGTAGTGTTACACTTGTTGAGCTTTGCATATTTGTGGGCAGCAAGGTCACTTGGTTTTCTGACGTGAATTCTAGCTGTGTCACTTTATTCACTCAATATTTGGCTCCTGTCCGTTTTCACTAATACTTTTCGAAACTCTGAGGAGAAAAAAAAAGTTGAAAGGGGTGTCAGGGTGGTGGTCTCTGCAGCGTATGCCCCAAAAAGGCAGATGGTGATGCAACACAGTGTCAGGCACAGGAGAGGCAAGAGTGAAAGCTTGTTTGCCAACACTAATGTCACCTTTCCAATGAAGTTTTTGCAGTAGATGGGGTGAGTGGGATGGAGGAATTACAAGAAATTAGTAATTATACATAATACCATTTCAAAATACTTAATTGGTGGGAAAGCCATGTTCTGAACATGGAATGGAGATGAGAAGTGTAATTCCTGTGAAATGATGGAATATAATGATATCTTCCTCTGAGCCTCAGAGGATTTGAGATTTTAGTTTTATGTCTTTGGGATTTTGATGTCTTAGCACTTTGATTTCAGACAGCTATGCACATCTCTGACCATTGTCTGTCAAACTGTGGTCTGTGGAGCAGCTGCTGGCATCTTCTGGATGTGTAGAGATCACACTCTCATCCTTGTGTGTCTACCTAAATACCCTTAAATGAAACACTCCAGTGAACTTACATAGCTCTGCTTTAATCTTATCCTATTTTGATGCAAGTGCTTGTTACTTAAATTCAAATTTAAACTTAAAATTTCTGTTTAGGGGACAGCATACAAAAGATTGGCAGTTAAATTTTCTAAAATTTTCTCTTGTTTGTGGACTTGAATGTGCAAACTGTGAAATACAAAAGGATATTAAAAAAGGAATAGAACTGTAGTGTGGGGAAGAGATTAATTTTTATGGGAAAGCAGAGAAGCAATTAGTATTTGAGGTAGCTTGATTATGTGATCAATGGGTAGTTTTTAAGATCCCATCTGTTAAAATCTGGTGAGAAGTACAAAACCCTTTCATGTTCTTTGTTTCAGTAATTAATCTGTTATGTATTTCTTTTTGAAATACAAATTTCAGTAGAGCCAAGTACTTGATGTATCTCTAAGATTTTGTCCTTTTATTAAGAAATGTTGTCTCCTTCTTTTTTGTTGATTTTTATGGGATGGTCATAAGACTGTGACTAGGGAAATGTAAGGAATTATGGGTTACACACAGAATATTTAGAAGAGGTGTGCAGTTCTGTGATTTTGTTTCAAACACCCCCTCTCCCACACTTTCAGTGGAATTCTGTGTGTTATTTGATGAGGATAATGGCAAATCTCATGTGTAGTTAACATAGATCCAAAATATCATGAAAGCATTTCTACTGTGATTTTCTGTTTGTAAAAAATATTTTTTCTCTCAAAGATTTAAATCTAAAAATAATCAAAAGCATATGGTTTAAGGACTGAGTCTCAGATTCTCCTTGCAGAAAATTTTGTCTATATTTTTTGTGAGACTTGTCAAGATTTTCTCCATCTTGATGAAAATCACACCCAAGCATAGATGTAGTGAGATGGAGGAAGGAACATGGAAGACAATGATGTTTGTGATGTTGGCTTTTATTTTTTTGTTAGTTTGTTTTGGTTTGGTTTTTCTTTAATCACTGGACAGTTGCATGAGCACTATCTCCAAAGTAGACCATGTGAAGCAATGAAGACAGTGTTTGTGCCTTTTTATCTTGGAAGATAATTGTACTGCTTTTACACTGCAAAGGGACAAGTGTATGTGTGTTAGAGAATTGCAGTGCTGCCATGAAATACAAACTTCCTGATCCAAGCACATTATTTTCCTTTTTGAGTTGAAATGCTGGCTGAAATATGTTGTGCACACACATACTCTGCAGTCAAGTATGGTCTTCTCAGCCGTATGGTTGCCACCTTTGGAATACCAAGAAAACCCCAAACTAGCCACATCAGACAAATGGCTGTTGTGCATGCACAGATTAATCTGCACGTGTAGAGCAGTGCTGACAACACCCATCACGTCCACACTAAAACTTTATGGGCAAGATGGAAACGACTAAACAGCAATTGTGCTTAGTAAAGATAGGTATTACTGATTCACTCTTCTTTCTGGAATTATTCAAAACTTTTGGTAGATACTGTATGTTTTTATTATAAACCTCCAACTTACACAGTGCTTCCACTGCCAAGCATGTGGCTGTGACTCTTTTAAATGGGTGCTAAAGTTCCATCATCTTTTGCTTTGTCTGTATTGAGATGGTGCTTTAGGGTCCCAGCTGAGGTGACAGTCTCTGAACCAAGGTCACCAGAGCGGGAATTAGAAACCTGTCCTGGGTTCCCTTCCTATAGCACACATATTCTTTGGCCCTTCATGTGAGCTGGTTCAGACCTGGTTTACATCTCAGTTTACACAGTGCACGCTAATAATGTGAGGGGCATGGGTTCAGTTTTGACTCAGCAGGAATAACTGTGACCTGGCACAATCACCATGATGCGCACGAGGTGCATTAGGTCGTGTTCACAGTACAACACAGCAGCTGCTGGTTTTAGCTGGCTTAAAGCTTTTAGCAATTATTGTGAAATACTTAGACTAGCCTCTGATCTAAGATGCTTCAGTCTTGCAACAAATCTAAACCCAAAGAGCATTTCACAGAAGGTTTGCTTATTTATCTGTCTGCATCATGTTATGTGTTTTACTTTCACCAGCAGCATTCTCAGGAGGTGGTTTTACCTCTAAATTTGGTTTCCCTTATCTTCTCTAAAATGGTCAGCGTTCTCTCTCCTACTTTGCTGAGTGCAAGGAAAGCTGGCACTCTGCGGGACATCTGAGGCAAGGCACCTTTTGGAGTAGGGTAGTTGTGTGTCTTTGCTGTTGTGATCTACTCTGGTGGCAGCAGGACAGTTCTTTAACTTAAGTTCCTTTCCTGGGCCATGCAAAGTATGCCAGGCCTGCGTGCGTCTGTTTTGGTCTTTTTTGAGTTGTTCAGCAAATATTGACTCTACATGCGTACAATCATTGCTATAAGTTTGGTTTTACCTGCCATGGTTCAGTGTTGGGAATTCTGCCTCCCTGGTAAGAGGATGTCGGAGGGATTGCCTCCATTGTTGGTCTTTCTACCTGTAAAGCCTGTGGTTCATATATGTATGCATCAGTGAAAATGGTAACAGAAAATAGATTCCTCTTTTCTGTAGATGCTAAGCGGCTTTCCAGAGTGAAATGTTAATATTACAGCAGTAGGAATGCAAATAATGTCAGCATCTAATTATTTGCTTCTAGGCAGGTCCTTTGGCTTCCAGCTGTATTTCTTACAGCGTTATTGCAATATGCTGGCGTGCAGCATCTTTGCTGATGCTGCGATGACACTGGGCCATGGTTTCTCTTCTTAGCGATAATGGAACTGCGAATTACACTTATCGTAGTTCTTTTATTAATCACAGAGTTTGCTGAATTTTGTGTGTGACCTTTAAAGTTGTTTTGGAATTCAGTTTTAGGAAATGTTTATGGCTGTAGTTAGGAATTAAAATGAGAGGACTCTCCAATATTTTTTGTAGTGTTTAAAGTAACTCTGATTTTCTGCTGTAAAGGTTACTTTGGTTCCACTTTACTCTTTGTTTTGATTGGTTTTGTTTGTTTGTTTTTTGTAGTTGGTTTGGTTTTTTAATATAGATTCTTATAGAAATAGAAAACTAAGACCTTCTTTGATGCAAAATATGTGGTGTGAAACTGAGAAGCAAATCTGCAAAGTCTTGTGTTTAGGTGAACAGAACTTGTAGACCACCTAGTCTAGTGCTGTACAGATGTGGAGTAGTAAAATTATATATACTTCTTTTGAAGGATTCAGGTAAACAAAACAGACACATAGAGAGGAAGAAGAGGCATAGAATAACCTTTTTATTAGAGGACAAAGTTGGGTATCTGATCTGTAGTTTTGATTCTCAGATTTGTCCATATTCACTGGATTGTGTAGCCCCTCTGTGCTGAGGGCATGTCCTTGCACAAAAAAGTATTTCCTTCATTTCAGATTAGTGTTCAGCCTCATCTGTATCTCTTTGAGCTAGAAAGACCGGTTTTCTGTTATTGTTCTGCATTCTTGCTGTACGTCCTCTATCCATCTCTTCTGCATGGTCTGTGCAACCCAAGACAGAGACTTGTGCATTGTGTCAAAGGGAATCTAGTTTTGCTCAGCTTTGAGTACAAGAAGAGGATGATACTGTCTGTTCTTCTGCTAAAAATGTCTTGTTATTTGCATCTTATGCCTGCAGTATTCTGGAAAATATCCCCAATCCATGGGACATCAACAAGCTGGAGAAATCAGAAGAAACCTCACGAAGTTCAACAGGAAGGGCAAAGCCCTGCACCTGGGAAAGAACAACCCCACACATCACTCTAAGTTGGGGGACAATCAGCAGGAGAGCAGCTTGGCAGGCGGGCCCTGGGGGACCTGGTGGATGCTGTGCTGAACGTGAGCCAGCAATGTTCCCGTGCTGAAAGGAAGGCTCATGGTGTTCTGGATTGCCAGCAGGTGATCATTCCCCTTTAGTCAGCAGTGGTGAAGCACAGCTGAATGCCGTGTCCTTCTCTGGGCTCCTCAGTACTGCGGAGTTCAACAAAGGACCACAAATATGATTAAGGGACTGGATCATCTCTCCTGCAAGGAAAGGTTGAGAGAGCTGTGTCTGTTCAACCCAGAGAGGGCACAAAGGGGTTCTCATCAGTGTAGCTGGAAGGGAGGATGCAATTAGGTCAAGGCCAGGCTCTTGCCTGGTGCTCAGTAACAGAACAAAAAGCAATGAGCATAAACTAAGGAAAGACATTTTACAGTGCAGGTGACTGAGGACTGGCATGTGTTGTCCAGAGAGGTGAAGTCTCTGTCTTTGGGATGCTCAAAAGTCATCCACATGTGGTCCTGGGCAGCTGAATTTGTCTGGCCCTACTTGAACAGGATAATTGGACCAAATGGTTCCTTTCACCCCCAGAAGTTCCTTCCAACTTCAGCCATTCTGTGAAAGATAGTTTGGAAATGTACTGGCTTGAGCCTGCTTTTTAATAGCCAACTGTGGAGAGGAAACAGTGCATTCCCTTTAGGAATCTGTAGGGTAAGTGACAGAATCATGCGCAGTTGTAATCCCCTTAATGTTGTTGGAGTACTAAAATCAACTCAGAGAAGCTTCCTGGTATTTAACAGTAGCACAGGTTGTCATAAAAATAAGATTCTAGGTCATGCTAATTTTGCATCTCATGAGTTCCTTTCTCCCCCATTTTTCTTCTCTCAAATACTTACAGATACCAAAGAGTGCACTGTGAATGTAGTTATTACACCTAACTCTGGTCTCCCTCATTTTGTTGTAAATCTGGGGATGATGTCAATCTGTCTCAGGCATTGTGGGTATTCCTGAGATGGTTCTTGCTCTGGGATATTGTTGTCAGATTGCTGATGCTCTATTTGAAAACTCTTTAATTACTTTAACTCTTTCATCAGACTCCTGGAAAAAAGTCTTGCTGCTTTCAAATTTTATTTCAGTTATTGTAATTAGCAGTGGCATCAATATATAGTGGTTTATTTCAGCTTTGGAAGAGGGCTTTTCTCTAATAGCTTTCCAAGCAAGCGCTAAGTGAAACTACTGCATATTGAGCCTGATGTAACATGAGGCTCATTGGGTAAAATAACATTAGTCTGTGCTACTTAAACACACTCTGGAAGGCTTAAGGAGGAGAGGAAGGAAAATATTTGAAGAGATCAACTGGATGTGGTTGAATACATGTAAAGTCACCTGAGAAGGATTAGAATTTGTCGAAGCTTGACCTGAACGAAGACCTCCATTTAGGGCTTTTGGTCCTACCAGATCAACTGCAGTAGTTTTTCTATGCACAGTTCTCTACCAGCAGTCATGGAGTGCGAGTCCAGTGATTTACTTGGCTTCTGTGTCTCAGCTGTAGTAAGTTAAAAAAAAAAAAAAGAAGCAATGCAGTTTAACATTCCTTCTCCTTATTAGCTGCAGCTGGCCTTTTCTAATTACTAAAGTCAACATTTTTTTCATCTGCGTTCTGTTGCTTTTATCTTTGCTGGGAGCTCAGTGTATACACTCTAGCTGATAAGCAGCTACACGTGTAGTTCATATCCATAGATGTGGACCACTTGAAAAAAAAAAAATACATACACTGGCACTTCAAATTCCAGGACCCTGTGGAGTAGTTAGTAGCAGTGGTACTCCATCCACCATGGTATTTGCTTTCTGATTAAGTGGTGTTAGCAAACCCAGTGACCTTTTTATTAATAACATGATTGCTGGGATTGTGTCTTTGAAAATTATGTGGTGTTCTGTTTCATGATAGTGCTTTAGAGTGCTCAGGATGCTCTCCCATGCACCTCTCTGAAGTAATGACTGTCCCTTATAGGTGTGGAAATGGAGTCCTGGGGTTACAAAATGAAGTAAAAGAGAATGACAACTGGGGATGCTTAGTACCTCTGAAAAAACAAGTCACAAGTGATCTCTTTTTACTCAAGTATGCTACAGAATCAGGATAGGGGTTGAAGAAAATTAAATGACTGATGGTACCAACATGAAACTAGACAGATGTTCACCACAGTAGGCCCCTATAGCCATTCCTGCTAAATCTGAGGTTTGACTATTGAATGGTAAAGCAGGTAATACTTTTACATAGCAATAAAAAAAATGAATTTTCTTAATAAGATTATAGGGTATTTTAGAGGAATTACTTAATCTCATGCTTCTAGATATAGACTGAAGTATCACAGTCTGGGAGTAATCTTAATTGGGAGATGAGTTTGCCTTTACCAACAAGAGGTTTCTGATACCTTCCTCTAAAGCATTGACTGCTGCTGGAGTAAGCAATGCTTTTGCTCAGTATAAAAATTTCCATGTAAAATTTCTGTTGAAAAATTTATTTCTCTACACAAAATGGTAACTGAGTCTATATTATTAGGCTTCAGCATAGCATGTGCCTGGGCTTGATCTTAAAAATACTTTAAGTCATAGTTAAGTTTGGTGGATATGTAATGAGAAAAAGCACACTATGAAATGCAGTGCTGTGGAGGAATAGCACTAGTAGTCTAATAGTCTCTCAAGAGACTTATATTACAATGATTTAATGTCAGAACGATTTAGAGTTAACCTTCTTTTGCATTTACATCTCATACCACTAAATTATGAAATTATGACTAAGATTTAACCTTTTTTTTAGCCACAAACATAGTTATCACTGCTTGTTATTGTGTTTGTTTCTTGTTTTTGTCATTCATTATTAGCTCGTAACAGAAACATTGTCATTGTAGTTATCATGTAAAGATCTCTATGATATTCTACTGGGTGGAATAATTTTTCCTTTGTTTATGTATGTTTAGCTAAAAAGAAATTTGATTAGTTGAATGCTCTTGATAATATTCAAGTACATCCTAGAGCTTTGCAATTGCTGTTTGATGTTCCATTTTACAGCTTTACTTAAATGCTCTGCAGGGATTGTGGTTTAGTGGTGGGAGCATGAAATTTGAATCCAAGGTGCCTGGTTCTCTTACCGACAGAGCTGGTCAGTATGTTTAAAACCAGATTCTTCTACCCCACCACCCCATAACAGATTTTTGCATTTGTGTCGACAAGTTGCTTTTTTTTTCTCCCTCTGTTTTTCTTAAATAAATATTGAGCAGCTTTAGCAGGCACTGCAAGTCTGTCTTTCCCTTCTGTCCCTCAGTACCTCTGATGTAGAGGGTAATGTTTTATCAGTGTAGTTTAAATTATACCAGTGATATGCCTGCCTAACAGGTCCTAGAGTGTTAATCTCTAGGCATTTATATGGTTATTATGAAGGATAATAAGCACATAAATAAGTTTCCTGCCTCCAAGTTTATTGACTGAGCACACACCAGCATGTAGAACATTGCTTTCATGGCAATGATTGAGGGGCTTTAGGAACTGCTGGCTCTATCTGGTGTGAAGACGTTTGTGCTGTCATGTCTATCAAAACTGAGATAGCAAAATCTGTTTGACTCTAGATCAGTGCTCTGCGGGGTGCAGAAACTACCACTGCCTGTTCTTATTATTAGGTAAGTGTCTGAAAGTATTTAAATGTGGGTTTATCCTGACATTTAAACTTTCAGATACAAAGGATGGAGCTCTTCATTTTTAGGTAGGTATTTCCAATAGTCTGACTTCATTTTTATATGAAGAATTTATGTATTCACAAAAAACTCCACCCCAAATTATGTGTTATTTCCTTCCAAACTGAGGTAACTCAGATACCTCAGAACTGGGCTGTGAAATTAAGATGTCTTAAAGAGGCCCACAGTTAGTTACTAAGCTGAACACCTTATTAAATTTATCTTATCTGAAAGTGGAAATGTAGCTTTAAAAATCTCAGTATCCTCAAAATTAAGAAATGTGTATTTCTTGTATTAAGACTATAAGAAAAGGAGATATTGTTTTTGTCTTGGCCTCCTCAGAGTTTCCACTCTCTTTTCTTTAATTCTCCAGTCTCTCATTATTCACATTGCAAACATAATCTGTATAATCAGCCAAGTAGCTTTTAGTTTTTTAGAAACATATGACCTGTCTCTTTTTAAGACTATTTGCATTTCCATGGAATTATGAAAAAAAATTAATAGACCCTTTCCAAATACTAATTCTAATTTCTGCTTGAAATGTCCTAAATGGTAAGCACTCAGTACATAGGTAATTTTAACACCTTTTTATCTTCTTTACGAGGGAATTCTCATTTGAATTTACAAAAGCCCTGTAGTCATTAAGCATTGTTTTTCAGGATGACACCCAGCCGGCTGTGATTTAAGTGGATCTGAAATACAGAAGCTAGTACATTTAATTTAATTTTTAATAGTATTCCTGCAAGATGTGGAGATAGCTATATGTATCTGAAAAGCAGATATGCTCCATCTGTTCTAGTTCAAGATTTCCAGGGTCTGGTCCATCAACTTTGAAGTCTCAGACTCTGATGCCTGGGGCTGACAACAGGGAGC
This sequence comes from Hirundo rustica, assembly GCF_015227805.2. NCBI lineage: Eukaryota > Metazoa > Chordata > Aves > Passeriformes > Hirundinidae > Hirundo > Hirundo rustica. The sequence continues at coordinate 18,078,514 of NC_053450.1, forward strand.
ATGACAGAAGATTTGGAGGAGGATTTGAATATGACAAGTACGTACATACAGCTCAGTGATATTGGATTGAATTAAAGTGATGTCCTGCAGCTAAGTGTAGGTTTGTGTAGTGTGGAAACATTCAGTTTGAGTTGTCTTTTTAATGTATCTTTTTCTAAATCAGATACCTTCATATTTTCAGAGTTCTAATTTTTCAATCCAGTGTTTCTCCACTATGGTTAAAGACTCTTCTATCTACGCCTTTTAGTTTAATTGTTTTGCTGCTCCTCTTCTTGGCCATGTGCAGCTATGGCAGCATAAATAGCATTTATTCTTCCTTCACTCTTTGTCCAAGTGTCTATAAACTCTTTCATTTGCCTGCAAATCCAGCATTTTCTCATAGCATATTGCTGAAAATTCCATATTTATTTGAAATATCACCTTCTTGTCTCCCAACATCCAAAAAACCTGTCCTTATTGAAAGTGGTTTCATTGGCTCATTTTTGTCTTGGAAGATAATTTTTTAGGTGTTTTTGAAGTTTTTTAAATCTAGTAATTTGAGGGTTTTTTTAAGAGTTCTCTGAATTATGGTTTTGTGATGGTTATATTCAGTTTTGCTAAATGTTTAGAGTGGAATGACTGCAGGGATAAGGATCTCTTAGGTGCACAGAAGATATATTTTCATTTCCTGATTCTCAGCTTATGTGACCTTGGTGAAGCTGTTCAGAAAGTGTCCTGTATCCACCTTTATTTTTCTAGAAAATGGGACATTTGCTCCTTGCATAGTCTTGCAGCAGCTCTACAATGGTGAAGACTCTGTACATCTGAGAATTAAATTCATTTCTGTTCTCTAGTATTTTGGTTTTGCTTGCACTCTGCTACATGCTTTTTGTTGTTGTTGTTGTTCTTATGTTTATAACTTGGAAGTTCTGTTCTTTAGCATTACATATTTTCTTTGAGTACCTTTATCTGGAATGTTCTTTGGAAGCTTTCTTCCTAGAAGCAACAGAATGGTCAGAATCTCATGCTTGGACTTTAGAGCATAGTATTTCAATTTGCTTAAACTGCTCTGTAAGTTCCTTAGGGGAAAGATATAGGGAGAATTCTGGCCCTGTGACCTGATGCTGACCTGGGTGGAATGAGAATATCACCTTTGGTTTAGAAGTGTCAGATGAAATGTAGTAACAGTTGGATGTGTTTGTGAAGAAGCTCTTCTTATGCCATGCTTTTCCTGGGTTCTGGTAAGACTGTTCTCCTTTGCTTATTTTCCCAGTAGTTTTCATGTTTTATGTAGATTATAATGAAGCCTTAGGTGCCTTAGATGTAGCTGAAGTGAGCTGGAAAACAGGCTATTTCCAGTACAGAGCCAAGCTTATTACTAATGCTCAATAAAAATAAGAGAATGGGATTTCCTTCAAGTTTCTGAATTTTATTTACTCAGCTTAGTCTTAGCATGTAAAATCTTATGGGCATGAATGAGATTAAGTAACACACGCTCTTGTTAGCATTGTTTCAGACTTGGCAATAAACAAACTTTGCTCTTTTCAGCCTCTCAGTAGATAAATGCTTCATATTTTATTAGAACAATTTGGCTCCTGACATGAACTGTAAGCCTGTTAAGCCTGTAATATAGTGATTAAAATTGGAAAAATACAGGATGCAAATATGTTCTTCATTATGCACTTTAATGCCAACCAGATATGTAGTGTGCAGTCTAGAACATGATAGTTGGAGTGTACTAAGCAACTAGCAAATTGTTGACAAGGCTCATCTGCTATTGGTTTGTGTTGGGGTTAAGAGCAAAAGACCTTAAGAAATTTCAACTGTTTGACATTCATTATGTGTTGGTGCCTGTTGCATCTGACTGGACGCAGTTTAAATAGACAGAACCAGTATCTTTATTGCCTTCAGCTCAGTGTTCTTCATTGGAGCAAGAAACAGGGCAAACTAAGGAATATGTGAAGAATTCACCAGTAAATCTTACAGAAGAAAAACTCCTCAGTTATGAGAGTGGCTACTTTTTTACATTGGGAATAAAAATAAAAAGTAATTTTAGTCTATGAAGCAGTAAATCCAAGCTGTTCTATTTTACCTATCGTGACCTTTTAATATGGGACTTGTTTTCCTTCCCAAATTTAATCTGAGAGTTGCACAGATCACTTAAATGGTGAGAAAGAATGAATTCCTAATGATACCATTGCATACCTCACCTACTATGAGGATTTTGGAAGTGATGGTAATGGTCTCAGTTGCCAATAAATGAGTTGCTCAGTGGTGAAAATCAATCTCCAAATACTGGTCTCCACGATGGAGTGTGTTTAACTTATCTGAGGGAAGCATGCACATGGAAAGCAAGCTTGAAAGCCTTTTCAATACAGTTTTAATTTTCACATGCACTGTTTTTCTCTTGGATTTTCAAGATACTAGACTTCTACTTGAAATTTGTGAAAGACAGAATATTGATCAGGAGTCCTCTTTATGTAATAGAATCATAAAGTCATTCACCTTAGATAAGACCTCTAAGATCAGTGAGTCAAGCTGTTAACCCAGCACTGCCATGTCCACCATTAAACCATGCCCTTAAACACCCCATCTGCATGTTTTCTAAATCCCTGCAGGGGTGGGGACTGAAATGCCTCCCTGGGCATTTCTTCCTTACCATGGCTACAAGAAATATGCAAGTTATCTTTGGTATTAGTGGTTCTTCCATTTCTGTCGCTAAACTCAGCAATACATTTCTGCACTTGCTTGGATTTCCCAGTGTAAGCCATTGTCCAGCAGCTCCACAGCCCTTTTCCATCCCATCTGGCACAGCCTCACCAGGGAGAGCTTGGAAACATGGCCAACATGGACCAACCTTAACAAACTTTTCACTTGGTGCCAGGGACAGCTTAGACCCCATTTTAGATCCTCTTTGCCAGATTAAATCAATTCAAGCTCCCACATGGTGCACAAAATGTGTGGGCTGGACTCACACCTCACAGCTGCTTTCAGGAGATGTTCACTCCTCCAGAAATCCCACTCTATTAAGCTGGACTTGCCCCAGGAGACAAACTGTCTCTCAGCACTTGCTCCACTGTGCACCTGGACAAGCTCTTCCTCTGGCACAGGACAGGAAGCAGAAAGGGCTCAGCTCAGCCCCTGCCTCCAGTCCAATACTGCAGAAGCCTTAAGCTCCTTGCTGGGCCCCATTTGTGTCTCTACCAGGTGCCCCAGGACCAGATCACCTGCCCATGCAACTGCTTACAGTGGTGATTTGTGATGTTTCAAAGGTTTTTGAAGTCCATAAATAGACCTGTTGTCCTGAAATAGGTTTTTTCACCTAGAGTACATCAAACCCACTATGTGCTGTAGAGGTTTGTATTGTTTTTACTGAAAGCCATCATAGTTTTTTTAAAGTTTCCCTTTCTACTCCATGGAGTTTGTCCTGAAGATATTTCTGTGTGTTGGCTTCCAAGCCAGACAGACTTTTAGTACATTTGCATAAGTGAAAGGACAGCCCTTTTATAAATGGAGGAGACATTCTTTTGAAATCACATTAATGATAAATTAATTACTGATTTAATAATGCAGCAAAATTAGTACATTACATTAGTGTGTTGCTATATTATTTCCTTTCTCTTACAAGATAGTATAGCAGAATTTTCTGGTCTTCATTAAAGGCTTTTGTAAGAATCAGACAAGTTCTATGGCACTGGCAATTGAGTAGTAAGAGATACAGTGGATCTGTGCCCTTATGTTGTCTCTTTCTTAATCCTTAGACCTCTCCTTTAGGGCCAAGAACACTATGCTTCCACAGCAGAGAATGTGGAAAAAGGATGAAGGAATCAGTGTGCTTGGTGGAGAAAAACAAAAAGGTGCTTTCTATTGGTTGTCGAGGTTTGGCAGAGAAATAGGAAAAAACCAACCTTTTTCATGAAAAGCAGACAACTATCATAGAAAGTATTATACAGTGAAAAGAAAAATAATTGCCAAACAAGATGTCAGTCTAGATGCTTACAAGCAGCCCCATAAAATAGTACTAAATTCATTGCTGTGGGATTTTGGGGTGCAGTTTTTATTGGATCTGATAAAGTGTGCTCTGATCTCTTTGGAATGAGACTCCATAGAACTATATTAACAGCCTGCATGCAGATTCAGAAAACATTCCTGTATTTGAAGTGGTTTAGCAAAATTCATTTATCCATTAAATCGAGAACTGTGTTTAGGCTGCAGGACCTGATGGTCCGCATAATGTGCACTGGGCTCCTACCAGTCATATGTAAACTGTCTAATTGTTCTCAGCTGTATTGTAACAAATAGTTGGAAACTGAATATCCACCAGCAGCTCTACCTGTAGCTGTAACAGTAGCAGATATTCCTCTTACAGTTCCGTGAAAAAAAGATGAGGACCCTCAGAAAAAGTTTAGGGTTTTTTTTTTGTGGTTTTATTTATTTATTTATTTCCTCCTTCTACTTTTAAAAGTTGCTGTTGCAGCATGACTTGCCTGCCCGTTGTCCATGTTGCATTGTTTTCCTTGAACAAAAGCCAGTTGCCTTTCTGGCAAGTGCTCTTGCCAAATTCACCATTTGAACAACTGTCAGTGGGGAGAGATACATTTCTGTGTTGATACAATGATGATTTTAACAGCTTTCTGATGCAGTGGAGGACACTCTAGAAACTTTCCTGGATACAGAGTTCTTTGCTGTGAATGCCAGGGTGCTATATGGTAGTCAACTCTGTCCTGTTCACCGGGGACGCTTTCATGTCTAAAAGAACAGTAAACAGCCATGGTAGCATTTCATGTTTTCATGCTATTCCTTGCTCACTTTATGTGTGTGGCATGCAAAAGCAATGAAAAAAAAAGTTACATCTGATGTTCTGTAGAAGGGTTGTTTCTGTTTTTGTAATGTTACTGGATCTATTGGAATTTTCCAGATACTGAACTGAGGAACCCAAATCTGCTCAGAGGTCCTGGGAGAGGACCCTGCAGGTAGGGTTATGGCATTAGCTAATAGAGCTGTGCAGTCCTCTCAACAATGTAAAGACATACTTGTGTCAAAAATTGGGAGTAGCTGAAGCAATGTTGTAATGAGATCTCTTGAGAACTATCATTATGTACACTTTCTTTTTAACTCAAGTATGAAATGAGCAATCTTTTCTTTCCTTCGTGGCTATGTCTAGGAGATGTAACTATTTTGGTGTTCTGTAGTTAGCCCAGTAATTAGCTGATTGCTCAGCAAAGAAACCAACAAATCAAGAGCATGGAGAGTACAGTGACTCATCTGAGAACATTTGCTGTGTGTTATATTTGATTGTTAATTCTTGGTTATATGATTGCTGTATGAAGTATCCAAGGTTTTGTAACTGGAGAAAGGAGATAATGTGTTAAGAGCTGGTTTTCAAGGGAAAGTATTTTCTTGGGTTCATGTGGAGAGGAACTTTCTCTTTCATGTTCAGGATAAGCCAATGAAGCCAAAACAGGAACAAAAAAGCTGCAGAAGTGTCACTGTGAAGTTGCAGGTGATAATATGATTTAAACATTTAATTGGGAACCTTACATTCATCGAAGTCTAGCTGTATTTGTAGTGTTTAACAGGTGCTGATGTGTATTAACCACCAACATCTTCCAGGATATGATCGCCTGCTCTTGGTCTCCTCCAGATCTGAACCGAGCAGACAATGGGCTCAGTGAGATGTGGATCTGCCCAGTGAAGAACCTTGCACATTCTCATCTTTGTGGCCTTGTAACACTTCACAGGCTGCAGGGTGGCGCGTGAGGAGAACAGTCAGTTTTAAGTCATAGAACCATAGAATGGCTTGGGTTGGAAGGAACCTTAAAGATCACCTAGTTTAACCCCCCTGTTCCAAGGGCAGGAACACCTTTCAGTGGACCAAGTTGCTCAGAGCTCTATCCACCCTGGCCTTGAACGCTTCCAGGGATGGGCCATTCTCAGTTTTTGTTCTGAGATTCAGGTGGTTTTAGAGTCTTTTTGCCCTCTGCAAAGCTCTGAGCCAGACGCAAGAAAGAGACGGAGTCTTCAGGTTCTGATTTTTCAAGGCTGTGCACTTTGTTTATTGTTTCTTATCTTACAATTTTCTCAGTGCCCAACAAAGGTCTGTGCAGCTGCTTGGGCATCTGGTGACTCTTCCTTGCACTGGGCTGTCGCTATCTTTTATACTAATTGCTATGTGTTCTTTGTTTATCATTATTTGCCAATACCTATCACTTTTACTATAAAGGTCATCACTACGTTGACCCAATCTCTTGAGATTACTTTGTGCCACTGTCACTGCAGAAAATGGAGTGAGGGAAGAAGAAAGAAGAAGCGGGAGACAATGCCCCAAATTCTCCATCTTGCTCCCATTCACTTCCATACTAAAAACCCAAACCTACTCTTTTCTCACCCTGTGATAAGCTGAACTACTATCTTTCACACTCTTGTGGCTTGCAATCCTTCCTGCAGTGCAGGAAGCCTTTCCCATGGACTGAGATCAAAGCCAATGTCCCTCTGGGCTCTGTGCCAGGGTCCCAGACCCCCCTGTCCAGGTCTCTGACCCTCCAGGGCAGCCAAAGGAATGCCCTGGACTTCAACAGGCCATCTGTAACTTCTCTGGGCAACCTGTTCCAGTGCCAGGAATGTGTAGTCTTCTCTTCCCTCCCATTTTCTTCGATGTATCTGCTTCTAATGGCCAGCACCTGTGTGAGGTTTTTTTATTTGTGGACTTTCAGATTCTCTTAAAACTCATAGCAAACGTTTAAACTTCTTGGTATTCAACATACGTTAAGTCGAATTTGGTGGTCATATGGACTTTGAAATTTGTAGTTGCAGAAATAGAGGGGAGTTAGTTCTTTTATTTCCATTTATGACCTTGAAAATATTTCTTCTTAACTACTTGAGCAACTTACTAAATCTTAGCTAAAATTTTAACTACATTTCCCAGCAATAAATGGATGAATAAAGATAAGGAAGTTTTATTGTGCTTATCTTTTTTAGTTACCCTCTGCTGTGATTTTGGCTGACATACATTTTTATGACAGTCCATATATATGTATAGATATATATATGCATATAAGTGCAGTGCAGCTATATTTTTCTAAATATTTCTTAAGCTTTACTTCCATGCTGTTCATTATTTAGGTAGGATGCATTTTGAGAACATGGTCCCTTGAATCTTGAGTGTGCACTTTGTTCCTTTCCTCTTGGGTTTTTCTATTGAAGCCCTTATCTTGAAATAAGGTATGATGCAAGGTATTTTGTAGGTCTGTGATGAACTCCACTGAATTCAGGAACCACATGTAAGCCTAAATACTTTAATCAGGAAGTCCTAAAGAGCATAAATAAGGAAATGAAGGAGGTAAAAGATGATGCTAATGTAAGGGAGCAGAATGTGGCATCAAGTGGAAGGAATAGTGAAGAAGGGAGTTTTTATTGTGGAAGGGAAATCAGTTGAGTTGATTAGTTTCATATGTGAGAATCTTTTAAAAAATATTTGTTTAAGAACTAAATGGAAATTCCTTACTTGGGAATATTGTAGTGGAGCATGATTATATATGTGTGACAGAGGATAACAATGTACACATTAAAAAAACCAAAAAAACCCCCCACAACAACAAAAAAACCAAACCAAAAGACCCTTAAGCTACTCTAAATATCAGGGGATTTACAGGAGAAGCACCTCTTCATTGACTTTAACAGCAGCTAAATTGTCAGTGTCCCTGACTTAATTAGTGTCAAAGTTACTTGGGTCTCATAATATTAATCTTCTATTTGTAACAGTTAACTGAAATAGAGTTCTCAGGACTGTTTAAGTTTTAGGTGCTGATGGACAAAGTTTGTGCATCTTATAAATTGCATGTACTGTGTAGAACTCTCATTAATTGCTGGTGGAAGTTAAAATCCATATTTTAAATAAGTAGTATAATACAGCCATTCAGAATTACACCACAAAAAAGAGAGGGATTTAATGGACTCCATATGTCTGCTTTTAGAACTGGTTAAGTAAAACTTTGTTATACCACATAATGGTAAACCATCAGTGCTATAATGTCCTTGGGGTCTTTTAAGAACCTCCTTTATAGACACTCTTCTGACAAAGGTTAATTCATTAATGGATTCAAACTAACGGGAATATAGTTTATATTGGTGCAATGAATAGGCATAATTTTTGGTTGCATTGTCCCTTTAAATTCCTGGAAACTGAAATGTAATATCCTTGCTCAGAAGGAAGAACTAATTTCGAACAAGCAGCAGCTTTTCAAGTATATCACTTGCATTTTAAAACGATTGTTTCAATGCATACTTTAGTTTATGCTCTTTTGGAATAAAGACTAGAATAGCAGATGGATCTAGGAACACAGGAACATAGAATGCAATCTTCCTGTATCAGTGATAATTTGGGATATGGAAATGTTAATAACTGTTTCTTAAAAAGTTGTCTCATTGTTAAGAATTTTAATAAAACAGCTCTATTTATAACTTCTAGGTTATAAATAGCTAGGGTACTAATGGGTAGCTAGCCTAGGGCCACATTATTTAAATGGTTTTATGGCCTGCATCTCCTTCCCTCCACCATTTCCCCTCCCCCAGCCAAAGTCGTACTTACACTTGGGAGTATTTCTAAACCCAGTGCCTGTACCTGTGTTCTGCTTGGCCTAGCCACTTCTTTCATATTGAGAATCAGATCACTGGATTCTTGGTCAATATTCCTGTGGGGGGAGCATGTTAAAAACCGCAGCAATTTGCCCGCCTTCATTTTCACCCCTGGGGCACGGGGTGATGAGAAATGTGCACACCCACATCACATGAGGATATTCTGCTTCTCCATTCACACCAGTCTGGGTCTGCTGCTCTGTGGATCGAAACTGCCCAGTGGCACCAACACATCTTCTGTGGGGCTGGCAGAAACTATGGGTGGAAGTTGATTGCAGGAATTCTGGACATTGAGACAAGAATGTTTTAGTAGAAAACAAAGGCTGTGGCTCTATTAAAAGGGTGTATACAGGAAGATGATCATCTGTTTTTAAATTAAAATGATTTGTGCTTTTCGGAATACTGTATGTAAGTGCGTATGTTTGTAAGTATGTGAGCACATACAAGGGAGTTACTGCATACTGTTGAAGTTCTTAAGATGTTCTGTTGAGGTGTCAAAATTAAAAAAAATTTACAAAACAAGCATTTAAAAATTGTCCTTTCCAAGATTCTTTTGAAAAACTAATGCATATCAATTTTTTTATCACTTTCATTCAAAATCTTTCATATTGAATTATTATCTCCATTAAATGTTAAGCTTTTTTAAAAAATAAAAGTAGACTGACTTTGAAAGGAACTGTTTTACTACACACAGTTGGCCCCCTCAAAGTCATATTCAGAGCATTTAATTCTTCATTCAAAGCAACTGCCCCATGTTCAGGTGCATCTCCCACTTCCATGGTCCACATGGATGTTCATACTTCATCTTGGGGGGGCTGCATGTGTCTAAGCATGGTGGGGTGATCTTGGCTGGAGGTCAGATGCCTGCCCAGCCACTCTCTTGCTTCTTGTCAGCAAAACAGCGTGGGGGAAATGAGATGATCACAGGCAGAGATCAAGACAGGGAGATCGCTTACCAAACTAAATGCTCTTTTGCTACACGCGAGTAACAGCAGTGGGGATCTATTTCTAACTCCTGGAGAGAGAGAAAAGGCATATGGGTCACTTCTTGAGTGATATCACAGTGTTGCCGTGTGATAATGAAGTGTAACAGTTTCCTCAAAACTTACTGGAATTGCTGATATTTCTATAAAGCAAGGGAAATAAAGCAAAAAAAATTGGACAGTTCTTCTTGGTCTGTGAAGTAGCCCATGTTATACAAACTGACAGCAAACTTAGACATTGCTTCCTCTAGCTTTCCTTTTTTTTTTTTTTTTTTTTTTTTTTTTTTTTTTTTAAAAAAAAAAAAAAAATTGCCATTGCTTGCTCTTTTATTTGTCACAAGAATCCAGCACCTGTATGACCTGTATATTTAGGATCCCATTCTTCCCTATCTGAAGTGTCAAAGCAAAACCTTTGGAAGTTCTGCATTTCACCAAAAAAATGGTTGGCTGCTGGAAGGGAACTATATAGCTAGGAAAGGTCTCCTCTCATGAAAGTTTGTTTCTAAGTCCTCACTTCTCCTTTCAAAAAGGGCTGATTATTATTAATTAATTTAGTTATCAGTAAGTTCACTTTTTTCATCAAGCAGTAGTTACTGTAGTAACAAACAATACATTAGTTATTTCAGATGTTGGGATTGAATACATGCTCGCAATTACCTTCTGCACATATGTAATACATTCTAGCTTTTTATAAGGCTGTTGGTTACAAATGGCTTTGAAATAACTACCATGCCTTCCAGCTATAAAATCCCATAATAATTATTCATTATATCATCATCATTTTTATTATGTTAAAAGGGATTCTTCCACACCCCCTCCCACAGCAGAATGTTGTAGAAGAGATTTCTTTTGCCCACATTAATTCAGGATTGTTCAGCACTGCAATACAACCATATCATCTTTGTTTTAGGGAAAACTGAATGAAGTGAGACAGCTGCTCCATGAAACTTCAGTAATTGGATTCATGTTTAAATAACTTGGGCAAAAAAACCCTTCAGCTTCCTAGCTTAATTCTTTTTATTATCTGCATGTAATCTGAGTAGGTTCTAACTAGAAGTTCTCTAACAACTAGGCTAGCTGGCTTTATAGCTATAATTTAGGCATAGTTGAACATACCTCTGACAATTCCCACTTCCTGTTACATATTCAGAACATAAAAGACAAGGATGTTGAGATGGTAATTTGTTTCTGAAAATGAATTCTGATTATTTTAACCCCTCTTCCTTAAATTTTAAAATTATATCTGGAGCTTAAGGCCATTTATTTGTGTTCAGTTTTGTTCTCTTTTATATTTAAGACTACAGAAAGAATCTGATTTTAACTTAATTTTAATGTGGTATATGCTGTTATAACATGCAACTGCTTAAGCATATTTTAGGCTATAAAATGCACTCATTTAAACTGCTTTGGTTCCCGAGCATCTGATTTAGATACTTGTGCATTCACTTCTTAAATAAAGTGAAAGCATATTGTGTCATACAAGATTATTTTTTTCTTCATTATCTGATCCTTATGCATTTGAACTTGGGCTTCTGTGACAAAGGCACAGTTGTTTGTCTGCTGATTGAATTTAACAAGAAGCTGGTGTTCTCTAAGTACAAGTTCCTCATTTCCTATAGCATAACAGTACAGTAATGCTAAGGGCACATATGTACAAAAAGCATTAAACTCCAGAAAATCCCCTTAAATCTCAAAGCTGGAAATTCAACCACTGAAAGGTAATTGTACTGAAATTTAAGCCCGAAGTAATTATCTTATATGGTTAAGGAGTTTTAAATGTGATTAATAAACTGCAATAAAAGGGATCTTTAAAGGCAACTTCAGGGTGATGTTATGAACTCACGTGCTGATCACTCATCATAGTTCCCAGCCAAATATACAGCAAAAATATATTTTAAAACCTCTTGGGAAATAATAATAATAGTAATAATAATAATAGCAATATTAATAATTTAACTGCAGCTTCTCATTTTTTTCTGTTAGACGTTTATGTAAATGAGGTATTTTTGAAGATGCTGCCTAATAAATAGGGTCTACTGGCAAGTGTCTCTCCACCTACCCCTGAAGTGTAGTACCTTTGCATTTCAGCAAACAAAGTAGAACACTGGTTTAGATTAAAGTTTAGAGAGGCACCCATTTCATTTCACTGTAGCCATCTGAAGGTTAGGCTCTCTCTGACTTAGCCATTAGTCAGTGAAACAAAATGGGCAGCTCAGCAGGGATGCTCATCCCCCTTAGCTTTTAGGTTCCTCTCTAGTCAGTGGAACATGATGAGTGTCTCTAAGGGTAGTTTGTCCTATCCCAAAGGGCTAACCTAAGAATGAATCCTTAAGGTTTTAGCTGCTGAAGTTAGGTGAATTCCATCCCCAGCTCACTAAATATTGTTACCAAGGCATACTTGTTTATGACTTGAGAATGATCCAGGATCTCTGTGCTGGAAATTAAAAGTTACAAACTTTACTAAAGCAGAACATTTGTTCGGGTGGGCTCTCCTCTGAGGAGTTTTGATGGAATCTAATGACTGAAATTTCAATATTTTTTTTTTTTTCTTTTTTTTTTAAGTATCATTCCATTACAATAAAGGATTATGGTAGAAAAACACTTTTAAGATTAAACCTAAACATGTATTTTACGTTGTGCAACATGCACAGGTCCTGTCCTGTTCTTCATTCCTGTATTTTCTAATCCTTACCTGCTCAAAAGTTGTAATCAATATATCCTCCAAGGCTTCAAGTGCAAAAAGCTAACATACTTCTGTGATGACATCCTTTTTCTCACATCTATCAATGAGCTGATGAAAATACCTAAACAAATGAAGCAAACTACTTATCTCTAATTCTGTTAAAGCAGCTTAAAAGTTTCAAATTATTCAGCAGTATTGTTCGTGGAGCATCTTGCCATAGTACGTTAAATTTCTGGGTTGCCTAGAAAGATGTTCTGCTAAGCTTCTAATCTTGGTATGTTCACTTGCACAGCAGTATTAACCTCTCCATAGTATTCTGTATGTGTAGATAGGTTTTTCTCTGGTTCCTGTCTGGCTCTACATAGTTACCACCCTGGGGGTTTTTTTTGGTAGATGGGTGGGGCAATGGATTAGCTCTTAAATTTTATTGCTTTTGGCACTGGTGCCTGACTGGCTTCTGCCTTCCATTTAACTCCTATTTTTTTATTTTGATTGTAGTCACTGTTCTTTATCTCCAATACTTACATTGTGATGTGTTTGTTTTAGAGTTTCCACAGTGTGTGATAGTTTGTTCTTTGTGTAGTCCCATATGTTCACCTACTGACTTGGACGGCAAAGAGGAAAAAGGAAAAAAAAATAAAAAGCAAAGAGCATATTTTTTTCCAGCATTTGTACTCAACACAAAATACACTATGGAAAACACAGTTATTTCCACAGACTCAAAGCTGAAACCTACATTTTATAGTTTCAATGAGACTCAAGGGAACATGTATTTTTCTGCCAACTCTAAAAAGACTTGAAAATGTGTTGAAATCTCATATGTATTGTATTTGTTTTGTCTGTGTAGGCAAGTGCTTCTGTGTGGCCCCTGTATTTCTTGATGTTCTCTACAGCTGACCTTGTAGGTGGATTTTATATCTCCAGTGTTGATCAAAGGAAGTTTGTAAAGTGCTTTTTAAAAGTTCTTTGAGAATTGGTGTGACTCATGGGTTTGAAGTATTTATTGAAAATATCTTCAGCAAAATAATTTTTATTTCTATGAGGAATTTTAATTTAGTTTTTGAGTGTTAGGATTTTTTTCCCCTCTCTACTACAAAAATAGGGATTTTCAATGGTATTTGAGTGGAAAACTGAGAATTCCCATTTTAAGACCTGATTCCATATAACTGAGTGTGTAATTTTGCTCATGGTAAAGTTATGGTCACATGCAGGTGAACATATTAGACTTGTATACACCTGTACATTAAGGTAAGATCTTTAGAACAGCATGTGTTGCCATTTCCTACACGTCATTAGATTAATTAGTTCTTTTTCAAACACCTATAATTCCTATTAGCAATTTTTAGTAAATGTTACTCAGTGCAGCTCGGGTAGGGTTAGGGTATTCAGCTATTCTACTTCAGTTGAGGAGGGAACAGGTAGCTGCTGTTTCATGTCAAGTGGAATAATAGATCTCTGGGAAGTGACTTAATCGATTGATTTATTGTCCCAAGCGTGCTTGTTTGGTACCATGTATTGCCTAAACTCTGCTATAACTTTGAAATGTTTCCAAACAAATTCAAATGTGTACAGACATAACTGGTTTTAAATATCCAGTCAAACCAGGCTGGTTTCAAGACCACTGGAAGTACGGAGTATCAGTACACTTTCCATTTTGACCATGTCGGAACTGTTCTCATGAAATTGCTTGGCAAGGTTGATTAAGTTGTTAGCGAATTCCTCCAACTGCCAGTGGGGAGCCGAGCAGAATTTAGCCTTGTCTTTCCATCATGGTACTTTCTTCAGAAAGTTGCTGTTCTTAATCTGTGAAAGAGCTCTGCACAATAAGTATGTAAAGATGAGAGCTCTCACAGGAACATACTTAAAACTGCACCACATATGTAAGCAGATGTTATTTTGTGGTTTAGAAACTTTTTTTTTTTTTTTTTCCTCCAGCTGTATACCAGGATCTTCCATTTGTGCACTTTCTGGATACAGCCAGAAGTTTATGTATCAGTTTATCAAAAACCAGTCTGTTCTCTCTCTTGTGTTTGTGCCTGATATTGCCAAAGACACTTAAATTTGGATGAGCTTTTTCACTTTTGGATGCGTTTTTATTTATTTATTTTGATACATGATATTTTGAGATTGATCCTCTGCAAGAGCAGCAGCCAAAAAGGAGATGAGACTAATCTTTTGTTTAAATAGTTTAGAGACTAAACTGATATAGGAACTGCTTTTAGACTCTCCAAACTACTTTGTAAGAAAACCAATATAATTACCTCACTCCCTGTTATACTAAATGCAGTTTTGTTTAATCATCTTCTCTGAGAATGAAGTGATTTGGGATATGGCAGTAGGAGTCCATGTCAGTTGGCGTTGTCATCTGCCTTTTTTTTCTCTTTAGTCATCATGGTCTCACCTTTTACTAGAAGAGCACGTCTCTGCTCTCAATAGTGGACCTGTTCAGCCACAGAGATTCAGTGTTTGTGTATGCATAACTTTCCGTTCTGGGCATTGTTTTATGGAACTTTTATTAATTCCTGTTTCTAGGGTCAGGTACTTTTCCTTGCATTCTCTTGTATTGCAGTGTCAAAACATATCTACTGCCAACAGGTGGAGATTGATTAAAAAAAGAAATCAATTGGTTGATCAATCCTCTTTATCAAAAGTGATGTTTTCAGATATGTTCTGGGTATCTAAATTCTTTTTTCCTGTTCTACATCCCACTTCACCATAACCTGTTCATTTCTGCTGGTGGAACAGTTTATGCTGAAAGGGCCTTTGGAGGGAGATCTCTTGAGCTGCAGAAGCCTTTGAGGAAAAGCTGGTGATCGGGCAGAAATATTGCAGCTGCCCAGGAGAACTCCAGTGATACTCTCTGTGCCTCAGAGAGCCTGGCAACTCCCTGCCTTTCTAACTGTGTGCCACTGTGAGATTCCTCTCCAAAGGGATGAAAACCATTCAAGAAGTCTCTGAGCTGTGCAAAGTGTCATCTATCCATTTGCTGCTGCAAAGCAAGAGGGAAGGTTTGAGGATTTGCATTAGCAGTTAATAATTTCAGCCTTTTTTGATCTGATTCCAATGAGCTTTTTTTCTTGATCTTCCGTTTTGAGGACTTTACAGGTAACATACTACCATGAGAGATCTCATGGTCAAATTTTTATTTAGTCTGAGGCGGTCTGGTCTTAACCACTGGGCATATAAACTAGGTTTGTGTTTCTTCTTGGGAGACAGCAGCATCAGAAGCTCATGGCAATCTTGAGCTGGGTTGGAGGCCAAGCTCTGCTGCTGCTCTTCTCATTGCCCCTCTGATAAACAGCAACTTGCAGTTCTGCTGACTCCCTTCTTCCACTTGAGAAAACGACGGTGCTCAGGTTTCTCTAGGGCGGTGACGTTGCGGGGTGGCAGATGCTCCCAGCCCAGCTGTGCGAGAGGCAGCTGGCTGGTTTGCCTCCTCCAGGGAAAAGGCACTGAGCCAGATTCAGCTTGTTAACTTCCAGCTGGATCTTACTAGCTAGTCTGTCCCAATGTCATGCAGAAATGGCAGCTGACATTTAGGAGGTAAGAATAGAACTGCAGACTGTTAGAGAACAAACTGACAAAATTTGAAGCACCTCTAAAAACATTGAGAAGGTTTTCATAGTACAAGGAATTCATCCAGTGATCCATTGTCCATTGTGCATCTGAACTGGGATAGGTTGGACCTGAAGTTAATCAGCACTGTGAAAGAGACTGTTAACAAACTCCTTTACTGGCTTTACCTTAGCATTTATTTTATCCTCCTTTTTGCATGAGAATTTTGGTCTACGCTTCTGCACACCACTTTCTTCAAGAACCCTTCCTTGAAGCCTGAGGAAGTGGTTTAACATTGGATACAGGCACACAGACACATAGAAGCATAAAATCCCACTGATAGAAAAGGAGTGTGACTTCCTGTCCACAGCGGGATTGATGGGGGTGGGAATGGAACAGTTTCTAAAATGCAAACAGCGGAAAGGCAATCCCCAAAGTATATAAAATTCCTGATTTAAATGACTAAATCAGCTGATGCTGGTAAATGTTCTACTGGTTCAGTACGGTGTTTAAATGCGTAACTCACAGCCTCTCCATCAACCAAAGCTGGACTGTGGAGCCAAGCATAAAGATCATGGGGGTGGATTATAAAAGAAGGCAGTAGGAATGGTTTTAAGCATTTTACTACACAAACTTAATTGCCATTTTATTGTCAAGTACAACTAAAAATAAGCAGCCTATCTGCAGCATATAAAACGTCTTTGTTGAACTGTAACTGGGGCTTCCATGTTACTAAATTTCTGCTTCTCCTTTGTTAATATGTATCTCATACAGTAAAGAACTGAAGTAAAGATCTCAAGTCAAATGCATCCCGGCCTGGAGTAAGGTTGCTTGTGATATATTCAAGGTGGAATAGCAGGAAAATGGCATGAATGCAATTGAGTAATTTTCATTTTTGAATTTTCTTTTTGTCTATACCACCCCAAAGGTGTTTTCCTCCTATAAAACTTTTGCACACCCATCTCCCTACAAACTTGTTGAAACTCCTTCTGAATGCCCTTGATATTCCCATACGCCCTCAGAACAGCCATGTTTATGGCAATGTTAGGTAAAAAGCTGATGTGACCTGCTTCTCTGCTACAGAACCCATTTAATTGGGTACTTGGACATGTAAATGCCTGAGTGTCTTGCTTCTTAACTGAAATGTTCCTGATTCTCTGTGCACCTAATTAGAGAATGCAGGTTCTTCCACAGAGATCCATGCTTTGCTAGGTGGTTGTACAGGGAGTGCAGGACCTGGTAAAGCAGCATTTATCAGGAACTTTCCTTCATTGGGAAAAGTATAAGCAGATGCTGGTACAACAAAGAGGTTTCTGATGGGCCAGTTTGAAGGCTTTAGAGGTGTTTGTCTCTGCAGCAGACTCTAGCAGTACCTGTGCATTCAGTAGGAACAAAGTTATGAGAAAGATCATACTCATTTTTAAGTAGAAGTGAAAAGCAATCAGCTGAATGAACCCAGAAAAACTTCAGATTTCTCATTACCAGCCAAGGTAATTTCTTGCTTCTCAAACAGCTATTTATGGGTAAGAAATCCATTCTTGAAAAGTGTATTGAAAGGTATTAAAAAGATCATCTCTATCTGAAACTCCTTCTAAGCCTCGTGGTGGTGCATATTTCTAAGACCACAGCTTGGACTGAGAGAGTTATGACAAGCTTTTCTTTCTCTCCTAATCACCAGATTCTTCAAAAAGACTGTCCCAGTATCACTTATTGTTCTCTGTTCCTTTTCTCTCATGTTTTTAAATATGATAAACTAAGTTTCACCCTTAGATAACCTTGTGTCCCTACAAAATTTTATTTAGATGTCTACATTCCTAAAAATAATACTTGAATGAAGTGTTCCAAGCAACAAACCGCAGCTTCCTGAGGTATCAGTGGCTGTAATGCAGTTTCTAGTTCAAGGATTTTGTTTTATAAGTGATATAACATTGCAGAGTCTACATCCAGTATTGCTTTGCTGTGCACTGTTTGTGGTTTTTTAACCATGTTTGGGTGCAAAGCGTATGTCATTTAGTTGACTAACATAAACAGAAGATTGCTAAGGTATGTTCTCTGTGATATGTGTGTCCACTTCTCTACTTAACAAGGTTTTTTAATTATATAATGCCTCTAGCCTGCAATCAAAACACTGCCCACAAGTTTTAGTCATATATTTTATCACTCACTTTATGAAAGTGCATTTACTTTTGCAGAAGACTTTGATATATTACTCGGATTCTTGGTATATATAAATTGTTTTCCTGGTATCTAAAGCCATGTTTGCTCAAGCAAACTCTTGTGAAAAGGAATCTGACTGGGCTTCAGTAGCGAAGTGTTTTTTGAAAAGGCATCATAAAGGATAAATTATGATTTCAAGTTCATTTGTCTGGGACAAAGCCAAGCACGATAGGTGTTATGTTCCAAAATCAGTTCAGCAACATAGAGTGGGGGGAGGTGAAGGACAGAGTGAAATGGTAATTTGGCAATGCCACCATACTTAATTTTCTTGACAAAGTTCCTATATTTTAACGCAATTCCATTGTTTGAACAGCAACTATACACTTTTTAATTGCTGGCAGTAAAACTACAGATTTAAGAGCTAAGAGTGTTACAGTTGGAGGAAGCCATAATTAAGACTCTGTTTTCTTAAGGAAAACAGAGAGCTCAGGCAGCCTTTCAAAGGAGACGGTAGTTACATATGAACTTCTGTGTAGACTGTGTATTGATAAATACATGTTCTCTAGTCTTACTCCAGTAAGTTCAACGGTAAAGTGTATCCTAAGTAACTTCTTAATTTGTGTCTCCCGATGTGCTGTTTCAGGTCTAAGGTGATTTATCTAGGGATAGTTATAATTTCTTCTGATTGTAAGTCCGAATTCCTTAATTCTATATCTTTTATTGTCGACTGAGAAAGAGAGGTGTAGAATGAATGGATGTGGTTAAGAAGTAATCTGGATATGGTTAAGAAGTGAGCTGGTTCTGAAATATGCACTGGGTATGTATTTGCACTCTGTTGTAGCCTGTCTGCTTCCAGAGTCAGGGAGACACTGCTACTACTGAGCACAATAGCTGGAAGATGGTTTGTTGACAAATAAGTGTGGGTGTACTTAAGTATTGTCAGTCAGCAGGTCATTACATACAACTCAGTCTAGACCATCTTGGAATCACTGCAGAAACCACTGGCATATAAATCCCTCTTAGTCTGATGGGCTTCCCTGGGGCAATATTTTTCAGTCGGGAAAGATGCTGTGGAGGCTGAAGCTTGGAGTGGTGACTGCGGCAGCTCCTGTGCGCTGGAGCTTTCACTTTACCACAACGTTCCAGGGTTTTGGCTGCCTGCTCCACTGGCTTCCCAGGCACTGTAGTGAGAGCAGACTGGTGTGTCCTGGTGCTGAGCCCTGTGGGCTTCCCCTTAGCCTTAAATATGCTGTGGAATGGCATGGGTACCTGGGAAACCAGAACTTGGCTCATCTTTGAATTGTTTATCCCTATGTTACTCTACACTGGAATAAAGACTGATTTTGAAACAGGAAGGTCTGTAAAATGGAATAACATTTTCTCAAAATTCCTGCAAATGAGAATGACTGTTTTTGTATCACAGCATTTTGAAGTATTAGATAGATTCAGCTAAAGAGTTATGTAGTTAGGGAACAGAATACCTTAGAAAACTGTTTAGAATGTTATCACACTAATGGTGTAGAAGGATAGTGTGATGTTTAAAATTCTCTTTTACTTTATATTATTTTTCTAATCAGTTTAACAATTGTTGTTGAATTGGCAGATTAATTGCTGTTTGCAGAGTTAAGCATTTGTGGTGATTTTATTTGAATTTTAACAGGGCAGGATTCAAGTCTCTAGCATTAAAGTTTATTTTGTGGGTGAGTTAGAGTTAGAGAACATTTTGTGTGAGTTTGTGTAAACAGATAATTTTGCGTGTGAGATTGGTTTTGAGGCAACTTCTTCAGAATCTTGTTAGAGCTGTCTGTAGATAAACTGCTGCACTGCTGTGAAGAGGATGTGTGGTCCACAACTCACTGTCCTGATGGACAGTGGTGGCAAGTGGTGTCCCTCAGGGGCCCACACTGGGCCCTGTGCTGTTCAATATCCTCAATACTGACACAGTGGGAGCAAGTGCACTTTCAGCAAGTGGAAGACACCAGGCTGAGCAGTGTGGATGACATGCCTGAGGGAAGGAGTCCATCCATATGGACCTGGACAAGCCTGAGATGAGGACCCATGGGGACCCCATGAGGCTCAGCAAGGCCAAGTGCTGGTGCTGCACCAGGACTGGGGCAACCCCCAGTATCAATCCAGGCTGGGGGATGAACAGATCAAGAGCAGCCATGCTGAGAAGGATTTGGGGGTGCTGGTGAGTGAGAGGCTGGACATGACCCAGCAACGTGCACTCACAGCTCAGAAAGCCAAATGTGTCCTGGGCTGCATTAAATCACCGTAGCCAGCGAGGAAGGGGTTTCTGCCCCTCTACTCTGCTCTGCTGAGGTCCCACCTAAAGTGCTGCATGCAGCTCTGGGGCCCCCAGCATAGGAATGACGTTTGTGATAGGACAAGGGATAATGGTTTTAAACTAAAAGAGAGTAGATTCAGACTAGATATAAGGAAGAAGATTTTTACAATGAGGGTGATGAAATACAGGAACAGGTTGCCCAGAGAGGTTGTGGATGCCCCATCCCTGGAAATATTCAGATTGAACACGGCTCTGAGGAACCTGCTCTAGTTAAAGATTGTTTATTGGTTGGAATTACATGACCTTTGAATGTCCCTTCCAACCCAAATGGTTCTGTGAAATTGTTCATGGATCCTTCTGCCTGTTTTTTTCATATGTGAATAATTTCTAAAAGCCAAAGTAAAATGAATACCTTTTACAATGCTTGTGGCAAGGCAGAGCTAAGCATAGCACCATGGTTTTGCACATATATATATCTCACAAATTTGTTTTTCTCTCCAGCTGTGGAGATGAGGGAGGCAGCTGTTCAATGAGGACCATAACGGAGAGTGAGAGAAAACTGTTCTTTTGGCACCTGGGATTCTTCTTGAGTTTCTAATTTTTACATTTAACCAACCCTGAAAAAGCACACAAAATGTTGAAACACAAAGTGTTAAGGATGACCTTCCAGGTCACAGCTTATGTTTTAAAGCAGAATCATGTTGTTATGGTTCCTGATAATATTTTTGGAATTAGAAACCTGTCACTGTTTCCATTTGGAGATAGGGAGCTATAACTGGCTATAAAAATATGTTCCCAGCCAAGGCATGCCATATGAAGTTGTTGCTGAAAAGCAATTAAAGTCTGGCAGCTTTGAAATAAGAGGCACATCAACAAGATTGGGAAATCTGCTGTTTTCTGTTGGTGCTGCATTTCTAGAAGTCAGGAAATGTATGACGATAGAGGTGTATGGTTTTATGTGTTACTGTGCAGAATCAGGTCTGTGTGGATGATTTTGGTTTGTCTTTAGTGTTAGGTTTTCTTGTGCTCTGGATGTCATTTCACAAATTAAGTTCTTGATAGATATTTTAACACCTTCTATCCATTTCCTAAATCTTTTGTGCAATTGGTCCTTTTCCTTTGGTTCACCACAACTTTAAGTAGCTCCAGCACATTCTTCCAATTTACAAAGTCTCCCTGACTCACCAGCTGGACTCCACACATAGCCTTGGTGCTCCAGGAAGGAAGAGTTGGCATTAAGTGAGTATGGGGTTAATGAAAACCTGGAGTGGGAAGTTATAAAAATCAGATGTTTATAATAATTTTAAGGGGCTGTACACTGTGTTTAATAGCTCAGTGGGGAATGGTGATATGTATATATGAGGAGTGGAGAAGAAGAGAATAGGCATAGAAAGGTGCCATTATTTATATATTAATGTGTGTATACATATACATATACATATACATATACATATATATATATATATATATATATTCCTCTTCCCTCTCCCCTTTCATTCCCTCTTTTCAGGAGATTTGTTATGTTTTGGCCAGAATCCTAGTCTGACATGACTGCACTGCATCATCGAACAATCCCTACAGAAAGCTTGCAGAGAGGGGAAGCTGTTTTCAGAATCCAGTTTTCTCCTCTGGCTGCAAGGAAATATTTTACTCTGATAATCACTCATGATTATTTCTCCTGCATTTGCCATGGTAATTCTAAATCATCTACTTTATCTTTTATTGTGATCAGATACTTATCTGTTTCATCTTTTGTTCAGGCAAATGTAAGGTAAGTTTTTTAAAAAGGAAAACAGCCCCAAAGTTAACTTGGATTTTGATTTGCCCCAAATTCAGGGTCAGAATCATGTGAGCCAATGCTCCTGCTCAGGTGGAAAGAGAGGAGGCAGGTAAAGGCTTTTTTCAATCACAAACTTCTCTTGACTGGCTGCCCGTAGTGCCCAGTGTGGAGGCAGTGGTGCAGACTCAGGAGTTCACAGCTCCATGTGGAGGCACTGGCAGTTGCTGTTTGTACAGGGCTTGGTGCTTCCATCCTTGTCCCTTTGTGGAGCAGAGGCCAGATGCTTGATCTCAGTGAGCTGGACCACTGAGCCTCGTCCCATGACCCTGACTATAAGGAGATAGTGATCTTACTTATTAAGGATAAGAGGACATGAAAATTAGGAGTTGCTTCATGTTTAGGGTTATGGTGTATCTTAATGATTGTAATCTGCAAGAAATGGGATTTTAGGTAACAGTGAATAGTACTATGTTGAGGCATGATGATTTAAAAAAAGAAAAAAAAGATAATATAACCTTGTAAATATAAAAAATCTTTTCTAAGAAAAGATCTTCTGTGGGACTCTCTTCTCTGTTATTCTAGCTCCATAGTGTTAAAAGGTGGCTGTCTTGTTGGCTTTACAAAGTCAGCATTTTGATAAAAAAATTCTTGTATATTTCAAGAACAATGAAATAAAGTTGTAACCTGTATTCTGCTTTTACTTATATATTTTAATTATGAAGGCCTTTCTTTTAGAGTAGTTTAAAAGAAAGCATAGGGAGTACAAAACCTTTGAGGGAAATACAAGCCCTTTTTATGACATTGTTTAATTAGTTGTTTTGTAGGGCTGGTTTTGGCAGGGAGTATAAATGCATGTGTATATGTGTGCACGTACATAGCTGCACACACATGCTCATAACTTGAGCAAACTGTTATGGCAAGTCCTTGAGACTCAGGTCTGGAACACGACTTCGTTGGTTTAGCAGTCATGTTTTGGAGAGGAATTGTACTTTGAAGAATATTCTAACTACATAATTTATTCCATTTTTTAAAAAATATACTTGAAAACAACAAATAGCTTGTTTTCTGTATGCTTCACAATGTCAGAAACATGATAAAAGCAAACAAAACCCCAATAAAGATTATGTATCTTGAGGTTTCATTTTGAGTAAAGTTTTCAAATTGACATTTGAATATAAATGTGTTTAATGATGTTTTTGCAGAGGCAAAATTGTGTTACGACTTCCTAAAAATATGCCTCTGGTGG
Source organism: Hirundo rustica (assembly GCF_015227805.2). Classification (NCBI taxonomy): domain Eukaryota; kingdom Metazoa; phylum Chordata; class Aves; order Passeriformes; family Hirundinidae; genus Hirundo; species Hirundo rustica. The sequence goes on from NC_053450.1 coordinate 18,101,818, forward strand.
TAGAGATGAAAATGTCCTTATGATTCTCAGCTGCAGCTTTATGTGTTACAAATACCCCCTAAAAATCTTATAAACTAAAAACTCAACTAAATCTGAGGTATAAAGTGAGAAATGAATTTAAGTATATTGCTTCCTTCCTATGAAATAACTGTAAAGAACACAGGTTTATTAGGGGTCATTTGAGTGCACTCTCCTTCCCAGGACATGAGCTTTTATTTCACATGCAATGAAGTAAATTTGTTCTCAGTCATTTTGACTTCTTGTTTTAGACTCCAAACATACCCACACAAAGACTTTTTTTTATTACATATAGTTTTGTGAATGAAGAACTATTTTTTATATATATATATATATATATATAAATAAGGTCTTAATATGGGACTCTGGACAAATAAACAAGAGAGCATGTTTAGTACTATTAATTTTTAGGTTTCTCTTGTTAAATAACCATGTGACTAGGATTTTTTTTTACTCAGGCATTGTTATTTGGGCTGTCCACAGGCTTTCTTGAGAAAGAGTTTTTGCCTATCTTTACAGAAAACACATATTATCTGCTTTCACTGGAAAGAGAAATTTTCTTTCTTCCAGTTAATTACTTTGAGTCAAAATGTCTCTAAATGGGAGTTGTAATCAGGAGCAGGTTGAGTTAAAGACCATAGTTGCACTACACCATCCTTTCTTTCTGGAAAACTGCCAACAAACATTTATCATTCAGAAAACTGTACCAGGAGACTTACAACAGGAGCACTCGCGACTGCTGCTGTCTTAGTTAAAATGATTTGACTCTGTTCATGTACAGCAATCTTGGAAAAAAATCCTATTTGAATATCTATTTAGCTGCCAGGTTTTCAGTGCCTCATTGGAAATTTTTTCTGCATTTTTCAACAGCTGTTATTTTCAGTGGCTTATGTAATTCTTACATCTGGTGGTCTCTCAAATGAAATGTTCTGAGAACTGATAGGGGAACTTTGTAAGATTAATTTCTCTTTTATTAAATGCTCCAGAAATTAAATTATTCCATTTTTAGTAGATTTAACTCTTTTCTCTCTCTCTCTCTTTAAAATAAAATATAAGCCTGTGCAACTTCTTACTTGCAACTTCTTACTTTAAGCCACTTTGACCCTCCTTCCATTCAGAGATAGTGAAGTTCTATTATCTCACTTTTGGAAAGAGGAAAGAGTAAGAAAGTTACTTATACCCAAGCCATAAAAACAGCTATGACCAAATTATTGTTTGAACTTAGGTGTGTCTTATCCTGAAATGAGCTAGCTCATTCCTACTCTCGGAGGTACAGCCTTTGTAATAAAAGGGAATAAAAAGTGATTTGTTTAGCATTATATATATATATATATATATATATATATATATATATAGTTTTGCTACATCCAGGAAGGACTGTTACTAAAATACATGGTCAAGCATTCTTACCTTTTACTCAGATATATGCAGAATAAAGATTCAACTGGCACAAAGTACTCCACTTCAAAATCTACTGAACTATGTGTCACAGACTACAGCAGTGACCAAGCAGCCACAAACCACTTTTGGTCCTTGGAAAAGTGAAAATTAACTAAATTAGAATTTCCCAGACAGCTCCAGCTAATAAACCATGCCACATGCTGAGCTGATTTGATGGAAGAAAATTCCTTTCTTTATGTAATCTGATAACTAGCTTGACTCTGAGTATGTTTGATACGTATATGAATTAGACACGAATTTTGATCTAGCATATTATTTCCCCCTCATTATGGTCAGTTTCTGATAATTCAGAGAAAGAAAAATAATTTTCCTTCATTCTTGGGATGGTCTATCTGCTGGTTGCATGTTAAAGTTGGTAACCTTTCAAGGTTATTGGCTAGGCCCTGAAGTATGAGACTGTGTCATTTATAAACTTATGTGTCTCTGCTCTTTTCTAGAGGTATCTCTGTGAGGAATTGTTAGCAGGTTATTAGCCAGTAGAGGTTATTGTCTTGTTGTTTCCTGAATTTCACGTCATTCGAGTTGAGCTGCATTGCTACCTATAGGTCTTTTTCTCTGGTAAGCAATTTTTCTCTCTTAAGATGACTCAATTGTGTGGGAAAGGGTACTTCCAGCTGTGAAGATACCCTTTTTGTTACCTTATTTGCAGTTACAACTTGTGGTGTCTCTCTCTCAGAGCCCTCTGCCTCCGTTGTTGCCTCAGCTAGCTTGAGAGACAAACCAGAGTTGGAAGGATTTTTCCTCAGGGCCCCAAAGATCCCAGAGCAGCTGTGAAACTTTTCCTTTAGAGAGAGCAGGTGCCTGCCAATGGCAAAAGGAAAGAGTCTGCACTTGATCTGGGGGGAAATCAGGGCTTTATTCAGTCCTTCTCCTGTGGTCCTGCCCCCACCTGGGTCAGGAGCCCAGTCCCTGTTCCCCCAGCCAAGAGACCGACCCACATCCCTTTCCTGGCTTTTATCCAGGGGGAAAGGGGACAAGCCACTACCCAATCAGGGATGAAGTGCAAGTGGAACAGAGTTGGATTACATTCCAGGATGGGAGAATGGGTGGGGAAACGAAGCAGGGACAAACCTCGGGATGATACATTTTTCAGGGGAACATGGGGGTACAGAAAAAAACATTATAAAACCCAATATAAAAATGAAATACAATATAAACCCAAATAATACGCAACAACAACAACACATTTCTAAAATGCTTTGTTTCTGTTTCATTCTTTGATACTTGTTTTATCCCTCCCTGGGAACTCCTGTGTAAAGGAATACACCTTGACATCCAGAAAACTTTGCATGTCCTCATGTGCTTTGTTATCTATTCCTCCTCCACCAAAGTGTATTTCACATCATGTAACTCAAGCTGCCTCCTTCTTCAGGCAAGAAGTGAAATCTGATGCTTCATATGCAGGTTGTAGAACCACAGGGTGAGTCCTGTGGAAGTGACCTCGCTGGCAGGATTTTGGACTTCTCTTAGCAATCTCCTGCTCGAAGCAGGGTCAGGTGTGATGTCAGACCAGATTAATTGGGCTTTATGTACTTGGGGGTTGAAATGTTCAGGAGTGTTGTGACACCACTTGGAGTCCTGGACTTACTCAAACTCTTGGAGTAACCACAGCATCCATGTAGCTTTGAATTCCCTTCCTGGGCAAGGATAAGACTGGACTCTCTGCCCAGTGCTTCAGGAAAATTTTGACAAAAATTTGACTTGAGTTGTAATGGATTCAGCCCAAGAAGACAACATGGAACCTTAAGTGCTATCAGTTTCCTAGTGCAAACATAATCATTATCTGCTCTCTGCCAGCTGCTGTACTGAGGAAATGAATCTACACAGTACCCAGCTCAGTTTCTCTTCAGACAAATCCTGTCTACCAGGAAACTACCAGCTTAGTCTCCCACAACACTGAGGACCAATTTCCTTCTGTGTGGTCAAAGCATCATTTGCAACCTGTGATGCCTAGCCTGAAACCCCAGTTCCCTCCAACAGGCAAATCTACTTGTACAGGCCCTCACTGAAGCTTAAGTCAGAGCTAGCTTTGCTCCATGTAGAGAGCTGCGCTAAATTCCTTCTTCAAAACTTCTGATACTGTGAATATAACCTTACATGCATTTTAAAGTTCCCTACTTAGCTACTTATATCTAAGGACATGAAATCTTCCAGACTATTCACAGCTATCTAAACCTTGAATTTCTTCATTCCTGGAGGCTACCACTTTCTGTACCTTTCCATTGAATAGTGTTTTTAGAAATGAAAAAAGCAAAACCTCCATTTACACACTGTTCACTAGTTCAGATATTTGGTATTTATGAAACACTAAGCAGTGTGTTCACTGCTGTATCATCTGGGGAACTAAGGCATATTTTTCATTATTACAGATTTACAAATGCAATCAAGCATTTATTTGTTTCCTTTGTCATTTCCTTTATGTGCCAGTTCTGTTGAAAAATAATGTGACAGTATCAGTAGTTAAGGTGTGGTCATTAGTTTACTGGTACCTAATATAACAATGCAAATAACTACTTAGTCTTTGCTTCTGTTTATTTCTGCTGGAATTCCTGTATGAGTGCAGATTTTGTATCTGTGACTTTTAAAATATGTTTCCTTTCATCTTCCTGGAAGTGAAAAGAAGGACTTCACTTAAACTCCTTCTCTAACTACATTTTTTTTGTTCTTCAGTCCTTTCTACCTTTTTAGGAATTTTCTGGTAAAAGTATGAAAAGATAAAGTGAAATATAACCCATCATGCATAAAGTCTTCTTGTATATCACTGTACTTTGTGTCTCAAGCAGAGTGTTCTGGATCTTCACGTCTATAGCTTCAGTGCTGCGAATAATGTTTTGTCTTCTGTGGTTTGGGTGGATCTGGATTTGGAACTCTGTTTTTGTTGGAATGACTCTATGTTGGATCCCTGCAGTTTTCACTGCTTGGAAAAGTTATAACTTACAATGGAAGACAAAGTAAACCTACCATCAAAGGGGAAAAATTAAATCTCTGTTTATTCACCTGCATGCTAAGATGAATCTTATTCATAGCAGCTAGCTGAAATATTCTAGATATTAAAAGACTTGGAAAAAAGTGATTTTTTTTAAATGCCTGGGACTTTGTTCCAATAGGATTTGTGTCCCAGATGTTGATTTGCACCAGCAATATGCTGGATGAAATTTGTGTTTAATGTGCTAGCAGATAGCGGCAAAGAATATGTTCATGGGTAAAATGCATTTCTGTGTAGTTTGGTAATTAAGGAAGAGGCTGTGACAGCCTTTGCATTTCTGAATGACTATAGCATGGGAATCTGAAATGGAAAAGTCTGAGAATGGTGACCAAGTGACTTTTAACCATCTGAGAATTAAAAAAACAGTGCCTTGTGGACTCCACCGGCCAGGTCTCCCCAGTGGCCTGGTGTTATGAGGAAAGAGTGAAGGAATGTTTGTTGTTTTAAGTTTTGTTTCCCTTTGCAGCTTTCACACCAGCACTGTATATAAAGAGCTGGTCCAAGGTATAGTAAATCTAGCTTCTAGACTTCTTCTAGCTTCCAGAAGAAGCATCACTATTTTTCTATTTTAGAAATGTAACTAGCAGCCTCAGTTTGAGCATCTGCTCAATGAAATGAAATTTATTTTCAATGGAAGGCAAATAAAACACCCACTTGAAATGATCTGGGGAGCATGGTGGTTTTCATATACTGTCTTCTCTGTGTATCTCTTCCTGCATACAAAACCTAGAAAGAGCTCCTGAGCCTCTTATCTGGGTAAGACATTGTAGATGTAAGTGAAAAAGAGATAAATCCTCAGCTGAGGAATGTGATTTTTCAAAAACCTGTTTGGGAGGACACAGCAATTGGTTTTGAAAGCCCACAGTTTCTGCTGTAGATGGTTTAAGGTCAGGTCCATGTGTGCTCCCTGTCTGAGGAGCCAGGCTTTTCAGTAGACACGCTCCTGGTGAGACACACGCTGTCTGCAGCACAGCTGGGGCTGGTGAGTTACTGCGTGGTGGCCTGATGGACAGGAGCTGTAGCTGTCCCTTCATTGAAACCAACCTCCCGGACCACTGTCCCATGAAAAGAGGAGATTTCCTCAACCCTTAGTGTGGGGAGATTTCCTCGACCCTTAGTATTTCATTTGTCTTCCAGTGTCCCAGGAAAGCTGAGACCCTTGTGCCCAGCTTGTCTGTCAGTGTCCAATTACAGCGACCCTTCACTGAACAGTCCTGGATCAGAGGGTGGTTTGACTGACTTAGGCAGGGACACACACCAACAGCATGAAGGAGACCCCTCAGTGGGTCTTCTAACTTTATTTGAGGGTGTTACCTGCTGCTGGTGACTGCTCGTGCCCATGAAGAATTCAACACTAACAGTTTACAGAATAACACTCTTTGTTAATATGAAATTGTGACAGATTAAGGTTTGAGGATTGCCTGTGATAGTATCTGACTGCAGAAATGTATTTAAAGCAGTATTGCTAATCTCCAGTAAAAGTATTCAGTGTGCATAGACTATGGTTCTTACCCAGCAGGTGTCCCTGTAGTCAGGAAAACAGGTTCAGCCCATTGACTGGTCCCAGCAGTTACGAAAGAGTCTTCCCTGACATTTCCCCATTCTCAACTTACTATTTCTTTATGTTTAGGTGGAGCTTGAGTGGCTCGAGTCATACGTACCTGAGTTACTGAGTGGTGTAAAATTATCTTGTTTTGCTCTTAAAAATACAGAGCACATTTTTACTGAGAGGTAGTCATATCTTGGAGTTAGGTAACTTTGGGTAGAGATTAATATTATAATTAGGTTACAACGAACTGAGTTCCTCCAAGAGAGCATTTTCACCACACTTACTGGCCCAGCAGCTGACACCTTCTCCTATCTCCCCTGGCTGACAGGTGCTGTGTAGTTTATCAGCTGCAAAGTACCATTGAGTTCCTCTCCCTGCAAGGATTTCTACAGAGCCTGGCTGTGGTGTCTCCACTCTGCTTCACCCCCCATTTATCCCTCTTGGTTGCACATCATGTGTGTGGGGAGTCACTGTGGAGCATTCCAGCCAGGGAATAGCAGCTGTATTTTACCCTGTAATTTCCATAGTGTTACAATTTATATTAGGAAGTGAATGTGACTTCTCAGTTTCTGCTTATTTTACCCCCAGCCCTCTTTCCAGTAAGACAAAAGAGCCCTGTCATTGCATGATGGGCATTTCAAAGAGCTGAATATTGGGGTAGATCTGAGGGGTAGAACAGGCCGGCTGTCTGGCCTCTGTCCCATCACTTGATTTGTGCAGTCTTCATCAGATATAAATAATTTGTGCTGTGGCCAAAGTCAGTGATTGAGATGCTCTTCCTCCCTGTCTGAATTGCTGGGGTTTGAGGAAGAACAGCAGCTTCTTTTTAAGGAGTGGTTTGGGGGATTTCTACATTTTACTCTCTATACATGTAAAAAGGAGGAAGTGTAATTAGTGTAAAATCTAAGTAACAGCATTCGAGAGACAGGTTATCCTTCAAAAGTACTTAATGTTAAAAGTCCTCTTGAGTTTATGATTGGAATTTGTTGCGGTTACTATACATGAAGCTACTGACATTTCATCACATTATCTGTAACTTATAAAGCATCCTAAAACCCAGTGGGAGTTCATGCAAAGGTTATATCATGAATATTTTTATGGAGACTGAAGATGCCAGATAAGAGAAAGACTTTTGAGATTTGGAATAGACAAAACTGCCCAGAGCTGTGCAAATAGCACACAATTAGCAGGTATCAGCACTGTTAGACCTATAGGGTTTCTAAAAAAAAATCAGTCTATCAGCTCATAAGGAGATGAAAAGGAGGTCCTCTTGGAAGGACTCTTCTCAGTGTGGTGAAAACAGAAGCAGCCACTTTACAAATTAGCAACTTCAGCTGATTAAAAGAAGCGGCTGGTTCATTTGTTGGAGTAATGCAATTTCTTACTGTATCTGAAATGGATTGGCCTATAAATTAAAATTCAGAAATGGGATTGGCAACATACACATGAATGTTCATCATGTAAGACTTTCAAATACCAAAAAGAGTGCTGTGGGGAATGGGCGGGGAACTAGGCTTCAAAAGAAATTACCTGTGAGTGATATTTGTGAACCAGTCGACTGGTTGTTGGTTTTTATTTTTTTTTTCTGGACAGGCTCTTTAGCTGTCCTGTTTGCATGAACACAATTGTTTCAAGTGTGTTCAATAACTCCCTGTTAGAACAGGAAGACCTAGAATAAAACTGGTGAACCTGTGAACAGAAAATATCAATAAAAGCTAACTTTTCCTAGGACATTGCAACAGGGAGTATGACACTTTCCTCTCTCTGGCTATTTCTGTAGTTGTTTTTTAGGAAGGCAGGTGATGGGGTGGTGTTTGTGACCTGCAACAGATGTTCTGTATTTTTTTTTCCTTCCTGTAGACAGAATTAACTTCCCATGCATAAAATGTAAATTGATGACAGCTTTGGATTTCCATACTGGAAAGACAAATACCATTAGTGGGGAACTCTGGGGAAATGCAAGAGGTCTGAGCAACCAGGCTGCTCCATTTTCAGGGGAAGGGGAAATGCCTAGGAACTAAACAGAAAGAAATTGTGGAAGGGAATCACAAGGAAGCAGCATTTAGTACTGTTAAGGCAAGTGAGGATTCTTAGACTGTGAGCAGTGGACAGAAGAGGACAAGAGGAGTTAAATGTTTCCAGATGACAGTAGGTATCCAGAAAATGAACTATGAGAGATACCTTTAAAAGCTTCAGATGAGATGGTCAAATGAAAAAAGCTGGCTGAGATACTTCTGTTAGTAGCCGTTCATCCCAGCTGGAAAGGAAACCAGTAATATTCTCAAAGCATCTAGGTAACTAAGCATCCTGAAAACAACATATGTGCCATTTTATTGGTAAAGTAGACTTCTGAACTTGATATGCAATGGTGCTAATGCCTAGAGTCGCTAAATATTGCAAAATATCTCCACATGTAGGTGATTTCTGGAGACTTGCCAGGGTGCTGAAGGAGAATAATATCAAACTCATCATCATGGTGATTCTCCATGTCATAGTGATGAGGAAAACCATACAGAAAATTCTGACAGTATTCAGCTGGATAGCTGTGTAGCAACAGTAAAATGTTTTGTTTTGGAAGTGGAATAAAATGGCACTGTCTTTTGAGTATAGATGGAATGAAGACAAGTCTCTTGGAAACCTACACTAGAATAACCAGAAGGACATTATATCAATAATGAGATAAAGAAATTAGCTGATAAGTGAGAGTAGTCTAAGCATAAAATTGTGATATTGAAAATAAAATGAAGACCTCCAAAGGAAGTGAAGGAATAATATGAGGCTCACTTAGAAGCAAAATTTGGTGAGATTTATACCAAACTCATTTAAGTGAAATGTCACCCTACAGTTAATTTGTCTTCAGGGAAAGAGTGGGGAAGGTGTGTTTTCTCAGTTGTGGAAAACTTTAGAGAAAATTATCCTGAGTGTTGAAGGCCTGGTGCCCTGAGAAGGAAAACTGAGCAATCTCCTGTGTAACAAAACAAAACAAAGAAAAAAAAAAAAAAAAAAAAAAGGCTGCATCCTACCCAGAGCAACATGGTACATGGGAAATGGTATCTTCATGGTCAAAACAATTTACATAATACATGACTATTTCAGGAGAGCAAAATCTAGGAAAAATAGAGAAGTTGTATGACTTCTTTATTTGGTATCAGTGCAGTTGCTTTTCCAATGCTGAGCCTTTTTTTTAGTATCCATAAGCCTGTTGATTAAATTGTAAGGGATTGATCAAAGTACTGGTTACTTTGCCTTGCGGTGAGACATTCTGGAATCTTGCTCTGTTTATCTTACCCATGAGAAAGTTAGGACTTGACCTGATCAGAGGGTCTGCACTGGGAAAAAAAAGTTGAAAAACTGTTAACAAACTGGCAGGCAAAGATATAAAAAGGTCCAGTGGTTGGTCCTTGAAGTTCAAAATTCCATTGCACATTTTCAACAGTGTGAGTGATTAGCCCCTATGATATCTTAACAAAGGTTGTGGTGGTTTCCTTACCACTGACAATTTAAAAATTAAGATTGAATGGTTTCTTAAATGATATGCTTCAGTAAGGCAGAAAGTTCTGTGGCTTCTTTGTACAGGGCATTGGCCTAATTTTTCATAAAAATCCCCTTTGACCTTGAATTTTTAAATTCTCTTAAAGAAAATCACTAGAAACAAACTAGTTGTTTTTGTGTGGGTGTTGTTGGTTTTTTTGTTGTTTGTTGGTTTGTTTTTTTTTTCTCTAGTTAAAGTTTTCTGCCTAAAACTTACTTTTGTTTTTACAAAGTTCTAATGAAAAATAGGTATTTTTCTTGGCCAGCATCTGTTCATAACCAGTCAGATGTTTTTCAGTTGTAGTGAACTTGCACTGTTAAAGTCTTAGTGCCTTGGTACACTATGTAGTATTGGTTTATCTATAGGGCTTTATTTTTTGTTCAATTCCTTGGTGCCCTTGAAGACATAAGCCAAGCACAGGTGTATTTTCTTGAGATATGTATGGGATATCTTGAACTGAGTAATTGAATTCAGGATTATGAAATCTACTGTTTTGCAGTAGGTACAGCTTGTAGTGGTCTTTTATTTCCTCACCTCCTCTGAGTCCCAGCTGCACATCTCATGTTTGCAGTGGTAAGTGTCTTGGAGACATTTCTACTAGATCTGTACTGCAATCCAGTTACCAGCATTCCTGTGGCTGCAATCCCAGTTAGGGTAAGAGTGTCATTAAGCTGGCCATTGTATCAGTAAGCTCAGTTTCAGACTTCAGAGAGCTCAAAAGACCAAAGACTGCCAAAGAGAGATGCAGCAACCAGATTGCAAGTGATATTAGGGACATGGTGAGCATGTTAGCCTGGCGCTCCAGAGAAATGCTTATTAGGGAATGACTTCACTGCTTGCTTCTCTGCCAGAATCTCCTCTTTCTCTGACTGGTTTTGGATTAATTTACCTATTTCAGCCTGGTCTTTACGGAAACATAAAAATACCAGGTTCTTGTGGTGAGCTGAAGCAGCAGGTTCAAAGGAGCTTTGTGGCACCCAACAAATGGGTGTATAAGAAAGACACAAATTAGAAGCAATTGTAGTATGGGCTGCAGGACAGTAAGATCATAGAAAATCAAATGCTCTAAGTTCTCTTGCTTACAGAACAACTTGTATTCTTGTGGGGAGCAGGCTAGACTCATTTTGATTCTCTTGTGATTTTAAATAGTCATAACAGCTCACTTAAAACTGGTTCAGCATTGTGGCTTAAATACATTTGATCTAGACAAGAGTTAAAGTAATTAGCTGACATTTGATTTTACTTGATATGGATCCAAACCATGAAACTTTGAACAGTCTTAGTCTTGAAACACTTCAGAAGTGTTTCATTCAGTGTTTGGGTACTAGTCTGTGTTCTCAAGTAACCTTTTGAAACTTGGCAAATTAAATACCACATTTAAAATAAAGGTATGGGGAATCAAGTCTGTAAATGCTTTTTCTTTAACTGTAGAGGTGCTCTGGACTACAGTTGCAGAAGCAGGAGGAATAGAAAATGCGTTACCTGTATTAAGGTGTGCACTTGTGTTTATATGCAGTGTTTGTACCAGTGTCCATACTTATGTGGCTGTACAAAACATTACTTCTGCTTCAAGGACCTCACAATCTTAATAGAGAACCAGGTCAGTCATGTGCTTTGAGAGCCAGAGGATGGTGCTAACTTACAGCATGTGTGCATTTTCAGTTTTATCATGTGATGACAGCAGCACTCTGACACTGGTTAACATTTGTAGGCCTTGTGGAAGGAACAAGTCTCCATGTGGGATTTGGCTGGAGAAGATCTGCCTGCCTGGCACACAGAGATGAGGAAGGTGTTCCAGGCAGGGTTGAAATAAGGATGAGTAGCATGATTTACATTGCATGTGATGCAGTCAGTAATCTGGAATGTGATAGGCCATGTTTTATAAACTTGTTATTTTTTCTTGCAAACAAATATATTGGGGGAAAAAAAGAAGTTATGAAGAAATTAAAAAGGAAGTATATAGATGTTTCTGTTGAAGGTGTTCGCTTCCTCTTCTCGGAGCAAATATATGCAAACTGGAAAAGCTGTATTTGATAACAATACATCCAATTTGCTGTACTAAGAAACTGACGGGAAGGGAAGAATTTGAGTCAGGGAGGATTTTGTAGGATTTAATTATGGCCTTTGTATATAGGGCCAAAAGAGGTACAGTTAAGTGGGTATCTTCAAGGTGGCATCCTTACGTAACCTGTCTTGGTTTTGAAAGACAGTTGACTGCCAGGGAAAGCTAGAGCCTTCCTTGGAATGGAGGATGTAAAACCCCCTTCCCTCCAAATTATTATAATTTTGCAATTAGGGGCTTTCAGGCAAAGATATGGGAATAGGAGTAACAGTTCTTTACTAGAAATATTAAAAACAAGAAAGGAAAATACAAATGTAGTAGTACAAAAAAACAAGCAAGGAAGCAAACAAAAATCCTGGAAAACCCTGACAGAGTCAGGGATACAACCTGGCACCCTGTTGGTCCAAATAAGTCCTCCTGGTGTAACTGATGTGATTCTGTGGAGTAGAGATGGTCCTGTAGAAAGTCCAGTGGTGACAAGATGGGTCTGGTCTTCCTCCGGGAATCCAGCGGAAAAAATGGATCCCTTGTGTCCTTCAGTCCCAGTTTTTATCTGGCTAGGACCAGTTGGCTCCTCCCGCACTGGGTGGAGCATCTCACAGTGGGATGATGGAATGTGTCATGTCATTGGTGGGCCCTAATGGCCCATTATCAGAAGATGTCCCCCTGGAGGATGGAGGGGTGGTGAAAGAGATAAGAAACACTGCCCCACCTGGATTTAATGGCTGGGCCATTATCAGAAGGCATCTGCCCCCCTCCCCCCTGGAGTTAGAAGGATAAAACGTCTCCCAAAAAACAGCTTTCAACAGATGAAATAGAATACGCATTTTTAGGTTTCATAATCCAAGACAGACCCCAAAACTAGTGCTATGGTATTTGATTTGTTAATGTGTATGTTCATTGTACAAGTAATTTGTTAGTAGATCATATCACAGTTTCCCCTGGCTCTGGGAGAAACTGAAATAATGAAAATGTTACAGAATTCAGAGCTTCCCATGAAGCTCTTAAAGGAAAGCAAGCAACAACAATGTGGAAGAAGATCAATTCAGTGGTACACACTTTACAGTAACTTACGATATGGAAATTACCAGGAAATTATTCAATTTAATGCCTAAGCAGCACAGTGGGAAGTTTTCAGATTTTTTCACAAAATTTTCTCTTTGTAATGCAACATGCAAATCATATTATTGTCCTCTTACCATTATAATTCTCCAGGGATTTTTAATTTCTTAATGTGCTAAAGAAAGAAAAAAACTAGGAGACCAAAGCTAGGGAAATTCATCAATCTGTGACCATTAATTAGGTGATGATTTTGAACACTGTCCAAATTCAGTGTGAGTTAAATAATTGTTTATTTAAGTAACAATAAATACAATATATGTGAGGATTTCAGAGCAGTTTATGATTTGAATCTCACAGCATTCCTATAAGAGGGTAAAAAACTACATTTATAGAAATAAAAAAATATTTTTTTAAGGCTGCTCAGGAGATGAAGGAGGAGGGTCCAGATGTCATGGTTTGGGAAACATATACAATTTACAGAATTAATATATTACTGAACTCTTTGATATATCTTGAGTTGACCTTAAGCTGTGAAAGATGTGCCATCCATTTCCCGAACAAATAATAGCATAGGATAATGGAAGATAATTTTATCTTGTTAGCTCCTTTTCTATTGTTGCGGTGCACTTTCAATGTTAATGAGCTTTGTGGGGGCGTGACACCTTGCCCAAGGGCTCTGAGTGTCCCAGACTGTTGCCGGCAGATCAGCGTAAAAAATTACGAGATGGGCTCAGCTTGCAGCTCTGAGGATCGTTTATTATAAATGCACAAAATAAAATGCAGCCTAACTTGAAGACAGAGCAGAGGCTAAGACCTTGAACAAAGCAAGACAGTGAGTTTTAAGAGACTGCTTAGGGGTGGAGTTCAGGGTAGGGATCCAATAGGGAGAGGGGTAACAAGGTGGGGATAACAATACAGAAACCAAAAGGAAACCTAGAGGGAGGGGAGCAACCGAAACAGCCAATAGGGCATCGAGGACTGGGGCATTGATAGGGAACAGTCTGGAAGGAGGGACAGGGTTAGGGCAGGATTGACAACCAAGTAAGTTGGTACTTGAATCTGGGCAAAACCAATAATACAGAGAAGGTGAGGGAGAAGGGGGTACAACGTAGAACTAAACTATTAACTCAGGGAATAACCAAACAAACCATTCAGCACAAAACACACCCCACCATCTCCCTCTTTCTTGTTTTGAAAGAGGGAGTGTGGAGGAATAAATCATTTGTTAAACGGAGAGAATAAAAAGTAGTAAAAGGCTAAAGTACTTATAACTTATATCAGGACACAAAACAACTTATAAACAATCTCTTGGACAACTTGACAATGACATTTAAGAAACTAACAACTTCAATTAAACTTGCGGCCACAAACAATTTTTGGTAAAGATTCTTATTTTAAAATAGAGTACTTTTATTAGTGCATCTTTTTTCTCATGGTCTTTTCTTGTGCTTGCCTTCAAAAGGCAAGGTTTCAAAAACCTTTTCAGCACTGCAATCTATATAATTTCTGGAGCTCAATTTCTTTGAGAACTGGTGTTATCCCCGCAGTGACTGGAATGGGCACATCTTTTAACCTGAGTTGTTCTTTGCTGTCCCTTCTCCTGCAATACAGGGTTCATATAACGATTAGATTATTTGGGATTTACATGCAATTGGAATAAAACATATACATATGAAATCAATTCATTATAAGTAAAAAGGAGGCATAGGTAAGAAGAGGTATTCAGCTTAAAAGTTAATATAACACATAGCTAAACACTTTTCCTTTATTCCTTTGTCGCCAACTTAATATCCTTTTTATTAGTAAAACAGTTATTCTTCCTTCTACCTGCACTCATTGTCTCTCCTTTCTGTTTCTTTCTTTCTCCTCCTTTTCCTTTTAACAGTCCTTTTGAGATCTCTATTCCATCCCCTTTCATCTTAACACACAATTCCTTACACAGACCCCCTATTCATTCTACGGAGCTGAAGCCCAGAGGAGTCAGCATAATTAAATTTACCTGCAGAAACAAAAGGTTATCAATAATGACATCTTACCAGAAAAGGTTCTTGGGAAGAGTAACATGTGGCAGTAATAAAGGAAAGGTGGACAGAAGAGTCAAATTCAGACACATTTTGTGGCCAAGAAATCAGAGTTTTCATGAAGAGCTGTGAGGGAAGATGGCAAAGAAACCTACATGGAGGCCTGATATGAATCTGCTCAGAGCCTAATTCTTGCTCCACAAGATCATAGAATTGTTTAAGTTGGAAAAGACCTTTAAGATCATTGAATACAGCCATTAACCCAGCACTGCCAAGTCTACCACTAAACCATGTCCCTAATCACCATATCTACACACTTTTTTAATAACTACAGGTATGGTGATTCAATCACTTCCCTGGGGAACCCTTTCCAAGGCTTGACAACTCTTTCCACTGAAAGAGTTTTCCTCATATCCAATCTAAACTTCACTGACACAACTTGAGGCTGTTTTCTCTCATCCTATTGCTTGTTACTTGGGAGAAAAGACTGAACTTCACTTTGCTAGAACTTTCTTTCAGGTATTTGTAGAGAATGATGTACTCCCTGATCCTCCTTTTCTCCAGGCTAAACAACCCCAGCTCCCTCAGCAGCTCCTCACAGGACTTATGCTCCAGACCCTTCACAAGCAACATAGCCCTTCTCTGGACATGCTCCAGCAGCTTGGTGTCTTTCTTGTAATGAGAGGCCTAAAACCTAATGCAGGTTTTGAGGCGTGCCCTTGTCAGTGCCAGGTACAGAGGTACAATCACTGCCCTGGTCCTGCTGGCCATACTATTTGTGACACAGGCCAGGATGTCACTGGCTTTCTTGGCCACCTGGGCACACACTGGCTCGTGTTCAGCCACGGGGCAGCTTTCCAACTCCTCTTTCCCCAGTCTTTGGCGTTGCATGGGGCTGTTGTGGCCCAAGTGCAGGACCCAGCACTTGGCCTTACTGAAACTTACACTCTCAGCCTTGGTTCATAGATCCAGATCCCTCTGCAGAGCCTTCCTACTCTCCAGCAGATCAACACTCTTGCCCAACTTATGTCATCTGCAAACTGACAGATCCCCTCGCCTGGACCATTGATAAAGACATGAAACAGGACTGGCCCCAGCAGTCAGCCCTGGAGAGCACCACTGGTGACCCTCTGCCAGTGTTGCTATCATATTGGGGATGATGATAATAACGACACGAGGCTCTCCAGTTTAGAAGCAAGTGAGAGCAACCTTTACTCTGCAAAGTCCTCTTGTATAGACAGGTATGAGAGAATAAAATTTCGTTGGGCAACAAACCAATGCATCACCATCATTGGACAGTTAGCAACAACACCCCTCAACCATTTCTTGCAAGTAAAAAAAACAAGGAGACAAACAACACCTGCAAAAGTTGTTTTCCTTCTCCAAGAACTGTTTGGATTCCTCCTCACAATTTCTCAGGCCATAGTTCTCAGGCCAGTGTGAGAAAGTTATGTACTTAGTTTCACAGACACTGTGCTACTGCTGCCTGATCTCTCGCATTCAGCGTCCACATGCCAGCTCAGTTTACCACCACTCTCTAAGCCTGGTCGTTCAGCCTGTTTTTTTTGCTGAATGACGATTACTCCCACCAAAACCATGAGCAGCCAGTTTCTCCAGGACAACACTGAGGGAAGTGGTGTCTAAGGCTTTACTAAAGTCCGTGTAGAAACATCCACATCCTTCTCTCCATCTATTACGTGGATCCTCTTGTCATAGAGGAAGAAGAGGTCAGTCAGGCAGGACCTCCCTTTCATATTATGCTGGCTGGGCTTGATAACGTGCTTGTCCTGTGTGTGCTGCATGATGGCACTTAAGATGATTTTCTCCATGACCTTCCCCAGCACTGAGGTCAGACTGATGGCCTGTAGTACTCTTGTCCTCTTTCTGACTCATCTTCTAGATGGGTGTCACATTGGCCAACCTCCAGTCAGCTGGGACCTCCCTGGTTGACCAGTAAATGATCCTCCACCATCTCCCCCAGTATCCTTGTGTGGATTTCATCCACATAAAATTGTATGGGTCTAAGTGGTGTTGCCGACCATTTCCCCGTGGATTGTGAAGACTTCATTCCTCTCTCTGTCCCTGCCTTTCAGCTCAGGGAGCTGGGTACCAGAAAAAGACTAGTCTTATTAGTGTTGCAGACTGAAGAAAAGAAGGCATTATGTACCTCAGCCTTTTCCTTATCCTTTGTCACTGTGTTTCCCCCCACATTCAATAAGGAATGGAGATTCTCCTTAGCTCTCCTGCTGTTGCGAATGTATTTATAGAAATATTGTTGCTGTTTATGGAAGTAGCAGATGAAGTTCTTATTGGACTTTAGCCCTTGTAATTTTTTTCCCTGCATAACCTCATGATATCCTTGGAGGAGTCCTAAATTATCTGCCCTCTCTTACGAAGTTTATAAACACTACTTTTTTTTTCCCAAGTTCCTGCCAAAACTCCCTCTTCAGCTAGGCTTCTTTCCCCCTGGATCATTTTTTGGCACGTGGCACCAACCTGCTCCTGTGTCTTTAGGATTTCCTTCCGGAAGACTTTTTAGCCTTCTTGGACACTGTTCCTCCAAGGCAGAGGATTTGGTGACCCCCTTTCTTACTGCACCAAGAACCAAAAAGTTGCCATTTGGTCATCACTATGCCTACCTTGGGCATAGTGACCTCCAACCATCACACCCCCCACAAGTCATTCTCCATTCCACAGCCACAGGTCCAGCAGTTACCTTCCCTAGTTTGCTCCCTCACCAGCCCTGTCAGGAAGTTATGTGCCCCCATGTTCCAGGAATCTCCTAGGCTCTTTCCTCTTTGCTGCGCTGTGTTTCAAACAGACATCTGATAAGTTGAAGCTCCCCATGAAAACAAGGGAAAGTAATTGTTAAACTCTCACAGCTACTTAGAGAATATTTTATCTGCCTCTTTCTGCTGGCTGGGGGCTCTGTCGCAGACTCCCACCATGAAACCTGCCTTGTTGGCCTTCCCCCAGTTCTTACTCTCAAACACTCAACCCTATCCTCACCATCATTAAGCTCTAGAGAACCAAAATACCCCTACCTCCACTAAGACAGCAGACTGACAGACCTTGCTAGTACCCTGTCCCTCAGGCGTTGGTGTACTGCTCTCAGACTTCAGTGAGCCTTGTTTTATCCTTTTCTCCCTTCAAATCTCTTCAAAGCTCTTTCAGTAGGCCCTGCTAACTCCTGTGGAAAGATATTTTTCTCCCTTTGAGTCAGTTTCACCCTGTCTGTTGCCAGCAGGCCTACTGTTTTGTTCCCTTTAGCTATATCCATATGTATAGCATTTATCTGTATCCATATATATGTCTATGTACATGTGTGTGTGTGTGTGTGTATGTATATATATATATATATAGTAGCCTTTAGCTATATTCATGCTGTTCAGCAATTGGCCCGGCCCTAAGTCAAAATCATATACATGATTTCAGCTGTTTTGAACTCCAAAAACCACTCTGAGTAGTGAATAAGTTCAGGCATCTTGCATCCTTGCTTTTGCTTTGTCCCTTATAACTCTCTTGTTATAATACAGGCTTCTCTGAGGAACCTTGAGTGAGCTGGAGGTAAAGATTTACTGAGAGTGACATCCAAGGACACTGAAAGAGGAGTCAAAAATCTACAGGATTGCCCACAATGTGTTAAGCAACAATTGCTTTGGCGTACATGGTCACATATTATTTGATGTGGTTACAGTAAGGCAATTCCTGCCAACAGTGAGAGGAGGGATGCATCATCCATGCCTAGTTCATAATTTGTTTGTTTGTCTTCTTGTATGTCTTTGAAGAAGTAGGTTGGGAATGAAAATAGTTACAAGATGAAGTGTAAGAAAAGTTATATCTCAAGTCTTTTAGGCAGCAGGAGATGGGAACTGTTTTAGGAGTGTAAGGCAGTTGGTCTGTTAGGGTGTCTCATTACAGAAGAGTTTACAGGGTGCTGAAGAATCATACATATACCATGAAGGGTAAGGATTCTTTTCCCATCAAGAGCATCTCACCTAGTGAGACTGGTACCAGAGGACTCCAATGCTCAGAAAGTGTCCCACTGGCTGAGCTCTTTCACACCAGATTGCTTTGCTTCTTGTCCTGTCTGCCACCCACTAGGATTATTTGTACAAGATCGGAGTTGAATGCTGTCATGCTGAACTTAGTGAGTCCTGTGTGGGGGATGGGAGCAAAGAAGGAATTGGAATGTGGTGTGCAGATGTGTGAAGGTG
Source organism: Hirundo rustica (assembly GCF_015227805.2). NCBI lineage: Eukaryota > Metazoa > Chordata > Aves > Passeriformes > Hirundinidae > Hirundo > Hirundo rustica. The sequence continues at coordinate 18,120,726 of NC_053450.1, forward strand.
AGAGTAAAGCTTATCAGCTACTGGTTCCAGAGGGTGGTGGGCTTTTCCTACTTTTTTTTCCCCTGATTCTGCTGGTGAAGTAATCAGTTGAACAACCTCAGTTATCCAGCCATACAGGGTAAAACTACCAGATCACTATGAAAGGATGTGAATAATTTTAAATATTTAAAAAATTAAAAATTAAATATAAGCCCTTTTGGTGAGCTGCTCCCTGGGTGGCCTCTATGAAAAACCTCTTGAGACCCAAAAGACACTCTCCTTTGTTGCATAATATTTTTCTTTTGTTTTCAGTAAACCAGGTTTGAACTGGCAACTTTCTATGAAGTCCTGTAGCCAATTTAATATTTAAACCAGACCTGCAAAGTTATACTGGTTTCAGGAATGTCTTCAGTCATCCTCCCTCTGCTAACCTACTGTGCTGACCCAGCACCTGAGAAGGACTTGACTGCCCATGGGGACAAAAAATTGTTCTGCAACTCTGTAGAAAGGCAGGATAATAAAAGCTAGTGAGAACAAAGAGTGATGTGGCTGAAGTTTGTGTTGTAGTTATCAGCCAAGTAATTTAAAACAAAAGAAGAAGATAATCCAACAAAATCAGAGCATAGACTTGAATGCACAGCAGCTGGTGACCTGAAATGGTAACTTGCACTAAATGTGCTCCTTTGGCAATGTCTGTGCATATGGTTTTCAGCCCATTTTGGGTAAAAATTTGTAGAAGAAGGCTCTTAAAACTTAAAAATGCTTCTTTTTTTTTGAAAACTTTGTCTTGATATCTGATCAAGAAGAGTCTGCAAGAAGACAGCTGTTCTAGGACCCTGAGAGCAAGGAGGTAGTGCGCCTTGCTAGTGCTGTACCTGTTCTGCAGAGGCTTCTGTACTCTGAGTATTGCTTGCTTTACAAATCAGAAATTATATTAGTGGTGTTGCTCAATTTCCATGGGCATATCATTCTATGTGCATATATCAGGGTACTGAAGTTGTTATATTTTGTTGCTGTTGTGTGCTTATGTCCCCAGCTTCAAACTAGAATCCAGCACTGCATTTTTATTTAACTTTATACTGCTTTAACTTTATAAAGCTTGGTCTCTGCTTGCCTGTGCCTGTATTTTAAATGTGTGTAAAGTCATTAGACTGCCCTGCATACAATTAAAAATGTAAAGATTGCATTTCTTTTTATTCAGTGCCAGTGCAGATGTCTGAAACTGAGTGCACTTTCAGAACCCTCCTTTCAAAACTTTTTATAGTCATGCAAAAGATGAGTAACACTTTGGAGGATGGAGGAGCACCAGCCAGAATACTTTTCAAATAACCTTAAAGTGCATTTTATCTTCTTATTTTGCAGCTAACTATGGACCAAATCCAATTTGCAAAGGTTGCTTATCTTGTTCAAAGGATAACGGGTGCATCAGATGCCAACACAAGTTATTCTTCTTCCTGCGAAGAGAAGGGATGAGGCAGTACGGTGAATGCTTGCATTCCTGCCCGTCGGGGTACTATGGACTCCGAACGCCTGACATGAACAGATGTTCAAGTGAGTTATTTTTTGAACCCTTTTGAACACTTTAGTCAGAAGGCCATAATTCATGTTCAGTTTTTAAGATGATATGTTGTGAAACAGAGTTGTGTTTTCGCGGATGTCTCAAGTCATCTTAAAACTTCTTTGCTAAAGAAGGTGCCAGCTCATTCTGAGATATATAACATTCAGCAGATTAACTAGTTGATGAATTGACCTATTTTTTATTGTTGTTATTATTATTAGTTTAATATAGAAGGGTAATTTGGGGGAAAAATGTATGATTCATGCAGATACTTTACTTTTAAGAAGCAAATTCCCACTACATGAAAACAAAAAGAATTCAGAATGAATTTAACATACAGGTACCAGTAAGTATAAACACAAATATATGTGTGGGCTTCTTGTCATATTTCCTGTTCCTACACTTACTTCAGATGACCAGACACCTCACACCAGACATGCTTTAATATGTAAGTGTTGCTAATTTAATAAAACAGATGTACTATTAAAAACAAACAAACAACCTTTCACTTTTAGTGAAACATTTTATTTGGAAATTTACAACCTGCTAATGTGCAACAAGATGCTCTTTTTGCATGTTTGTGCCTAGAAGCACAATAGTTAAAATCCATGAGTGCTCTGGTATCTCACTTTATTTCACCTCTGTCTGGCAGTTGTGCCTATTCATATTGATTTTTCCTTATGCTCATATGTGAAGTATTACCCATATGGATTATTAATCATTGCTGTTACTTCTAATTCCTATTTAGGAGGAGAATGTTTTTCTCATAGTCTTACCAGAATCAGGTCACCTGTCACAAGAACCTGAAGTGAGAAATAGCTTTTCTTTGTTTCCTGCAATAATCAAGCGTTCGTTAAATGTGTGGCACCTTTCCCCTAATGCTGTGCCATGTCATTGGGAGCACCGAGCTGTGAGAAAGCGTGTGCTGGTTTTCACATCACACATAATCTCACAGGAGGTCACTCACTGGCAGTCTGGGCTCGATGAGCGCTTATGGCCATGCTTGGACCTGTCCCAAGCTATCCCACGTCTTTCTCCCTGTTCCCTGCGTGGGCTCCATGGGTATAGTATTCCCAACTGCTGTGTAATATTGCCGAGTGCTGCCTAATCTGTACCAGGTGGTTGAGTTTTGATAAAAAACAGTGTATGCTTTACGCATCTGTAAAGTAATTTAGAATCTTTGCCTTAATTTTCATAACACATTTATGAGTTCAACAATTTATCTACTTGAAACCCTTCAAAACTGGGCTGTAAATAGTTTCCCATGTAAAAATGTTTTTGAATATATTTGTAGGTGCTTTTGAGGAAGGCGAAGTAGTCTGTATTGGCAGTATTTATTTTCTTGAAAAAAAAAAGAGAAGTTAATTGCAGAAGGTGGAGAGTGAAATAAATGTGTTTTGTTTGTTTGTTTGTACCACTTATGGAAAGTGGCCTTTTCCCCTGGATTACAGGACTGATTTTGAAAAGCATAAATGCAAGTTGTGTCTAACCCATACTGGCATGTATTGAGCACTTGATATTTATCTCAGCCTCATGCTTTTGACATTCTCCTCCTGTGAGAATAATGATGCAGGTGCATTTATGGACCAGTCCTGATTCCCCTCTGATGATTTTTGTATTATATATTTGCTAGCACAACTGCTAACTGGTGTATTTGTACATCACTTTGGGGGTATTTTCTTGATTTGGTGATCTTGGTTTGCACATATGAAGCATTGTGGACACACAGACATTTTGTTGATTGAATTGAAATAAACATCCTTAAAAATGGAATAGATTTCTACCTACTTGCTCTTTATAGGTATGCTTACAGCGTCTATTGCTCAAATAATATTATCTCAGCTAAAAACAGTAAAAATTTTGGTTATGTTAAAATCATTATGGGAGTTATAGGACTTGAATTACATAAACTGAAAAAATTTCTATCCTAATAGTGTCTTCATAGGCACAAAAGCTTTTTAATATTTTTCTACTGGAACACTTTCCTGTTTTTGTTACAGAAGCTATAGAACATTTTTTTATGGAAAATGTTCCCTTGATTTTGAAAGCCAAAAATTGTCAGTGCCAAACGTAACACAATAAATACCACAGCCAAGTGCAGCAGCTCTAAAATTATGGAAATTATGTATTTCAAGACAGATTTTCTTTTCTACATGTAAGCAGTATGTGTACCTAGAATTTGCTAAGTGGTTCTAGACTGTTTTTCTAGTAACAGTGAATCATGAAATTTGAGACTGCTTGTCTCTAGAAGTCAGTGTAGAGTTTTCTGCTGGATATGATTTCCACCTTGAACACTGCAGTATGAGAATGAAGTCCTTTTGGACATGAACTTGGAAAGTGTTGAATCTCTTCCGTAGAAGAATGCCCAAGAGATGAGCTACCCTTTGGTAATTTTCCAGTCCATTTTTAATAATTAATGACTTTGAACTGAACTGCTCCAACAAGCGATAATCTCATGAGGAAAAAAACCAGAACTGAATTTAAAGAATAAGATGAAACCTGTAATTTCAGTGGTTGGACTGATAAATGGATCAAGACTATCTTGAACCTTTCAGCTTAGTCTGTGGCCATAGTACCCTCTATAATTTTAGGAGGAGAAACCACTCATAGATTAGAAATTACAGCTCTCTTCAGCTTTGGTTGACTAATTGTTTGTTTAGGTTCTCCCTCTTTCTCCTAGGTGGGCCCAACATTGTAATTTCCCCTTCCATTCACCTTCAGTAAAAACAAGATAAAGAGAAATTTTTAAACAATTGAACATTTATTAAACACGTGTAGTTAATTCAAAGCATTAAGAAAGGTAATGAATTTTTGTAACAGTGTTGCAAAATAGCAAGAATTCATTAATATGCTGTTGCTTGAACTTTACTTACATAGTGTAGTAGGGCACATGACCCCTTGTTGTAATTGCAATTGTAGCAGTCAGGTGGTTCAATTACCAAAAAATTCTGGAAAGAATTAGCAGAGAAGGTGTGGCTGGTCAATGACAGATCAGTGCAGAGTGCCTGTGGATGCTGTGGGATGGCAGTGTGGAGTTAGATCTGTAGCACCAATGCTGTCCTAGTGAGCAGCAGAGGGGTGGGAGCAGGAGCTGGAAGGAGTGAGTGTCATGGTCATGGGACAGTCTGGGGGTTGGTGAAATTACAGAAGAGTCAGGTTGTTGTCAATCCTAGTTCATCTTCAGCTACAGTTAAGTTATCATTATGATTAGCACTCAGTAACCCTAAGCATTATGATGAATATCACTCTGACAAATTAATATTTTAATTTAAGAATTCTTTAAGTATTCCTAATACTCTTTCAGGATTTTCCCCTAAACTGCATCTGATACAGATTAAATAATGTCTCTTTCACTTTGGAGTAGTTTATTTTCATAGGACAAAAATGAAAATGCATTGTCTTGATTGAAATCTTCACCCAACCTTCATCCAACCTTCACTCCACCCAAACTTCACCTACTAAAGTTTCTAAAAAATAGTTATCTCAAGGACTCTGCTGTGAGCCAAAAGGAAACTGGCATTGCAGGTAAAGCAGAAAATACAAACAAGATGGGAATTTTGAAGTATGATCCAAACTGAAAGAGGACTTATTCGTTCATTTAATGTTTATTGGTTATTCACATAGGTACTTATGTTAAATAGCAATAGTTTTATGGAGGGAATTCCCAGTGAAAAGTGAGGCCAGCTTCCACCTGCCAAGGGTGACTGTATCATATCAAATAGTAACTTCTGTTGAAAGTTTTTCCTTTAGTCCTTCTTCCACACACACAGAAAAGCTTTTAGCATGTTTTTGAAAATAATATTTAAAATGTTATTTAAAATATGTTGTGTCACTTGGATGTGAGGAAGGGTTGCAAGATGCTGATTTTTCTTTTAATGTTCTGTTCTGCATTTTATCATTGGGACTACACGATTTGTAAAAGCCTTGGTATCTTTTCAAGTTTCTGAGGTGGGTGGGCAAGAGGCAAATGTTTTTTCTTAATATTTTACTACACAGGATGTTTGACTCAAGCATTGCATTTAATAAAATACTTGCAATACACCTTGAGTGTAACAAACCAGATTAGCAATTAAGTATTGTGGTACATCTCCAGAGCAGCTCACCTAGTTGGTTTTGCCATGCAATTCATTAATCTAGGAGAGTGATTTTGCAGGGTCACTGTGAAGACATTGACCAGGATCCTTTTCTTTAGGGACTGGTTCAACCTTTGGGAAAAAAAAAAAAAATATTGTTCTAAGGAATTTCCTATAAACTGAAGTGTGGAGAAGAAGCCCAACTTGTGCTGCTTATATGAACTCGAGTTTTAAAAGCCCCTTTGGAAAATGCTGGACACAGGAGCTGGTAGCATTTAGATTATGTGTGGTTGTGTCTGAATAGAGCCAGCGCAGGTTATCTTTGTCAGGGCAAAGCTTCAGACTGATGCTTACATTCATTTCAACCAAACAAAGGTCACCTCCACTTGAAATATACATTTTTCTTTTCATTCAGTCTGCTTAATTAGTTGTCCATGCTACAAGACATCTGATCTAAAAAGCCTCACATTTCCCTAATTGCTAACAAAGAATTTACACGCTCACACTTGCACACACACTGTTTAAGTTTTGTGGGATGCCCTGCTTTGTCTTGCTGAAGTTCAAGAATAAATATTAACATCTGTTTTATAAAGATTGGCTAAATTTGAGGTGTTGATTGGAAATATTTACTAATTGCTCTTTCAGAATAGTGACCTTATTGTTTGTGCTTATGGTTTGTTTTTTGGTGTTTTTGTTGTTGTTGTTGTTGTTTTTGTTGTTTTTGTTTTTTCCAGTATAAAGGAATGAAGAATAAATGATTGACAGAATTACCAAAATTATTATTATATTGTTGCATGACATGAATAAAAAATGCTTCTTGCTGTGGCTTCAGATAGATGAAGAGAGGATACAGTTAATGTAGTTTATTGAATTTTGTTAGCTGAAGGATTAGATTTTTTAAAAAATTAATTATAAAGTGATCCTTGCTGTTCCAAATATAATGGCTAATCCTTTTAATCTTTATTATATTTTTCCCCGGTATGTTTTGTAGGTATATATGGTATACATATGATCATTGATAACAAGTTCATTTTCATGTTGACATGTTTTACTATGGAATAGGATATTTCTGAAAAGCCTACACCTGAGTCTGTCATCTATTGTAGGCCATATTCATCTTAAATTTTCAGAGAAATACATTTCATAAAGGCAATAATTGTTTTGTTTTGTTTTTATCTATTGGTTATGGTGTATATCTCCTAGTCATTTAAGAATGGTTATTTTTTGTGGATCATGTGTCTCAAAAATAGAGAGAAGTTAAATCCAGAAAAATTGAGACTTTTTGCACGTGCATATGTGTAGACACAGACATCAGATATACTACATGAAAGCATCCACTCAGCTATTTATAGGGTCAACTCATAGGAAAAAAAAAGTATCCTGCTTTCAGTGATAAATTATAAACTGAAGACAATACCTATAATACATGCATACTTCCCAAAATAATTTGTTGCATCTTGGTTTCATCGAAAGTACTTCCACATGAAAATAATTTATATTGAACATATTTCCTCCAAAAATATTTTGTTTACTCAAATGTAATTAAACTAGGGGTTTTATCTAAAGTTTGTTTAAAAAAAAAAAAAAAAGATTATAATGACATTGAGGACAGTGTGGTAAGCACAGTTACCTCTAATTCCATCTATATCCTGGATGGATTTCAGGATGACAGTATTGTAGCATTTCTGGCTTTGCTATTTTGTTGCTTTATAAGTCCCTTCATTTTTAGTCTTATCCTAACTTTGCTGCCTCATTGTGTTTTATGATCCTTTTGATTTAGGATGCAGAATAGAAAACTGCGACTCCTGCTTTAGCAGAGACTTTTGTACCAAATGCAAAACTGGCTTTTACTCGCACAGAGGCCGCTGCTTTCGAGGATGCCCTGCTGGATTTGCAGCTTTGGAAGAGCTTATGGAATGTGTGGGTGAGTCTTCTAGCACAGCAGTCCTGCTAAAGTAGCTCTTTTGCCAAGTGGCTGTATTCAAATATGATGATGCTTGGTATTTCTTATCAGGAAATACTCAGAAATGAATTAATGATTTCTTTACTGGTAATACTATTAAATTTTTCCAAACTTTAAAATCCTGCCTCTCCATTGTGCATCAGAAAGTTCTGTCCTCTTAACTGTAAAATCACCTTGTATGAAGATTTGCAAATCAGAATTGTTTGAAGATTTATAACTCAGAATTCATAAGATTTCAGGACTTGTGTCAGAACAAACTCTTTCTTTCAAGAGTATTACTTGTATTTCATGATGGAGAGGGCTTGGAAATGTGAACTTCTGATGCTTTCAAACCCAGGTGATAATGAAATAGGATCTATATATTAGATATAGAAAAAATATCATTATTTTAGGAGAGTTCAATATTTGGAACTGTCATAACTTATCAAACATAGAGTTTGATATTCTGATTTTTTTTTTGGTTGGGTCGATGCTGGCTAAAAAGATTCAGGTTCTGTAAGAGATTTTAATTTTGTTTCTAGCTTTTACCTGCTGATAGTAAAACTGTCAAGTGTTGCTTTCTAACAGTGTACAGTGTATTCTAATTTAAAAAAAAAAAGAAAAACAAACAACAAAACCCCAGAATTGCTCACTTGTGTTTTCTTTTGCTTTATCAGAGGGCTGTGAAGTGGGTCAATGGAGTGAGTGGGGAACTTGCAGCAGAAATAACAAAACATGTGGATTTAAGTGGGGCCTGGAAACGAGAACAAGACAAATTGTGAAGAAGCCGGCGAAAGACACAATACCATGTCCAACCATTGCAGAATCCAGACGATGTAAAATGGCCATGAGGCATTGTCCAGGAGGTAAGTGTAGCCCATGCCAGAAAAATCTTTATGATCTGAACTCCAAATTCTGTTTCTATTCTGTCAGCCAGGGCTGTCAGACAGTCCTAGTCTGTATAGTGAGACTGCAGGGAAATGCTCAGTGTGGGAGTAATCAGTCCTTCAGCAGACTGTGAGACTGTTTTTTGGAGGTGCCTCATGGAGGAACCATAGCAGGTTGCAGTTTGCACTTCAGCATGGGAACAATGCTGGTGATGGAAGAACAGCTTGTTCTGCATGTGGCAGGAAAGATTATGATTCCAAACCTCTCTGCAGGTAGCACACAGTGTTGGTGTGATGGGTATTTAAATTAAAAGAAGTTAGTTACACATAGCACTGTTAGCCGGAGCTGTTAGCTGGAGCATGTTATTTGTTTTGAATATTGTAGAGCTAGGCCAAACTGTCATAGATGTGATACAAGTAGAACAGCGATAGATACTGAGATTTTCAGCATGAAAATGCCTATGGCAATTGCCCCAAGTAAATGAAATCAGATTTCTTTTATCATGCTGTTGCAAGACCTAAGTAGTAATGCTGACGTGAAAAAGGAAATTGAGTTTCATTTTTGGGTTTGGTTTTTTTAGACCCCAAACTGAAGTCACATCACTGGTAGAGAGAGTTAAGTTGAAAAGTTTAGCCTCTCAGTTATGTGTCTTGATGACTTAACCACTTTTAAATTTCAAAATTTGTAGGAGAGGTGGATGATCAGCAGATGATAATGATGCCATTCCTTTTGGAATCACAGGCTTAAATAAAGAATGGACTTCAAGTGATCTCTAGTCCAATGTCCCACTGCTAGCTGGGTCAAATGTGAAATCAGACAAATTAAAAAAATAAATAAAGGGTTGAAGAATCTTGAGGAAAGCCATAACATGATGAATAAGATAAACCTGAAACAGTCTTAGAAAATGTACTTAAATAAGTTTCTTTGTATTCTGGGATTGCTGAAGATGTGTATCTTGGCTTGAATATTCTGCCTACCAGTGTGTATGTATGTTATACATAGAGTTTTATCTTATGGTTATGGGTTAAATCTCTGAAAGCTTCGTGTTTGTCTCTAGGACTGCAAGACAGTCTGGAAGAATATATAAAGTTGATTCTCTGGTATCCAGGTTGACAGTCTAAGATGTCCTTTGCTTCCCTGTCCCCCTCCCTGTGTTCCTACACACATGGATGCACACGTTGGGCATAGTCACAGTGGTACAGGGTTGCACTGTACAGCACAGTTAATCTACAACCTAAATAAACTTATCAAAGGCACTGAAGAATGAGACCTACAAAGTTAATATCTCTATAGGAAAGAAGAAGAAAAGGTAAAAAATGAAGGCTTATTTGGGCTGCCGTGGTATGTTTGTCATGGTATCTTTGAATGTTAGTCAGCTGCCTCTACATCGAGGTAGCTGCACCTACTAGTGCTTGCAGCCTGCTGAGTGATCCAGGTACCTCTAACAGACTCTGAAGCCCGAATGGGGTTAGTAATCAGATCAACTGAGCAAATGTTTTACTGATGAAATGGAGGAAATAAAAAAGTGACCATGTCAAGTTCTACTAAATCTCCATCAGTGTTTTCTTTCTTTCTTTCCTTTCATTTGCCTTCAAATGCAGGCAAGTGTAGCTTGTAGTGGAAAATTTGAGAAAATTGCAGAATTTTTTCAATTCAACATTGTGTGGTACAGATTTAGTCATTTATGTACTCATTGTGTATAAAGGGAAGTATTTTATGCATGCAGTGTCCAGCATCTGTAAAAACTCCTAGCAAGTGGAGAAGGGGGTTTAGTCTTGATAAATTCATTAGGATGCAAATTATTCAAATTTTTGTAAATAGTTGGAGAAGTATACCTAAGAGAACCGTAATATTCAAGAATGCTATAGGCACGCTCATGTAACTATGTTAATTTGGAGCTATCAAACATTCAAACCTTTTTATGTCTCTTAGGTTGTTTCAAATTTTCTTGTCTAGCAAATCAGGTCACTGCCTTAAGATTTACATCTCAAATTTATCTTTTCAAAGGCACAGTGGCTCTCCTAAGAGTGAGGATATTTATTGCCTAGTGTCCATATTGTCTCTGCATTAAGATCTCTGATCAAATCCTTGTGCCTTTTTTTTTACCACATACCAGGCAAGTTGTTGCTGCAAATACAAATTTAGGGTAGTAATTGTAGTACTCTTTCATGGACTCCAGTAAATCCTAAAGATTACAATCCTCTTCTCCCATGGTGTGGAATTCCCTGCATCTGTTTTCAGAGACAAAAATAAATGTATACAAAGCTGCAGGCTTGAACTCTCCACATTGAATACAGTGTTTAATACTGCTCTGTGCCATCACAGAAAATACCTCCCAGAGCATAAACTCCTTTCTCTCTCCTAAGAAACTCCTGGGAGAGTGTTAGTGACATTTTAAGTGCTTTGGGTAAGTCTTCCCCAGAGCTGGTTATCTGTGCAGGTGAGGGAGCCACAGAGGCTGCCCTGTATACAACTCCTGCTTTGCAGTATGTTTTAATTTATACTATATCCAGGGCTGGTCTAAGATCCTGTTCCTTTATCATATTTTAGTTAGCAGGTTGCTCCATTAGACATTCAAAATGTTTTATTGCCTATAAAGGGAGGAAAAGACATGGGTTACAGGTTCTGGCTGCTAAGGAAGAGATTCTGGGTCTTTAAAAATATGATGTTTTCCTAATGTTAGGAATTTTGTAACTGAACTTTTAAACTGAGGAAATAAGAGAAAAAAATTGTAAGGTTAGCACTTCTGGGAGACTTAGGAACCATAATCTCCTGTAAATGTCAGTTGAGAGGCTGTTAATAAATCCTTTCATCCTAATGTTCTCAGTACATAAACTCACACAAATGCGGAGAATAAGTATTGGATTATACAGCTAAAATGATTGAAGATTTTGATGGATTAAGCTGAGCACAGGAAGTAAGGATATTTTTGCTAGAATAGGGTCAAATAAAGTGCTTTTGTCATGTGCTTTCTACTTCTGCGTATTTTAAAGTTTACTATTTATGGTCCACACTGCAGAGAAACTTCCAAACCAGATTTTTATGCATTTGCAGCAGAGGGAGAGAGTTAAATTCTGTTTTCCTAGTAACTATTTCAGTTTCATATTTTTAAGGTGCTACCCATTTGGCCAGTTTTTGATGAATTATTTATCACTTTCCCAGTATCTGCAGAGTTGTGGAGGTACAAGCTGGAATACAAGTGAAAGATGATTTAACTTCTTTCCTACAAGTCCAGCAACATAAGTATGGCATTGATTTAATATTTGTTTCTTAGAGATATTTTCTTAGCGTCAGTAGTTATTGATTTAACTCTTATAACTGGAAACGTCACATTTTTGTATCTGTTAATGTAATGTAAATTACCCTGTGGCTTGACTGTAATATGAATTCTACTTTGAGAGGTTAGACTTAGACAAAGGAGACTTGGATTGTTCAGGCCACCTTCTATCCATGCTGGTCTCTTTCTGGTAAGGAGTTTTCTCCTCTTTAGTTCAAAAAGAGAGAAAGCCAGAATTTTAAAAAAAACAGCGGGGTAATCAGCAGTCAGAAATGTACAGTAGACTGATAAACCATGCTCTCTTCAAGTTTTCCCATATATTTCCCAAATATTTTATTTGTACCTCTTATTTGTATGTTCCTCATGTTTACCTCATTAATTGTTCCTCTTTTGTTTGTACACTCTATGAATCTGCAGGTTGATTTAATTTTTCATATTAAGTGTTACATAAGCAGGCAAAGCAGCTCTCTATTTCAGTGTTCATCAGACTGCAGTTCTTCAAGCTGTCTGAAACTTGAATATTACTCTGTGCCAAACTAATACTTCTGTATGTGCACATTGCTGGCCCACGCCCAGCCCCTCATCCACCAGCACCCCCAAGTCCTTCTAGCTCCCTAAAGCCTTCTGTCTTCCAGGCTCAACAAACCCCATTCCTTCAGTCTCTCTTCACAGGGTAAACACTTCAGCTCCCAGCCATGTTGGTGATGTGCTAAACTCTATCAATGTTTTTGTTTTCTAGAACTGGGGTACCCAAAGCTGTATATGGTATTCTAGATGTGGTCTGATGAACGTCTAATAAGGGGAGATGATCACTTCCCTTAATTTGCTGTCAGGCTGTATTAACAGGCCAGCAGATTGAAGGATGTGATTGCTGCTGCTGCAGCACAAAGTTGGCTCACATTTAACTCAAGTTTCATCAGTACCTTTCCAGGAGATCTGTTCCCCAGACAGTCCATATCTAGCCCATATTTTTTCAAGGAGTACTTACCTCCCTGATGCAGGACTTTGCACTTTGTTGAATTTCATGAGGTTCTTTTCAGCTACAATGAATCTTTTCCTCATAAGTGTGAAATAAAAAACAGTCAAAATAAATATAACACCAGAACTCAGTGAATGATCTTTGTTATCAGGCAGTTGATCACATTCTTTTGAGCTTTTTGATACATCTACACTGTAGTGCCCAGTGTTGAAAAGTTTGTAAGATGAGGCTCTTTTGAGACCTTAATTTGCACATTGCACTTGTAGACTGTCTCAGTGCCAAACACCATGTGCCCTTTGAGTCAAGGCTAGGGCTTTCTCTAGGCAGGTCTCAGGAAACGTGACCACTGTATTTTCTGTCTCCTATTGGTCTTGCTGTGTTGTCACAAGAACAAATAGCTTAAGTGGCAAAGGCTGATTCAGGAACAGCAAGAACTGTTGCCTCCTCCGTGAGGACTGTCAAGAGTTTTTCTGGATTGGTCCATTAGACTGTGTAGGCACAATCCTTGGAAGTTTCTAAGACCTGACTTGACAAACTCTTGAACAACCTAGTCTGAATAGTCTTGATCCTGCTGAGGGTGTTGGACTGGGGATCTCGATCCTACTGATGTTTGAACTGGGGACCAGTCTGAATGATTTTGTCTGAATGGCAGAACCTGCTGTGGTTGTATGCTGAAAGAATACTGTCCTTCCTTTTTGGGTTTTGCAAAATTTCTGATAACTTCTGCTCTAAATGAGAGAAAAGCTGGAGTGACTGGTTGTAGGGAATAGGAAATAAAATCTTTACTGTGGTTGCTATTGTGCTGAAATATCATCATTTAGCCTCTTTTATTCTAGTTGAAATTATATGCAAAGTATCTGTCATGTTTTGAATAAAATGGTAACTGTTGTTTCATGCATTTCCAAGTTTAGCCTTAACCAGGATAAAAGCTTAGCTCAAAATGCTGATTTCTTGAGATTTTTTTTTTTTTTTTTTTAATTTGACCTGTTCATTTAGTTGTCTTTGGCTGAATGCTGCACACTTCTAAATTCAAAATCATGGATAAGATCTAAAAGATCCATAGTACAATGTACCTCTATTTTAAGTTAATACACTATGGCAGTCTAAGAAAACATTGAAAGACCAGCAGAACTATAGAAATGCAGGTATAAAACTGTATTTTGGAGTGGCTGTGATTTTTCACGTCTTAAAGAAAAGTCTGATTTTTTAGATTTTTTTTTTTTTTCTAATTGAGCTTCATTCCATTGCTGGTTAAGTCATGACATGAATATATGTGTCAAGTTAGACATAAAAGGAAATTATCGCACTTAGAAAAAATAATCTTATAAGTTGAGGCATGATCTGACCAGAGATGATAGCAACCAGAAATCATTGTGGTTTGGGGAAAGACGACAAGATTTACAAACTGATTGTATTACTTTGTTAGTATTGTGTGGTTCTTTAAGACATTGGAAGATTATTTATCACTGTTAGACTAAAACTAGGATTTACAAGACTTATCGGTATTTTAAGGAAGACTGTAGACATAGAATATACAACAATTATGCTGTCATTGCCTACTGCAGCTCTCTGTTAATTTTGCAGTTGCATTGGACCAAACCTGCCCTTGTTGCACTCACCAGACAGGTAGAAGCTGCTTTAAGTGTAGCTCCACTGAGTACTGGCTCTGCTGGAATCCTGGCGTCACTAAGCAGGTTTTCCTCCTTGATGTGTTTTTTGCATGCCACTCTGGCCAAGAAGACTTGTCCTTAGCTTGTCTGAAAATATAACCCATTATTTTCATTTACAAATCATGACTCAAAGCTTTTGGAGAGAAGGAAAACCCACTTAAGCATTAGTTTACAAGGAGTAAACTCCAAAAACACTTACTTGCACAATGCAGGGTGGGAATAGTAACGAAGAAATAATTTTGTGAGTATTTTAGTTGATGGCCATTCTGCACATTTTGTAAAGGACCTAATAAGTGTGAGCAAGAAAGGACAAAAAGTAGTCTGATCTATTTTGAAGGCTTTCCAGGAAACAAGAACTGTTTTACAGTGTGGCTTAACCCTCAGAACCTGGCACTCTTGTTAGTACATTTGTTCAGGAAACAGGCCTTTGTGAGCTGCAGATTCTGCTTGTCTGATTGTCAACATCTACTTTGTACAGAGAAGGTTGTGCTGCAAGTATTAAAATGTGGGTCTTTTCCTACCCTTTAGCTGATTACATTCAGAAGGGACTGCAGCCAGTGAAAACTAATTGTAAAGGAAATCTAGACCCTGAAGAAAATGAAACACATAATACTGCTCATTTCAGCGGGAGTGCCTGCAGCAAGACTATGTATTTTAATTAAGGCACATAGGCAAGAGCTATAGTTATATCATCAATAGTCAAGTACGTTTGTACCAGCTTCTAAGAAGAGCAGAAATGTTTTCATCTCTGTTTTGTAAAAATAAAAAAGTGAAAATCAAATCATAAGTAGTCTCAGTTTGGAAAGATCATCTAGTCCAACCCCCTGCTTAAATCAGGTCAATTATGAGAAAAGCAGGACTAGCCATTACTCTCACAATCCTCAGACGTTAGTCTCCCTTTTTTGGTCTTAGTTTTATTCCTCTTCATATGCTTATTTCAGAAGTGATGATTTACAAATTGTTGGTTTTATTTGTTTCAAAGTGGAAACTATAGAAATACACAGCAAGTTTGTAGTTATATTTTCATGACATTTGCATTCTTTGGCAGTTAGATGAAATGCATGAATGTGCCTATACTGGAGCACTTCTATACCTGATGCTTCTGAGATTTACAGGTAAAAGTTAGGCACTGTACCTTTCAGGTGATAGCATATTATAAAAAGTAACTCAAGTGAAGCAAGAAACTCTTAATTTTTCTTTTCTACATTATAGTATTATGTTTCCTGTAATCTTTCTTCTTAGAAACAAAGAAATTACGTGGATATTTCTTGTGCAGTTTTTGGGGCTAAGAGAGCAAATAACTGTATTTATGCATGCATTTGATTTATATTCATTAAAATGAGTTCAAGTATAAACTTACTGGGACTTTTAAACAATTGCTGTTATTTTTCTTTTATATTGTTGGGAGCAATCCATTCCTTAGTTATTTTCCAAAGAGAAAATGCAATCCAATTGGACTCATATTTGAAAAGTAGTTAGAAATAGTTTTTATAAGCCACATGAACATCAGTTTGAGTAGCAGTCGTGTTCAATTCTGAAACCAAGTACTATTTATCAAGGACCATCAGGCAGATTTTGCAGGACTGGCTCCTCTTTGCTGCTACTACATTACATCATATTGCTTGAAGGTTGAGGTGTCTCTTCAAGCTCTGTGAACAAGATATAGCTGTTGACTGATTCTCCTCCTTTTTCTACATGTTTGGAATCAGATCAGTTAAAGTAAGCAGTTAAACAATTAAGTACTCTGAAAAAATATCAACACTTATTGAAAATAACCCTTCTGAGATTTAGGTCATTTAGGTAACTGTTCAGTGTCTGCATTTATGTTTTCCTTGAAAATGGGATGGTGGTTCTTTCATGGGAGTTGGGGCAGCTTGTTACTATGTCACTGTGCTCCTACAAAATTTTTTTGCTGTTTTTGTCAGGATAAATATTACTATGGGTTACAATTACAATTATTAAATTTATGGGTTTGTGTGAATGTGGTTCAATAACACATTACTTATATTGAAACCTGTAACTTAGCTTAGATACACACAACTAACCTAAACTTCCTTGGGGTGCTTTTGTAGTGAAGTGTGGTTTTGGTTTGCTTTTTTATGGATTATGTTTTAAAGCTTTTAAGGGACTTCAGTCTCCCTAAATGAAGCAGAATTTAAAAATGCATAGACTAGAAATTAAATCTGTGTAAAGTGACCTGTAGAGGGTACCTTTCATGACATTAGCAAAACACTTTTGTAGAAAAGCACTGTTGTAATTTGATTTCTATTTTAGTTTTCCTCTTCAGTACCACTGCCCAAGGCATATCTTGTAATGGACTATATATACTGAGCATAAGGTTTTAACTCTATGTACTTTATTAGGATAATTCAGCTTGTGGAAATTTATGTATTGTTTTATCATATTGGCAGGTTACATTCTCCACTTATTTTTAAAGGCTTTCAAGGGAATTATTGGCAGCGCAGAAAAGCCAACTCAAGTGCATTTCCCCTCTCCTTCTGAATATAAATTATCCTTCAATCCTCTTTTTTAATTAAAGTACTAGGAATTATTTCCTTGGGAAGCCATTAACATGGTTTTCCCAATCATTAAAAGGTAATATGCACAATTTATTTATGTATTGCCATTATTATATCTTAGACCAGATAAGTACTTTCAACATGTGTGTTTCTTTAAGTATGCTATATTTCAGAAGTAGCGTGATTATTGAGTGGTGCAGTGTCTCCTATGGGAGTTATCTGTTTTTAATGAATAACTGAGTGCATGGGAGTGTAAATCCTCATAAATGACCAGAGTATGAGTTAGAAATGGTCCCATGACAATTATACAATTCAAGGTTATTTAAAAATACTGAAGGAGAGCCAACTGCTAATCCACATTGAAATACAAATACTGAAAAGAGTTGTGGCTGATCCAAGTGCACAGATTGAATTTGTCCATAAAAAGTACTTGATGGATTTTATTGTGCATATCCTTGTGAAGTAACTCCTGTTGGTTTTTGTCTCTTGCTCATTCTGGAACCACAATCCACTTGTAGGAGGAGAAGCTATATACATTCTCATTTTTAATTCTTGACCAAAGAGCTATTTTTGTACATTATGGTGTCAGCCATTTCAGTCACAGCGGAGAAACCCCAAATGCTCACCTGCCTGAGGCTGTATGTTGCTCCCTTAGGGTCAATCAGTTAGGCACAGTTCTGTGCATAACCTCTGCCAAACCACAAGCCTGGGTTTGGCAGGTCTGGAGACCTATCTGCCTCAGGTGTGGCATGACTAGAGAGCAATCAGCCTTTCTCAGTTTTTAAAGGGTTTTTTATTTTTATAAAGGTTTTATTTATTTTTCAATAAGGCTTTCTTTGCACAGAAGTTTCTTCTTAAGTAATAAATCTATTAGGCTATACAGATAGTAATTGTATTCACAGCGTTGGTACAAGGGCCATACCCTGACTGTTTCATGGTATCCTCAGGCACAAAGGTAAAGCTGACAGGTCTGTATTTCCCAGGGTTCTGCCTCCTGCACTTTTAAAAAGTGGGTATAGTGGGTTTCCCTTTTTTCAGTCACCTGGTATTTCACCTGATTGCCATGATTTTTCAAATATCATGGAGAGGGACTTGGCGACTCCATCAGCCAATTCCCTCAGGACTCTGGGATGCATCTTATCAGGCTTCATAGGCTTAGGTACATTCAGGTTCTTTGGGCAGTCGTGAACCTGATCTCCTCTCACAGTAGGATGGATTTTGCTCCCCCCATCTTCTTGTCCATTCACTCAAGTCGTGTGGGAAGAGAGGTTGCTGGTGAAGACTGAGGCAAAAAATTTTTTGAGTACCTCAGTGTTCTCCTCATCTGTTGTTACCAGTTTTGTCAGTTTTGCTCGTCAGGGGGGTACACTTTCTTTGACCTTCCTTTTCTGGCTGACACACCTGTAGAAGCCCTGCCCATTATTCTTTGTGTCCCTTGCCAAGTTTAAGTCCAGCTGTAGCTGGGCCATCCTGACTCCATCTCCACGCAACCAGGCAGAATGCCTATATTTCTATATTTTTCCCAGAATACCTGGGCCTGCTTCTATTGCCTGTGCATTTCCTTCTTGCCCTTTAGTTTGACTAGTAGGTCTCAACTCATCCATGCCGCTCCCTTGCCTTCCTTTTCTGATTTCTTACAGCTGGGAATCGCGAGCTCTTGTGCTCTATGAAAAGCATCCTTAAAGTTCTACCAGTTCTGTTCTACTCCCTTGTCCTTGAGGGCAGTTTCCTGGGAGGAAAACAGGGGTTTCTATTGACTAATAGAAATAGGACCAGGGGGTCCTATTGACCAATTCCTTGACCAGCTGGAATTTTGTTTTCCTAAAATTCAGGGTCCAAGCTTCTCTCTTTGCCTGACCATATTCCTCAGGACTACAAATTCCACCAGTGCATGATCACAGCAGCCCAGGTGTCCTCCAGCCTTGGTGTCACTGATGTCGATGATCATTTGTGTTAGTGACCATCAGGTGCAGTGCTCCTTGTCAAGTAGCAATGCAAATTATCTAAGCGTAGATCAGCCTCCCACTTGCAGTAGGCCAGCCCTGTACGCAAGCTAATTGCAGCTGCTTGACTGTTAAGATAGAAACTCATTACACTGTAATTGTCTGGTGTCTCATCTCTAACCTTCATAATAGCTTTGTTATTCTGGAGAATCGTTTTGAATGCTCTGTGACCTGCTTGCTTGACAGCTTGTGGCGACCTGTGGTAGCCTAAAACAGGAGCCTCACAGCTTCAGGCTAAATTCAGCAGAAGTTGTTTACTTCTTACCCTACAGCCAGAGAGCACAAATGTGGAGGGCAAATAATCCAGGAAAGAGAAGGAGAGAGGAAAGAATCTGAGAAATAGAGTGAATCCTTCTTCCTCTTCTGTGGTTCTTTAGGGAGAAAAAAAATGAAGGTATAGACGTGGTTCCTAATTAATGGCTTTGTTAGCCAACAGGAGAACGTAAAGCCTATTCACACATGCTGATTCACTGCATGGTTACCAATGCCTTTTAAAATCAGACAAAGAGTATGCAATTCTACAGTGTTGTAGTTCAGAGACTCCTAAGCCAATGCTGCATAAAGTAGCTCAAGAAATGGAGAGTTTAAAAGTGTCAGCATAATGCTGTGCAGGAGTTAATGGTCCCTGCTGAGACACACGATTTATTAGGTCTGGCACGGTGCTGTGCAGATATGTTTTCAGGTCATGAGGTACTATGTTTGGGATGAAGAACTGTGATTTGCTCTATGGGTGCATAGATCAAGACTGCTAACTTGAGGGGCTCATTCTCTTGTGGGATTTATTCCTGTCTAATTGTTACAGAGGCTCACAATAACTCTGGAAGGACACACTGCTCGATGCATAAATGCAGCAGCTTCCAGTACTCTGCTGCAGGCCAGATTTAATTTAATTAACTTGCAGCAGACAGCTAGAGGAGTGAAGGAGTGCCAAGAGGGAATATGCGAAGGAACAATCTCCCCAGCAGCTCTCACTTGTGTGACCACCAGTGCTAGAACTAGGCTAGGATCAACTGCACTGATTTTTAAGGCTGTGCAGTGAAAGTCCTTCACAGAAAGCTTCTAGATATCTCTGCATCGTTACCTCTCATGCGCAGCGGAAGAAGGGCAATGGAAGAGGGGGAACAGAAGAACAGATCTGCTACTATTTTTTTTTTTTTTTAATTGTTGCTTGATTTTTGCCTTTTTGTTGTAGTTGTTGTCTTTTTAGAGCTTTCTGAGATAATTTGAGATAATTTTATTTCAGATTGGAAAATTTGGGCACCAGTGATTCCTGTAGTATATTTTGCTTTACGCCTCAGAGAATGCAAAGAACTTCCTCTTGAACATTTTGAATTCCTGATTCATTTTGAAGAAGTACAAAAATACTTCAGAGTGTTTGGTAAAGGAGTGGGAACCTGAGGAAAGGAAGAGTGAGAGAAAGCAAGAATTGCTCATGATGAACAGGGCACCCCACTCTGCATTGATGTTACATGGTATTGTACCCATTTAAAATAAGTAGGTTTAAATAATTTTCCGAGCACAGTCTTAAGAATAAATTAGTTTAAAATGAGTAGTAGTAACATGTACAGAGCAATGCAATACCACAGAGATGTCTCAGTACTTTTCCTGTGTCCATATAACATTTTGCACCAAATGGTCAAACACAGAAGCAGTATTACTTATAATAGACACAATGCAGGGCCCGTTTGTGCAATAAATCCTCTATCTTAAACATATTTATTTTGTACTATTTAGATTTTGAAGGTGCCCCAAAAGTCTGTTTTAAAGTGTCCTCCATTGAGTTAGTATCTTACATCATCTTTGCCATTTAATGTGAGAGTTTATCAGTTTGTTTCTTTATAAAGTGTGAATCAGATAGAAGGCTATTGGGGTTCAAATGAGTTTGAATTTATACAGCCTTACACAGCACCTTGAAGTTTGACACTTCCGTCGTATGTTGCGTACATCTATTTACTGTGTAGAAATATTGCAGACACAAGCAGATGCAAGCTTTTAGATCAAGTTTTAAAACTCTGCTACCTAGACAACTGTGTTAGCTTGGCTGTTTGTATATTTATCTATTTTAAGCCTTTTATTGGTTTCCTGTGATTATTCCTTGGTGTTCTTAGCCGATCATATACATAAGTGTGATGACTTTTGCAAACCAAATCAGAGGTATCCATCTGCAAAAAGCAGCAGTAGTAGGACACCAAAGCAGGTGCTTTACATCATGTCAGATGTCTTAAAAACTTTAAGAAGTTCAAACAAGGGGCATGACTTGCAGCTCCAACATAACTGCTTGAGCTATCATGGAGCATAAAGATCTCAGGTATTTCCAATGACTTCAATATCCCATGTTAACGCCGTGGCACTTGTTAGAGTAGCTCCTGATGAAAATGGCAGCCAGCTCTTAAAATATGCTGCTTCTCTGTCAGATGCAAATGTGAACATTTTGAATGGGTTGCCAACTGTACTTATACGAAAAGTTCAGCACAGTAGAAAGAGTACTATAAAAACTGTCAAACTCTTTTAATTCATTGCTTTTAATGTTGTTGCACAATGAAACCTTAGCTGTTGACCAGAGGCAAGTGCCAAGCAGCTTTGATCACATCTAGCATAGCTGCCCTGAAGCTAGATTGCATCTATAATACTATAGTATCTTCAATACTGACAAAGTTGCTACATTTATCTACTACTTGACATGAAAAATGTTTAAAGGGCTTCTAAAACAAAGCTAGTTATAAACTAAAAAAAGGTTGGTTAAATTCTGGCTTTTTATTTTTGCTCTGAATTTATGGACCAGATTCTTTTACCTTGTCATTTACCATCTGTTCCTTATAACATCTGAAAAAGATGAAAAAACTTCTGTTAGAGTTTGCAGAGAAAAACCACAATTTGGTCAAATACAGAGGATAATGTTAAGCATTGCAAAACATAGTGCAGAGGATATGCACTAAAAATCAGTTTTCAACTCTGCCATGTAGCACTAAGAGTGATATACGAGTAGGACTCTTTGAGTGTACTTAAAACAGGAAAAAAGACTTTGTATTTGATAACTGATGGCTGAAGAAATTTCTGGGCCATAAAAACTTGACAGATGAAAAATATCTACTGAGCAAGTCCTGTGTCAGGCTTCAGGTCATTGCTCTGGTTAGGCAACTGGAGTAACTGGTGGGAGGTTTCTAGCTAAAAGTAAGTACTGTGGCAAAATAAAGGGAGGTGAGTCTGAAGAAAAAGGAAGTTGTTTCAAGATCATTACAAGTGTGATAATACAAATTACTGACATTCTCATGTGAGGTCAGAATCCGTTTTTCATAGTCACTGAAGGTGATTCTATATATGTTCTCTGTGGGATGAATAGATGCTATCAGCTGTAATTCCCAGCACTCAGCACATGATTATTCTGCCACTAGACTTTGTTAATCGTGTCTGCAATCCAGTGCCAGCTTGAATGTAGGCTGCAATAATTCCTCTTTTGAGAACAGGGAAAGCCAGTGGATCATGAGCCCTAGACATATAAATGGAAAAATCCTGGGAGATATTTTTTTTTTTCTTTTTTTTCCTTGCAGCTGTGGCAATGAAAAAGAGAAGAGGATTTATTATTTCTGCAGAACTCAGAAATAAAGATGACTCAAAAAACAGCATAGTGTTTTGAGAGAAATTTTATAATATGCTGAACAGTTCTTTCAGCTGGAGTATTTTAATTAAACAAGTAATTGTTCAAATTTCAAGCTCTAAAACAAAAGTTGATTCATATGTCTTTTCCAGAATAATGTTTTTTTGGGTGGAGTATGTTGTGAAATAATAATATTTTACTTTTCTTTTAGTTTTCTTCCAAACATCTGAATTATTTTTTCAGAGAGATAGAAAAAATTCAATTTCTTTGGAGGGGAACTTTCTCCCTCTTTTATTACACTGTCATAGGTTTACAGTATCTCAAACTGTGACTCAGGCTAATAAAGCAATAACCTCCTAGTTCTTTCAGTGAGATGCTTATCTGGAATAAGTTTGTGGTGTTTTATAGATGAGTTGTATTAATCCCTCATAGCATTGATGAGCATGAACTTCTTGATGGTTATTTCCAAAAATCAGAAGTCTCATCAAAGCCAGCAAAGTTTAATTGCTTGATTGGTTTAAATGAGAAACAAATTTGTTTATTTTGTAATTATTACTTGGTCCATGAAATAATGGGATATCAGAACTTAAAAGTGAATGTAAAATAGGAGCCAAAATGTAACAGAAGTCCTTCTCACTTCATTATAACCTCTTTAAAATTTAGAGAATTTCTCTAAAAACTCTATAATTTAGAGAAAGTTGTCCTAGAAGAAATAATAATAAAGAAATAAACAAACAAAAAAACCCCAAACAAAAAACAAAACCCAACCCAAACCAAAAGTGATACACTTTCCTCAACTGAGTATAGAATAAGAATTTAAGTACCATTGCTGGACTTGGAGTTATAACTGTCTGCTTCAGTGAGTGCACTTCAAAGCTAGGAACAACTTGTTTCAAAACAACCACTTAAAAATGATTATTCTTTTTTAGACAGTTGTTCAAGTCAGCATCTCTGTATCATCTTTCAGGGTTATTAAAGAAGGGTGTGGATCTATTGATAGGAATTTTATTTTTCTATGTGAACCAAAATTTCATCTAGTTGGACAATTAGCTGTGCAAATTCTGTAGAACTGGTAGAGGCTTCATGTCAGCTCAATAGCAATTGAATTGGTGTGCTTGCCTTTTGTACCATCTACAGTATTTTTTCTAATTGTCTTGTTCTAAGACAATAAGAGACAAAAGAGTAGCAGAGACCTTCTGAGAACAGTGTCATGTACAAACTTTTTTCTTCTCCCGCAGCCAAAAAATGACTGATTTTGGAAAGACACTTTTTTTAGGGAATGAAACTCCAATGCTGTCAGTGTGGCAATGCTTCTGCTGTTAAAGGAAATGTCCTGAAATCTGTAAGAGTATTTGTTCCTTGTGGACACTTTGAGGAAGCTCAGATATCTCCTTCAGCAGAACTCTTTGAACTGTGAAAATTAACATGTATCACTGCAGGAATTGTTATAAAAAGTTTTACCTTATTATTTCCTAAAATGATTTAGAGAATAAAGTAATGAGGACATTAATGGTTAATCAGCTCACCAGTTTCCTGATTTCTTAAAGCTCAGCTGCTGGAATCACCACATAATAGCACTTTTAATGTTTTAGCTGTTTTTCCCGTCGTTATAGCTGCAGGCAAAAGTTGGAGAAAATGGACACTTTAAATGTTTCAACACCAGAAATTAAATGAAAAACACTGAAAATTAATTATTCGAATTAAAACCAATGGGTTTGAATTCGACTTGCAACTGGCTTATGATTCTCAATGTCGTTGTCAAACTTATATCTGACATCCAACCCCAAGGGGAACATGTTTAGAGGTGCTGGTTTAGAGTTTTTAATATTTGCTAAAACACTGCATCTCACTTAGGTAAGATGTTTTCACATGAAAACTTTGATGTGAAAACCCTGATGTATTTTTGAGTGAAAACATTTGGTTTTCATGGTATTTACACAAAACCTAGTCAGCAGCAAAAAATCAAGTGTTATTAGTGAAGGAACACTTCAATGTACTATCTGGCATGCTAATTTGAGAAGATTAAAAATTCATATTCTCTGTTAAGCTCTAAAAAATGAGCTAATGCAATGCATTGTGACTGAGCAAAAGAATAGTTGGTAATTTACTTCCTTGGTTCCTGTCAGCAGTTTCATTTATCTTGAATAGGTACAATTGTGTGTCCAAAAAGGGATTGCACTAAACCCAGTTGTGATATAGTCAGGCTTTCCAAATCCTGTATTAAGCACAGCAATTTCCTGCTTCAGATAAAAATACTTCAGTCTTCAGTTATATTTATGTTCTGCTGTTAAAGCATAGCTTTCTTTTAAAATGTGCTCCTTGTGGTCTTCAAAGCTGAATTGATTGAAGTTGTCCTATTACAGCAGCGTTCATGTGAATATGGTGATAAGCTGAGCATAAGTTAAAATCAAAAAAGCTCATTTTAAAGGGCTGTTGAAGGGTAGCGATGTCACCGTGCTGCCTCAGGTATGAGATTTGGAAAGCAAGCACTTGCTGATTTTTTAACAGTCATGAGCTGTCACGAGGGTCACGTGTGGGAGGTTTCAAGCCTAAGCCATTTTACAGAAAATGAAGTGATAATAGTTACTGCCATTAGCCATATGAATCAGTAGTAACTCAGAGAAACATTGTTTATGCTTGGCAGAAGTTAATACTAAACAAGATCCATAATCTCATCTTTGCTGGCAAATATATTTTCCCATTAAAAAGGAGCTAAAATGTACTTTTGGTGATCTTACAGTTCTGAAGATAAATGCAAGAGATACTTGACTAGTTTGGAAGTTTTGGAGTGTTTTTCTGCCAAATTTATAAAAATAATGATAATAAAAATCAGACCTAGATCTTCCTTGCTTTAGGCTTCATACAGTGTTTATCAGAGTCTAGCGCTTTTTTGATGGAGAAATACCAGGAAATTGATTATCTAATTGTGTCTATAATATTAAAATGTAGAAATGTTTTTATCTGAGTGACTATACCTCAAGAGCCAACATTTATTATTCTGCTTTTATTTTTCTACCACTCAACATATTTAGCTAAGATATGGGAACTTAGATTTTGTGTGTGCTTAGATTTTTTTCTGATTAAGTTTGGTATGTATCATGTTTTTCATTTATACCTGAAGCTAATGCCCGCATATTAGAGAGATTGGGACAACAGTCATCTGCTTAGATATAACATAAATACTAAAATGTATGTTTACATGTACAGAACTAAAAGTGTGTGCTTCCAGGCTTGCTGGTATTTCCTAACTCCAGAAGATGGTTTCAGCTAGAATAATTTTCGTCTTTCACTATCGGTGTTTCTTTTAATACACATCTGCTGTTGGTCAGGCTTTCAAAAATTTGTTCCATAACAGTTTTGTTATTATCATGCCCTACGGAGTGCTGAGCACTTTTGAACATTTGCTACTGAAGACTATTCTTTCAGAGGAATGAATATGTTCAAAGTTTCCTTCAGCTTTTATAAAAATGCCTTACTGACTTCTAGAAGAGCTTGCTGTTCTAAATCCCTCAGGGGCTGTGAAAATGTTCATCATAAGGTTAGTCTTTTCTGCCCAGAGTAATGGTGTTGCAGAGCATGCTGGAAGATTTTTATAGTCTTACACTTATCCACACTAAAATTCGAGATTATAAAATGCTAGATTACAAATAGTCCCATAAAATCATGTTCTCTTGTTTTCTTCTGAAGCAGTGTCCTAATTTGTGAAATACTTCTGACTATGTTACAGTTACCTGTATCAGCCCAAACAAGACAAATAGCTTAGTGGTCAGATGTGCTGAACACTCCACAAGGAGCCCTCCCTGATTGGTTTAGAAATGGAAGTTTGAAACAGTTTGGCAATAAAAATGTTGTTGCACTATTATTGGAATTGCTTGATATAAATGAAAATGTACACAATTTATTTTCAAATATCTAATACCCTATTTTTGCAAGGCTTAAATCAAGGGATGGAAAAGGAAGGTAGAAATTTTTGTATTCTAGCTACCTGAGAATTACATATTCGTTTTGAATAATGGTAGCACAGTATGTCTTTGAATGTCTTTGGATATTAACCCACAGCCCTAGAATTCTAAGCATGACCTCAAGAATGGTTAGATTTCTGTATCATTGCAAAAGGTTTTGATCATGATTTAATTTATCTTACCATTAAAAAGGAACGTAAAATTTCTCAAAATTATGCCATAAGACCAAACTTTCTTCCAGGATTTTGGAGCTTCCAGTACTGGCTAAAAGTAGGAATGGCAGAAGTATATGAAAATATTCAAATTGTGGTTAATGGATTGTGTTTTGTTTTGCATGATTTTATTGCTATTGTACTGTGTATAATTGTGATACTTGATATAGCGCTATTTTTCTAGATGTCATGATGTGGCTACTAAATAATCCAGGAACTCCAGTTCTTGGTTACTAAAATGAATGATTTTCAATGGAATAATGCAGTTTGGAGAGGAGACATAGCTCACACTCTGCATTTTTGTTGGGACATGTTCTACTTCTGGGTATTTTTTTTTTTTCTTATTTAGCTCTCTAACATAACCACAAAAAAATTTTGGTATGTTTTCTTAAGTCCCTTGAGGATAAAGAAAAGCCATAATGTTTCATAATACTCCATTCAAATCACGCGTATTTTTTCAGTCCTGTACTGAGACAAGATTTGATATTCTTGTTTGATGGAGCGACTCTCCACTCAGGATGCTTGTACTCAGGATCAAAGATAGATCCACTCTTACAGAGGTGCTGGCACAGTGCATATTGAAAACTACAATTTCAAGTGTTCATAAAATTGTTGTAGCTTCACAAAAACCTCCTTTTTTGAAGTTGCTGAGCTTAGCAGACATGCATAATGACGTGACATTTCTGCCCTCTGTAAAATAATTACAGTATTTAATTTTAAAAACATTATGTTAAATTATTAACTGCTTTATTTGGTGGATAATTACAAAAAGCATCACTTAACATAAATTCACCAAAATGTCAACATCAGCATTTCTTCTGTCATGGCATTGGTGGTTTCTAGTGACTACCAGACTTCTAGCACTTTCCAAAACTATTTCTGGATACCTGTGTTTTCTTTTTTGTTCAGTTTTTGACACAGTTCTCACTGTTTAGCTATATTCCTCCCCACTTCCCTGGTTTAATTCTGCTTCCTGTGCTTATACTTCATTTTTTTTTCAATAAACAGGGGTTTCTACTCTGTATGTCTTTTCTATTTACTCACTAATGCTATAATTCACTCTTTAATTTTTGCAGGCTCTTTCAATCTGTGTAAAATAAATTTATTGATGTAATTAACCTAGAGTGATAATTTTTATCAGTCTGCCCAATAATTTTGATGTTTGGTGATAGTACTACTTTGTATTTAATAGGTAACATAAGTGGATGGGGTATATTTATCTGACCTTTAAATAAGAAATCTCAATATATTTATGTGCTTGAGCCAGCAATGTGCCATTACAGCCTTTACAGACTAGAAGGTTAACGGTGTCCTTTGTTGTTTTAGGAGAAGTGTTGCCAATGGCATGAGGGAGATCCTTCCCCTCTACCCAGCAGTGGTGAGGCCACTGCTGGAGTAGTGTGTCCGCCTCTGGGCTCCCCAGTACAAGAGAGACCTGGACATACTGGAGAGAGTTCAGTGAAGGGTTAAGTGAAGATGATTGAAGAGACTGGACTGTCTCTGCTCTGAGGAAGATCTGAGAGAGAGGCAAAGTTGTTCAGCCTAGAGAGAAGGCTTAGGGGGATCTTACTAATGTGTTTAAATACCTGAAGAGAGAGTGGAAACAAAGCAATGGGCATGAACTGGAACACAGGAGGTTCCTTCTGAATGTCAGGAAACTCTTTTTCACTGTGAGACAACCAAGTGC
Source organism: Hirundo rustica (assembly GCF_015227805.2). NCBI lineage: Eukaryota > Metazoa > Chordata > Aves > Passeriformes > Hirundinidae > Hirundo > Hirundo rustica. Next base: position 18,149,070 of record NC_053450.1, read on the forward strand.
TGGCACAGGTTGCTCAAAGAAGTGGAGTCTTCCATCTTGGAGATGTTTCAAAGCCATTTGAACATATTTTGGGACAAATAGCTCTGCAAGGTCCTGCTTGAGCAGGAGATGTTGGACCAGATGACCTCTCTTTTTAAGCTTGAAGTCCTTTCCAATTTCAACCATTCTCTGCTATCTATAGTTCAATTTCAAATTTGAAGTGGCGATAAATTAATTAAAATCGTTATACTAGTTATCTTAAAAAGCGAGCATATTTCCAGATGTAAAAAGTTCAAGGCTATTTTTATTAATTACATGGTTGTCCATTATTAATTAAAAAAAAAAAAAAAAAAGTGATGTATCATGTGCTTTCTTGCTATGTAATTTAGAGAACCTGACATTTTAGTCCACCTGACATTTTTAGTCTGTTGCTTTACCAGGGAGGAGCAATTTATATGACTAGATGGCTGATGGGAAGCTGTACATCTCACTGGAACATTGAGGGTAATTGTAGAGAAAATTTCTGAAACTTGCGGAGCACTAAGAAAAAAAAATTAGTGAGAACCTAATGTGAGATATAAAATGAAATATCTGCAGTTTACTTGATGTAGCTGAAAGTAGAATGTAGTTCTTCACTATACTCTGGATGCTCTTTTGTTACAACTGAAACATTAGCACCATTTCTGTCTCTTTCTTACTATCCTAAAATATTTCCCCTCTTTTATAGTCACTCTATCTCTGTCTCTCTGCTACAATAATAATTAAAATCAATATAATAAGTGACTAGAATCTAAAAAGATTTTGTCTGCCCTGAAATGTCAATACAGAGGCCTGAAGTTCCTTAGCCTCTTGGACTTTGATTTCTGAGTCGACCTACATCTTAATCTCCTCAAAGTAACACTTACAACTGAACATTTGCAGTGTTGGCAATTGAGGCAAGGGGCACTGTGCTTAAAATTCTCTTTTATAATGGTTGTTAAACACACCAGCATCTTCAAAAAGCCCAGAGGATTTGGCTGCATTATATTCCACTGCACATCTGCAGCAAACTGTTACCATTTGCATTAGCACAATAGTTGGCTGAATAAGCTTTCCTCACAGCAGAATATTAACAGATGCCTTTCTCTTTTCTGACCCCAGTTAATAACAGTGAAAATAATTTTCTGTTTTCATTCCCAAAGGTGATGGAAGTCTTACTTCAGTGTGTTGTCAATGTAGTCAGCTTATGACAGGAGTCTTAACCATTCATTTTATCAGAAATTATCGTCTCCACATGCTTTCATGTTTTGTAACTACCATCCTGAGTCAGTCTTTCCAAACTGTAGTACTTGAAAGCCATATGCAAAAAATGCAATTATTTTTTATAGTAGTAAAATTCACATAGCAGAAATGCAGGCGCTATGTGCCTGATTTATAAGGCATTTGAATTAGAGATGGAGTGATGCACACATTTTTGTATGAGACACTATGGAGCTACAGATTTTAAGTGGCAGCATCTTGATGGCTACATGCTATAGGTTGGCATTGCATAAGAAGTAGATTCATGACCTGTCATGTCAGGACTGGACCTGGTGTTCAGGGCATAAGACAAAAAACATCCTGATTTTAGCGTGAGAACATTGTTACAGTGAGCTGTTCCTTCATTCTTTCTCTCTATTAGTTTAATCTCACACAGCAGTTCACATTTTCCCTTATTGTTTCTGATCTCTCATGTCTCAGGCAGTACATGTGAGAGTTGCTTGTTCAATCCATCTCTCGTGCTTTTTAATAAGCCTAGATTTCATACGTTTTCAGTTTCATGCAGTTAGCTGTCCCTTTTGTGCAAAAAAAAAAATTGTCCTAATCTATTATCAGCTAAAAATTTGAAAGTCAGAATGTCATGGTTAGATGGTCCCAACTAGATTTGCAGGATTAGCATCATGAAGTGGCAAAGAAGTTCCTGAGTGGCCGAAGGTCAGGCTGAGGCTTTCACTCACAAGGGTTCTACCAGGACAAATGTTCTCCGGCAGAAACCTGTTTCCTAGCGCTTGTGCAGTGTGTGCCTCCATATGGCCGTGGACATACCATACCTCATATGTGTCAGGGAAGCTTCTTGTGAAAGGGAGTACATGTCTTTGTCCTACTTTTATACTATTGCTGACATGTTAGTTGAGGGCTACTGCTGCAATAGTGGTTTTGGTGGATCCTTGGTTGACCCGGAGCAGCCACTTTCATGTTTTTGTATTCTGATGCCACCAGCTGACTCTTGCAGCCCATAACATTATACACATAGGCTTTTAAGGATTTGCGAAATTTGAGTTTCAGTGATTGTTCAAGACTTATGGCCAGCATGGAATGAGCAAAATTCTGCTAGCGATGGTAACTTATATCTGGTCTGTTGTTTGAAAGCTCAGTTATGTTTCCAAGTAGTAATTCTTGTGCATTAGAAGAGAATAAATCAGTTCTTCAAAGATGACCAAAATTTCATTGCCAGATGAAATTTCAGAAGAGAATCATTTATCAAAACAACGTTTTTGAGAAATGATGAGATCAGGCTAGTTAAGTTGTTCATTATGTAAATTATGGATGAAATCAATCCCATCTAGTATTATTTTTAAAAAAAGAAAACCCTATCTTCCCACTTAGTAACATATTGTATTGTTCAGTGTTAGTTTTAGCTTCTGTACTTGGCCTATTCATAGATCTGCAGCCCATTACAGTGGCGCCTGTTAGGGCAAATACTATGAAAGATTTGCCAATTTTTCTATGATAAAGCATGTTTTCCAGGAATTCATACTAAATCATAAAAAATCCCTCACAGTTGAGACTTGGCTTGGAAAGTCTTGATTCACAAAAATTTCACTTGCGTGTTTATCCAGATATTCAAAAACAAATCAGTCATCTAATTTATAAAATCAGTGATATTTAAAAATAATATATTGTTTAAAGATCAGAGAATTTTATTTGTTGGACACAAATAATATTATGATCACTTAATCTAAATAGATACATTTCCTGACCATGAATAATTGATTTGTTGCTCTCACCTTACTAATCACTCTTAAATGTTTCTGTGTGTTTTGTCTGTTGGGCAGAAACATAGTTTAAAATGATCAAATTTTTTCAGTATTCTAGAAATATTCAAATACCTAAGATATTTTCGTTTGAAAAGCTGTGTATCAATGAAAATCTAAATATATAAATAACTCTGTAACTTGTGATAGGATGGATGTTGATATTACATCCTAATGTGCATTTTGAAACATTTTTTCCTAGATGTCATGTTTATATTGCTGGTGGCAGAATTTTTTAGTTTAGTTAATTACATATGAATAATGATTAATGCAAGTTGTGAATGTCCATCATGGAGATAGGAGAGTTAATCTGCATTGTTACTCTTACCTAGGATGTTTCCATAGTTTTGATAGAGACAAGCTTTAACATTGGCAATTTCTAACTAATAATCCAAATAATTGCGCAGAATTAAATTGCTTGTTACTGACAGACAAACCAGTGAGAAATGGTTATTCCATAGTACAAACATTTCTTTTCAACTGTGTATTAGTGCTTTATGTTTCCTGTTGAAATCAGGTTTGACGAAAGTGCTATTATCTAAAGTTTATTTACACAGAAATGAGCAACAATAGAAATCACATGTTCAAAGCGGAAAGAAGTTTATGTGGAAAGAGGTTTAAAGAAGAATAACTAGTTAGCATTGGGTGGTAAGTAATTATTTGGCTACACAGAAGGAAACTGGAAGATATTGTGTATAACTGAAAGGAGAATAATTTCAGACAGGATTTTGAAAGGAGTCTTGTGAAGTCAGTAAATGAGGAGAAGAATATGTTTTCCAGTCTGAGTTAGAGAGAAGGAAACTGGCTGTAATAGTGGTTTAATTGTCTCAGTAGAGGATATAAACAGAGAGGATGCTTGTAACTAATTTGATAAGTATGTCACACCCTAAATGGTCCGGTTGTCATCCACTATTAATTTTACAGGACAGTTCAAATCAACATATGGAATAGATTGTGATGAATGTGCTGGCCAAGAAATGAGTATTTGCTAACATGATGAAATAATTAGCATTTGGTAGAGATCAGTCATACCTCAATGTGAGAAGCTGATAATAACTCAGCTGAGCTTTGTCTAAATTGATAGTTCCTTCCAGCACTTAAAATGGTGTTAGCCAGTCCAAGTATGTAGCCACAGTCATACATTTGTGTTAATTTTCTTCCTAGTATCTGGTACAGTTCTTGGATTTAGGATGAGAGTAGTGTTGATAACACATGTGCTGGTTGCTGCTGAACAGCGCTTATACTAAGGCAACAACTTGTCAGCTTCTCATGCTGCCCTGCCAGCAAGAAGTTGGAGGGGGCACAAAAAGCTGGGAGGGGACACAGCCAGGACAGCTGACCCCATCTGAACAAAGGGATATTCCAGACCATATGGCATCATGCTGAACAACAAAATCGGGAGGATTTGGTTGGGGGCTAGCAGCTACTTCTCAGGGACTGGCTGGGCAATTGCACTGTGCATCACTTGTTTTCTATATTCTATCATCATCATGGGTGTTGTTGTTGTTATTGTTATTTTCCCTTCCTTTTCTGTCTTATGAAATTGTCTTTATCACAACCCAGGAATGTTACTGCTTTTCCAATTCTCCTCTGCCGTCCCATTGAAGAGGAGTGAGCAACTGGCTGTGCAGTGTTGAGTTGCCTGTTGGGTGAAAGCACAAGTTGCATGTCTTGCTTTTAGGGCCATGTATTCCAGGCATTTATCACTCATGCATCTAATCTGTAAAAATTGTTCCGCTTGAAAAATAGCTGTAAATTTGAAGTTGTGAAGTCGAGGGTTCAGGTAAATGTTTCATCATCTCTTAATCTTGCAAAGAACAGACAAACAGGAAGGCAGCATTCTAGGAAGACAGTTGGCAAAAGAAACATGCCAGGAAACCTTCAAGTGTTTCAGGACAGTGTTCAACCTTGTGCTCTGGCTCTGTTTATTTTCATAGAAACATAGAATGGTTTGGAGTGGGAGGGACCTTAATGACTGTCTAGTTCCAACCCTTCTGCCATAGCCAGGGATGCCACCCACCACACCGGGTTACCGATTTTATTCCTAAAATGTAGTGCTTGCAGCTGGCCACCAGTTTAGCAAGGATTGTGGTTTGTGCTGCTGTACTGAATTCCAGTCTCTGACTGCCAGCCTCAATATCTGCTGGTAGAAGTTCCTCTGGTGCACAAAGAATTATTAGCATCAGGCATTTCTAAGGAAAAAAAAAATCTTGAACAGTTTTAGTCTTTAAGCTAATACTGTCACAAAATTATAAAGGCAAGATCTCACATATATTAGAAGCTCACCCAGTGCAGCCATAAGAATCTGATGATGTGGAGCTGGAATAGCACATACATTTATATTTTTCATATGGTTAATTGAACCCATAGAATCATTCTGTACATACTAGGGTTTTATTGGTATTAGAATAAAGAATTTCTTTTTTAAAAAACTGAAACTGATAATTACTTCTCTCTGTGCTTCTAATCAACAGTCTTTGATGTACATCTGTTTTTTAAGCACATCTGTACTGTAACTTCCAGTCAGGAAAAGCCTTTTATGGCAAGTAGCCTTTAAGCTACGTGCTGTGTTTATTTCATGTATTCTTTTTCCTTTTCTTCTTAAGAAAGTATCCACACATTTTCCTTCAACTTTCAGTTGACTTTTCCGTGAATTTATACTTTAAAATGTTTTCTGCAAGAAAAACTTCAGTTTTTCAATTTTGTTTTGATACGTTGTTTAAACTGATGGTAGAGATTATAGTACTGTCTTGCAGATACATCTCCAAATAAGAAGAGAAACTATTTGTCCACTCCACATGTATTACTGGACACCGTGTTATATTGCTTCTTATATCATGTGATGCAAAGTGTGTCTCCAGCTGCTGTGTATATGGGGGGATCTGAGGGGAAGGACAGCCTGCTGTCGTGCTGAGAGCATCTACAGTGCTGGGCTGCTGTAACAGAGATGCTGCAGACCATTCCTTGATTCCCCTAGCAAATCAGTCTCTGACCTCTGGAAGGGGAAAAAAGGCATTTTTTGAGCTGTGTTCTTCAGGTCAGTGCTGAATGTAAAAAATGCATGCTATTGAACATGTATTTAAACATTGATGCGCTTCGAGTTGAAATATGTACTTGTTATTTAACATATTTAAGCATGTGAATAGCTCCTGTGGATAAATTTACAATCATGGGCTTATTTCAGTTTAGCAAAAAATGTTCAGATAAGCCTTTGTTCAATTCTGGGTGGTTGCTGTACATGAGGCCAGCACTGCCCTGCTGTAGGTGTTCCTGCAGCTGTGCCAGAGGAAGGGACACGGGAGTGCACAGCTGTGCCAGAGGAAGGGACATGGGAGTGCACAGCTGTGCCAGAGGAAGGGAAACAGGAGTGCACAGCTGTGCCAGAGGAAGGGACACGGGAGTGCACAGCTGTGCCAGGGGAAGGGACACAGGAGTGCACAGCTGTGCCAGAGGAAGGGAAACGAGGGCACAGCTGTGCCAGGGGAAGGGACACGGGAGTGCACAGCTGTGCCAGAGGAAGGAACACGGGAGTGCACAGCTGTGCCAGGGGAAGGGAAACAGGAGTGCACAGCTGTGCCAGAGGAAGGGAAACGAGGGCACAGCTGTGCCAGGGGAAGGGACACAGGAGTGCACAGCTGTGCCAGAGGAAGGGACAAGGGAGTGCACAGCTGTGCCAGGGGAAGGGACACGGGAGTGCACAGCTGTGCCAGAGGAAGGGACAAGGGAGTGCACAGCTGTGCCAGAGGAAGGGACAGGGGAGTGCACAGCTGTGCCAGGGGAAGGGACACAGGAGTGCACAGCTGTGCCAGAGGAAGGAACACGGGAGTGCACAGCTGTGCCAGAGGAAGGGACACAGGAGTGCACAGCTGTGCCAGAGGAAGGGAAACAGGAGTGCACAGCTGTGCCAGAGGAAGGGACACGGGAGTGCACAGCTGTGCCAGAGGAAGGGACACGGGAGTGCACAGCTGTGCCAGAGGAACGGAAACAGGAGTGCACAGCTGTGCCAGAGGAAGGGACATGGGAGTGCACAGCTGTGCCAGGGGAAGGGAAACAGGAGTGCACAGCTGTGCCAGGGGAAGGGACATGGGAGTGCACAGCTGTGCCAGAGGAAGGGACAAGGGAGTGCACAGCTGTGCCAGAGGAAGGGACACGGGAGTGCACAGCTGTGCCAGAGGAAGGGACATGGGAGTGCACAGCTGTGCCAGGGGAAGGGACACGGGAGTGCACAGCTGTGCCAGAGGAAGGGACACGGGAGTGCACAGCTGTGCCAGAGGAAGGGAAACAGGAGTGCACAGCTGTGCCAGAGGAAGGGACACAGGAGTGCACAGCTGTGCCAGGGGAAGGGACAGGGGAGTGCACAGCTGTGCCAGAGGAAGGGACACGGGAGTGCACAGCTGTGCCAAGGGAAGGGACACGGGAGTGCACAGCTGTGCCAGAGGAAGGAACACGGGAAGTGCACAGCTGTGCCAGAGGAAGGGACATGGGAGTGCACAGCTGTGCCAGGGGAAGGGAAACGAGTGCACAGCTGTGCCAGAGGAAGGGACGCAGGAGTGCACAGCTATATGGCGAAGGATCACACACGTGCACAGCTCTCCATCCAGCCTCCAGCAGCACAGGTGGAGCTGAGCCTTCCTGCAGGGGTGACTCTTTACTTCCATGGGCTGACAATTTTAGTGTGGCCTCTTCTGCCTAAAAAGATGTGAGTAGTTGCTGGTTTGGTGGGTGCTGAGGAAGAGCTCAGACAAAGCTTACGTCAGCAGCTGTATTCAGAAAAGGGGCATTCCCTGTAATTGCAGTAATACTGGTCTCATTCTGAAATACTCTCAAATTATGTTTCCAATGGCTTTTCCTAGACATACATTTCCATAGGGAAGATAAATAACAGACTTGGGCTCTGTGACGTCACCCTGAGGGATCACATTTTGCTTATTGCAGCTTCTGATGTGAAAGGTGTTACAGGCAAATGGTTAAGTCCAGCCCAGGTTGTTTTGGTTTTCTTTGGTTTTGTCATGCCATCAGAAGAGTTTAACCAAACGTAATTACTTTAAAAGTAGAATTCCTTTTTGTGAGACTAAGGCTGTACATTCATATATAGAAAGCATCTGCAAAGTTTTTTCCTTTTGGATTAATATTTACAGCCATAGTAATGAAGCTAACAGAAGCATCACAGGAGTCCTGTCCACGTCTACCTACCATACCTGAATGTTCTCAGATTTGGGGCATTTATAGACCTATTGAATTTTCTTTATCTTTACCACAAGATAAAATTCAAGCATTTGCTGGTTGGATGTCTAGGAAAAAGTGGTGATGGCCTCTAGTTGTATCTGTAAGCATTACTTATTTTTTTAATCAGTTATATATACATCTTTTAGGAAAAGAAATAATCTGAGGATAATGGTAAACTTTATTATAGAGTAGGCCCTATAATATACTATGGAGTAGACCCAAAGAAACATGAAGGTTACTTTGTAAAGCAATCACAATTACTTTTCATGTAGTTAAATGTAAAGTTATTCTGGAGAATCAAAGAGTTATAGAACTAAGAAAACATACCTGCAGGATGAGGAATGGCATTCAAAGACCAGCGTTTCTCAAAGGAAATCACTTGAGTCCACTACAATATACAGTGAGAAGTTTCAAATGCAATTCCTTTCTGTATAACTTTGGTAATAAGGAAGACACAAAATAAATCAATTTCAGAATTCTGACATCCAGACAGAGACCTGTATTTTATAGAAAATAATGGAAAACTAAACAGATAGTTCAGTTGGAAACTGAAGGTACAAATGAAAAAGAATTACACAAGGACCAAAAAAAAAACTTTAAAGAAAGGTGCACAAAATCTGCCATGTGTTTATCTTCTCAGATGATGAACAAATATTTATCTACAGTCTGATCTAGGACAGAAAGGAATAACGAGAAATAATACCTGCATAATAATATTCAAGTTAGGAACTGGATAGAAATTCTGGTGGTGGAACGATTGACTGCTGGAGCAATTACTCCATCTCCTCTTGTCTTTGGATTTAGCTTGGAAAAATTTCTTCAACAAGTTAGTAGCCTCAACAGCATATGAAACCAATGTTTCATTTCTCATGTTTCTGTAAGAGATCTCATTAAAGGTCCTCTTGACCCCAATTCTCATTTGTAATCACTGCATCATCTTACATTTTAAGCAATAAAATCTGTTTTCAATTATAATAATGTAAAGTGTAGGCAGAGAGACATATATCATCCAATTTGCCTATGTATTATTTAATCTACATACTTTTAAAAGGTATGCAGATATTAATTATTAGGGCCTCGTGGTCTTGGGAAAATGCTTCCCATTAAGCCAGCAAGAAATCTACTGTATCACATTTAGGGATGAAGCCATGCAACTCAGAACATCCTGTAACTCCTGACTGGGCACTGTTGGAAGGTAGTCACTATCTCTGCAGTAGTTGACTAAAGTTGCTGGGGTGTTTCCTGGCACTGCATTGAGGGGCACAGGTTGGTCCACATCCATTTTGTTCACTCAGAGCTCCCAGGCCAGGGAGGTGCCCGCAGGAGCAGCACTGGCTGTGCTGCCTCTCTGGGAAGGGCAGGGCTGCCCCGGATCAAAGCACGATGCACAGTCGAGGGAGGGTCTGGAGGTGTCCTCCAACACTGCTGAATTTAGTAATGCAGCCCAGCACTGCTAGGGAGAAGTCCGTGTCCCTATGGGATGTGTGGGGTGTGCAGGTAAAGGGAAGTCCTCAAAGCTGAATTTGCATCATTGGTCTGCTCAAATGTCTGTGGAGAAGGGAAGGGTGTGCACTGTATTCACTGTACAAACAGAGATGACCAAATCCAGGCAGCACTGCGAATATCCCGAGCACCCTGACAGTTAAATCCCGTCAGTGCCCGTGAGCAGTGCAGGTGCAGCCGTTCACCTCTGCACTCTTCACTGCGTGAGAAGAATGAGGCAATAATTTTACGTCATGTTAGAAATAATACATCCATATTCACTTTCACTTATTATTCAGAAGGAATCTTCCCGCTGGACTATAGTTTGTTGCCAAGTGTTTAATTTAGCCTCTTTTCTTCCTGAACATCTATAGGATTTATTGTGCAACACCTGAAGAGAAGCATGAGGGATAATATAAATAAGTTTTGTGTTGTTTCAGTTATCAAAAAGGAAGAAAATGAAAGAAGAAAATCCCAGAACAAATTTATTCCTCAGTTCTTGACCTGAATCGTTGAAGGGAATTAAAAAAGGACTAACTCTTCATGACTAAATAATATTCCACAGAAGAAAATATGTCTCTAAAAAAAATAAATTAGCTTCTCAGTATTATCTTCCTCTCTGTTAGAAACCCATAATTGAATAAAATGCAATTTCCAGTGTGAAATTAAACCTTGGGGGTGCCGCAAATAAATGTTGTTTCAATAGAATTCATTTTTTATTCCCAATATGATGAGATAAAAATAAAATTAATTAAATTCACTTGGAAACAGGAAGAAAAATAAAGAATCCATTTTGAAATATGGAGTGGAGGGAATTTAAAGTCAAATTAGTATCAAGTCAAACTAGAGAAGTTAAAACCAATTAGTTTTTAGCTATAACTATTGCCTGTAGAGGTAGAATATATTTACATGTGTATGCATACTCTTGACAGTGTATATATCCTTTTTTAATATTTTGAAATTTGCTTTATATTTTGCTGTAAGAGGAAGGAAAATAAACAAACCCAAACCTTTCATTGTAAGTATTTTGCTTGGCTCTGCCTGCGAAGTGTCTCATCTGCCATGGTGCTGATTAAGATATGAGTAGTGAGTACCCTGCATGCAACTGATATCCATATTGTTTTATTCTGAACTAAATTTACATTAGACAAACATTTTGGCTGTAGTGGAGACTCACCTGTTTCCATGCAACTGTGACTGAGGGGCCAGTGGGACCCAACATTTGTGCATCTGTATTTTCACTTAAACATGGGGTCTCCTATGAGAGTTTTATAGAGTTTCCGTGTCCTCATGAGTTTACTAGTTATCCTCTTCCCCAAGAATGCTTACTCTTGCTTTCTTCTCTGAGTATCTTTGGGAATTTTTAGTCTTTCACTCTCATTACTTTCATGAATGTGTACTTCTACAAATAAAAAATAAAATTCCTGGAAATGTTGGAAGTGCAAGACAGTTTTCAGTTCATGTCTCACTGCCATCTACTGTATATGCTGGAAAACTGCACTGTGGGAAATGCATTGCATTTCAGCTGTGTAAGATGACTTTTTCCAGTTAATTTGCCCTAAACTTGAGGGGAAAAAACTACTGAAGTTTCATTAGGTTATGACACGTAAATTCCATTCTTTTTGTAGGAATCAGTATTTGTTAAACAGACGACAATGTCTGATGACACTATATTGTCCAGAAGGAAAGAGCATCAGATTATAGTATTGCTTAGTTAGTTTGTATTCAGGCCAGACGAAAAATAAATGGGTAGTTTGGGAAAAAAAGAATACCTCACTTTGCTTACTCTTGTCCTAAGTAGTAATACCTTTAATTTCTTAATGGATAGTCAAAACAAAAACCTAGCAGGATTTAGATGCAAGAACTTGAGATATTTTGATATTTCTTTTAGTTGAAGAATCGGTCTTTGAATCTTTTAAATCAGCTTTCATCTCAGTAGCTGATGTCTAGTGTATGCAAACATCAAGTAGATGCAACACTAAGTGGTGGTCGGGATAGATATAATAATTTACCTAAAGTTGTGACATTATTAAGTTGAAAATAAACAATCAGGATGTCAGGAGCTGAGTAAGCTATCACTCAGATCGGCTTTGCACTGATCTGCTTTTGTAATGGTTTGTGTAGAAATTGCAAGGTTTACTCAAGACAGAAATTCTTTGATTTCATCAGGAAAGCTGACATCAAATAGACAAGAATACACTCAAAACATCAGACTCTGTGTTTGCGTAACTGAATTCCACTTATTAGTCTATTATTAACTTCATTAGGCTGGGAATATTATTTATAACATTAGCTACCAGTATTGCACCAAAAAGAATAAAAGAAGACCAGTAAGTTTGCAGGCATTTCAAAGCTGAAGAAGTGCCTTCATTTGCTTCTTTTTTTTATCTCTTGTGATGATGGCTATAATTATGGTATGGGGGTTTTTTATTCTTATTCAGTAATTGTTCTAAGACCTCATTCGCTGAACGTTATTTAACCCTTCCAAATGAAGAAATAATGATTAAATAATTTCTTACTTTTCGTGATGTCCATTGTTACCATGTTCCAGTGCTTTGCAAATCTTTATTAACCACCCTTTACACATTCTGGTCTTTGGGGATTTGAAATGGTATCATGGGCAGCTGATGTACTCTGTGTGATCATTCCATCCCTTCTGGTGTCTTCAGAGGCAAATATGTGTTCACAAGACTTTGTCAAATGACATCAGATATTCACCCAGGAAAATGAGGTTTCTGACATTTTATCCTTTATGTTGCATCTCCTCAACCTAATTTCTTTACCAGTGTCACCATCCAAGACCACATATCTTTCACTCCTTGTCCAAAAAGATATTTTACTTTGGCTAATTTCCTCCAAATCATATTTCTTCTAAAGCACATATATAGCACAGCTGATTTCAGCCTAAATATTACAGCATTAAAAAAATCCACAACTGCAAGCTAGTTTAGGAGAACTGTCACAAATTCAGTAGTGGGTGACATTGGTAGAGATGCCCATGGGTTGTGGTTTGCAGAGTTATGAAAGCTCTGTATATCCCCTTCTTGTGGGCCACTTGTCAGTGTTGGTTTGCAAATCGTGCTTTAGGAAGAGGATGACTCTGTAACAGTGAGAAATTTCTTTTCCATTGAGTGTGTGTTTATAAGATTTCTTAACAATTTGTGCATTTCTCTGGCAGTTTCACTATGCAGAATTTTTAACTGAAAGCCCTGGGAAATAATTTCTGGACTGAATTCTTTGTTTGCTTGGTTTTTGGATCTTTGCAGTCAATGTTTATGTGTAGCTTGATGTGTGGTGCAACTGCAAAGTAAGTGATGAGGCATTTGCGTGTCTGTGCATAACCAGTGTCCTGCCAGAGAGAGCTCCTTCAGAAGATGACCTGAGGAATGGCTGAGGCAGCAGGAGGGGGATTTCCCTGGAGAAGGGGAGGATCAGGGGAGACCTTATGGCTCTCTGCAGCTACCTGAAAGGAAGCTGTAGCCAGGTAGGGGTCAGGCTCTTCTCCCAGGCAGCAAGTGACTGGATTAGAAGACATTGCCTCAAGCTGTGCCAGGGCAGGTTCAGGGTGGACATCAGAAAGAATTCATTCTCAGAAAGGGTTGTTAAACCAGGGAGGTGGTGGAGTTCCTGGAAGTGTTCAAGAAAAGAGTAGACATGGCACTTAGTGTTATGATATAGTTGACGAGCTAGTGATTGACTGGACTCAATCTTTAGAGGTATTTTCCAACTTAAATGCTTCTGTGATTCTATGATTGTGGCATGCTTTAGTGGCAAACGAGGTGGCACTCTATTGGTGGTTGGACTTGATGACCTTACATGACCTTTCCACCTTAATGATTCTATGATTCTGTGACCTGCCATCTTTCTCTTGAGTTGATCTCAATGGATTGGATAATCATTGAGTGTCTATCATCTTTCCACTGCCGTCATTAGTTCCCTGATGTTGCCATCCTTCAGTGATATGACTTGATAATAACTTTTCTAGCTTTCCACATGGATGAAATGCTGCCATGAGGTCTGTGGTAAAACTGCAGCTGTAAGAGCATGATGTACAAATAAGCAGCATTTAGCTCCTAAAAGGACAAGGGAAAGGGAAGAAAAGACTAAAAGGTGTATTTAGCAGGGTCTGCTGTTATCTTAGGACTCCCCTGTGCCTTTGCTGCTAGAAGTGTAAGTTCTGTGTATGAAAATCCATGGAAGGGAAACAGGCACACACATATAAATCCCATCATTCAGTAATTTTCAATAGAAGAGAAAATTGCTTTAAAAAAGAAAGGGAGTGTTAAGCATTATGATAGCTCTGATATGACAATTTGTATCCAGGATTGCTGAAATTACACTGTGAAATAAACCTGCGGATGGTAGTTTTGGTTTTGCCTTTTATTAAATGTTTTAAATTTGCTGCCCTCATGTGGCTGTGTGCTGCACTTTCTCAGCTGACACTCCCAATGGACAGGGTTTCTTCAGACAGCAGTACGTGCAGCCGTGTTAAAACACCAGATGAAGGACAGTTCAGGCGCTGAACTGATGCTGTCTGCCTGAGTCAAGAATCTCAAGAAATGTGGCTGGGAGTCCCTGTGAATACATTTTCTGCCTTTTAGCTGTGGAGGGCCAGGACTGACCTGGGTGTTAGGAATCTGCTGCCCAAATTCTGTCAGGAGAGAGCTGCCTTTGCAGCTGTCAGAAGGTGATAAAGGCTCCTTCTGACAGGTAATGTGTATTCCCAATTGACCAGGTGGGTCCATCCAGAAGGAATGTGCAGTATTTCCAAGCATCTTTCAGCTTGGGCTCTGAGACAAACGAGAATACTGAGCACAAGTGCATGAGTTGTGGGAGGAACATGGATAAAATGGTACAAAGGCCACATGAAATGGAACAAAAATAAGCAAGATCCAACTTAAGGGTTTTTTTTGTTATTTTTGTTTGTTTGTTTGTGTGTTTGGGTTTTTTTGTAGCTGTTACTCTTAGGTGTACAGACGATTGCTGGATATATTAACATAAATGACGTTTTTTGGTTGTGGTGTTTTTTTTTTTTTTTTTTTTTTCAGGAATTCCTGTTATAATCACACTATAATCTGTATGCTATTGGACGATTAGCTAAAAGTTGCCATTAAAAGATGTGGTACATGGTTAGCTAAAGATAATATTTCATTGCATAGCATATTGGTTGCCCAGCTACCTACCAGAACAAAATTTTAATTAAAAACACTGTAAAGATACCACCCACTTGGGATAAGTTACTTAGAAAATAAAGACTTAATCATTGATAATTTATAAAGCAAATTTCAAAACATAGAGAAACTAGATGAGACACTGACTGAAGTTTATATTTCTTTTACTGATCAGTCTATTTAGTGAAAAACCCCAGAAGGTAAGATCACTGAGCAAACTGGGTAGCAAATTTCCAGTAAAGCTCCTGTTGATTCTGCTGATCTTGTGAGAATCATTTGACCAGCAGAATTGGTCACTTTTCTTATATTATTTCCCCTCATCTACTCCTCAACAAGCATTTCAAAGATTTGGGTAAAAAAAAAATTAGAATATTGAAAGTGCAAGTTAGAATACAGTGTCGAGCAATACATTCATGCAAGTTCTGATGCCTTAAAATATACCAACTAGTTCGATTCCATTAAAAAAAAATCCATAATTCAAACAATTCACTTTGTAATTGCATTGTAATGCCACTTTGTGTCAAGTGTTCCTTCCCTCTGACCTCATTAGGCGTGCCTCGTCATTAGATACACTGTTACTAAAGAGTTTTAACTTAAAAGCTGCTTTGATTAATGCTTGCTCGGACTGAGGATTTATTGTGTAGGATTAACTAGATTTAAAAATGGCAAAATGCCACAGTAACTTTAATGCCAGACTTTAATGAGAAGCAGAAGTAAACTCCAAGGACCCTTATGATTTTTAGTATAGACTAAACTCATGTGCTTGTAACCTTCATGTCCTGCCCTGCTTCAGATACAAATACTCCAATAATTCCTAGAGAATAGTAGCCTATAAAGTGTATTACAAATGTGTAACTGGAAGTATGTATATATTTTTAATGAATCATAAATTTTGATAATTTTATCATCAAATTTATTCAGTATTATCAATTAGAGGAAAAACTCTTTGCACTAGTTTCTTTTTAATTAAGAAACAATATGGAAGTAAGACAAAACCAGACTGGCAAACATTTTTCCCAATTAATAATGTACTGACAATGTAGATGAAAAATGCATTTTCACATTTTTATGTAATCTGCTAATTGAATTTCTTTTTACTGTCTTCTTAAGTTCATTAAGTGCTCCTGAAAGTTTACAAAGTTAGCACTTTTAGAGTTTAATAACCTTGTTCTTTTACTATTGATCACATATTTTAGTATATGATACTGCCAAGAAAATCCAGACCATTCTCACATCTGACAACATTTGGTCGTCTCCTTAAATCCTACTAGACTTGATAGGATTTAAGCATATACTTAAAAGGTAATACACTGCTCAATGAGGGCCTTTGTATCTGACATTTTTTCTCTCCATGCTATCTTTGCTGAGGTAACCGAAGGGCACTGATTTATTATTAGAGCTAAACAGGAAAAACTTTCTCATACAAAAAGCTTGTAAACTTTTTTTTTTTTCTGAATTGACCCTGATTTCCTACTTTTGTTTATTTTTCAGTGAACTTCCAATAGTAGAGGCATGTAATTAAATTTTTGTTTCTGCACTGTTATATACTGTGAGAATTAGGCCCAATGTGCTCATAAGCAATAACTACAGTTCTTTGCAGCGGTGGTACTGTCTCTGCCAAAGCATGTAGGATGGCAACCAACCAAGTTCTTGGGCTGTAATGCCTAATTTCTCATTGAAATCACAGATGTATTGGACATGACTTAAATAGGATTACTCACTCAAGCAAATTTACACAAGGGTCTAAGGCATATATCCAGCTTCCAGTGAGTAAGGAGTCTGCATACTCATTTGGCTCAGGGCCTTGGGCACTTGCATAATGTTGCTTGTGTAACTTACCCTGCCAAAAATGGAACCTGCATCAACATGGTTACTCATACCAGAAAAATTGTGCCTGTGGAGAAGCGATGACAGTCGGGGATCCTGCTTCCTTTTGTAACACACTGAAAACTTCTGTTTTCACTGATGACTGAAGCTCTTTAGCCAGCATTAACCTTGCAGTCCCTATTGATAATTTCTGTACCACTGAGTTGTTTGTGTTGGGGTTTGGGGTTTTTAATCACTTCTGGATTCTCTATTTGACTCATTGCTTTTTTTTTTTTTTTTTAGGGAGAAGGCCAGCAAAAACAAAGGACAAAAAAAAGAAGAAAAAGAATTTGATGGAAAGGGCTCAGAAGCAGCACAGCATCTTTTTAGCAACAGATAAAACAAGCCAGTAAAGACTTGATTTTCTTTTATGTATTTTTTTGCAAAGTGCACAAAAGCTGCTATATGCTCCTGCCCATGGATGCACTACAGTTCAGCTGCTTTGACAGTATTGGTGGCAAATAACTTGTGAAAATAAAGCCCACAAGCTTGTTTGTTTTATTTATATTTTTTATTTTATTTTTTTTCCTCTCATTTTTGACCTGAAGACTTCAAGGTCAGGAGTGCACTCAGTTGGATCAGTGGAAGTGGTCCTGAAGTGCATCAGAGATGTTGTTCTGAGTGCCTGGTCAGCATGTTGACAAGGAAAGAAATCTACGCAGCACTAGTAGGTGGACTTGTGCATATTTAAATAAATAAGAAAAAAAGGAAGTCTTGGAGGTGTAGGTACAATTGCATTTATGGCCTTTGTTTCCTATACTTGTACATTTGAAGAGTGAATGGATATGACTTACCTACTTAGTGTTAATGTACATTGTTCTCACACCTGCTACATCGACACAGTTGTTAATAAAACTGCTTTAAGACAACGTGCTGCAGGATTCACTGCTTAGACTCACCGAAGCACAACAGACTCCGTGTGTACATACTACTCTGTCTACATATAAATGAACATATTTACTGTACATCTATGCATTTATATGTATAATACTTTATACATGTTTAAAGGTATGTCCTGTTGGTTCTAGTAATATGCTTTTAAATAATCCAGTAAATGTTTACTTTTTGCTGTGTTTTAAGTATCTTCTCATGTTCCTCAATAGCTACAAGTTGGATTTTTTTTTCTCATTTGCAAAGCACACTCATTTGCAAAACTACCTTGCACTGACCTTCACAATGGAGTGTCAGCTCTGAAGTATACTTGCCAGACTAGTAATCCACAAATTCTTTTCTGCTATTCAGTACTTCTGTCTCAGTCCCCATGTATTTTGTCTCAGAAAAAGAAGTTTAATGTTTTTTAAGATGAGGCACGATGATGATAGAAGTGTTGAGTGTCAGGAGAGAAATTACTTGTAAAGTTCTTGGTATCTAAGACTGTATGTGTAGTTTTCTATTTTTTAATTTTTTTTTCCCAGTGTAATACACAGTGTTTTATTTCAGTTAGTCCTGATGCAGTCAGATAAGAAACCAAATACCTGAATAAGGAAGAATCAAAACAAAAGTCATGTGAGGCCAACTATTCAAAAGTATATAAAACACCAATGTCCCACTATTGCTGATTATTTGTAGAAGTTTAACAAATCTATTCTGCAACTGTTGTTTGCTTTGGGATATATTTTGGAAGGGGAGAGATGGAGACAATTTTCTGTGTAGGACATTACAATCACCCAGGATAGGTAATTTGGTGGTCTTGCATTATTGGGTGATCATCATTATTCAAGGTGATTTTTGGATACCTGACAGGGAACATCTACACTAAAATACCTGTTGTTTAAGCTGTCACTTAAGAGTAATTATTTCACTTTTAGGCCTAAAACTTGCATATGACCTACACACACACACAAAAAAACTGAAACAGCAAAGCAGACATCAGACCTCCAGAAACCTCTTTTTGACATATAATTTAGAAAAATTCCATAAATACCAGTTTTAGTTTTATGGGTTATATGCTTTTCAAATAAACCAGGGAAATAAAGCATTTGTAAGCACAAATGTATCTGTATTTAGCTATGACAAGTGTTACTACCAAAATGTGCAGTAGTTAGACACATACGAATGTTCTATTAAATTGCTTGAGGATTTTCACTCAGCCATGAGGTTTTCACTGTATGTTCATATTTACCTAGAACATAATAATGTTACAGACAGTAAGATTGTTCTAATCCTGGGATGCTGTTTTGGACATAAAATGCTCAATTAAAAAAAAAAAAAAAAAAAAAAAAAAAAGACAATAAGAACTGTGACTGTCTATTTGCTTATTGGTTATCAAATTTGGCTGTAAGTGCAGTTAATGCCCTCATACAAGCCTTTCAATAGTGGTTACAAATATTGTATTAGGCATGTCATGGAAAGAATGCTACAAAATACAATAAAATGGTGTCACAAGCTCCTGAGTATAATATTTTTGGTCCTTTTTAATTCAAATAGCAAATTCTTTTGGAATTTTATATATGTAGAAAAATTGCAGAAGATGGGGAGATGCAAATTTTCTTCCACTGGAGTAGAAAATGTGAGGGTTTTCCCTCAAACTGTTTTGTTTGAAAAGACACTGAGCATTAGAGGTACATTGATTTCTCCTCTCCCAGTCACCATCATATTTAGAGTTTTCTTGGGAGAGTAGAATGAAAACAATTATCCCTAAGTAGCCCTCTGTAGTTCCTCCTTTGTCCTGGACATCCTGCCTTTGCTTGGTGGACCCTGTCAGTGTGCTCATAGCGCTGGGGGTTTGTAGGAGCATACTTTGGAGGTTGGAAAGGACAGTTCCTTGGACATTAGGAAAAGGCTTTGCCCTGGGAGGGCATTTGGTCACAGGCTCCTCAGGGATATGGTCATGGCACCAAGCCTGGCAGAGTTCAATGAGCGTCTGGACAATGCTCTTAGTAATATGGTTTAGTTTTAGGTACTCCTGTGAGAAACAGGGATTGGACTCAGTGATCCTTATGGGTCTTTTCCATCTTGACATATTCTATGATCTGATGAATCTATGACCTTGAGAAATCAGCTAGTCCAAATATTTGCTTGAAACAGGGTTACCTTGAAATTATCTTCAGGTACTGTTTCTTGATAAAGTGTTCCCACTGTGCCTCTTATTTCCATTAAATTTGTTGAGAAGTGGACTTATAAAGATCTTAGTTCTTTTCAGTAAGAAGTAAATCTCAGTAAGCAACTGACCAGGTACAAATGCCACATTTCCCCACATTTCATAGCTGTTACTGCTTTTTGAATCTGTTTCTCTCAAACAGCAGAAAGTTTCAAAGCAGTGGAACTTTTGTGTTCACAAGACTTTGATGCCCTAATTTAATGATTTACTATTGCAAATTTATTTTAAACTGCAAAACATTCAAATTAGGAGGACAAAGAACTTTATATGCTCTAGACACTGATTTTAAAAAGCTGTAACATTGCTATGATGAGTAGAAATTGCTTTTTCAAAAGTATACACTATTTTATATCTTACTTACATGTCCCAGAAAAAACAACTGCATACTGCACTGTATTTAGAATCTTTCTATTCTCAGTTTGCCTTAGCTTATCCTGGCCTCCTAATATCTGTCTCTAAATTAAAGCCAAACAAAACAGAAAAAGAAGAAAAAGAAGGAAAAGAAAAAGAAATAGAAATAGAAAAAGAAAAAAGAAAAATAAAAAACAATCCTAGGTGCACTTTTAAAGTACTTATTTTGTGGTTGACTGGTCTTTATTGCATCTCAGCTGCTCTTGTTAGTGAGAAATTATTGTTATATGTCTCTTTGTTGATTTCTGGGGAAAAAAAAAACAACAATCAAACAATGTTGCATTCCACATTATGGTAATGCAAACCTTCCATATTATAAATGTCAGTATGACAAAATTGTTCTCTTACACCTATATGCTCAATATAAAGATGTCAGTGAAAGAATAATGAATAGTTACAGAGCTAACATGATGTGTCTTCATGTATCAGTATGAGTTACAGAAAACTGCAGAGCAGAAGAAAAAGTAGATTTTCATCCATGTTTGCTAAAAACAAGCCGAAAATCAATTAAGTGCCATGTTAACTTTTTTAAACAAAAACATTGCTAAAATCCTGATTGAAACCTTATCAATTGAGAAGACAGATCTTTTCCAGACAGATTAAAATCAAATTCAGTGCTTCAGTTTTGTTATGACGATGAAATAGAATATAGAATAAAAATAACCAATATTTCTGGCAACACCAACAAAATGGATTCATCTTTTGACACCAGGTCACTTTCATGTCCAATGGTTACAGCATGAATTCCAGTAAGCTCTAGACTGAAGTTACTTTGGACTGACACCAAGAAGAACAAAATGTACCCTTCTGAAAGTGTAACCCAGAAACCACTGTCAGCTTTTTTGTTTAGTCCTTTACCGAAAGCTCTGTGCTGAACCTGGCATTGTTCCTTTCATGAGAAGCCTCTGTCCAGGACTGAGAAAAGGACATTAACTTTAGGATGTATTAGAGCAGCCTGATCTGCAGGACATCTGGGAGAAGAGCGGCCCGGTATTTGAAGTGCAGTTCCTCTCAGAAGTGAAAAACTTTAAGAGAAGTGTGACTAGAGAAAGCGTCCAAAGTGAGCCCAGCCTTTAGTCCATTGCCAAACTCTTCCAGACTTCAACTGATTTTTTTTAAATGCAAACTAGTTCTGTTTATGTCTAATAAACATATGTCTTCAACCCCAGTGAAGCTGTATACTTACTTAAAGGGCCAGTAATATATCTGTGATCATGCCAGTTGCAGAAATGCTCCCAGCCTCCTTGTTTTCAAATTGTGTCTTCAGTGACTCCCATGTAACACTTGATTTAATTGGGCAATACTGCTGAAGCTAACTAACAGTTCATAGACCACAAATGAATAAACACTGAAAATGAGGCTGGTTTGTTCTAGCCCTGTGACTTTTCAAAACGGAAATTAAGCTCAAGAAAGCAAAAAGTAGTAGTTAGAAGAATTGTCTTGGCTTGCCACTGTTTATTAGCTTCTCTTCAGACTTTAAAGGTGCTTTATGAGAAAGATAAGGGTTTTGAGGGTATAGTTGGGGTTGTTTGTTTGTTTATTTGTTTTCCCCTAAAATCCTCTTTTGTTGTTGTTGTTTTTGTCAGAATTTGCAGTGAGACTTTATGTTTACTTTCTGTTTCTGAGTGGACTTTATTGCCATCTGCAGAAGCTAAGGGCCACAACTGCAAGGGGGCTCCTGATGTTTGCTCCAGAATTGTTTCAGTCTTTTATTTCATGGTCTTATGGTAGGTGCATGAAATGTCTCAGGGACATGGAGTGCAGCCACAGGATTTCTCTGTCACGGCTTGGTGCTCTCCTTTCAGCCTCATGTTCCTTGTTGTGTTGTAGCCTGGCTTCAGCAGGAGCAGTGAACAGTTTTTCTACCATAAATGTCTTCTAGTCTGCATATTCTCTTGGCTAGGGCATGTGACTTCTAACTCTAAGGCTGATCCTAGTAATTTATTTTGTGGTCAGATATTTTCTCTCTAGAGAGAGTTAAAGAGAAGTTCAAGAACTAAAGGTATATAAACAGATGATGAGAGGAATAGGCAAGCATGTAATCTCTCCCAGCTATAGTCTAAAAGAGGAATAGGTAAGTGTATAGGTAAATAGAATGACCGTCCCTGATCCAGTGATTGCCGGTGCTGAGGGAGTATGAGATGAATGGACAGCAGATAATGGCAGTATTGCCCATTACCGCTGTTGGAGACAGAATACTGAACTATTTGTTTGACTTGTTAGAGCTTCTCTTTTAGTTTTTGTGGAAAAGTATGTTGTGTTTTTTGCTCAACTAAGATAGTTTAGATAAGATAACGGGGTTTTTGCCTTTTTTTTTTTTTTTAATAATGAATTTATAAATTCAAATCTGTTTAAACCCAGTTCAATGGGTTTGTTTAAAATCAGTCTTCGATCAGTTCTCTTGGGACTGTTGATAAAGGCAGTCAGTGATCTTAGCAGGGCAGGTAAAAGGTCTTTATCCCCTAAAGGTATATTTGACTTTGAACTGAAACCATGACAGTTAATGACAAGGTTGTAGAAACCTCAAAACAGAAAGAAAGATGTGGAAGAAATATTTTTCTATCTTAATTTTATATGTGTAATGATGAATTTGTGTGAATGCTGAATGATAGCATTTTAAAGAGGTGAACAAAATTGTGTTTCTTCTGTGTGTAAGTGTCTGCAGTTCTGCAATGCTGATTAATTGAATGAGGCAATGTATCTTCATTTTTACTCTTTTTTTTTTTTTTGGTGGTTTGTTCGGGGTTTTTTTTTTGTTTGTTTTGTTTGTTTTGTTTTGTTTTGTTTTTTTCATTCTAACAGTGCAGCACAAGTATTTGGGGGTTTGCCTCCTCTTTCTTGCCCTCCCCACCTACTCCCTGCCCTCTGTCTGCCATAATTTGAGGGATTCCCACAAGCCCTAAGGTGCAGATGCTTTGCAATATGCAGCTGACTTGGATACGTTTCGGCATGTATTTCCAAGTTACACAGCCAGGCACTCTGAAGAAAATCCAGATGTTATTCTGAGAGAGAAAGTACATAGCACATGCATCCTAGAGAAGTATATTAATTTTTATTATTTCCCTGGTCAGCTCCATTATTTTACGTGTGATGCAAGAAGGAAGAGCAGATATATTTTCAGGGAAGCCTCCATATCCACTTAGAAAAATTGAGTCTTTTTTACCATACTAGAATTGAAAAACACTGGTGTGGTTTTGAGGCTGCTACTATTGTTGTGCTGAATAGACAGAGGAGATGGAGAACTCAGCTCCACAACAGAACTTCATGCCACAAATAACATCATAAAATTACCTTTGCCCTATTCAAATGGCAAATAACTGATAAAAATATAGATGAAGGCTTCTTGAGCAAATAAAGATCATTTAAGGCTCATAGACTCTGATAGCAATGAAGAAAATGTGTGCATTTCAGCTCGGACTACTGTACCACCAAGGCATTATTCAAGAGCAGTCTTGAATGCTAGGATCGAATTTTTAAGATCTGGAATAGGACTTGAAACATAGAACAAGCCAATTTTCATTTCTTTAGTGCAATATCATGGAATCATAAAATGGTTTGGGTTGGAATGAAGCTTAAAGATCATCTAGACCTTTAGAAATAAGCTCTTCAACCAGTCTGACACGTTAGAAAGTCAGCATTATTTTATTCAGCATTGTGGGTGCATGGGGATCACTCCTAACATGCACACATGCTTTCAAAACTTTTCGTTATTTATACATTTTAGCGAACACATTAATGTTCATTAGCTACTAATTACATAATTTACTTCATGAATTGGTATTCTGTCTTCTATTAATTATTGATTTCTCACTTCTCATGCTAATTAGTCCACCCAGACTGGATTTCAGGACAATTGCAGAATTGTCCTAGTTAGCTTTTTATCTCAGGTCTCTGAAAAATGTCCTTGTGGTCCATAAATTCTGGGTCTTCTGCCCACTTTCATCATTATAGCTCTCTCCCAAGGCTTTTTTAACCTGCTTCTAGGTCTGAGATCATTGAAGCATATCAAGGTTGATTACAAGTGCTTTAGTAAAACTTAGAGTTTCATTAATTTTCCCAAACTCTATTCCCACAATAGCAGCTTATCCCAAACCTTGCTAAATTCTGGCTACAGTGGGATGTGACAGAGTGGATAATTGCACTGCTTATGATTATTTAAAGCAATTAATTAGAAAATTAATCAAAACAATTAATTATAAAAGTTATTAGGAAAGTTATATCATTTACTGTGCACTGTATGGTACAAACCTAAGCATTAATCACAGCAAGGGATGAAACACTATCGTGTTAGGGCTAAAATAATTTTCCAATGTCTTCCCCCTCTGCTGCATAGATGCCTTTTTAAAGAAATACTGTTGGTTCTGTAACATCCTGAAGGACCAGGTGTGCCAGAAAGAAGGGCAATGCACAGCTGGTAATTTTTAATTCTTATATAAATGTGTCTTTAGAGTTGGGACAGTATGGCTGAGGACTGGGTCACATGCCTTTTTTGACTTAACTGTGGTAGCCAGATACTTTGGAGTTCCCACCCACCTACTCCACAGGTATCATCACTATTAAGGAGGCTTCCCTTTCCAATCATCCAGAACCCACTCTGGCAGTTGTTGTCACACCACACCACCTGAGCTGGGACCCACGCCCCTTCATGGCTACCCACCCCACACTCACAGTCAGAACAGGTTTGCTCACCTGCTGGACCCTGGGTTCTCCAGAGCAGAGCCTAAGACATGGGGATCCTTTAAATAATTTAATCATGGTGGAACAATTAAATAACAAAATAACTTGCTTGAGCTTGAAGTGGTGTGGTGGTGCAGAACTGTTTTATTAGGTTTTTATAAGAAGTTTATGTTATGGTTCATTTCACTGTATCCCCAATGTTGTAACCCTTTTTGTGTTGTCTGTATAACAAGGTGTTTTGTGTCAGTCCTCCCACCCCCCTCTCTGGGGCAGCCTGTCTATCACTTTGAGGAGCCCTCCCAGGTTGCAAAATCTCAGGGAGAGGGCTTCAGGTGATAGGTCCCCTGGGGGGAATTCCTTTAGCTCTGGATTTTAGTGGTCCAAGGCTTGGGGGTGGGCACACCTTGTTACCCCCTGAATCCCCTGATTTGTTGTCTTGTTTTATTCTCCCTGGAACCTCTCCCCCGTTTATAGGGGGTAGGAGAGAGGAAAAATCTCTCTCAGTGTCTCAGCCTCGGAGCTCTCAGCTCGGAGCCTCTCTGCTCCTCAACTCTGGAGCTAATAAACATCTTTTAACCTGCTAAGCTGAGAGCCAGCCTTTTCTCTTCTGCTGCTGTTGCTGTCACAACACTTTTGGGGTCCAGCTGCTAAGCCGAGAAGCCGAAACGAACCGGGACCATTCTGTGGCTGTGTTGACTCGAGCTAGCCAGAGGTCATCTCCCGCCCGGTGCGGGACGGAACCAGACACAAACTGGTGTCTCCCAGAAGTGATCTTAAATGAAGGAACCCCTGGCCTTTTATACCCTCACAGTGTAAGTCCACAAAAGCCTGGGAGTCATTGGCTCCTGCTGAGTCTCTGCGTGTCTGGTCCCCTGGCCAGGCTGCAGTCCCTGTGACATTTGCTGTGTAAAGGGTCAGCAGTTCATGGCCTCTTGCCTGGGGCTGTCACCACACAGAGCTCAGCCTGCAGCTGGCACTGACTGCGAACCGAGCTACCAGCACTGCGCCTGCTCCTCGGCAATTGTCACCAGCCCCTGTCCTCAGCTGCGCTCACTGAGAGCTCTGTGGAGTCACTGAAATTGAAATGGATGGAAATGCAGCTGTGTTTGGCAGTTCATAAATGGCAGCACTTCAGAAACACCTGCACGCCATGCAGTGTACTGCTATGTTACACTAATCTTCAGAGTGGAACTGAGACTGGTATTTAAGTGCAGCTGCTTTGTTAGGTCTTGCAGCCGAGTTTGTCGATCTTGTTGAGGTGAAGCTATCAGATGCCACTATGTTCATATTGTTGGTGAGATCCCAGAAGGCACATAGAAACTTTAGTGAATTACCATGAGTTTGAGCAGGCACAAATCTGTAAAAATACAAACTCATCTGGGGTCCTGAAATATTATCCCATTTTTTTGAGATAATTCGTACTGGTACTCAGTCAGATGCAGATAAAGCTTACACCAGACATATTCCAAAATTTTCATCCCAAGCTGAAGAACAGTATCATCTTAAGGTAGTAAGAATCCTACCCTTAACCCTCTTGGAAGTTATCAGGTATAATCAGAAGCATAGGCTCACAAGCTCTGTTAGTGAAGTCTCTCCAAGGGTAGACATTGTATAACTTTGGACCCTCAGACCGAAGCACATCTAAAATGTGTGTTTCACTTTATGTCTGTGACAACTGTTAAACGGCAGCAGTAAGACATGATGTGGTGTATGTATTGAACGAGAAAATGGCAGTTGCACAGGACACGGATCTTAAGAGGAAAGGACGAGATCTCAAAGGCTGTGCCCAGCTGTGTGTGTAGAGTTGTTTGAAGTTATGTGCCATACAGGGAAGGAAATGACACATTTAAAAAATCAGTGGAAGATTAGACAACTGGATGAATCTGGGCAGTATTTTCTCTGTAATTGTCAACAGAAAGATGCTATTTTATTCATTAAAAGATGGCCTTATAGGTGAGCTCTCCTTTACTTCTTCCCATTTAGTGTGTGTAGGTAAACCTGTTGCTTTCTTGGGGAGTAAGCCCTTTTTCCTGACTTCATGAAAAAGAATATTTTTAAGAGCAGTTTTTCATTAGTGGTTGACAACAACAACTCAAAAACTGATATAAGCTTACTAAGCCCTTGACTTTCTGAAAATCCCCACATTTTTTCCAAGAGTATTATTTTAACCAATCCTGGATCTCAGGATCATGGGAGAGATAGAAAGCATGTGTACAAACATGAACATCTCAACAGCATTTGGAAGCCATCGGCTTGGACTCAATGCCTTACATATTCAAAGCCATTTCAATGCCAATTATGCAAATTACTGCTTAGAAGGTTGAGAGTTTCATAATTGCTACTTAGCTTTTTAAGGAAAATGCCAGGTTTTTAATTTTTGTGCTTTTTTTTTTGTTTGAAAATAAAAAAGGAAGAAAAATACTTGTTTCAGTTCAGTTTCAGAAAATTCTTGTTTCAGTTAATGATCCAAAGATACGTGATTGCAAATTACTAACCGGAATTGAAGTACTTAATCTGTTAATTGGCAAAAGTACTTTTTAAATAAACCCTCCAAACGTAAATGTCTAGTTTATGTAAATAACAAGTTAAAAGAATTCTTTTGATGAGAAATATTTGGCAGTGTGAAGCATAAGAGTATAACACAAATATCAGAGCTGGTAACAATTCAGTGCTGTTTTCACAATATTTTGTCAAAAGTTACCAGTTTATTTTTCCGCACATACTAATTTAATCTGAATTTATTGTTGACATGTTAGTAGATATAAGTTGAAGTTTTTATGTCTCAGAGGGATGTAGTGACCCGTGTGAGGAGACCATGAGCTACACTGTGATGTTCACAGCTTCTTCCAGCTGACTCTGAAAGAAGTGTTGTCAACAGTGGGAAAACCCATCCGTGATCAAAACTTTAGTTTAACCCAGAAGGTGGTTAAAGTTTTGATCAGGTGCTGCCATTCAAAAATATTTTAGAAGGACAACAGCAGCTCCTGGGGACCAGATATGCACTCCTGGAGCAGGAGATATTCCATGCTGAAAGGCGTATGGAACTCTGGATCTTGTGAGCAGCTCAGATTGGTGCAAGTACCTGTAAAGGACTGAGGCACATCATCTCACTCGATGGATCTTGATGGATTAAATATAATTCAGAGCAGAAGGAAGGAAAATACAGACTGGGAACAGAGTGGGGTAAGGTTTTTTATGAAGTTTTCTTTTTGTGTGTGCGTTCTTTTTCTCAACACAGGCTTGGTAAGCAGAGATTTGTGTTCATTGGCACTCCAGCAAAAATCCCCAAATCTGTACTTTGCCCACAATCACACAGGTTAAAACAGACTGGTAGAGTTGTTAGGCCTGAGGTCCCAATTTTGCAGGCAAAATTCTTTTTTCTGTATGTGTTTGTTTTGCAATATTCCTGAAAGCTGTTTTTCAAATTTGTTGAGTTCCCATGGGAAATGCTGAAGGCAGCCTAGAAAGAAAAATTAGCACCCATCAGATGAAAAGTGATTCATAAACCGCTGGCTTGTGGAGTTGTGCCAGCCTGGGAGAGTTTCAGGACTGGTCCTGATGTGCATGATCGCTTACTTAGGATAAAAGAAGCATATATATATATATATATCTCAAAAAGTTTGTAGCAGTAGAAAAAAGGCATGTTGAGCTAACATATGATGCTATAGAGAGTAGTGGCAGACTGTTTTAGACTATTTTAGTCATATTTCAAATGAGCACAGCTGCAGTTTTAATTTTGAAAATCTCCATACCCTCAGATGCTTGACATGACAAATAGTGGCAAGCTCAGGGAACTGCTGACAACACTCAGATTAGAGAAGTAATAAAAAAAGTCCTGAACAGATTAGGACTTTAGACAAGGCAACTTCCCCCCCCCCGCGCCTTTCTTTCCCAATCTGAAAAAAACCAAACCATAAAGCTACCTTTATAAGGAGGCAGTAAAGGAAATTGTCTGTGTTGATTTTTTTTGGAAGCTTAACATTTATTTTCATTCTTTGCTTCCTTGAAATTTTATCTGAATTTGTGTGCAAATATTTCCAGGTCATTTATTGCCTAAAAGGATGCATTTGGCAAGAGTGTTGCAGAAACCAGTGAATTCCAATCTTTGATTAGAAATGCAAAAAAAGCATTCAAAAAAGATACTAATTAAACTACTTTTAATAAGGAACTTATTCACTGTTTCCTTTTCTCTACCTCAAAAATTGTGTCAACTGGTAGCTAGTAATGTTTTTTGCAGAGTTTAAGGGCAACCTAGAACAGAAACAGATGCTTCATTTCACAAAAATTGGAGTTTTTAAATGCTCCCGTGTTACAGGATCTCTGATGATACCCTTCTGTCTCTGGTAAGAATCAATTCAAATCCATTTAGCCATAAGCCTGTTTTTAAGGGTGCCTTGGCTGAACACACTGTCCTTGAGGCACATACCTTAGCAAAGCCAGTGCAAACCACGGCTCCTGCAGGCCACAGGACAGTGCTTGAAGACATGAAGCGATGCTGCAGGTTTGCTGGCCCAACAAGTAGGAATTTCTTTAACCTGTCACAGCTGTGTGGTAGTGCAGTGTTAATCATCTTCTCGAGAACCATCACTCGGGTCCACGGTGTTCTGTGAGGAACTGTGTTTGCACAGAGCTGGAGTTCTATCCACCAGGCTGTGCTGGAAAGCAGTCAGAGAGTGTGTTGGTAGAGGGAAATGTATGAGGGAAAGTGGTTTTCCCACCAAGAAGATTTTAATGTTTGACTTTCTTCCTCAATTCTGTGGGTCAGATTTTGAAAAAAAAAAAAAAAAAAAAAAAAAAAAAAAAAAAGTGGGGGAGGGCTAAAGATTTAAAGACTGATGTGCCTGTGTGCCATGCACAGTTCTCTAGCACTCTTCTTGCTCGCTAGACATCTGTATATGGAACACTTTGACTAGATGAGATTATTCTGATTAAAAAATAGAGATAAGAGAGGAATTTCTCTTCTTGGTGATAGGAAATAGTAACAATAGTAACATCACACAACTAGTGGTGCAGCCAATCTGCTGTTTTCTGCTGCTTCTTTTGGGTGCTCTCTGGAGATCCTGGGCCTCTGAGGGAGAGATACACTGTCAGCTCCAGCTGGAGAATTGTCAGAGAATGCCATATCTATATAACACCTTTTTGTCATGAACTTAAAAAGAGAAAGGAATTTGTCCCCAAGGCCAAAACAAATGAAAGGGTCAATGGCAGAAATACCTTCATAAGAAAAAGCCAAAAGCTCTGGTCGTGTTGCTGTCTGCCCAGACAACAATAAATGGGGGTTCATCCATCCATGTCTGTGAGGAAGATGTCATTGAAGTGTCACAGACAGTATACTTTACACAGCTGAACCTCTAACTCTCTCATCCATGAGATCTGGAGATCTGGGAAGGTCAAGACTTACCAAAGCAACCAGGCCCATGTAAAGAGACTGCAGTTTGAGCATCACTGCTGTGCACACTGTGAAGGAGGAGTTTGGCCACTCTGAAAGTGCCCTGTTCTCTTCATTTTTGCACGAGACACAAATCTCTTCTGGATATCAGCTGTCTGCTGCAATACTTAGAAAAGCTGTGATCTGTACTTAAGATTAATGCTACATGTTCAGCAGCTGTCAAATGTGAAGAATTTAACATTTTCAAAATCTTCAGTTTCTGCACAAAATCTTCAGTCATGGTTTGTGGCTCTTGCTCTCCTGCATTTTCCCTGAGTTGCTATCTGGTCAAAAAATTCTCCTACCCCTGTTCTTCAATACAGGCTCTCTGCACAAAATGAGTGGAAATATTCAGACATTGAACAACAAAAATGTTTTTAATAGTGGAAGATACCAAGACTTTAATTAAAACAATAGGAAAGATGTATTAGCTCAAAGATGCATTAATAAATGTAATATTAAATAAAACTGAACAATCAAGAGGTAAATATTTAAATCAAGCCAGAGATGGCTCAAATTGTATAAAGCTTTGAGGAAGTATGGAGTGTTTTGTTGAACAGTGTTCTGCAATGTGAATGGTAAAATCTGCATTAAACTTTATGCAGATTTCTCTGTATCTTAAAACTGAACAGAAATAATGAAAAAAAGAGATGTTTTGCTTTGTTATGTAAACTGGAAGACAACATAGCACTCAGAGGGCTTGACTGACTCTTGTTTGCCCTCCACGTCTGTAACAAGTATTGCCAAGAGAATAGCAGCACTTCATTTCTTTCTAGTCTGTCCAGACACATTTGAATAAGACACTTGTGAAAAAAAAAGCCACCCCAGAGGAGAAAGAGGGCAACAACATTCCAAAACTCTGAGCAGAAACATTTTCATCCTTGTTAACATGAAAACTATGCCCAGCATGTTCTTCAGCTTACCATCATCATTTCCCTTAGAAACTACAGAACTACAGCCCATATGAAGAAGAGAGTTCTTACCCAAAGAAAGTCTGGCAAGTGCTCAAAGAAAACTGAGAAAGCTTCATCTCTATCCCTGCAGAAGGCCGTGGACTGTTTAGAGACTTCTGCGGGGCATGTTATTGGAGAGGGGCATGATGCAGATAGAGCAACAGCAAAGAGCTGTGTTGGAGCCCCTTCTGTTACAGATGTCAAACATTGCCTTCAAGAAGGGTGGAAATTATTCCTTTTTAATAACAGTCTTTTCCATGACATTCTCTCTTACTGCCTTCAAGAGATGGAGATAGGGACTATTGGGCACATCACCTCCTGGGATTTCCTGAATACCCCTTTTTCTGACTGTGCCTCTGTTCTCCTGATTTTAATTTTTTAGCATGTTTTTAATTGTCACTCTTTTGTTTCAAGAGTAATATGCCAGTTATTATTAATGCAATAGAATTCTATTTCTGAAATAGCTGTTTGAAAAGCTCAGTATTTTACTATTATTTTTCAGTTTGAACAAGCAGATTCCCATTCAGTATGTTCCTCGCAGTAATTTTTGTTCAGGTAGGAATAAGAATCCTTAGCATATTTTTGGTTGTTAGGCATTTCTTCTTCCTTAGTCTCAAGTCTTAGGAAAAAATACTGCTGCATTCATCTGTCATACAAATCTCTTAATTAGAAAAGTATTAAATTTTAATAATATTATCATCTACACATTAATGAAGATACAATGATTAACTTTCTGCTGCACACTGTGATTCATGGACTTGCACTTCACGGGAGCTTGCTGAGTGTTGTGGTGCATTAATTGGGTTTATATTTGTAATGTTCTTTTCTATCTGTCCCCGCCCAGCAGTGCCCATCCCCCTCACTGAGATGTAACCTAATCCTGTTTTATCCCTGATTGGGTGGTGCCTCTGGGGTCTCGCCTCTGGCCCTGCCCCCTGGGGGAAAAAAACCACGGCAGGGGAGGGGCCAGCACTCTCTGGCATCGGCTGTCCATCGGATGGGGTCTCAAGGCTGAGCAGGACATAAGAATAAAAGCAGAACTATCCACCAAGCCAGAGAGTCAAGACTCTTCCTTTACCTTTGGCAGCGTCTAGTCTTGTGGGGAAGGCCACAGCTGAGGGACATAGCTTACCAACCTTTCTTATCCTGGGATATCATCAAGGTTGCCTAAAGGTTCCTGTCCGTGGTTTGTGAAGCCTTGAGTTCTAATGCCAGCTCTGAGTTGCTTTTGAGATGCCCTACTATTAGATGTAGTCCTGTCCAGTTAATTTTCAGTTACCAGACCTGCTTTTCTAAATGCATCATTATACACTTTCTTGGATCAGCTGCCATCCAGCTTCACTACACTGATTTGCTGTTATTTTCCACAGGAAGACATCAGGACTCTCAGCACTCTGGAGGAAGATTAGTGCTAGTCTTTCATGCCTAGTCAAAAGGAGTCTTCATCTCATCTGTAATCATCAAACAGCCTGTCACTGTTCAGCAGGGTAGAATAGAACATTTTTATATAACAGATACCATGTCCAGGTGTGACTTCTTGCTAACGGTTTAACAGTTTTGCATTAGAAGTTTAATAGATTATTTTTCACTGAGAACCCACATCACACAAAACTTCAAAAGGTCTTCTCAAAGGAACAAGATAAATATCAACATTTTTTAAAAATAAGGCTGTTGGTCAAAATTGACCACTGCTTCCTTTGAGAGTAATCACATGAAAATATGTGGATAAAAGGCATCCTCTGAAGGCAGCAAGACTGTTTGATATTTTATATGAAAATCTATCTATTAATAAAGAATTTTAAGTACTTCATTTTGTCTAAATTCATATTAAAAGAAGGCCTTCCTCTGCAAGTAATAATGAGGAAAGACCACTTTTTTCCTTGTTCATCACATTATAAAAATACGGTAAAGATCAGTTGCATGTGCCAAAGGCAGTTTGGACTTCAGAATTTTTGTGAATTCAGATTCAGTTTATGCCCAAAATAAAGCACAATTTCTACTTTCCTCATATTAAAATAACCTGGCAAATCAAGTATTCTTTGATTTAAGAAAAAATGTCTGCATCTTAAATAGAGATGAGTGATTTTTCTGTCATAGCTTTTAGTGAAAAAACAGTGTCTTGTTTACAAAACCACTTTGACACAGAAGAAAGTCACATCTGTTAAATCCAGAAAAATTCTCGAAGAAATCTTACCCGATTTGTGGGTTTTGCAGGAATACAATACATACATGCAAAAAAAAAAAAAATTATATCTATATATATATATCTATATATATATATCTCCAGGAAACCTTATCTAAGGATTTTTTTCCAAGAAACTAAAATGCATAATAATGTGCTAATTTCCCCCCCATCCCCACCCCTATGGATTAGAGTAAGAGCATTTTTAATAAAAAACAGACTGACCCTTCAGATTAATCTCTGAACAAAGTCTCAAGGGTAATATGTGTGTGTGCATGTATGTTTATTTTAATATTCTTATGCAGAATTAGAAATTCTTGGTTACTACGGGAAGCTGTTCTCTTGGCACTTCCATCTCGGCCAGAGCCAAGCATAAGAGTTACTTGCTTCACAGATATTGCGCGGCTCTTTTGTTTTCCAATAGCTTTCAGGGGATAGTTCTAAGAAACATGCGGATTCGAAAACAGGACTAGTTTTTGATGGGAAATGGCCCTGCAGGCTGGGAATTACAGAGATGCAAATCTCGGGAGCGCACGGCGGCGGAGCGCGAGTGCCGCCCCGAGGCCACGGGAGAGCCGGGACCTGCTGCTGCTGCTGCTCCTGTGCTGCTGCTGCTGGTTCTGTGCTGCTGATGGTGGTTCTGTGCTGCTGCTGCTCCTGGTGCTGCTCCTGCTTCTGTGCTGCTGCTGGTTCTGTGCTGCGGCTGCTGCTGGTGCTGGTGGTTCTGTGCTGCGGCTGCTCCTGGTGCTGCTCCTGGTTCTGTGCTGCTGCTGGTGGTTCTGTGCTGCTGCTGCTGGTTCTGTGCTGCTGCTGCTGGTCCTGTGCTGCTGCTGGTGGTTCTGTGCTGCTGCTGGTGGTTCTGTGCTGCTGCTGCTGGTTCTGTGCTGCTGCTGCTGGTCCTGTGCTGCTGCTGGTGGTTCTGTGCTGCTGCTGCTGGTCCTGTGCTGCTGCTGGTGGTTCTGTGCTGCTGATGGTTCTGTGCTGCTGATGGTGGTTCTGTGCTGCTGCTGCTCCTGGTGCTGCTCCTGGTTCTGTGCTGCTGCTGCTGGTTCTGTGCTGCGGCTGCTGCTGGTGCTGGTGGTTCTGTGCTGCTGCTGCTGCTGGTTCTGCAGTTACTCCAGCTGCTGCTCTTGGTTCTGCAGCACACCAGCTGCTGCTCCCGGCCCTTCCCCGCCACCGCAGGAGCATTCCCGCAGTATGCTGGGCTGTCCTGTTGTGCACATCTCCCAAGAGTAGCACAGATTTTCCACCCCTTAGGACACCCTTGCATTTGCTTTATGTGGGTGATGCAAAAAGCTTTTTAAACTTTTCACATCTCTCCATCTTATCAGTCACAGAGGAAAGCAGTCCTGCAATTTTGTGCTTCTGCAGGCTGGGGGAAATGGGCCTTTACAGTAGTTTAAGGCAGCATATGCAGGTACATAATTTTTCATGAAATGTGAAATACTTCACATCAGAAGAAAAATAATTATCATCCGGAAACTCTAGCTCCCTGTTCTACAAACCCTTGCTTTCCAAACGTAGCAGCATAACAGAAACATGAAAATGACAAGACGTCTGCTGCAGGTTCCCCACAGTACACATTTACAAGTGTACCTCTGCACCCCACCTAAGTTAATCAAAATGTAATATGTTAGATGTTGAACCTTGTTTCTAAATTATATTTCCATTCTTAGTTGAATAATGTAAAATGTATGAGCAAATACTCCTACAAAACTGATGATAAATAGCTGACAGTACACAGCTATAAGAAAATATAAATCATAAAGCTATTGAGTTTAAATCATAAAACATTGAGTCCAACCATAGACCTAACACTGCCAAGTCCACCATTAAACCATGTCCCTAAGTGCCTGATCTACACTCTGAGTCCCTAGAAGTTGTATCTACATGTGGTCCTTTACAAAGGCAGAATGTAATCCTGAAAGGATTTATATTTCACGTGAGGAAATTTTTCATACTCTGTGTGGTTAACATTTTTATACCCCTGCAGAAAAACCTAAGAAATCTTCCTTGAGCAATATTTCTCTATTGAAGCATTTTTTGTTTTGTATGTGTGAATGGGGGCATATATCCTCCTACATTATAATACTTATTTTGTGGAGACTGTGTATTCTTTTAATCGAAAAAGTTGTCAGATCAGTACATAGATTTAATTATTTTTCCAAAAAAATACAGACATTAAGACTTGAAGATTGTTGTAGGTCTCTTCCAGCTGAAATAGTCTATTCTATTCTATTCTATTCTATTCTATTCTATTCTATTCTATTCTGACTGAATTGAGCTGAACAGTTTTTGCAAGATAATCTGGTTTAATGTTAAGAAATACGATACTTAATATGCCATTTTTAAATTTCATTAAAGATTAGATTTAAGGAGATCCTGAATCAATTCTATCTTGAGTTTATTTTGCCACTTAATATTTTACTGCCTGGTCTACATTGTGGGAAAGAAAGCCCTGCAGCTAAAAGCAATATGTTTGCAAAAATAAAATATAAATTAAATATAGCATAGTTTCCTTTCTTTAACTGTTTTTAGTTCATCTATGAGGGTTTAACATAAGTTGCCATCATGTGTTCCTAAAGAAATATTGCTTATATGGATTCCAGGATATCCAGGATCTCACATTTGCCAGATATGTATTTTAAAAAGAGAAGCATAATATCCCAGTTAGAAGTGCTGTGAGAATGCCTACATCACAGTTCTACCTATTTTCTCACTAGTTACTCTCAGCTGGCCATGAATTTTTAGTTTTGTGAGAGTATTAGAAATCTTTTACATTTCCAAGATTAAAATGGACTGAAAGGTTTAAAATGGTTGTTTGCAAAAGCAGGGACATAGACTTATACACAGAATCACAGAACCAAGGAATAGTTGAGGTTGGAAAGGATCTCTGGAGGTCCTCTGATACAACCACTTGCTTAAAGCATGTCAGCTAGACCAGAGTGCTCAGGACTGTGTCCAGCCAGGTTTTGATTACTTCCAAACATTAAGAATCTACAATATCTCTATTGGAACAGGTTCCTAAAAGTGTTCAAGCATATTTACAATAAAACAAACAAACAAGCAAACATACCCCACCCCCCCAACCTACCTTAAAGGAATTTCTTTATTTCTATTTGTTCCTGCTTCTTGTTCTTTCACTACACACCACTCAAGATTTTGGCTATGGCATTTTTATTCCCTCTCATTGGATATTTACTTATATTTACAAGATCCTTCTGAACTTTCTCTTTTACAGGCTAAACAGCACAAGCTCCCAGCCTCTCCTTGTACGACAGATGCTTCAGTCCCTTAGTCATAGGATCATAGAATATCCTCAGCTGGAAGGGATACAAAAGGATATCGAGTTCAACCCCTGGCCTACACAGGACAATCCCCAAAGCCACATGTTTATATTCCTATAAATGTCCTTTCACTGGACCCAAACCTGTATGTTCCTTTGCTCCTTTGCAGGGAAGACCAGTGCTCAGGACCTGCCTCATGAGTGCTGGGTAGAGGGGCACAATCACCTCTGGCAATCTGTTGTTGATTCTTTTTCTGAGGCAGAACATGGTGCTGTTGACATCCTTTGGTACAAAAGCACGTTACAGACTCATGTTCAACAAGCTTATCACGCTAACTAAAGTCAAGACAAAAAACACCCATTGCTATTCTCTTGTCCATAGAACCACTCCTCATGGAAAGGTGTCAGGTTGGTCATGCATGATTTTCACTTCATAAAGCCATGTTAACTTCTTCTCTTTATGTCCTTAAAATGTTTGGCAGCAGTTACGGGGTTTATTTCCTTCATCACCTTCTCAGTAATTGAGGTAAGTCTGAGTAAGCTCTAAGTCCCCAGATATACCTTCTCACTGTTCTTTAAGAGAGGAGTGATGTTTACTTTCTTCCAGGGGTGACACGTACTTCCTCTGGTTCTCAGGGACCTTCCCCAGTTCCATCTATTGGTGCATCCCCTCACATCCCATGGATATGCCATTTGATCAAATGTTGCTTAATCTGGTCCTCCTCCATGGGTAAGTTTTCCTTGCTCCACACTTTCCCATATGCCTCAGGGGCCTGGATTCTTGAAGGCTGGCCTTACCAGTGTAGTCCAAGGCATCTAAGGGATTAGGCATGTTGATCCCACACCCTTTGTTACCAGGACCCCTATTCCATTCAGAAGTGGGTCTATGTTTCTCCTAATCATATCTTCATTTTGCTACCGATATATTGGTAGAAGCCCTTCTCCCTGCTCTTTGCATAGCTTACCAGATTTAACTCTAGAAGTATTGCCCATCTCTGCATGCTCAGACTGATTTTATGCTCCTCCTGTTTCACATCCTCTATTATTTCCCTTTATACTTGCATTTTGTCAGGATGTTCTTGTTCATCCATGCAGCAAACTGCCTTTGCTTGATTTCCTGCACATGAGGCTGATCTATCCTTGAGCTTGGAAGAGGCGATCCCCAAAAATCAACCAGCTCTCCTGGACTGCTCTTCTCTCCAGGAGAGTATCACATGATATTTCTCCAAGCAGATCCCTGAAGAGGCCAAAGTCTGCTCTCCTGAGCTCAAGGGCTGTGACCACACTATATTACACTGTGTAATCTTGATCTCTACCTCGATCTTTCTCCTATGAAAACAAAAATATTTGGAACAGAGTGTAGATGTATCTCATGCTGGTTACTGCATACATATATGGTATTAAAATAATGAATTTTTTTTTTTGGTCAGATTTGCCTACTTTAAGATGTTTGATTCATCTAGATTCATCAACTACCTTAGTACTAGCTAATGACAGATATACTCCTTTAATTAAGAAAAAAAATTACATCCATGGTAAACGATGGATGAGGGAAAAGCCTTTTATGTAATTTTTCATCCTTCTTAAATCTCAATTCCATTTCAAAACTCAAAACCTAAACACAGACATAAATCAAAAAATATTGCCTTTCTCCTTAGAGTGATGCGTGTATTTTTGGCAGCCTGACATTGAGAACTGTCTACAAAAGTTGAAGTTGATGCTTTTTCCTTGCTTTCTGTCCTCTTAGATTTTGCCACAATTTTGTTCATTCTGGTAACACAGGGTGAGTGCACAGCTGACACATACCATACATGTCAGAAAAATTTGTCTCTGAGCTTAGACCAGAGCAGGGGCATTGGCTGCTCTAAGTAGTTAACAATAATTGTTCCATTAAGGATACACCAGTAGGCAACAGGAAAAACAAAATTTTCATGTAGAAATGTACTTGAGGAAACAGAAAAAAGCCAGAGGAAAGTTAAATCCCTTTCTTTCCTCTCCCTTTTTCAATGTCAAGAACATATGAAAGTCAACAGGGGGGAAAAGGTCTAGCATCAAACAATGAAAAAAGCTTTGTTTAAGGATGCTTCTTTTGCATTTTCCTTTTCAAAAATGCTAGGTAAAACTGAGGAGAGAGTGTTATTCTCCCATCCCATGCCAGAAATAATCAAAAGCCAGAACCCAGGGAGATCAGGAGTCTCAGGGTAGCTTGCCAAGGAAATTAAGAGTCACAGAAAATCAAGATGTTATCCAGAGCTATAGAAATTTCCTACAGAGGTGTGAAAGAGCAAAAGAGATGGGAAGCAGCAGGCCAGTAACAATGAGAGAAGAAACAGAAAACCTGGTTCTAAGCAAGTGTAAAGCCTTGGCATGCATCAAGAGAAGGAGAACAAACTTAAATGACTCAAGCCAGGATAAATCAAATATTCAAAATACTCTGTCTGCTTCATGGATAAGCTTAGATATGACCTAGTGACACGATACTGTTCAAATTTGGAAATCCTTACAGCTATACGATTCATGGATAGTAATATTTCCAGAGAGAAACTATTGGTGGATGGATAGCACCAAGATGTAAAACCAAAGAATGTTTATTAATCCTCTTTTCATCACAAGAGAAAGCATTCTAAAAGATGGAAGGTCTGTTTTCTGCATATTTTGCTCCACATCTCATGTCAAGCAAAAATCTGTAGACAGCTGGCTAGCATCACCTCAAGGAACTGGGCTGAGTCAGAAAAGAGCCCTTAACCCACTTCCCCATTAGAAAGTACAGCTATGACCATTTCTTTACCCTTTTTATTATTTCCTAGATTGATAAGAGAAATGCTTCCTAGCTCAGCAGGAAGCGTGGCTGGGCAGATGAGGGCTAGGTTGGACTCTGAAATGATAGCTTTCCATTACCTAGTGACACGTGAGAGCCTCAGAGCAGGAATCAGACAGGGTCGGTTTTTTCCTATGACACTGTTGGGAATACAAGGGACAAACTCCATGGGATAGCTGTGGGAAATACAATGTGACTGTAACCGGTGGAGAGGGAGGGAAAGTAAATGTCCTGCAGACTCTTTGTACTAAAGGCTAAACTTTTGTCCCAGGTCATCAGAGAAAGGAATCAAAAATCTGAAGCTCCTGTTACTCACCAGAATTACGGTATGATCCTAACAGTTTGGGAAGTGAGCCAACTCTTTCTCGCAAACTGGTCGTAAAATCATCGACAGGTTCGTAGACCGCTGGGGATTGTGTTTCACCCTCCCTTGCGCAGACGGTTCCCTGAAACTTCGCGGCGGCGCCTGCAGGGAGCACTACAGACCGGCGTCCCGGGGCCGGCGCCGCGCAGCCCGGGCAGGTGCCGCGGGGCCGGGCAGCCTTGTCCTGCCGCAGGGAGCAGCCCTGCCGCCTTCCCCTGCCAGAGCAGCTTTTCCTGCCGCCTTCCCCTGCCAGAGCTGCTTTTCCTGCCGCCTTCCCCTGCCAGAGCTGCTTTTCCTGCCGCCTTCCCCTGGCAGAGCTGCTTTTCCTGCCGCCTTCCCCTGCCAGAGCTGCTTTTCCTGCTGCCTTCCTCTGCCAGAGCTGCTTTTCCTGCTGCCTTCCCCTGCCAGAGCTGCTTTTCCTGCTGCCTTCCCCTGCCAGAGCTGCTTTTCCTGCTGCCTTCCCCTGCCAGAGCTGCTTTTCCTGCTGCCTTCCTCTGCCAGAGCTGCTTTTCCTGCTGCCTTCCCCTGCCAGAGCTGCTTTTCCTGCTGCCTTCCCCTGCCAGAGCTGCTTTTCCTGCTGCCTTCCCCTGCCAGAGCTGCTTTTCCTGCCGCCTTCCTCTCGCAGAGCTGCTTTTCCTGCCGCCTTCCTCTGCCAGAGCTGCCTAGTCCTGCCGCCTTCCCCTGCCAGAGCTGCTTTTCCTGCTGCCTTCCCCTGCCAGAGCTGCTTTTCCTGCTGCCTTCCCCTGCCAGAGCTGCTTTTCCTGCCGCCTTCCCCTGCCAGAGCTGCTTTTCCTGCCGCCTTCCCCTGCCAGAGCTGCTTTTCCTGCCGCCTTCCCCTGCCAGAGCTGCTTTTCCTGCTGCCTTCCCCTGCCAGAGCCCCCCCCCCCCCCCCCCCCCCCCCGGCACTGTGTGCTGTCGTACTGCTGCCTGGACAAACCCCTGCCAGGGACAGAACACCCTGCTGGAAGGCGCCAGGAGAAAGACAAGTAGTGTGGAGAGCAGGATTATTTAAGGTCGTTGCAACAGGAACATGAGAAAAGTCCAGAGCACAGATGGCTTCACAAAGCCAGGCAAGGAAAGCACTGCTGCAGGCATAGCCTCGTTGACAGCTTGGAGATAAGTTCTTTGAAAAGATTACCTCATTGCCAGAATACAGCTAGTGCTGCTGCTATTGCCAGATTATACTGGCAAATATTTTCTCAATGAGGCAGCTGCATGCAGAGGTGACAGCATCCCAGCCAAAGGCAGCTGAATCAATCTGCACTTGTTTTGTTTAATGTTGTCTTCAACTATTTCAATCATCCATGCATTTTATTGTTTTCATGTTAAAAGTGCATCTGGTCTCACAAAAGATTACCAAGCTGGGCTTTTCTTAAGAGAAAAGTCAAGATAAGAAAAAAAAATCCCAGAATAACTTGTAAGATTAGTAGAATTGCATTTTAAACGTGAGATTTAAAGGAAAAATGTGTTGTACCTAATAATAATATTGAAATATATTTAAAATGTTTTAGTTTGAGTTTTATTACTGGCAATCATATCAGCTTTAGAGTTGAAGAGATAATTAAAGACACATGCAGATTTGGGGTGGATCTGCCAGAATTAGCTGCATGCGAAATGAAACTATATGTGGCATCTCAGCTGTGGTGACATCAATTGAATTTTGTTTGTGCATTTGCAATAAATCTTCTACAAAGTCTTCAAGGAATCTCTTGCTGCTTCTTTCTTTCTTCAAAAATAAGGTTTTATTTGTAACATAAAAGTGATATGCATCCTTTTAATTTCGACTAATCTGGCAGCTGGCTTTAATTTCTGTGTTTAAAGGAGTAAATGAAAACCCCACAAAATACGGTCTTCAATAGCCCTTCATGATATTTTGCACTACTCTATTTACATCCTGAGATTAGCTCAGTTGTTTAGAGCATGATGCTAAGAACACCAAGGCTGTGGGTTTGTTCCCTGCATGAGTCATTCACTTAAGAGTTGGATTTGACGATTCTTGTGAGTCCCTTCCAACTCAGACTGTTCTGTGAATCTACATCAGAATACTCAGTAGAGAAGCTAATCCTTACATAAACAATACTGTTCTGACAATGTAACTGGAGAATTAGTGATGTTAGAGTGGACACCAAATGAACAAAAGCATGAAGTTACACTTCTAGTGTTCCAGTGCAAATTCTGTTGATTTAATATAGCTCTTGCATGGGTGATGTAAGAGCCATTTCCAACAGGGTACTCTGACTGCTCCACATGAGGATATTTGTGAGTCTTTGTTGGTGTGAGGGCTTTCAGGACTCAAATCTCTTGCTGGTCTGCTGGGGTCTGAATATTTTGATTTGGGATTTTATTCAGCTCTGGTAATTTTCTTATACTTAAAAAAAAAAAAAAAATTGCTCATTTGTAAAAGCCAGGAGAACTTTTCAAGGACATCTCATTTTAATGAGACATTACTCATAGGATTTTTTTTTTTTCTTAGGTAATTTGAGTGGAAAAAGCTGGAAATATGTTAAATGGAAAGCATTTGACTTTCTGCACATTGGTTAAAGGAACAGTTACACAATTTTTCCTCCTACTTCTTGTTAGTTTTAGGAGAAAATATAAAAATATGCTATTATTTTGCTACAAAGGGTTTATTTGCTGAGTTCTGTGAATGACTTAATACTCAAATGGGAAAAGTCACATGGTTCAGGCTCTACAAAATCGGCAGTTTTTGAAACCTCAATCTGATGTGAAAAA
The DNA here is from genome assembly GCF_015227805.2 of Hirundo rustica. NCBI lineage: Eukaryota > Metazoa > Chordata > Aves > Passeriformes > Hirundinidae > Hirundo > Hirundo rustica. The sequence goes on from NC_053450.1 coordinate 18,191,799, forward strand.
GCAATGATCTTCCCATTACATGAGTAAAAACTTTTTTTTTTAAAGCAAACCCATTGTTCTTCTTGAACATAATACGGAACACTTGAAAGGACTCCACAGCTCCAAAACTTGTTATCCTATAGTTCAAACTCATTGTCAGAATTTCATGCCAGACAACAGAGGAAATTAAATAAAGCTGTTGTCACTTCTCAACTTGCCAGGGAGTTAAAGCTTAACTACATTTTTTATGTTTTTATTAGAGATTTCTTTTGAAAAAAAAAATCTATCTATTCATCCATACACTCATTCATCTATCCTTTCATCCATCCTAGGATGATCTTTAACAGTTTGGAGGAGGAAGTCTGCTGGTGACTGCTGGCTGAAATTTCTGTTTTTCCCCTTTTGCCCCCAAACTTATATTGAGAGAAAAAAAATTGGAAGGTGCTGTTATGCTCTGGTCTCTCCTTCTCATGCAGCTCCCTCTATCTTCCCCTGTCTTGTTGGGTCTTTGGAAATAGGGTGTTGATGCTGATATTCAGGGTTAGGAAACAGCAAAAAGTTTTCAAGATTGGACCATATTTTGGTTGTTGGAGTTTCTTGGGCAGTTTCCTCAATCCCTAAGCAACAGCTAATTCTTGTTGGTCCAGGCTCAGATCTGCTATTGAAGTGAACAGAAATTTTTAATTAGAAAATGAAACTTTCTCCTTTTCTTACATTACAGTTTTAAGCTTCCTAGGGAAAATATAAAAACAAATTGTTATGCAAATGAAGAATTAAAGGGATTAGAATATCTGGTACCTTTTAAAACTTCTTTAATCACAGATAGTTGATTACAGCTGTATGTTTTACAAAACCCTTTAACCAGTATTAATCTTACAAAAAGTACAAAGAGTTGGGAAACAAGGGGAAATATAACACTTACATGCAACACTGACAGCTGTGAATAGCAAGAATTGTAAAACCTCAAGTAACTAGACCATGCAGTCAACTCCAGCATCCCTAGGCTCTTTTAATTCCTTTCATGAAAAAAACATATGCATTCTTTTTAATGCCATGTTGTGTGAACAAGACTATTCTTTCTCCACATGGTCTCATAAAAAAATGACTGATTAAAGAGTTCCCAGATGTACAGAATAAACTGGTGCATGCAAATATTCATTTAAAACACTTACAGAATCTTTAGAAAAGTGTATTTTAGAATGTAATTAGTCCCCAAAAGAAAAAGAATACAATTTAGAATACATCTTACATTGACACAGGGGAAGATTAGTGGTGCTTTTCATCCATGTAGATCCCTTAAATATTCTCTATATAATAATAGTAAAAATAAATGTAGAATTAAAGAAGCAAGCCAAAGCAACAATTGTATAGATATTCATAAAATCATTGAAATGGTGTCATCTCAGTTTCCAGGGTATAATTTGTCAGCAGTTGGCTTGGGATCCCCAGTCTACGTATTTAATAGTAGGTACTTGAAAGAGTAAAGTCAATCCTTTAGGGCCTTTAGGGCGCCCTTAAAACTTCCACTGGATGCTGAACAATATAGCGTGTAAGCATATTCTGGATCTTCTCATGTTCCTCCATAACGTCAATGAACTTTCACAGAGAGGGAGACACACATGAATGTAAACCCTTTGGGTTTTTAGACATGTTTTCCAGATTAGTGTTTTCTGAATTCATAACAGTACATGAGCAAGAAATGCACTTGGAGGCTTTTTCCCTCTCACAGCTTTCCAGCTTCTGAATAATGAACACTTTTATAGGTGCCTGCCTAAGTAAATTCAATTTGTACAGCTATGTGAATATTTCTGCAGATAAAGATTTTCAGGCTTTTCTGTACTGCTGGTCATTGAATTTGCCACTCACAGGTGTTAACTATTGTGTTAATTAATATTGTGACCTCAACTGGCTTACTAGTAGGTCATTAAAAGCATTGTTCTCTTTCTTCTGTTTGCAGAACAGCAGATAAAGATTTTGATTTACCATCACTCTTCAGGACCCAGGACTTCTGCTGACAAAAAGAATTCAAATGCAAAATTCTCTGGCGATTTTTGAGTCTAACTTGCTGCTCCCCTCTCACAGGGACCTGTTCAATAGAAGAGTCAGTATGGTTTTCTCCATACGGTCTTCTCAAACACTTTAGAGAAACTCTTGTAAACAGGACTCACAAAAGGATAAGAAAACTCTCAAGTAATTCTGACAAGATATGACTAAGATGTTTTATGTTACTGATAAAAAAATTTTGCTCTTTTAAAAGTTAAAGGAACTGGGGATGGAAAAGTCACTAGATTTACCACAGGTTTTAGTAATACTAGTAATTAGTTCATGTTTGGGGACAATATATGACAATTTTGAGATACGCTAAGTTCAAATGTATATTGATATAAAAGTTTAATTTGAAGACTCAGTATTTTGGGAAAAAAAAGAGTGGGGTTTTTCAACAGTTAAAGCCACTTTGGATGGTTAAAAAAAAAAAAAAAAAAAAAGGAAATCCAAGGCATTTCTTAAAAAAATTAATGATAAATTACTTTTTTTAAGCACTTTCCCTTCAGTTCCTGTATGAGAGAAATAACTTTTCTTGTTGGCATCAGGAAATCTATGAAATAAAACCTCATATAGTTCTACTCCAATGGCTATTCCATGTTGCTGTTCACTAACAGGGGAAATGATCAAGAGGAAGGAATTTGTTTCAGGAGTTATAAACATGTCCAGTGTGGATGGTGCAGCAAGATATCAGTAGTGAGTTCAGAAAACTTCCCCTATTGCCTCTGGACTCAGACATGCCAGGAGGACTGGCTCTCCAAACTTAATAAACCACTGAAAGTTGGTTAATTGCTTGGGAAATGCCTGTGGCCAGCACAGGACGAGGTGGGGTTGAATTCACAATGTATTACGATGAATTCACATGTACACAATTGTACATTGTATCATGTTCACTTAGATATGTCCAGCATAATCACACTGCAATATTTAATATAAGTTTTCTGTAAAATAGGTGTAAGGTCCTTACTTCCAATGAAGTAATATAATTCCAGTCACCAGGCTTTGGAACAGAAAGCGCGTGTGAAATCACCTACAGTTTTTTTCTGATGCGCATCATGCCAACGTATTCTTTGTGATTTACAAGTCCAAAGAGAGTTTTCTTTGTTTATGGATTTTTTTTTCAGTTGGTTCTGACATAAGAGAGGAGTTAATCTGTCACATTACAGGAACAGAAAAAAGCCCCACATGATTTACAAAACAATCCAAATAAAACAGTATGCCTATTAATCATAGCTCTTAAAAAATGTTGTTCTGTACTTCAAAGACTGTTGAAAAAATAAATTAACTTAATAAAATATTTTAAATTTTTGTGACAAATTGTTGGGGAACATCTGTTTTAACATCTCCTAATAGTAATACTTTGCATATTTTTCCAGTAGTTCCTCCAAAGATTTAAACATGCCTTTCAAATAGCTGCTTAAGTAGTTAATTGCCTATATTTTCTTTCAGTCTTTGTAATTTTTTTAAAAGTCCACGATATTTAAAAAAAAAAAAAAAATCAGCTTTCTTTTGCTCAGCATGGGATGATTTCAGAGCCCCAGCTTTCATTTTTTAAAAAATGAGGTGGTTTGAGGTTTTCGTTGTTAAGGTAGTAGAGTACATGATATTTAAGTTTATGATTTCTACAGATTTAATTTTTTTTGTCTCAATATCTGTGCACTTACAGAATACTTTTGGAGTGGCATTTTTCTAGGTTGATTTAACACGTGTGTTCTTCTCTCAGTCTCATAAATTGTTCCTGATCAGGAAATAAAACATTTCTGATGCTTGTTTTCCATGTATTTCTTATTACATTAATATAAAATTCCAAAAGAACTTTATTGCCACTCAACAGAATGGGCAGTTCTGTTCAGTTAGTAGCAAAGAGAGATTCCCTTCACTTGAACTTTATCTTGCCAATTACCCTTAAATAACAGATTTTCCTCCTACTAATTATAGGAGTACACTTCCCTGAAGTGGGATGCTGTTATGACCCTTTCAGCTAAATGGGCTTTATTTTATTATGAAGGGAAAAAATAATAAAATCAGAAATAGAACTCTAAACTTTGGCTTGTATTTGCATCCTGTGTACAAAAGGCTTCTAATGCATAGGCTGCTGTGTATTGTCCTCGACATAGGCTGAGTTTGTGACTGTACATCTCTGGGTTTAAATTTAGTGATTAGAGACGATATCTAGACAAGTTCTCAGATGGTTCATAAGATAGGTAGATAGATAAACTGCATCGGATTTTTTTTTTTTTTCTGTGTATGTATCTGAAGTATTTTTTATATTCCTCCATAGTATATGAATGAGATGAAAAATATGAAATGAAAAGTAACATTAAAGATCTGACATACTTTAAGATTTCATAGAATTAGTGAGAAGAATATTGGAAGTCTTTTGCCCTTGATCCATCCCCAGTCTCATCAGTGAAGGACTGGAATATTCAAAATGACAAGATACTTTTTTTGTAGTTCAGTATTCAAATATTCCAGAAGAAAGATACTGGTTGACTATTCCTTTTTAGATTGCCTTCTTACCCTCATTCAGTTTTGATACCAAAATCTTTAATGGAGTTTTGTAAATAGATGTTGCTGGGAGACAGAGCTGAGTGAAAACTGTAAAATAAGTCATGCTTTGTGGAAATACTGCATAAAAACGAAACCAGAGCAAATTTAAAAATTTCTTGTAGCACTAAAGCTTACCTCAATGATAAATGAGTTTAATTTAGAGTTTAAGAATAATCTGAATGTAAAGCAAAATGAATTATTCTCACAACAAAAATGATAGTGCTAGAGTTGTCTTTTAATATCCCATTTCAATAAACCAGTGCAATTCACCTGTAAGAACTAGGTCTTCATTATGTCCATGTACTCCCTGGTAATTTTAGTTTTGAGGGTTCTTTCATAATTATAATTGCTTATAACTTCTTTTAAATCCTTAGAACTTTTCCAAATACAGTTACATTTGTATCCACAAAATGAAAGCCAAAGTTCTTGTCAACAAGTAGAACTCTTTCCTATTCCCATCAAAACATTAAATTTTCTAGTCTCTGTGACCAAATGTCCCATAGCAGGCCCTGGTTTGCAGGGCCAGATGGAACGTTGAGGCCATCCAGCAGTTTATAAATGAACATTTAGTGCATAATAGTGCTTGCTTTTATCTTGAATTCCTGGAATTTCCTATGCTTCCAATTCAAACACTTCAGTCCCCTAGTGAACTTAACTAATATAGTTTATAAATACAGAAAGATTGTCACCAGCTATATACAGTGAGGAAGACAATGTTGAGTGTTAAGTCATGCTGAAAATAAACTTGTGCAATGGGAACTACTTGTATCTATTTGTAGCATTCCCCTCTTTCAGAGGAAAGGAATTGATAAAATACACAGCAATAATGTGCTTGGGGATTCTCAGCTGTTTCTCAGTATAGACAGTTTTACTATCAGCTCTGAAAAAGAAAAAGCCTTTAATTATCCTCCTAAAAGAAACAGCTTTTGTATGCCTCTGACCAGTTGTACATCATTTCATTACAGCAGTGATTGTCTTGTCTGTAATAACTTTGTGCTCTGAATGATTCTCTCCTTCTGTAAGATCAGCATCCACAGTCCTCAGATGAAATGCACAGCCTGTGTCAGTTCATCTTTCGGCACTCATCTTATTTTTCTGTAGATGCCTTGAACTTGTCATCATGAGTGAAATAAATACACATTCTTTGGCTCTTAACTAAAGTTTTGTTGAGGAACTTCAATTCCTGTGCCTTTGACAACTTCCCTAGTTAGCTGCATGGTTTCAGTATTACCACTCTTTTCTGTGTTCCTGCATTTTATTCTTGACTTCCATTTATATCTTTAGTTAGTTTGTACCTTCAACTTATTTTAAAATAATTCAGTGTGTCTGGCAATGTCAGTATGAACCTTTCTGTCGCCTGCAGTGGGCACTGCACTGGCACCTCTCATATGGTGTAACTAGTCTGCCATGGCATTTTCCATTGGTGTAGTATCCTCAGAGTGTTTGACTAGTTTCTTGTAAGTCCTAAGGACAGGCATGGATAAAGTATAAGTAGAGCTTAAAAGGTACTTAATCAGGTTTTCCTCCTTTAACTATGGGTAAATAGTTTGTATGATGACAAACTATATCCGTGAAAAGAACTGAGAATCTAAGAGTCAATTCAAAAGGACATTAGGGAACATGTCATGCCACAATTTATATCCAAATAGCTAAATGTTCCTCTTACTATACCTTATGCAATTCTCAAACCGTTCTCAGTTGTTGTCTGAGAGAGTGCTTTTTTGCATGAAGAAACTGCCAGGAGAATTTCTAGTAAAAAACAATGTGAAGAGTTGTATGTTTGGTCCATAACAAAAGCTCTCAAACAAAGAAAGTAAATTCCTTTCTAGAATATCCTGAGTTGGAAGGGACACAAAAGGGTCATTGAGTCCAAATTCCAGGCTCTGCACAGGACTATCCCAAGAATGGTAAATGAAATCCAGAACCAACCTACATCCTCATGGAGAATCTAAAAGATCTAAAGGATAGTCAAGAAATTTTGAGTTTTGAGTAACCACTGATTTTTAGAACCTGCACAGACTTTTATAAAGGCTGTGGTCAGGTATTTTGCCCATTTAGTTACCATAAAGCAAATGTGTCTCCTGGGACTGTATATCAGAATAAACTAGTCCTTTATTATCCAGAACAGTAGAGGTTGTGTTTCCTGACTGTAATACTAAAGCAGTTGGAGCTCTTGCTGGAATGTGGGATTCTTAAAATCAATGTACTTTTCCAACCTTATAGGATTCAAATCCACATAAATATACCCAAGTTCTCAGACTATGACAACAATAGTGGGTGAAGAAGATCACCCATCGAATCACACAATTTATGGTGTTAGGGACCTCCAGACATCATCCAGTCTGTTCCTTTGCTCAAAGCATTTCTATTTAGGCCAGACTTCTCAGGGCTGTATTCAGAACATCTCCAAGAGGGAGATTCTACAGTCTTTCTGCATGACCTTTCCTAATACTTAATAAAAAATCAAATTTTCTAATATCTAAGCAGATTTTCTATGTTCCTAACTTGTGTCTTTTGATTCACTTTCACTGTGCAGTTGCAAGATTTGGTCTTCATAGTGGTCCTATCCTCTACTCAGAAACTTGTAGACAGCAATAAGGTCTCCCTTAACTTTTTAAATGCTGGGCAGACCCAGTTTCTCAGCCTCTGCTCATGGGCCTTATTGTCTGGCCTATTGGCTCCGTGCCCTTACTGGATGTGCTCCTGAGTGTCAGTGTCCTTCTCGTACTGAGAAGCCTCCCACCAGACACAGCGCTCCAGATGTGGCCTCACAACTCTTGGAGCTGGTAAGGACATGAACTGTGTTTAGGTGTAAAGGTTCCATTTCAGAAGTCCCAATATTTTGAAGCTTCATATATCAATGGATTTTCTCTTCTATGAAGCATAATTTTCCACAAACTTATATCTGAGAGTTACCATTATCACAATATTTGTGGGGTTTTTTTTTCTCAGAGTCAGAAGAGCAACATTGTTAAATGGCTTAAATTTGTTTTTTAATATCTCTATGCTTAAAAGCTTCTTTATTGCATCTGTCCTCATCTTGGAAGCTGAAAAAGTTCCTGTCTTCTCATTTGTAAAATGATTGAAAATACAGAACATCTGTTGAAATAAAAACTCTAACATCTCAAGGATGCAGGTGTGGCAGAGATAAATGTATTTTAAAGTATTCATGAAGGAGTCTCTGAACTGCTTTACAGTGTAAGACTATGACCATATCCACTTCGAACTGTTATAAAGAAGAACATATAGTGGCTGTAAAGGGTCAGGTCCTACATCATATTTTAGTCTTGCTACCAATTTCTACTCTTTTTTCTTCTAAAGTAATTGTTTCTAATTCTCTTGATAGACTTAAGGAATATTTTCAGTGTTGCTCAAGAGGTCTGTATCAGCTACTTTATGGATAATACTAAACTAGTACTTACACTTTTTCCTTCAGATTTTCTAATAGCCTGAATAAAACCTGGTGATACTGCCACTTCCAATAAGCAAGGACTTCTCTGTATTCCAAGGCCTGTCTGTATGTCATGTTTTTGTAAGTGACAGGGACAATTCAGACAAGATTTAGCCACCTTGGAATTTTATTTTTACACTACTAGTGTGTAAATGAAAAAGACATTCACTTTTGCACTGGGACTTGCTTAAATAATTGTTGTGTATAGCTGTAGCTATTTACTCCTTTGAGTTTGCCATGATACAGAACTGAGCTGTGCGTTGAAGAGTCCCGGATCCCAGTGCTACACGTGTCAGACCTTTTGCCTTTGATTTTTAAATAAATCACACAATAAAATAAGAAGAGCTTCCATGTGCCCTTCCTGTTCAGTCTGTCAGCAAATAAGGATGGGTGAACTTCTCATTTTAGAAAGGCAGCCTTTTGAAGATGTTTAGAAAAGAAAGGGGGAGGCTAAGATCAAAGGACCCCAGAACCTGTTCTGTGTTGTCAGTAAGTATTGTTCTTGCACATCTGGGTCAGTTCACAATGTTTTTTTAGAGGCAATGAGAGCTTTTTACATACTACATTCTCTTGAATTTATGATGTGCATTCAATCTTATATTGAAGTTAATTGGTAGTGAGCTTAAACATACATGGTCTTAGACAAAAACTATGCTAAGCTCAAGTTAAGGTCACAAGATGTAGCTATAATTTGAAGTAATAAAGATATCCAAAGGGCATGCAGAACAAATACAAGAAAAAGAGCTGTGTAAGAAACCTAAATTAGTCTGATGAAGAAAATGCATGAGACATCCAAGCCTCCTCCTTCTCCCCCTGCTTTTTGTAGTGATACCATGTGACAATAATTTGATTTTTTTCATAACAGCCCAAATATAATTAAACTCTCTTAAAGAAACGTTTCCTTTCATTATTTCATCCAGCAGACCTGAATCACCCAAAATCATCCAAAGTTTTTTCCCACTAGTGCTCCATTGCCAATGATCACTAAGCTTGTCTTGTTACTTCTCACTGAATAAAAACAACCTTTGACAGATTTATATTTTCACTGATGAAAAAACAAACTATATAATCAGCAAATCAGCATGTCCAGATACTCAAAAAACCAGCACTGCATTCTCCTGTGAGTGTTACTGAATGCAAAACCTCCTTCATTTGAGATCTTCTTCTGTCCAGAAGGAAGAGGCTGTGGCATGTTCTGAATGTCCACAGTCACTGTGCTGGGCCAGCAAATGGATCTATCCCACATCTGGCAGCCACTGCCAGCCAATAGACCTCCCTATCCTTCTGTTCTAGTTAAAAAGAGCACATCCAGCCTCTCTTCTTCTTTCTGGGTCAAATAAATTTGATTTCCCCCTTGGTTTCACTGTTAAAGATCAGTTGATTCTTTGGGCAAATATAAAACCTCTCTGAATAAATCACTGAATTTTACTGAGGTTCAAGAAGCACCTAGGCTCACTTTAGTTCAATTATTTAGGTAGCACAGCCCTTGGATTTTACAAATTGATTTACATTTTGTGCCAAATTATAGTACACCTATAAAGTAGATATTAAAGAATGCAGTGTTTCTTGCCACATTTTCAGGTCAAATACTTCAAACCAGGAATTTAATCCAAGTGTTCAAACTACTAAAAATTGGATTTATGGAATTGTCTTTGACTGTTTTACAACTGCAGGATTTGTTCCTATAGCTGATGATTCTCCAGGAAGAGTAAAAATTTTGCAACCACAGAAATAAAGTTACTTTTCTTAACTTTCTAAATTTTCTCTTTCATGAACCCTTCAGAGGGTGCCTATTCTTTTTAAAATGGATGGACTTCATATAAAAATACAAATCCTCTGTGCAAGTTTGTTTTTTTCCTGTTCTAGTTCCAGATCTACCTCCCTCCACCAGACTGCTTTTTACAGCTCTGTAAAACATGCCTTGTCTTTTTAACCTTAAACAGCAGAGGGCAACCTGAGAATGACTATTCCAACTTCCTACAGCTTAAGGTGCTGAAATAGGGTGACTTAAAGGTTGTTACCACTTAATAGTATGCTAAATACATGTCAAATAACTACAGTATTCATTATTGATTGTGAATATGCCTAATCTATTATATTTTTCCAAGCAAACTGACATTTCATTCTACATCAACAGACTATATGGTCTCAATAAATCATGACCATGCTCAGCATAATCTGTCATTTGCAGAATAAAATTTTTTCAAGTAGCTGGGAGAACTGCATAAAATAGATGGGGAAATGCCTCCATGGGAAGCAAAAAACCTTACTGAAGTATTCTTAAGTCAAAAAAAGGATAAACCAGTGTAATTTATAAAGCCATTATAGATTTAAGTAAACCTTTGCTGACTTAAAATACTATGTTTAGTTCTGCAGACCTGAGAAAAAAAATCTGTATTTCTTTCTCATTAAAGTTCTTGAAACACCATACTCAGTTTAAGGGACTTGTACAACCGTTGTCTAAACTTACTTGAAAGTGTTACTAGGCTAGATTAAATTAAGTGGAAGAAGTAAGAACATAATTTAGAGACAGTGAGACACCAGAAGACATGAAAAAAGAGACAAGGAGAAAAGAACCTATATAATATTAAATATCATGAGTGCATGACAACAGTGGTTACTCATCATCTGATCCAAATACTGCAGCAAATTTATTAATTTTAGATCTTGGAAATCATCTTCTTACCACTATATTGTAGCTTATTTCATCTGTGTTTCATTGCATTTCCTTAAGGAAAGCTTTGAATTTTCAAACATGTTACAACAACATGTGCAAAGAACATTTGCTGCTATCGTTTCTCTTGGGACCCTGAATGCCTTCCTCCCAACCACCTCACAGGACTCATCCCTTAATCCTACTTCTCTTTTCCCCTTCTGTGGATCTTCTTTGCAAAAAAATGCAGCTAGGAGATGATGCCAATGACTCACAGGTTTAGCCCTTCACTCAAAGTAAAATTCAGATGATTTTCCAGTGTTCTCTGTGCTACTCAATACCAGAGCAAGCTCAGAATGCCCAAAACAATTCTTAACCATTCCCCTCTGGTTTTCTTTGTTATGTTTGCATGATGTTATCACTGTCCTTCCTGGGCCTAATGCCAGCAAGATGAAGATTGTGTTAACCTCAGCCTTCTTTCTAGAGCTTCAGGTTCCATTTCTGTGAAGAATCTTCTGTTTCCATCTATCTGAAAGCAAATCTTGAGTTTTAACTCTCACAGATTTGAAACATTTTATTTATATCCATTTAAGATGGTGTTGATGTACATTCCTAATTCCCTAATACGTTCCACACCTTCATATTGTAGAGCTTCTTTTTTTCCCAGCAACAGAAGACAAATTGCCTGTCTTCCAAACTGCAGGGAGCATTTTGCAACCCTTACTATCTCTTCAGTAGTGCTGAGCTTCTGAATTCATGTCTTTTCTGACAGTCTCCCCTCATCAACTCATTGCTACATATTTTTAAGCCAAGTATTTTTAATGCCATTTGCTGTAAATATTAGAAGTTAACTCTCCATGTAGAATCATTTGTGGTTGTTAAGGCTCATATAAGTCTTTGAGGAAATAATAAACCTTAAACTTCACATTTTAACCCTGTTTTTTCCCATTTTTTTTTCAAAGCATGATCAATTTTCATTGTAATTGGCTTCATCATAAAAATCAAGTCGTTATACCCAGGTACTCTGTCCTGAGCGAGGAGCCAAAAGAACTCCAAGAGTTTTATTGAGCTCTTTCCTTGATTTTGAGGCTCAGCCTCTGCAGTTTCAAGGGATCTTTATCTCTTGAATTCTGCCATTCAGCTTGGCTTGCAGACCAAGCCCCTTGTATTCTTCCTGGAGAAATTGAAATTCTGGGATTCACTCTGCATCAGAATTGCACTACATTTTAATTTTTTGCTGACTTGCATTGCCTCTCTCAGCACATTTCTGAGAACATCATAACTATTTATGCATAACAGTCTCTGTTTCTCTGGAAAAGCATTTAAGAACATACCAGTTCTAAATTAGTACGCAGTCATGCAACAAACAAATAAAGGGAAGAAAAAAGTGATGAATTCACTAGGTATGTTTACTGACCTGGCTAGTCTCATAGAATTTTTTTTTCTTCCTTTACTTCTTTTCTGTATGTTCATGTCTCTTTAGTGCTGTCTTGCAGACTGCTAGGGCTTCATGATAAGGACATCATGAAGAGATTATGTATTTGGGTGACTGAGAGCAAATAAAGATATTTTGTATTCATTATTTCATAGCTCAAAAAGTGAGCCTCTTTGTCATATGAAATCTGAATGTACTCCAGAGATCTAGTTCTTTGTTTGTTTTATTTTTTTATCCAGGGGTATGAGATATTGGACAGACATAATTTTTCATAAAAGTCTACTAAATGTTTGCATTTCTTACATGTCCTTCTTAATATAATATTGGCAAAACCTATCAACATTTTGTGAAAATATTGGCAAGGCTTCCATTGGCACAAGCGTTAAAACAATATTACTGAGAAAGAAGGCAAAATTTAGTAAGGGATTAACATGAGAGATTAAAATAACTTTTTGCTTTCATTTGTTGAAGGTGCAGTCATTATGACCACCAAGAACTTTTCCACCCACTTTAAAACTGCATTTAAAATGAGCTATTCCAGAGCTTTTTGGCATAGAGCTACAAAGCATCATGGATTTTGAATTGCTGTCAACCAACAAAGCTGATCTGAGTTCATCTAATCTGTTGTTGTGCCATTTTGCTTATTCTAGCTGAGGCTCTGGCACTCCTGTCTGTATTGTGTATTACTGTCACAAATTTTCTGATAGGAAATTACTAGCTGCTGTGTCCAGCTGACTTTAGCGCAACTTAAGTTCAGCCTGCCTTGCTGTGGGCGCAGGTCTTGTTCCTACACATATAAACCTTTTTTGCTCAGTTTCTAAGCCATATATCTTAGTGGTGACTGCCTTGAATTGCAATCCACTGTGACATAAAAAGGCACCACACTATGTAATAATTTTTGCACAATCAGTTTCTGCTCCTTACTCCTAACCCAGCCCCCAGTGGTAACAGGGAACTGACAGACTGTCCTTTTCCCAGCTGCTCTATCTATCTTGCCTTGAATGTCCAAGGGGCTACTCTGGCTGAGAAGCATGACTGGTGGTGACAGCACTGAGCTGGTCTGTGATCCAAGCTGGAGCCTGGGGCTTCTCATGCTGCACAGTTCTGGTCGTACCCAAGTTATGCCCTTACCTGTAAAAACTTTCATTTTGTAACCCTGTAGTATTTGTAACCCTGTCATTATTAAAAATCAATTTTGAAATTAAATTTCATTATTATTTGTGTTCTGAAAGAAGAAAAGTATTTTCAGTACATTTTCAGTACAAGCATTTAAGAGTGGAAATTTTCAAAAAACAATGACTGTAGCTTTATGTCAGAGAGAAAAAGGGTACTGTTAAAGACAGACTTGGACGGAAGATGTGTTGTACTCTTATTTGGAATGATCACATTTTGACCAGTTGAAGAAAAGCTTATTTATTTTTACAGGACAGGAAAACCACAAAAATTTTAATGAAAATCTGTGTGTAGTCTTAATTCACTAGCACCTTTTTGTAAATATTTAGTTTTCTACAGATATTACAATATAAAAATTTAATAAAATACAATTATATAAACAGACTAATGCCAAAAAACAGGTTGAATAATTTCTTTCTGAAATTCTAGTAGTTTAGAATATATTAAAAATACTGTTTCCTTCTATATTTATACATTCATATACTAAAATGCTCTTTGTCTTTATATGTGTTCAAGGTCCAGATACAATGCGGCTGGGAGTAATGTGATCGCTAACTTACTGCTTGCAACTTGAAAATGTGCCTTGCTCACAGCTTGGGAAGCTGGACTACTATCGACTCAATTCAGTTTTTGTGCTTATTTTGTCCTGTATCTTTTATTAACTACAACAGTTTATCACAGTGCATCCCCTTTTCAACAAAATCTGAGCTAACAGCATTTATTTATGGCCTTGGGTCAAGCCTGGCTGCAGACAGAGGGGCGAGTGGTCACTGTAGAGGAATCCACACCAACCAGCCAGGTGGTTACAAGGCAACAAGAGTGGAAGTGAACATTAAGTAATCCCTTGCACAGTCAGCTGACAGTGTCAGAAGTTGTCATGTTGTAGCACACGTTACAGTGATCAAAAGAAAGTTTCTAAGTACATTTTTTGTGCTTACTATGCCTTCTGTTTTGTAGCTTTTCCAGAGTTAAAGGTTTAGGTTTGTGTATCGGCTCTGGACTATTGGTTGATACTTTTATTTTGTCTGACTTTTCACACCACTTTCTTGAGCTGTTAACGAATGAAAAGCTCCTGCAGATGAGAGAGGCAATCATATATCACTGAACCTAAGCCAAGCCTCAGGGTATTGGAACACTTTCATTTACCAAGCTGGTTGTACCAGGGTGTGTGCTGTACACCTTGTCGGCCCCATACACCCTTGTTTCTGCAGCAGAAACAAGGGTGTATGGGCTGATTATTAGAAAGAAGATGCATTTTTCTCTGTCCAGATCCTTGGTACAGATATGTAGAAATCCATGACCCTTGTGTGCCTGTTGTCTAGTCTAGGCATATCTTTTGTAACTTTAACTAGTCACAGTCCACATACACATAACAGCCTACATATACTACTTGGTGGTATTCACCAAAAATTTCAGACAGTCCTTCACCAAAAACATATGTTCATGGTATAGGGGTCCTTCAGCAGAAAATAGTCTAATACGGTGTATGTATTCTGTATGCATGACTGACTGTTAATGACAACCCCAGAATCTTTGGTTATATTTCATGGGGTGTGTTTGGAAATGAAAAATTTATTAGGTCAGTGCATTGCTTAACTTTTCTTTTTTCCAGATTCTATGACTTCTATGAACTTCATTACTTCTAAGCGGTTTGCTCTGAACAAATTCACAGTAGAATGATCCTCTAGTTAAGTCTACACCTCGAAAATGAGGTGAAAATTTTTCACATGGTGTCCAAATAACATGGAAAAAAGGCTAAATGCCATCAGACTCGTTAAAATATCTGTTCTGCACTCCTCTCTTACTGCCACAGAAGAAAGTAGTGTCAACATGTTGCTGTGTATTGTCAAAATTGTGTCAGTTGGGCAAGTACCTGACTTGTGCATGTGCATCATCTGGCTCCATGCATGTTATTGTCATTCCACCAGTTTATGAAACCACCTGTCTAAATAATTTCTTCTCTGGAGAGCAAAACACTGCAGGTCTAACTTGCCTACTTTGGTTGCACTGGTGAAGTCTTCACACTGGCATCAATGAAAACCACTTGCAGGAAAATGTGGATGTTGAATAAGAGATAACCTTAACCACATCAATGGAAAGATCTAGCCTGAAACTGTGAGGAGACTTTCTGATAATTTCAAAGGGTGTGGAAACAGAACTGCATTGGCTCATAATCTTCAATTTAGTAAAAGAGGTGTAACTAGATGTCAGCTCTGAGGTCTCTATGAAACTTAGTAAAACTATGTGACAAGTCAGAGTGTGATCAAATTCTATTAGAAAGACATATTGATTTAATTGTCTGTGAATAAAGCCTTTCTACTCAATCATTTTCTATGTAACATGAAATCTTTGAAGAAAAAAATAATTTCTTTTAATTAGCATTTTTCTTACTGATCAAGTCCAGATGATGGTGATAATGTTTACTACTACTACTACTACTACTACTACTACTACTACTACTACTACTACTATTATTAGTTATTTTTAGCTAGCTGAATTTCTAGCATTGCGGTCTGAGATAAAAGCTGTAAACTTCCCACTGCACATAATAAGGACATAATTTCAGGTTGAAGTGGCACAGTGGGCTCTGCACTGGTCTTTGATGTCTGGAGAGTGGAACTCACATTCTGTCTTTGATCTCAAGTGAAAATAAGTTTGGTGAGTCTCATTTTAGCCTCTTCTCTACAGTATAAGTGCTCCCACAGTTCAGTACAATTGGTGTTCTCTGTGTAAGAGAGGCCCTAGAAATGAGGTGTTGTGGGGTCAATGCTGACATTTGCTGGCAAAGCTGAATGGAGGCGCTTGCATAAGAGCTTGTGTGATGTTTGGCTTATATTTAGCCCTGCAATACAAAATACATTTGTGTTATTAATATAGAATATTATAGTTCCAAAACAGTTTGCAGATGGACAGCTTAGTTCACCCATATAAAATATTTTATTATATTATCTTATTTAAAAGACTCCTTTCCCTTCAACTGAAGTTTTTAAAATCTCTCCATCATATGCTCACTCTAACAGTAACCCTTTGGTAAGCCCCTCGAGGCTTGCCAAGACCACACACACTCCATAGTTCTACCTAAAGACTAATGCAGTGAAACATGAGGAATTCTGAATATTCCGTCATTATTTTAGCTTTGCTTTTACCTCATTGTTTTCAATCAATTCTTCAAAAGTCCCACTCAGTCACAGTCCAGTCTCTGAACCTTGTTATTCTGCAGCAGGTCACTGAAGATCCAAGTAGGTATCCAAGCAATCCCCAGATTTAGGAATAGGGAATCTTGTTTTATTCCTCATCTGTACAAAAGCACCTGGTATAATTTGACTCTGCTTTTAGGAGCTATGGTGGTACTTAAAAAACAAACAAACAAACAAACAAACCCCCAAAAAACAAAACCCCAAAACAAATTAAATATATAAGTGCAACATAGCACAGTTAAAATGTAGCAATGCCTTGAGACTCTCATTGTAGAGCTTACTTGGCAATGAAGAAATTTAAATACAAGGAGGAGTTTTGTGTGTGCTTATGTCACTGTTCATTTTGCTATTTGCTGCAATTCAAAGGAATTAACAAAAAATTAAAGGAGCGATAACTAAGACATTATTTATTGTTTAACAGGCCTAAATGCAACTTAACTCTGATTTTTGTATGACTTCCCTTTCTGAAATAAAATCTGTGTGTCCCTGTTGACTTTGTAATCCTTTTTATTGTTCAAAAAAATTGTTGAATATTTCACAATGTGTTATGAAATGAAGTCATTAACCATAACTTCAAACTGTGCCTCCTCCAATATACTGCTGAGTTTCTTGTCATGATATTATATATATATATATATATATACATATATATATATATACACACACACACACACATATATAATAAACTGAGAAACTGGATAAGACTGAGGGACTTCCAGAAAAGAACCTTGAAGGTCATCTTCCCCATTTTCTTATTTTTAATAGATGCCTATTAATAATAATTGCTTACATGGGTTAAAGAATAGGGGCTAAAGGATAAGGTGAATATGTTCAGGCAGTCAGCAGCTGGAGACTTTTTGAGCTAGAGGCCATGCTTTCCATGTTGGCCACGCTGGCCATGTTGGCCACATTGGTGGCTACTAAAAGACCCTTCTTGAAGTCTGCCTGAATTCCTGGCTCACAATATCATGGTGTTGACCCAGACACTTTGGAGGAGAAAATACTGAGTTCTTTTTCTAATTTAGAAGATATTTTTTTCTGTTATGGACACAGCAGGATCCTAGGAATGGGGAATCAGTGTTTTGCTAACCTCACAAGATCAGGATGCAGATCCTGGCAAGCTTTCTCAGGACTATGATATCACTACATCAGTGTCTAATACCTTTTTCTCCAATTCTCACTGGGGGCTTCTTGCCTTACTTTTGTACACATATAGTTCTTCACAAAAGAGCATCCAATGACTTTTCCAAACTCACCCATCCCTCATGTTACTTGGGCTTTATTCCATGAGGTTTTTTCCTAGTGGGGCACCTAATTTTTTCATCTCTAGCTCCAGGTGGCACTACAGCTGATCCTCCTTTGGCCAGATGAAATGCAAATGAAAGTAAGTAATTTTATTCATGATAATCAATTTTAATCAAATCAATTTTAACCTGTAGTATTTGGAACAGTCTATTTGCCACTTTTAGTTTAAAAATTAATTCTTTGCACATAGTAAAGCAGCAACCGGCCAGAAGGCAGGAAAAGAAACAGCCATGCCTCATCCCTTCATCTTTAACACACAAGCAGCATGTCAAATGAAGATAAAAATCTGAGGGCTTAACTCTGTCAATAACAGTTTCTGTAAAATTCTTTCCAAGCAGGAACTTTTCTGTTCATTATAAACATCTGCTGAGGAAACCACATTCATTTCCAAAGGAAAAAAAGATGCGCAGGCATTCACCTTTTACACTTGCTAATGTATACATAACTTTCAACCAAAAGGCTATTTGTATTAATAAAAAGGGGTTTAAAATTAATCATAAAACCAAGTATCATGCTAATTTCATAACACATTTAGAGCAATGCAAACATTTAAGTAATTTAATTAAATCTATTAAACCTTTCCAAATCATGTAGCTACCTATTAGCAGTTAATTATAAACCACTCCATGCTTTTATAATGTCATTAAAACTAATTTCAAGAGTTCTTCTTTTAGAATGGGGAAGGCATCTATCCAGGTTTGAAGGTTAATCAACTGTTTGACATATTTTAGAAATATAATCTCTGTCTCTAAATGGCTAGGACAGGAAATGTGTGAACAAACATCCACCAAACCAATACTGGGACTCTAAATAAGTGCTTCTGCTTCAAATAGGTACAAACCATTCTTACCTTTGCTGTGTAAACATGACTGAAGTCTGTGGATGACACAGAGTCTCTGGATCCTGGTAATTATTCCTTCCTGAGAAACTAAAGCTTCACTTGTCCACAAAGAGGAGTTAGTTTAATAAATCCTTTGATTCTCTCATGGGCTACTGGCTTTGTGAATCCCAGTGTGAGCACCAAGAACGGCTATGTCTTCTCTTCCCCTGAATTTTTGGGATCTGTCGGATGTGAGCCCTCAAATCCCTGCAGGACATCAGGAGGTTGGAATGCCACAAAGGGACAGATGTAAGGTGCTTTTGGTGGGTATGGGTAAATGCACGGAAGTTTTATCTATCATGCCAAGTCATACACAAACAGGCTGTTTCAGGATGCATGAAGCTGTGTAAACATCATACCATTTTCTTGGAGCTAACAAACTCTCATCAGAAGTTGGACATATTTGTTTGTTGAACTATCAGATCTGTTCAGCTTCTAAACCAGAGCTGTCTCATCTGACAGACCATTTGTATCAATCCTGGAACAGGGGCTGTGTTAATCCTCAGTTCCCTGCACTTCCCTCAGAACAGATAACAGGCTGGTAATAGTATGTGAATGTGAAGTTTGTGAACAATCAATGTATTTATCATTTGCATCTCTGAAAAAACTGAAGAAGCTTTTTTTTTTTTTTTTTTCCAATTTGTGAATTTTGCCCACTTTGAAATTTACCTGAATGGCTTGGGGTTTTTAGCTGTGGAGCTGACATCCCAACATGCTGCTGAGTATTGGTTCTTACAGACTGTCTGAATTCAGCAAAGAGGATAATGGTGCTAGGGAAGAAAAGACTAGGAAACAAAGGAGAACCTGTCAGCCTGCTGGAAGGAGACTCTGCTAATCCTCTTTGGGGATATCCATGCTGCTTTTCAAATAACTTTTTTGCGGTAAGAGTGATTTTGTTAAAGATAATATATAAGACATTTTCTCATAAGCAGTGGGTCCACTGAGACATGAAGATGTAGGAACAAGCCAAACAAATATTAAGGAAGGAGCACTAGCTAGACAAAGCTGAGAGATAATGTAGAGGACAGATGACCTGGTAGCTTTCATGTTGATATAAATTTGCAAAAGTCACTTTCCTGCTCTGCCAAAAATTTCCTG
The DNA here is from genome assembly GCF_015227805.2 of Hirundo rustica. Taxonomy (NCBI): domain Eukaryota; kingdom Metazoa; phylum Chordata; class Aves; order Passeriformes; family Hirundinidae; genus Hirundo; species Hirundo rustica. The sequence goes on from NC_053450.1 coordinate 18,211,563, forward strand.
TGTGACCACATGCAAGCTGCTGAAGCCAGGTAGTACAAGGAGATTATGGTTTACAGCTTAACCTCAGGCAAATATAGTCTGTCTGCAAATTTCACAAGAAATTAGGTATCTATTTAAGAGCAGTTGTCTAAATACCTTTGTGAACATTGTCTCCAGCACATTTGTGCCCTACTGCTGAATGCATTTCTATTCTTCTCAGGGGCAGCATTGGAGCAATGAAGACCTTAAGAAACAGGCTGACAGGGAAACATGTTTTTGGCATACCTGTCTCAAGATGGTGTGATGTACTAGATGTGCTTATTTTTCTCTGTGGACTATAATGACAGATTGTAGATGTCACACTACCATCTGTACTAAACACGTGCCAATGTTATAGCACGTAACTACCACTTTCTGTGGTTGAAAAGCTCCTAGAGGTTAGTATTATGACTTTACTTCCAGAAAAAGAGTAGTGAATAAAACCTAGTGGCATATACCCACAGAAGCAATCTCTGTAGAGTCCATAGACGTAGCACACAGAAGTCACAAAGAACTTTGTAGAACATCCACATTTTAATAATGTTTCATTCTCCCTTTTTGTTGCTTGAGCGTTAACCCTAAGTGAATGTGATTGTTTAAGAAGAACCTCACCTGCTTTTTTCTGTCATCATATGTTGGATTTTTTTTTTTTTTTTATTGCCTGTGATTACAAGCAGTGGGTGGCAAAATATGTAGGCTGCAGCTCAATCCAAGTGATGATGAGACTGAGGTGGTGCTTTACTCCATTTTTTGTTAGCTTCTTGTGTGGAATTGGTCTTGTTTTCTGTATGCTATGCACTGTCTTGGCATAAAATGAGCACAGCTCACTTCATGATGAGCCTGACAAGTTAAATTAAGAAGGGAATGTGTGGCTGTGTCAAGACTGTTATTAGAACATCTATGTTGCCAGAGTGTAATCTCATTCAAAGTTAATACCCAGCAGACCTATCTCTGACAGACCCAATTTTACTGGTGTTTTAGACCATTTTGTACAGTTGTCCTCATCATCAGGCCAGGTCATAGTTCCTTGACACAAATGTACATTAAGATTTGAGAAAATAACCACTCATTATTTATGAAAGGATTGTGAAGAGCCAGGGCAATGGAATAAACAATATTTAAAATATAACAACATTTAAAAATACTTTTTCTGGGTTTATATGTTTTTAAGTTACCTAGTAGACATGCAGTCCTCCATCAGTCATGGATTGTTGCACTCTGACAGGCACATATACAGGTTTTGTGTGCATGTAAAAGCTGGTAGATTAAATTTGCACACTCAGTTTCCCATTTCAGTGGCCACATACAACTATCTTAGGGGAGCAGTGAACCCTTAGTTAGCTGATTGACAGGCTTGTAAATTCAGCCCTGGTTTTAGGAATGAAAGTAATCTCTGTCAAGTCCACATTACCAGGTTCTACATTTCAGATTGCCAACACTTAGAATTGCATCAAATACAGAAGATCTGCGAACAGATTTGGCACTACAATCCCGTACACCTCCAGGGCTTATAGACCTGTGTCTGCTAAAAATAAGCATATGGAAAGCCCTAATTCAGAAAGAGAAAAAAAATTGGTAAAAAATTAGATGCTGATTAAGTCCAAATCACAATGACACTTCTAAATGAACAGTTCATTCTGAAATTTGGGCTCAAAATCCTAGAGCCTCAAGGTCTTTTGACCAGCCCAAGAATGTTTTATCTTTCTATATTTTGTTCTGAACATTACATTATAAAAAATATTTAGATTTGGACACCAAAGCCATCACTAAGGTGATGTGGCCATCATTTGTTCTACTGTTGGAGGGTATCAGGTTTATCTCATTCATATATTTTAAAATGTATCTTGGGACAGTCAGCTGACCATTCTCCCCTTGTTCTAAGAAATTAGAAGGTATGAAGACATCTTAAGCTTTTTGCTTTCTCGCATGTAAAACTGAGCATAGAGTCAGTCACCTGCTAGAAGATTTTGGAGAGTAGTGAAATAGAAGATGAAAAAGGTTGGGGAAGGCAAGGATAAAGACTGAAATAGCTTAAGTAAAAAGTACAAAGAAACGTACATCAGAAAAGCAATGAAAAACCAAAGGTTTCAACTGGTTTTTCAACATTTTATAACCACAGTGCAGGATGAATTTCAGATAAACATTAAGCAGAATTAAGGTACTTGACTAATCAACTTGATCACTGCATAAGGGGAAAAGTAGAACATTTGAGTAACTAATGAGTCTTACTTATTTTTAGCCAAGTTTTAGGGTTTTTTGTGTGAAGTAAGTCCTGTTGCTAGACACACAAAGAAAGAAGTTTACCTTATACTAATAATCAGGACATATTGGTAAAAAATTCAGGTCTATGAGACGTAAGCAGTCATGAGAGTATTCATTATACTTTCTTTTTACTTGTAAACCTTTTTAGTCAGGGAAGATCTTCGTGGAAACCAGAGGAATTTTACAAAAACCAGACACTTCTATTTCCCTGGTGTCTCACTCTTCAACATGGCAAGAGGTTTTAAAAACAGTGTATATTCTTTGCTTAAAATAACGGTGTTTATTTCACCCTGACAAATATGTGCCAACTGTTTTATCCTCTAAAAAGATTAGTGAAAGCTTTAAATTAGAATCAGTAGAGGTATGTAGAAACTTGCTTGGATTAAACGTTGCACAGTTCTTTTCCTCTCCCCTCCCCACTTTCTCTCTCCTGCTCTCTTTCAGAAAGAGAGTCCTGCACTCAAGCTTCACTAAGAAACATCTCTGTATTAGCAAAAGAGAGAGGCAGTTACTGTGACGTGTTTTTCTACTGATTGTGCTAGTGATATATTTGCTGTCAGTGTATTTTGACTAATGATCTGCCATAGCTGGAAACATTCAGATCCTGAATACTTGACACATTACAGTAACAAAATATACACATATGTACAACCTACATGTACACACACACACACATATGCATGCATGTTTTCTCATATATATGCACTCGACAATGAGAACCAGGGTTCCTAAATTCTGTAAGATCTTTGTACAGATCATAAATCAACTTATTATGAGCTTTTCTGCTTCAATGTTATGAAATTGAGCCAAAAGTTTTTAACATTATATGATGTGACTTAAACCAAACATGAAAAAGCACAAAAAGAATGTTCAGCTAGGAGAGGATTCATAAGGATCAAACAAGAAGTGCTTTCATAAATCTGCTGCATGTGTTAAGATGAAGACAACAAATTAAAGGTCCGTTCAAGTGTAAGAAGGCAATATTTTGCATGCGTAAACATGGTGTAACTTCATTGTTAAATGATGATATTAAGGGGAAGAAGTAAACAGTACAAATAATAAACGTCCCAGAGATGGTGAATGCAATCACAGTAGGCTAGAAACAACCATGGAATAATGCACAGTCTGCTGGACTCTGTCATGGAGTGTGTAGTGCTTGCTTCTGTCGGCTGGAGGAAGCTGGAAAAGGAAGGGTTCATGAAGGCTCTGTAGTGAACAGAGCAGATGAAGAGCAACAGCAGGGAGGTGCCAAGTGTGAGCATAACAAGCCACCCTTTCCTGCATTACCAAAACCATTCACCTCAAAGCAGGGGCCATGATAGATAAGTACTTTAAACCTTCAATGAAAAAAGGAAAAAAAAAAATAAAAATAGAAGTTTAAAGAACTGATTTCCTCAAGTCTGACAATAAATCAAGTAGCAGAACCTGGAGCTGCTTGCTGCTAAACTTACATTTACACTCCTCAAAGATAATACAGAAAACATCTGGATGCTTGCATTCAAAGTGACTCCAAAACTCAGGTTATTCAATGTCAGATTACTTGCGTACTATGTCTGACTTTGGACATGCAGAGATAGCTCACAGCTAAGGTCATACCTTATGCTTTACTTCTTCGCATTTGTTCAGCTTTAAACAGATAATTTCACCAACTTTCAGAGAAAAGCTTCCAATAAGTAGAAAGCAGATTAAAGTACATTTTCAGTGAAGCAGAAGATATGAAGCAGAAAATACTGTGTGAAATGCTGAAAATATCATGACAAATGATCTGAAAAAGACAGGAGCAAGTAGTTCTAGAATGTTTTCCAGAAGTGCTCTCTCATGGTGTGAAATGCAAAAAAGTTTCTGAAATCTATTTATTAATCCATGTATTTTATTGAATAGTTTAAGTCTTGGAGGAAAATGTTAACAGTAGTGAAAAGTAGAAATTTTGTTTAGAAACAAGAGTGAGTGGAAGATTATGGTATTTAAGGAGGAAAGACTGTCTTTAGATCAGTGCCTTCCCTTGCCTTTGGAACATCAAGATACACTCTTCAACTCTTTCTGCACCTTTTTTACCTCTTGTAGTAAGTGCAGCCAGCTCGTGGACATGCTGTCACAGTGCAGAGGGAAAAGGTAAAGTAGCTGATGTGGGGTACGTATCTGTGAGCTGAAATATGGTAGAGCCGCCACTGCTCGAGGCCATCCTGGATACCAGGCTGCTACTTCAAGATAATAATGAAGAATTTTGGGAAAGCTCAAAGGGGAAGATATTTTACTGACAAAATGATGATAGTGAAGAATAGTGATTGGGCAAAGGGGCACAGACTTTATACAGAAAGGGGGTAGATTTTGTCTGGATGTTAGGAGAAATTCTTTACTGTGAGGGTGGTGAGGCACAGGAACAAGTTGCCCAGAGAAATTGTGAATGCCCAATGCATGGAAGTGGTCAAGGACAGATTGGATGGAGCAACCTGGTCTAAGGCAAGATGTCACTGCCCATGGCAGGGGATTTGGAGCTAAGTGATCTTTAAGGTTCTTTCCAACCCGAACAATTCTGTGATTCTTAAGAACAGAGAAAGCAACTTATATGTAAGCTTTTAGGACTGCATTGAAGGATTAGGCTCAAAAATGTGTTCTTGTAATAACCAGAAGTTTGAGAATGCTTGACTGATTTGAATTGTGTAGATTATATTATGTCACTGAGACACACAAAGCAATCACACGCAGACAAGAGATTTTCGCAGAGGTTCCTCTGATCCAGCTCCCAGCTGAAAGAGCGGAGAGAAGAGACCCCTTTGTTTATTCTTTTACTTTTATACATTTGTGGGTCTAGCAGAAGATTGGCTTTTTGGGGTTTCTACCCCTCAGCCTCAGTGGCCAGACGAATTGTCAGTTACAATTGTTTTCAGGTTAGAAATATGCAAACAAAGGACAAAGAATGAAAAACAAAGGATTTGTTTATATTACTTCTGTGGGAAAGGTAGAAGAACTGCTCTAATATTCTACAGTAACTAAAAGATCTGACTCCATTTATGAAAATCAAAAGGCTAATAAAAAACTCAGAAAAACCAGGGTAACAATATTATTTTTACTATTAGAATTTTAATGTTCACTTGAGGCTAAAAAAAGTTAAAGGATTGTCATTTTTTAGTAGTTGAGAGTCTATTGATTGCAATAACTTAAATTCATTGCTTTTAGGAAAAACATACATAGCATGCCTCATTTATGGGTGGAAGACAAAGACACAACATTTTAAAATGGCCTATCTCACAATTAAGGAGTAGGCACAGAATTATTTCCAAGAACGAGGTTTAGAAGGCAGAGTCTCTTTATTTGCGTGCTTATGTCAAAGTCCTCTTAGATTATTTTCTCAGTTCTCAAGGTAGGTTTTCTACAGAGAAAATTAAAAGATAGCTCTGTAAAAAGACGAAAGATCATTCATGAGCTTTAATGTTTCAAAGTGTCAGTACTGGATGATGACTTTTTTTTTTTTTTTTTTTTTTTTTTTTTTTTTTTTTTTTTTTTGTGGTTCTATGCAAGAGAAACAGGATTCAATTAAAAAAAACCTTGTGGTGGATTCAGTCAACATTTCTTCCTGTTGCAATCTTTCAGGTGTTCTAGGTTTAGTTGTGGTAACATAGATTTTTGAAAACTGATATTTGCTACAGCAAACTAGAGGAGAGTACAAATAACCTACACAAAGTCCCTCCTGCCTTTAGAATTTAGAAATGAGTAAAAATACACTCCCTGTCTCCTCTGCTTCCGTGTTCAACAGTCCTATCTACATTCTCACACATGTTATCAATCACTCCACATCCATCTTAATTGAGTCAAACTTCACTCTCTTGCCTTTCAGCGCCATGCATACTCTACATATTCCTGTAGGTCATCAACTTCCCTAACTATCTTGCGACTTAAACCTTCAGCTGAAATCCACTTAATTGAACAATGGCCCTAACAACCAAAACCAGGCACAATCTATTAATGTGTTTCTCTTTTTAGTAGAAAAGTTTCCGAGGTCCAGACGAGCTTTTTAACAGTAGTTTTCTCGCCCATTTCTTCAATATCTGTCTGGACAGATTTAAATATAACATTGTGCCTGAAATACTTCAGAAATCTAAGGCCTCTTGTGTAAAACTATTCATTTCATCGTTTACAACACATTACAAGCAACAGTGGTAGATGCCATGCTTGAAAGAAAAATCTTTTTAAAAAGAGTTTTGAGAAAGACCAAACAACTGAAAATGTCTTTGTTGTTTGTTTTTAATTGTGAATTGCCATCAGAATAACCCCATGACTCTACCAATACTCTGTTGTTTATGCTACAAGAGGAAGTGCATCTTCTAGTGCATCCTTTTTGGTACTATTCCTTGGATGACTTATTCCAGGCAGTCTTGGTTTCAGATGACTGAATCCCCCATTTAACAAATAGTATCAGATGTGTGATGTGCAGGCACACACACAAACTTGATTCCAAGGTCTGACTTGCTGTAATCCCAAGATTATACTTGCTTCAAAAATTAAAACCTAAGACTCAGAACAAACTCTTTGCTTTATAAATGCAGCAGCTGTCTGTTCACACCTTTCATGGGCTGCTTGGGCCACCCAGATGAAGCAGTCACAAATCAAAATGGAACTCCCATCCTGCTGTTAAGCACTCCCCAAAGATAAGAGCAACAGGCCTGTAACATCGATTATCTCACCCGCAAGAGACAGCAATGGGGTTTCAGAGTTTCTTGTTCTTCTGACAGTTCATGTTAAAATAAAACAGATCAAGGAACAAAGAAGTTCAAATGTAAAAAATAGCCAAATCTGTGTGGCTGTTATACATAAACCCAGAGTTGTACATGTGACCATAGCAAACTCAAAGGGAACTGTGTTTATGACTAGTTAATGCCATGGCAGATGCTTTTAGCTTTGCTGATGGGCTTCTACTTCAATAGTAAGGAAAACCACTGAATTGTTTTGGGGGAGATTTGAGCTACATGTGCGTTTGTTCTATATTCCCATGACTGGTTTTGGAAAAAGGAAAGCACCTTTACTCTTTTGCTGTTGGTTAGAAGTACCTCTCCCAGTCCTTTTCTTTGCAATTTTGTAAGTTAAATCAATCAATTTAATTTACTTAAGAGTCAAGCAGGAATGTCAAAAAAGAACTTAGATGGGCGAGACAACTACTACAAGTTGCCCATCTTTTCATTAGGTCAAGGATGTGATTCTGTATACTTCTCTTGTTATACATCACAACCTGTGTTCCAGAACTCCAAATGAGTCTCAGCTGGGGGTTTAAATTACAATCATCTTAACTTGTGCTTCCCAGAACAATAGGCTGGACATTGGCAAAGGTTTCATAAGGCTGCTGTGGCTGACATACACTACCCTTCAGGTTTACTTAAAAGCATTTAATGTCAGAAAGTACTAAGTACTAAGAGGGAATACTCTATGGGTCTGCCTTTTCTGGCTTTTCCCATCACTTGTACTGCGTACATCAGCTTAGGTGCTGAGAACTGACATATTCGCTGTACATACAGCAATAGACCACATGGTCATTGTAGCACACAATGAGCAGATTTCAGGTCATTCGGCAGTAATGTTCCTAAACTCACTGCTTTGTGTATGCATTCATACATACAGTGGTGCCAATGAGATTTTTTATTTACTGTGCATATTGCTACTTTTTTACTGTGTTTTATAGTCTTTATTACAGTAGAAACATTGTTATCCAGTAGTAACAGAAGTAAGCAACAGTAACCTGTAGCACAGAGTAGGAGTAGAAATAATTAACACTGGGTATGAAAGAAGCAATAAATCCACCAGTGTTGCAAGAAAAATAATTAAGAGGCTACTTGATTCCTTTCTGCTTTTTGCAGATGAACATAAGCCCATGAATGGTTAGAAAACCAGTATTGCATGTTCTATTTTAGCTTTTCTTTAACAAAACCCCAAGTCCAAACAAATGAAGCAGAAGAAATTTCTAGTTTTTATCACTACCATTTTTTGTTATGCCTAAGGTTCAGAGAACAGAAAGCAAATAAAAACAAACCAGACATTTTAATTAGAGGAAGGATTTCCAATTTGAAATTTTTTGAATTCTCAACATTTCCAGTGATTCTTCAAAATAGTAATTAACACCAAAACACTACTTTTAACTACAATTTGAAGAATTTATTGTACATGACCTTAATTGTAAGGTTCTGTGATACCTGGGATAGCTTACTTCTTCTGTCTCCAGTTTAACAGGGTAAAAGATCCTTTGCATGATAATTTCATCCAATGTGTTAACTTAATCTATTAATAAGAGAATAATAATTATGTCAAAACAAATGTGACATTTCTTACAAAAACTGTTCATTCTTCACTTTTTCTTCTTTAACATTTGAAAGATTTTAACCTCAATTAATTATAAATCTTTGTGGTTGGTTCTGACTGTGGCTGTAAGTGACATTTTTTGCTGGTCTTTACTTTCATTCAGCCTTTTCTAACCGATGTGCTTTCCCTTTATACTCTTGTGTAGCAGTAGTAATGTTCCTTTTAAAAGAAGACAACTTGACACTGCAGATCTGGCTAGAGGCCTGCTGTACAGACCCTCTCTGCATTTGTTCTCACTTGTCAGGGTGATTTTTACCATCCACGTTCAAAGCCTCTTCAATCTATGTGGCCTCCCATGTCACAGGTCGGTGTTCTCAGGCATGGTTGTAAGAATCAGGCATAAAGAACAACCTTCACTAGTTTTTATTAAATAATATGATAGCAGCACAATCCTACTTATTTTTTTGTTTTTTCCTCTGGGGAGAATTTAATAAACTTCCTATCAGTGTTTCTAAGTCTGTATAACACTAGACAGCCGTGTGGCTCTCCACTTTCAATGTGATTTTGAAGGCAGGCTCTGGAAAGTTGATAACATGTTTCACGACCTTCATGTCTGGAAGCAGTTTCCCTTGATTGAAGTCATATAAGTTCAGCTAAGCTGGAGTGTGTTGTAAATATTTATCTGGCAGTCTGACATATAAAGTTGTTCTGAAATTACAAAGTACATTCCTGTCTTTCATGTATTAATGCCACTTTTTCCAATACACTTGTGAGTGATATTATTTAGAGAACTTTCTATAAGTGACTTATCTTTGCTTGTTAAAGTTCTCACACTCTGTTGTACGGTCGTTTTTTAGGATGGTAGCTCTTGAGTTGTATTACTTTCCTATCTTCTAAAACATAAATGTATGATTATTCCAGAAGTGCAACAAGAATTTATGCAATGAGGTAAGCATGGTTTGCACATTTGATTTTGAAATCTGGTTTTGTGGAACTTATTTCCATGTAGGGATACAGATGTTTCCTGTCACTGGCAAATGGATGGCGATGACAACTTTCTAATCACTAGGTCATTTGTCATTACCTATCAAATAATTATATGTAAACTAATGCTTCTGGGTAAAAATTCTTTCCCAGAAACAGAATTCATTCAATTCCAACTTATTCTGTTTCTGTGGGGTTTTTGCACTTAAATTCAAACATGAATTTTGTGCTTGACAACGTGCTGTATCTGAGAAGTATAATTTTTCCTTACAGAGGTATAAGACAGGTCCAATAATGTTAGGATAAATAGTATTAGGATGAACAGTGCACTGCTGCTGAACGCTTGTTTGGAGTTCTTTCAAGTCCAAACACAGTTTTGTTGCCAAGCATATTTTTCAACGTTTCTTCGCGTGCTTAAATGGGAATTGTTTCTCTGAATTTGTGAATAGCTTTTATGGAAAGAAGGAGGAACTGAAAAATCAGTGAATTTCAACAAATATTTATAATTTTTACCTGTTTCAGTTGAAATAAACTGTGTAAATAGTTGCAGATCAGCTTCCCTAACACCTTGTTTTCCCAGGCCAGAAGCCATTTCTGCTCCTCAAACTCATAATCCTCAAAACCTTGTCACTGAAAGCTATTAGAATGGGGTTGCTGACTGTGATGTGCAGTTTCCTTGAATTTTAGAAATGGGAATAATTTATCCTTGGAATAATTAATGTCAGGAGCAAACACTTGGTTGACATACACAGGAAAAGTTTTGATTTATAATACCGGCTTAAGGTTTGCTCTGGTATTGGTGTTGTGGGGCTTTTAAACCTTTTTTTTTTTTTTTTTTTTTTTTTTTAATTAAAAACATATTTAAATGATATAAAAGCCAGTAGTTGTTCTCAGAGGCCTACCTCAGGCTGAATTGAAAACATTGCTGCTTCTTCTTCCATCCTGACTGGCAGCAAAATAAAAAATTATCTGGAAACATAAGAAGAGAATCTTAACAACTAAATACCCCTCACTTCAAAGCACTAAATTTAGTCATTAAGGCAGATACACATTCAATGCACACAAGGAAAAGTTTTGCTTTTAATTTGGAAAAAATCATCCCAACCTAACAATAATTTTGTTTGACTAGAGTACAAATTCTCACATTGCATGTTAAAAATCAGTTAAAATGTGGTCAAATAGATCTAACCATTTAAGACCTAAGCTCCTCACGAAAACAAAATAATTGTAGTATGGTAACTATGTGCAGAAAAATTAAGACTTTCCTTTGGTCCTTTAGCATTTGCCTCAGAGGCAGCTGAATAGCTGCAGAAACAGATTAGTTTGATAACAATTATTAGGGCCAGCCAAAGAAAAAAATTGCTTTCTGCAGCTTGTGATAACTGGTCAGTCTAATGGCTGATCTCTTAACCCAGAGAAACTGTGAAAACAATAGTAGAGGTAAGAAGTTTTTAATTTTTTTTCTTGTTCTATTTAACAATAGCAAAATAGGCACTTCTGAGACAGCATAATGGTATTCAATGTTCTAGACTGATGTGTAATAGTTTCATCTGATGTTTTACGCTCTGTATCAAAGGGTGTGTGTTTCTGTTTGTGCATGCAAAAAAAACAACCAACCAAACAAACTTTAAAGAAACCACCTGCTGATATAGATGTAAAATCATACCACCTGCTCATACATATGATAGATTTTGAAAATTTACAAGATATTTCTGTAGAGAGAATAAAAAGTTCCATAAAGACTTTGCTGTCTCCCTAACCAATGGCAGTCTTTGTAAATCTACAAGAAAATCATGTTTTGATTAAAAAATGTCTGCATTTAATTTAAAAAGCTTAAATGAAAATTGCAGGTTTTTCAACATTTGGACAAATTTTTATTTTGCATTTTGGTCTGAGCGCAGTAAAGAATTTGAGTCTTTATGGAAACATGATTTCAGGAAAGTCACTGCTATAATCTTTAAACTCTTCAGCAAAATAAAATATGTGTAATTATTTGCTGCTATGACTATAAAACCCTGTGCACTGTCAGGCTGCTAACTCATTGATGTTTGATCCTGCAAAGGGAATCCCTAATGAGACATGTTTCTTCAACAATGAATTTTTTAAATTCTGTGGAGCAAAGCACACTTGATAACTTATTTGCATTGGGAGAAACCATGTGTGTGTGTGTCTGTGTGTCTAACAGACTGCCATTTGATCCAAACCACCAGTATGACCCAGCTAAACATGTGGTCTCATATGAGTAAGAGTTGAAAACTTATCCTCCAACATATATCTGACAGCAATTCAACAAGCTATTTATTCAGTATGTTGTGGTAGTTTCACTTTCCGTGAAGGTATCGCTCAATGACCTGAATATAATCACATTAGCAAGACCACAATTGCTTAAAGCAGAATGAATCATATTGACTTATTACCAACAGAGCTGTGATATAGTTAAAGGTATGTGTAAGTAAGATTTCTCAGAAAGTAGTTAGAAGTTAAAACTGAGAAGTTAAAACTGAGAAATTAAGACTAGGAGCTTGGTGTTCTGTTCTTGGCACTGCCAGTGTTGATATGGAGTGTTTGGCCAGACACTAAACCTCTCTATGTTTTTCCTGCACCTTTCATTATCAAGTTAGACTGAGGTTTAATTTTTTTCTCATTGTGTTTATGAAGTACTTTGCAACTCTTAAGAGGAAAAATGAGCATTACAAGTGTAATGTCAAAAGGTCATTATGGTATTTAAGTAACTATACCAATTAATTTCAATCAATAAAAGCCTTAGAGGGTAGCCATGTATTTCTTTTAGGTGAGGTAGTAGATACAGTGTGACAGGCAGAGCTTGCATGTTACTGTGTTTCACATCTACTTCACTGAAATTACTTTATCCTGCTCTTTGTCAAAAGCAGATTATGGAAAAGATAGAGCCAGTTCAATGCAAATGGCTGATTTCTGTATTCCAAAACCTAAGATTTTCACACAGTAGCAAAGACCAGTGGAATTGTTGGCTGTGCTGGCAGCTGTTTTGCCACACAACAGTATTCAGAGTATTTTAGCTTGAAGACTTTGCAGATGTGTAACACAGAAGGTACATCCAATAAGTCTACACTTTCTATTGACACTACTATGAAATTATTTTACTTATTTCAAGTAATAATGGAAGTGCAAATATTTTTCTAGAGAGAGTAAGATTTGTGTATGGGTCATTACACACTGAGTGTTTAACAGTAACATCTGTTAACATCTTTGTTTCCGTCACTTAGATCTCTGCACTTTGGCTAGTGCTTTGGGATCCTCTTTGATGGAAGTGAAATACTTCACAAATTACTTTCCTCCAAAAATTATATAATTAACTAGTTTATGCTATTCTACTGGTTAAAGGAAAATTATATCTTTTTTATATTATCATTTTTGCTCCTGTTATTCTTATAGGTAAATATTTATACTGTTACAGCTGAGGTTATGGAAATCGCTTGATAAAAGGCATTGAGCTGAGTTCTGAAGAAAGAATAAAGTCAATGTTTTGCCTACATTTCACGTGTGATAAATACCTGAATATCGAACTCTCTGTTCCAAGAGAGTTCTCATAATATTACAGGCATCTAGAAATAAATACTTTCTTACTGTGGCTTTTCTTAATTTGCTGCTTTCCACTCCTGTTTTTACTCACGTTGGTATTGCATTAGCATGCTGTGGCTTAACACTCTTGTAGCATCAGGGTTGGTGATACAATCCATTCCTGTTGCATGCAACACAGAACTGACTTATTCCTAAAAGGGAAAAAAAGAAAAAAAAAAAAAAAAGAAAAAAAAAAGAAAACAAACAAACAAACAAACAAAAATCCCCACAAAAACAAAAGAAGAGACTCAATAATTTATTAAGGTAAAATGTATAAACATTTTTACATTAGTAACAGGAGAGATTAAAAACAAACCTCAGAGATTAGATTGCTGTGTTTAAATGTATGATCCAGTGATTTTTTATAGCAGTCGTAGTCTTGTCAACTACAAGTTCCACTTGCCCAGAGAAAATTTATTCTTTCACACAAACCTAGCAAGCAGTATATTAAATAAATACAGCAATATATTTATATTACTAAAATAAAACCCTCTTGATATAAAATATCCTTCACAGGGATTTAGTAAAACTAAATTTATGCCTTCGAGATTTTATGTAAGTTCTGTAATATTTTGTTTGTCTCTGGTCCTCAGCACTAGAGGGGTACAAAGCTAAGAAGAGGGACTGTAGGGTGCTCTTTATTTCTCTTAAATATTTCAAAACATATTCCACCCTAAAATCAGGTCTTTTTACTGTTTGAAATGCCAGAGATCTGAGATTTGTTGCATTGTAGGTAAGAGACTCAATTTCAGTAGAAGAAAACATAACCTATCTTCCCTCTGTACCTTTGAGAGCCTGTCCCAGCTGGATCTTGGCAGCATTAAAGGTATCCATCACTACTAACTATGCTTGTCTGGAAGCAGCACACCAATCTGCCTGTTTCAGAAGCCCTGATTTAGCATTTTCGGTTCATCACCATGCATTAGTCTCCATACATGAAGTCACAAATATTCTCCCAGAGAACACTTTGTAATCTCGTTAGTGCTGAAGCTGGAGGAGCTGGACATGGTTGTGTGCTTCCCCCTGAGCACCTCCGGAGGGCTGGCCTGAGCAGGTTTTGTCAGACACAAGGAATGTTGCTGTGAACTTCACAATTATTAGTCAAAAAAATTACAGACTCTGTCTGTCACCCAAAATACAGCAATTTACTTCTGATGACTAATGTTCTGTTAGCAAGCTGCACATAATCTATTTTGATTTACTGTGATTGTGATACGTCCCCTCTGATGGCTTTTTTCCCATTTTCAATGAGTTTGGAGGAATGCTTCTCCCTAGACCCCAGAACTGCAGCTATGAGCTGGTGAGACACATGCATGTGATTAATCAGTGGATGATGAGAGATCACCATCACTTATTTTATGGTGATTAAAGTTTCCTAGTTATTAAAAATGCAAAGAATGGCTTTGAAGTGTGTAGAAAATTCAACACCTGGATAATAATGGGCATAGCGGTGTGGGGATGAGGATTTCTAGGGGAAAGTTTTGTTTAAGTCTACCTTGCACAGAAAATGAAAGCTGGGGCTATCATGTACAACAACAGAGGGCTGTGGGGTCAGACTTTGTCACAATGGCTGGTTCTGTTGGCTTAGCCAAAAATAATTTGGAGGAGTAAAAGAATTAAAATGTTAGTTTATCCAGAGAAAGAAAAATAATCTGCTATTTCTACAAACAGCCTTTCACTGTCTGTCTGCAGCTGCCTCAGCAGTACTCAGTAGGATAAGAAATACATTTTAGTTGCTATTAAAGACCATATGAAAATATATGTGGAAGTATCCTCTGAAATATGAGGCTGATTGATTTTATTTTGTTTTACAAACATAGATGAATTATACATTATTGCACAGTTTTTGAAGGATTCAATGGTTCTCTTCACAGATTTTTAGTTAGTTGGCAAACATATGAGATGCATAATGATGAATGAGATGAATTTTTTTCTTTTGAAATATTTAAAGCTGGAGATGAAGATTTAAGTGCTAAATGCTGAGGTGCTTCTTATCTAATAAAATGTGATGATCTATGTGTTTTAATGTTACTGTGTTTGTAATATTTGA
Organism: Hirundo rustica; assembly: GCF_015227805.2. NCBI lineage: Eukaryota > Metazoa > Chordata > Aves > Passeriformes > Hirundinidae > Hirundo > Hirundo rustica. Next base: position 18,226,762 of record NC_053450.1, read on the forward strand.
AGAAGAACAAAAATGTGGGTTCCTTCTCTTTTGTGAGATGCATATTACTTACTTGCAGCTTGTGTTTGTACACATACACTTGGAGGTACTAATGAATGGGACTTGGAACCCGACATGAAGTGAGGAAGATCTATGGGAAAGGTTAAACCTGTAATTAGAAGTGCTTATTTTTTCCATCTACTGCTTTTCTCCTATAACAGAGATAGGTAATGGTTGGGTGAAATGTATGGAAATGATTAATCTGTTTTCAGATAGAGAGTAATAGAGATTACTGGAATTTAACAAATGTTATTTCAAATGGTTGTTGCATTTTATTTCTAAAAGTTAACTGTCTTACTGAAATAAATATATGATAGACCATGACACTGCACCTGGGAATCTCCCTGTGCCCGGAGTGTTTCCCAGGACCTCTTTAAAAGAAGCCTTTTTTTTTTTTTTTTTTTTTTTTTTTTTTTTTTTTTTTTGTCAAGGGTTTCTTTGTCATTACATAGTTCTAAATTTTGGAAATATATTCATCAAATGGCTATGTGTCATGGCATCCCACAATTATTATCTAAGAGATGGTTTAGTGAAAATTTGGCTCATTTCTTTCCATCAAATCAAGTTATGAACAACATCTAATGAAAACTAAGTCTTGAGAGGTCTCAAGAGTATGATTTCTTAATTAGATTGATGTTTAGATAAAACTAATGCTGAAGTGGCCAAATATTTTGCTGGGGATGAGCAGGGGCTGCATAACGCATGCACCAAAGTTGGGAGCTTGCTTATTTCCCTTCCTCTTTTACTGGAGCAGTGGAACCTCTTTAACCCACACTGGTGACTGGGAGATTTGTATGACCATATTCTTGTGATTTAGAAATTATGGCAGAGTGAAAACCTTCCAAGAAGACTGCTTTATAGAAACAGTGCTGAACTGAAATGAAGGGACGAGGCCTGCAAGGCAGTAAGTGCAGGAGTAAAAACAGGGGAGCTTTGACAACAATGGTTAACAACAAGTGATTCTTTTTGCCTAGTAAGAAAATAAGGTGCATGTGGTTGTGCTTCTTCCACACCAGGCGGATGCTGGCCCCGGCTGGCTCAGATCTGCACAGCGACCAGGACGTTTCCAGTCCGGATATGCAAGCAGGTTAACTTTACCTGCTGGACCCGGCTCCTCAGCAGCAGCTGGACCAAACAGTGTCGTGACAGCAGCGGCAGTAAGAAAAGGATGGCTCTCAGCTTAGCAGGTTAAAAGATGGTTCTATTCAGGCCCAACTGCGGGAAGTCCGCAGCTGGTCCAAACCGCAGGCCAGAGAGAGTTTGAAAATCCCTCTCCCATCTTATAAGTGGGGGAGGGATCGGGGAGGTCACAACAAGACAACGAATCAGGGGATTCAGGGGGCAACAAGGGGTGTCCACCTCCAAGCCTCGGACCACTAAAACAAAGGGCAAAGGAATTCGCCCCGGGGTGACCTATCACTTGACGCTCTCCCTCTGAGATTTCCCAATCTTGGGAGGGGTCCCAAAGTGATAGGCAGGCTGCCCCAGAGCCGGGGGGGGAGAGGGGATGGACAAGGACAGGTGGGGGGTGGGATGATTGACATACAACACCTTGTTATACAGAAAACTCAAAAGGGGATGGACTGTTACTAAACTGGGGATACAGCGAACTGAACCATAACATAAAACTTCTTATAAAAACTTAATAAAACAATTCTTGCACCGCCACAGGTGCAGGCATAAAAGATGACTTGGGACAGGACGCCACCTCCACACAGCCCAGTTCTGTTGTGGCAGTGGACCCTCCATGTTGCTGTAAATAATAACCTAGACATACCATGAAAACTTTCTACAAACACACTAAAAGAATCCACAAGGATATTTTAATAATTCTGCACTCCCTGATTTGTGAGGTGGGTTACACTGATCTCTCTCTCTGTGGATCAGGGTTTGCTGCAGTCCAATAGCTGTAGTTCTACTGGCTTTTTCAAAGTATTCCTCAATTCAAAGTACTTTCTTCCCATGAAGACCTGAAATATCTGTTCAACTGTTGCATGTACAAATCACCAGGATATGGAATCAGCTTCTATACCATGGTGAATCTGGAGATTAATGAGGCACAGAAACATTTATCCACTGCTTTTATTTTTAGATATCTTTAGTGTTTTAAACTCTGCATTAGGACCCACATCATACTTGAGTTATTCCTCTTCTTTAAAAAAAATCCTGCAGAGGGGACAATCTTGAAAGGTTTTAACCTGTTGGATGGGGCTGAATTCCAGGAAATTATGGCAAGGCATGCTTTAGAGCATGAAAAAATATCTTCTGAGAAGGAAATAAATGCTTCAGGGGAAAGAGTGTCACTAGCCTGTAAAGGAGTCATCACTCTTTCCCAGACTTTGTAAGGGGCTCTGGAAAACAGAATATTGTATCTAGACTGCTGCACTCAGAATTGGCACAATTTGCAGCAGGGTTTATGGCACCAGAGAGGCATGGAAGGCTTCATTCAAACCAGGACACCAGGTTTAAATCACTCTTTTCAGGACTTTGATGTGGTAAATAAATGAAAAACCTACACCTTTATGAGCACAAGAAAGAAAAGAGGCACTTTACAGTGCTCCAACTCTGTTGACCTAAAGGCAAAAAAGGTGTTGGGAGGTGGTGCAGCTCAACAGCCTTACTTTCAAAGCCATGATAATTACTCTAGTGACCACAGGCTTAAAACTAGAAGAGTTCAGTGTTTATGCTACAGCTGAGCATGAAGTCACCTCTGACAATATCTTTCCCAGAAATTCTCACAGCCTAAGTTAAATTATGCATCCCAGAATTTCAGTTACCGTTAAAAAAAAAAAAAAAAAAAAAAAAAAAAAAAAAAAAAAAAAAAAAAAAAAAAAAAAAAAAAAAGGCTACTCAGAACCTTTACTGTATTTTAACTTTAGCTCCTGAGGTCTTAGCAGGTGGAAAAGGGATACAGTATTTTTCCAAATATGTGTAAAAATCAAATCTTGGTCAAGTATTTCAAATAAAAGAATAATTTATTTTTTTAAAAATTACTTTCATAATTATTTCCATTGAAGGTTTCACACTATTATTATATATTTTATAAAAATATTGGAATAGTTATCTAAATGTGAAAAACTCTAATTTCCTATAACTTCATAATAATCCAAGGATTTTCTTTTAAAAATGTACAGTTTTAAACGAAATAGTGATACTTTTTATTTTTAAAGTAAAACACTCACTAATCAGAATTTTCTCCCTATTTTATTTCCATATTTTAAACAAATTGAGTAACCCAAGAAATCAGTCTGGTCATAAAAAGTCTTGGACAAAAACACCATTATATGCTTCTGTAACTGCATCTCCAGCTATCTGGGTTTTAAAGATATAAAATTAAATTTTCACATATGCTGAAGAATGGGACTTGTGCCTTTCCAATCAGGGTAGGTAGGGAACATTTCTGAGGACAGATGGGATGTCAAACCTTTGCAGTTTACACTTCCTGGCTACAGTTGTACCTGTACATCTGTACAGAAATTTCATGACAGATGCTTAATGCTTATATGGGAAAAAAAAAAAAATCTTCATAATTAAATTCATGATATGTTTTTAATGAACATGCACACTGTTCCTACAAAGACTTTCAGTTTATAAAACATTACTGTTATTTTACAGTTAGTTCTTGATGATTCACTCACCTATCTAGTGGTTCAGAGTTGTTTCATTTCACTCTTATTCAATCTGCTTCTTATGTGCTTCTTTCTAAAAGTACTTTGCAAAGAGTAACAATAAATCCCAAAGGAATGATACATACTGAACTGGCATCCTGGTAGCAGACATATGTTTGAAATACACTGTAGACTGAAATAGAAGGCATCTCAACTGATATCTGCAAAGAACATCTCCTTGGTTTTGAGGCTGCCAAAGAAAATACATTCTCACAGCGCAGTTAAAAAAAAAAAAACTTTTGGTGCTTGCAAACAGAAATGGGCTAAAGCAGAAAAATCCATTGCTAGGGGGTTTGACATTTGCTTCTATTTGAATTTGAAAGGAAATCTAAAAATTACCAAGATCTCTGTGGCAAAATGATTTCATTATGAATTAAATTTAAAGACAAACTAAAATATTTATTTCAAAAAATACAAATTGTATTTGGAATCCTAGTAAAAGGCAAATTTTTATAATTAAAAATAACTTAATACCTAAACCCAGTTTTATTCTTTTTTTTATTCTTATATAACCAATTTGTGATTTTATATTCCACTTTATTTTAAATTCTTTTACCTAATTATTCCCCTTTTTTTGACATTTTTGAATTCTATTGTATGAAAATGGCTCTGACATAAAGTTTATTTTTTCTCTTCAGAGTGCCTTTTCCTCTTTTAGAGGTTTTGTAGAAAACTTTAAAACTTTGAACTAGAAAATTAGATGAATCCTCATCACACTTTACAGAGACATCTGTTTTTATTATGGCAGCTTGGTTGCATTGTTTCTGCAGTAATGAAACAGCTGTTACTGTAACCTGTAGCAAAAGACCGCCTTATTTTCTTGTTCTAAGCATTTCTTCTCTTATTTGATACTAAAATGGAGCAGTTTTGCACATTGATTCAAGATGTTAAAATTTATTACAACAGAGGAGATACTTCAAAGTAGAAATTAAAATGGAACATTTAAAATGTTGTTCAGAGCTTCCATTCAGACTTTTCAGGATACATTTTAAAATGTAAAAAATAAAATATTTGAGGGTTGTGATTTAGAAACTATTAAAACCCAGAGGAACTCGTTCCTGGAGCAGTGTGAAGGATATTGAGGGCTATAAACCGTGAAAGCCCAGCCCTGCTCAGGAGCTGGAATTTGTGTGGCACCCGGCTTTCCAGGAGGTGGTTTATAATTCCTGAATGTCAAGCAGCCCAGCTGCCTCAGGAGCTGGGGCAATTGCAGAGATGGTCTATAAGCTGACACAAAACAAGATTTCTCTCCTTTCCATGGTGAAAATAATGAAATGGATGCATTCCTACAGCCTATGCCATTCTTCTAACAATTCAGTATTTTTCCATGGGAAAACATTTTGTTCCTAACCATGTCTCACAGGGACATAGCTGTCTAATCTCTCTATAACACACAGAAAACTTGTTTCTCTATTCACTGTAGCGTAAAGGTCACCTGTAACTTCTATGCGCTCATGCTATGATTTAATGTGCCACTCTGTTTACAGCTCATTAGTGTGGACCATTGCTAAGACTAAAGTCTGCACCATTGGCTATCCCACATCACAGAAGGACTGATTAAAAAAAAAAAACCCAAACAACAACAACAAACAAACAAACAAACAAACAAAAAACCCCAAAACCCCCCACAACCTTGTTTAAACAAGTTTCTGAATTTTCTCCAGAGTAAAACCATACTGTCATTATTCTGTAAAAAATTAGACTATTTAATGTGGGGTTTATTCTAAACTTTTGGCTTGCAGAAATTGTAATAGCTCTGTGGTGTTCACAAAGTAAAAAAAATCTGATATGCAGTGTAAAATATCTACATTTTAACTGAAATTTAATGACAAGCTTCAATACCTTGCTCTTAAACTCCAGTGAATTCAAAAGTTTCCTTCCAGATGCAGATCAATTACAGCTCTGACTTTTTGTGTTCAGTTCCTTAGGTCAGAAGTGCACTATTATAAATCTGGAGATCACGTTCAGTTCTTGGTGTCAACTGGCAAATCAATTGTCACATAAATATTTACAGAATCTTCAGTTTCAATTCAATTAGTCTTAAGATTTAATATTAGCCATTCCTAAATGTAGATATTGTGGCGTCTAGCTCTTATAAAAATTTGTATTTATTAAAAGACAGTATTATATGTAGCCAGAAGTCTAGTCGTTATAGGCAGAAGGCACTACTGGTTTTATCACTATATTTGCAAATAACAAATTACCAACTATCAGCATTGCAAACAAAACGAATAAATAATTTGTCCAAAAGCCTCACATTGCTGATTTCTTGGTGCCCTGATTCTTCAAAGCAAGAAGGTTCTTTAAGATGAGACTAGGATGATAGTCTCCCAAAACATGAAACTTTTAGGAGAAAATAAAAGGCAGCTTCTGAAAATCTGGAGGAGGAGGAGGATAGAGTGACTTAATTGGAGAGGATGGCTGCCTACAAAAGGAAGTTTTACTCCTAAATTATGTTTAATGAGAGGTTGAAAGAGCAATGAAACCACAGAATATCTAGTCTTTATTATTGTGACACTTCAGGACAATGTATAACATACTTTCTTCCCTGCAGTCAGCCAATTCTCCAGGCAGTAGTACATAATGCAACAGAAGTCAGCTATGACTAGAGGATGTGATATGATTTCATTAAAACCTAGTGAATGAGTCAGGTTAGGTCCCTATAAATAAAGATGCTCTTTAAAATATTATAGACATATGTAGGAATAGACAAAACCTCTGTATGTATTATTTATAATGTGTTACACTAGTGCTGTGAAGTGGACCTCAGCTTCTCTGGGGACTACCTTGTACTGGGCAGTGGATCAAAACATTGTGACTTTCTGTGACCTATCTAAATAGCTTTCTAAACCTTCTGTGTTTGAAGATCTGCCTCTTTTCAGTCAGAGAGAGCTATCAGGCACTGCTGGTTTATTTCAGATGCAAAACTTACTGCTATCATTCACAATACTCATGCCAATGTTAAATTACTACCCTATGCTCAACTTACATTTAGTACTCAACAGTGTGCTAAAAAAAACCCTAAACAAACCAAACTCATTAATTAAGTTGAGGGGTTTTTTGATTAATTAAGTTGAGGAGTTTTTTGGTGTGGGTTTTTGTTTTTGTTTTTTTCCCCTATAAATGAACTCAACCATTATTATGTGATCTTTTAAAACTTATCTAGTTTTCAAGGCTGACATTGAGGTAGCTGTCTTGGACTACAAACGGGGGATCTGGTCTAGAGTCAAAGACTCACAGAATGGTTGAGGTTGAGTAAGAGAACTCTGGAAGTCCTCTGGTCCAACACACCTGCTCAGGAGCACCTAGACACAGTTGTCCAGGATTAAATCCAGACAGCTTTTAAATACCCCGAGGAGGGAGACTCCACAGGCCTCTGAGTGACCTGCACCTGTGCTTAGTCACCCTCACAGTAAAATGTGTTTCCTATGTTCAGGGGAAACCTTTTGTGCTTCAGTGTATGCCCACTGCCTCTGGTCCTATCATGGGCACCAATGCAAAGAGCCTGGTTCTGTCCTCTGTACCCTCCCTGCAGACACATGGATGAGATCCCCCTGAGTTTTCTCCAGGCTGAACAGTCATGGCTCTCTCAGCCTTCTCTCACACAAGAAATGTTTCTGTCTCTTAATCACCTTTGTGGCTCTTTTTGAACTTCATGAGATTCTTGTCAGCCCATGTCTCCCTGCAGCTGAGGTCACTCTGGACAGTAGCAGGACCCCCTGGCATATCAGCCACTCTTGCTGATTTTGTGTCATCAGCAAACTTGCTGAGGATAACCTCTGCCTCTGAATGCTGATCATTGATGAAGGTGTTATACAGGATTGGCCCCAGCATTCATCCCTGGGGTACACCAATTACTACTGTAAACTAGACTTTGTGCCAGTGATCCTCATCGTCCGAGCCTGGCTGGTTTTTAGTCCACCTCTCCCTCTCCCCATCCTGTCCATTCTTCTTCATGAACCTGTAATTTCCCAGATCCTCTTTCTTGCCCTTTCTCATGATATGAGTGATGCTTGTTTTCTGCCAGTACTCAGGCACTTCTAAACAAGACTGGAGATTATTGAGAGTGGCCTTGCAATGACATATGCTAGCTCCTTCATTATCTGTGAGTATTCCATCAGAATCCATTTGCTTAAGTGTTCCCTGTCCTGATCCTCTTAACATGGGTACATATTCCTTGCTCCAGGCTTTCCCCTGTGTTCCCTGAACCTGGGATTCCTAAAGACTGGTCTTACTAGCAAAGACTGAAGTGAAGAAAGCATTTGGTACTTTATCCTTTTCTTCAGAAATCCCCACATTTTTCCTAGTCTTCCTTTTGTCACCTACATACTTTTAGAAGCCCTTTTGGCTGCCTTTGATGATCCTAGCTAAATTCAATTCCATTTGGGCTTTGGCTCGTCTCATTCCTACATGCCCAGACAGAGTGTCTGCATTCCTCCCAAGCCCTACATTCCTCACAAAACCTGTATTTATGTTGCTAAATAGAAAACAGTGAGACAGACAAATAAACTGTCAGCTATCTGTATTCCTTGTTGTCATGCTTCTACATACTGTCTAGTCACTAATGGTGACTAATTTTCTTTGAGACATAGTCTTGGCATGATTTGTGGATAAAGCATGAACCCAGAACCATCCCCAACAGGCAGCATTTTCAAGACTGCAGCAGATATTGAACTTTTACCCATATTTTCTTGTTTATTCCAAAAGCTTTTCAATCTCAAATGCACTCATATACCTTCCCAGCTTACACTTTGCTATGTAACACAGACTTCTAATATTGTGGTATGAAAAAAACCTCACTGTAGTAGGCTTCAACACTGCATTTTGAATGAAAATACCACAACACATAAAACATAAAACATTTGTTGCTTGGAAACAGCACAGGATTAAGAACAGACATAGGTTTAACTGCTGGGAGATGTGAATATGGGAGGTCTGTGCTACTTGGCCTTAAATCTGAAAACAAATTCATAGAGATGAGCCATTCAAGAGATGCCTAATCAAGTTGACATCTTCCAAAGACTGGAATTGAATTATTTTATATATTTGGCATATGTTCCTAAAAAAGGGCAGCTGACAATAGGAGTATCACATAGAGTTTTCATTATATCAATTTAATTTTTTACCATGGCTACCTTCTTTGAAGGTTGGAGCTGTAAAAATATTGCAAATTTCTTCCTTTCTTTTTCTTCCTGTGTTTCATGTGAAAGTGCTGGAACTTTAGAAACTTAGATTTTAGGGTTTTAGTATATAGTGATGCATGTGAGACAGGATGGAGGATTTTAGGTATTATTTAGTTTGGGGTTTTTTTTACCTTTTTGGGAGGGGTAGTTTAGGTGTTTTTTTGTAATTAGATGAAGAGAGAATCTGCATTGTGGGCTTTGGGTGGTTATTATTGGGTCAGAGGTATAGGTAGTGTAAGTGTCACCTCATCGTTAGGTGATTATTGCTTACATAACCTTAGAAAGAGTTAGAAGAACTCCATTTTACCTGGCTTGTCTAACTCACAGAGCTCACACCTCGTGAGACTGTACATAGATAAGAAACAATAAATATCCAAGTCTGAACCCAACATGTATGCTTCCAATGTCTGAATCCTGACCTTGGCAGAGAAAAAGAAACCAGAGCGGTAACAAAAAAGACGTTTCTTCTTCCCTAAAGGAAAGGTGCCAGCCCTGAACTGACAGCACTAGGTCAGAGCGGATCTCAATTCTACCCATCTCATCTTCCTGTTTTAGCAGCTAGTAGGTCCAAATCTCCATGTCCTCGGCTTGCAACACCTAAGCCATTGCTTCTGATAGTGGGATGTGTCAAAAGCTTTGTGAAGAAGATTGGGCACTAGCTGGCAATTTGTATTGATGAACATTACTGAGAAGTACGTAATGACTGGCCTGTACTAGCAATCAATAGATGGAAGAAAAGTCTGAGGTTATGTCAGCTGATGGACTCTGACTTCCGTGCTTTTGAACTGTTAGAATGCCAAAAGTATTTTCCCACTGGTGAGGCTGAACCTAGGAAATGGTGAAATAATACTGACCAGAAAAGGAGAAATCTTTGAATAGCTGGTCAAAAAATTGCTTCCATCTTTTACTGAAGAAATACAGCTGCCATCCATGAAAACAGTGCAAAGCCTCTGAGCTCTGTTTGACTCCTTGCTGACACTGGATGAGCAGGTAACATCAATTTCCAAAAATGCCTTTTTGCCTTCCCAGCTGGCTGGGAAAATTAATTCCCTCCTCCCTAATGAGAATTTTACTGAGGTAGTCTGCAGTTCTTCCTGATTCCCTAAAAGACTACTTTAACCGTGTGGTTAGAAACTGAATGTGACTGCCATAAGCACGTTCCAGTGGACATGAAATCCCTTTCTACCTTCCTTCTGGTTACAGTCACAGAAGAAAAAAAGAACTCTGTACAGAAGTCCATCATGGTAAGTGATTTCCTTTTGAGTTGAAAGTCTTCTTTCTGATCTTGAAAGTCTTGAAGACAATAACCAAACAGAACAGGATTTGAGTTGGCAAATTCTATAACCACACAGAAAATAACAAGTTAAAGCTGGGAACAAGAGTTATTTACCAAAGAAGACAATGACAAAGCAAGGCTCTGAAGACTTGAAATGGGTGTCAAGTCTGTCTGGTCAACAGCTTTCCTTTTTCAGACACATCCTCCAATATTTGTAACCTCACAAAATATTTTTTTTCCCAGGCTTCTTACCATGGCTTTCTCTTTTCTACTGATTCCCACAGGAAATCTTATTTCAAGAGGCTTTTTCTTTCTGAAGAAAGAAGTATTAAAGTCTTTTAGAAGTTCCCTAATTTCTTCATTACTGTCATTGGTTTTATGGGGAGAGTGAGGAGACGTGGAGATAAAGTAGAAAATATTTGGTAGAAAGAAATACAACTGTAGATGAGATGGTAAGTCAGGCAGAGGAGGGTAAAAATTCAGAGACTGATAAAGTACTGGAGTAAATGAAGTCTGTTGCAGATGGATTTCAACGCTTATAAATATATAATAATACCATAGGGAAAAACTGAAGTACTTTAGAAGAGTTTAAAATGAACAACATCAGGAATGTTTAGAGAATCTCATGTCACTGCAGATATGATAGTGAGGACCTTTGTTCAAGGCAGTTTTACAGGAATCAGATGAAGGATAACCTAAGTCACTAGAGATTGTAAGAACTGGGAAATTTTATAAAAAAATGTTATTGCCATTACACAATTCATTGCTATGTTTATTATTGCCATTATGGAATTAATTTATAGTTTTGTCTGGGTTAATTTATGTGAAATTGGCCATCCTATCTTAAAAACAAAAAAGAATAATGGAGAACAAAAAGAGAACCAGAACTGCATGATGAAAATATCAAACATATGGCTATAAAAACATTTTACATGGAGGGAAATTCAAAGGCTTTTTTGCTTATCATAGAGGACAGCCTGTTACAGCACTAGATAAAAGAAGCTAAAGAATTAATCATAAGCTAAATGTTTGCAGCTTCTGTTCTCCTAGCTCTTAAAAATGTTAAACATGTAAAGAAACTGAAGTCTAAGGAATCTAAAATTCATGAAAGGTAATACTTTTCTATATAATGCATTGCACAACTTTTTTGACATAGCATCCTCAAAGGAAAAGGAAAGGAAAATGAGAGAAGGAAATGGATATAAGAATTGAAAGGATTAATTGGATTTGAAAAAATGGCTTCAGAGTAGGTAATAAATATGGTGCTTCAGTGGTTATGGTGGTTTTCTACTACCAAACTCCTGTTTAATTGTATGTTTTCTTTTAATATTAATGTGAAGTATTGGACATAGTTGTTGTTGGAAATATATCTGTTGTAATTTTGAAATGTCTATCTTGTATATCATTGATACCAACACATAATTATTGGTACAGATGGCAAAAAATTATTAGACCTTTCTTTGACACTGATGATGGATCAAATCTTCCTGAGTACAAATCCATCTGTTTGATACACCTTAATGATTGGCATGCAGCTGATAGCTAAAAGAAAGAAGAAAAATTTTACACAATAGTTTAATTTTATTATTTGGTACAATATTCTGAATTTTATCACTTATTTTTTATTTTACACTTCAATTATATCTTGCCCTAAATGGAATGGCAAATACAGTGGGATGTCTTCATGCAACGCTTAGAACAGTAATCGGTCTTGATTGTTAAAATATAAACAAGCATAGTGGATTTCTTTAGTTCTGCTTGGAGAACTGAGCATATCTGAATAACAATATTGACTTTGTCTCATGTTATTGCATGTTAAAAGCAAACCTGAACTTTATGTATTATGAATACTATGATCAGATAAGGAATTTCCCTAGGTCCCTTAGCTATATCTTCAGATCCCATTGAGAGGGCAAGAAGAAAATACCTCTAAACTATTTCTCACTGTTTAATAAAACTGTGATCCAAATCTCCTCATGTAGCTTTCCAGGGGATACAAGGCTGCCAAATCTTTTTAGTTAAGTAAATGATCGTGAAATGGTGGGTCTGTAAATAATCAAGGAGATGCTAGATTCTTGTCAGTCACTCAGTGAAACAAATGGAGCATTTTAATTACTATGCATAACATTTTTGTAACAGCAAATTCCCTCATCCCTGCTTACTTTGAGTTCTTTTCAGACCAGTTCAAATGGAAAAATGAGATTTCCTAGAGTACTTTATTTTAAAGAAATAAGGGACATCAATCCAATAAACCATTTATGCTCCATTCCAGATGTGTAACCTTTAAGGCACAATGGGATTGTGTAATGCAATTAAGGGAATTTGAGGCAGATAAAAAAAACCATTCAGTGGTAATAACTTGATAATGCCCTCCTCCCTCCAAGCCCTGTGAGATGACCTCCTCTTAAAGAAACCAGCTAAATTAGATAGGTATCCCAGGATAGTTATCCTAGAAACACAGTGTTGAGAACTTCCTAGAACTTTCTTGCTCAGGGAAAAAAAACCCCTCTTCTAGAATTTTTTGGAGGTAGGTGGTGGTTGCTCCAGAATTAGAAAGAAAAAAAGAAAACTGAAAAAAGCCACCTATAGCCATGAAATATTTCTTTGAAAAAACCTAAGAGGCATCGCTTAGTGTTCACATGTAAGAAGATGTTTCAATATTCATCCTGTTACAACAGGAAAAGAGCCTGTATCCTACAATACACCAGATGATGGTAGTATACACAACAGAGTTTCCTCAGATTCTGCTATAATTTGGTTGTAAGTGAACTGACAAAAACTAATATTCACACAAAACCATATTTCTACACAATGGTTATAAAAATGACCAGTATGTCATTGGGGCCAAATTCCATTTGAATTGCTCTGGCCATTAACTTTTTCAAAGGCATTTGAACTAACAGTGTAGGTAAGGTAGCTGGGATTTGTTGTCTTTATTGCCCCAACGATGTCGTCAATTATTACTCTGAAGAAGAAAGGGACCATAGCTGTTTTAAACTCCCATGGGCAGAAATAAAAGGCATTATTTATTGTAAGAGACACTAATGGCTTTTCATAGGTCAATTAATCTTTTTTATGGAAGGATAACACTAAAGTCAAACTACTGACAAGACCTAAACATAGTGTAATTCCTTAAGGCCACTCAAAATGGTTCTTAAGAACTGAAGAGACAGTCTGAAATCAACAAAGTAAAACACACTAAAACATGTGTTAAGTGTTTGTAAAGTAAAGGCACGATATGTAACAAGTTATTTTTAATGGCAGAAATTGGCCTATTGATGACAAACTAAACAGAACATAAGATTAGGAGGCTACAAAGAGAACTGAATAAATCTCATTCCAGGATGAGGGCTGCATCTTTATCCAGGAAGTAACTAGCAAGTTGCTTTTTTTCAGGAAATGTAAGGGTTCACCTGGATGGATGTGCCCAGCAGCTTGCCATACTACTAGGAAGATACAGACCAACATGAAGGAATTGAGAAGGAAAAAACAAGCATGAAAATGGGTTTTGAAACAATTAACTGTTACAAAAGGTCAAAAGAGTTGAGTTTTTTAATCCAGGAAACGAAACATTTATAGGGGACATGAGCAACTTCAGTAGACAAAAGATTGTAAAACGAACAGTGATAAATTTATTCTCCTTGATCACGGGATTTGTAGATATAGAAATAGATATTTGATTCTAGTAAAGGAAATTTCAAATGAAATACTGTGGAATATTGTATTGGAGGTTTGCAGGATCAGCTCATGCAAACATCTACTGAGAATGGTATTTGCGAGTTTTTCCAAGTATCAGGGTGAACAAATACTTTTTAACACCTTCGCTTTTTATTTTATAATTTACAGTGGTACTATGAAATAAAAAATCCTATTGACACAGTCCTATTGACAGTCCTATGCTATATATGAGAACACGCTGAAAAGCATGAAATTAAAATTTTAAAATCTCAAGCACCTGTACATTTCTGCAGCTACAACTCTCTTTAATGCAGGAAACTGTCTGGGGTTTTGTTAATTTCTATCTTATTTAAAAGTTTAACTAAGATTAAAACAGATTAAAAGTTTAAGTGGAAAAATTTAACCACTTTGCCTTCTGATTTGTGTTACTTCAATGAAAATGAATTTTTCTTTCAACTGGTATTTCAAATAGGTATGGTCTTTTTGAATTAATATTTTTCATCATTACTTCAATTGTATTTTTTAATATTTGATTTTCAACTTTACTTAGAGGAATGAAAATGACATAATGTGATAAATTTATCCCAAACTCTTTAAAATATTAATTTTCATAGTTAATTAAGGGCAAGCCTACAACACTTTTAGTTTTCTTGAGAAGTTATGCAACTTTGTCCAACACAGAAATCATTTAGAAGTTGTGAAAATAGCTGTTTGATTGAGTGTATGATCATAGAATGGTTAGGGTTGGAAGGGACCTTAAAGATCATCTAGTAATCTTCTGACCTCATGTTTGTTGAATTCACTTACTGTAAATATTTTATAAATATTTTTCATCATCCACAATACTTATAGGCTGTTATATCTCAAATATCCCATAGGTATTTCCAGTTGCGTGAAGCTGATGACATATTCTGTGTTAAACTTGTCCTTTTAAAATCTTCTACTCGATACAGTGAATCTTTTTAGTATTTATATTTCTGAATGGAATTTTAATGGAGATGTAATGTTCTGCTAAAAATGAATGTTTGCTGCCTGTATAGGAAGACTTAAAATACTGAGAACAGCAAGCTGGTCTATTACTTTTGGCAGAAATCTCAGTGTTTTTTGTATAAAATATCTTATCTAAAATTCAGTGTTACAGTATTTTAATTAATAATTTTAAAAAGAGATTTTTCATTTCACAGTGAGAATTTTTTTTTTTTTTTTAAATTCCTTTTCCTTGAGAATGCACATTTGTTTAGTGGGGTTAATGTTGATTTATGACAAAATTCTGAACATATAGACATTTGTGCTTGGGGATGTTTAAAAGACACTAATGAAACATAATTTTGATTTTGACTGGCAGTTAAGTTTTCTATACTGTGATAAAATTAAATATTCATGCTTTGGAACAATCAGTTTGTTTACTACTGTGTAGCTGGTGGCTGACCTTAGTAAATTTAGCATTTGCTAAAAGTTAATGCATCTTTGCTGTAGGAGAAATTAATTGCTGTCAGAGGAATAATACTGCATTGTCAGAGGAAACTGAGCTTTGCAGCTGAATGTTCATCCCATGACTGGGGTGGGAATGTGGAACAAAACATGGTCTCATAAATCACTGCACTCAGGTGGGGAGCATAGACGCAGTGCAGACAAAGAGTATGCAAGAGACAGCGTCTCTTCTCTTCACAGCAGAACCTCTCACTGACTCCACACACAGCACTGCAATGAGCTTTTGGTGGCTTCATTTTTCAAAACTAAGATCCTTTTTAAAACAAGGGTTGAGAATTCACAACTCAGGGAGACATTTGTAGTGTCCTTGTACAATTCAACCATAAAATGTGAGGGACTGTATGAAAGCTGCAGAATATTTGGGCAAGGGAGCAAGGCTGTGTAATGAGCTCCCAAAGGAAAGCCACACTCATCCATGCAGCAAGGGCTCAGATAGAGAATATTTCTATTTGGAAAATGTTTTCATACCTATCAGAGACCAGGAAGAGGGGGAAAATGCTAAAACTATGAAGCTAAATCTCAGCTGCTAAAACTGATGCTCTTTCACCATGTACAACATCACATTTAGCACTAATGAAGTTCTGCCTCCATGGAAAGAAAAATCTCTTTCAGTTTCTACATTTTCCTGTAGTTCTGCACCACAGAAAGAAGAGTAACAATGAAGTTCTGTGTAAAGGACCAGAAAGAAGGGCCTGTTTCCATTTGTCAGAGACAGTTAACTTTTTATTTTCCTTATTTATTAATTTATTTTTACTTTGTCTTCACCTGTTAATTTTCAAGTTAACACAACTGCTCTGAGTCAATTTCAGTATTAAAGTCAAGGTTTTTTCCAGGAAATTATCTGCTAAACTATGGGCATTTTAGTAGAAATGGAACACTATTCATATCAGCACAGGCAATTTGTAATAAGACAGCAGTGATCCCTGGATAGACCAGTGCTGGGAAAGGCAGAAATATTCTCTAGTTAATACTTTTATTCCATTTCCAGTATGAATTTATAATGCATAATTCCATCATGAATTTGAGGTAGGGGTGACTTTAAATTGTTAGGGAAAATAATTTATATAAAGTGCCAAATTTTTGCATGTTTGTTGGAAGCTTTGTTTGGCCTGCTTCATGTTGAGAAATCACAGTGATGATCTTGCAACAGCAGGTATTCTCCTGGGATTCTTGATTAAAACAGTGATTAAAACTTGATTAAATCAGTGAGTCTTTGTTTCTCTAGCTCTTCAGCTTCTAATCCCAATGAGAAATGAAGGGAGGAGATAGATTGGAAAACTACACAAATCTTTCTCTGTTCAGCTATGTGAGGACACTAGAGTCAGATCTTGTGCTTACTCTGTCTTCATTTGCTGCACATCTGTTTTGACCTTTCTGAGACAAAAAGGATTTCTTTAGTGGTAAGCTTATGGCCACTGAAGTGGGTAAAAGAAAACTCTTTAAAAGGCAATGGACTGTTGCTATTTTCAGACAGGTCCCAATGAGGATCCCTTTCTCTCTTCCTTTTGACAGTGCTCGCATTGTCTGTCATATCAATAAAGCCTGGCTGAATCAATCCAAACTGTTGCCAAGGAAAGCTGTTGCGAAACAATGTGAAGTCTCCATGAGGACAAACCTAAAAAGGCTCTTTCCCAAAGTGGACTAAGCTGAACTGCACAAAGGAGCTCTTGTGATGAACAAGGTTTCCCATATTCTTTAATTCCCAGCTATTGCCCTGCAGTCTGCCTGGATAGCTTGTCTTTGCTGCTTTCACTGCCAAAGGTCTGAATCATCTTTATCTTGCTGCCCTGCAAAATCTTTTTGGATTTATAATAAGATATGTCTTGATTCCAGGGAAATGCACAAATATTAATGACTTCTGCCCACCCCTATTAAGCTTCCCTGAGAGTTTTAAGGTGAATTGCTAAAATAACTCCTTGAGATATCGTTCAAATTTACTTGTACATTGAGCAATAGTTAATTGGGCATATTCTTCCAGTGGCTCTCATTTGTCTATTAGTTCCAAATTATTGTGGTGGAAAGCTGAAGTCTCATACACTTGTTCCTTTTAGATTTTCTAAAAGGAAAGACTTTATTTTTTTATGTGACAATGACAAACTTTTTTGCGTTTCTGAATTCTTCAAGCAGGAGAGAAAAATAATTTTTAGTAACTTAATCTTTGAGAACAAGTTTTCTGTAAGTCACCTTGTCAAAAAAGGACCTGAGAGACTTGGTGGGCAACACATTGAATATTACGGAGAAGGTTAAGGGTATCCTGAGCTGCATAAGGAGAAATGTTTCTAACAGGTAGAGCAAGGTTCACCTTCCCTTCAGCACCACAGAGGACACATCCTGTGTCTAACTCTGTAGTCCCCAGTAGGGGAGAGATATGGAGCTACTGGAGAGAGCCCAGTGAAGTGCCACAAAGATTATGAGGGCCTGAAACTTCTATGAAAAAAGGCAGAGAAAGCTGGGACTGTTACATCTGGAGAAGAGAAAGTTCAGAAAAGATCCCATAAATGTGTGCAAACCTAAGGGGAGGATGCGAACAGGATGGAACCAGGCTCTTTTTAGAGATTCACAGTGGCAGGACCAGGGGAACAAAGTGAGGCAGAAGAGGTTCCTTATGAATATCAGAAAACACTTTCCACTGTGAAGGTGAGTGTTGATAAAGATTGCCCAGAGACCAGTGGAGTCTCCCTCCTTGGAGATATTCAAAAGTTGTCTGGATATGATCCCAGTCAACTATATCTAGGTGTACAGGCTTGGCACCAAGGGGTGTTGCACCGGATGACCTCCAGTTTCCTTCCCACCTCAACCATTCAGTTGATGTGTTATATATATTAAAAATGTCACTTGCAAAGGAGTTATGAATGTTTACATAGGCCGTGATGCAAAGCCTCATGTAGAGAAGAAGAAATTATTGTTTTGAGCATTTTGACTATTGTCAATTCAGTTTATATAAATATATATGTATATATGTATATATGAGAGTAGATATCTTGTGAAATTTTATTTGAACCAATAATGTGATAAAACCCCTCTCTTCACTCAGTTTGTTACAATTCCTGTCTGAAAAAGATGAGCTACATACCTAAAAAGAGATTTTTTTTTTTTTTTTAATCATGGTTCACTTAGCTTTTAATGATTAACACGATTTGGGTTCAGCTTAGATTTAGAAGGTTCAGGTTTACTCTGAAACTCACTCTATGGCCTGTCTATGCTTCACAGCATATGAAAACGATAACTTACCATATGGTAGAACTTTATTTTATAACTATTGTTGACCTTTCTTTCAACTCCCATTGTTTGCTGCAGGACAATCCCACCACTCTTCACCAAGAGAGCAAGTACTGCAAGTTGGACCTGCTTAGTGCACTACGGATGTTTCACCTTAGCGTCTATAAACTATTTACAGTGTGTTTACATAGAGATTATAGAAGCTCTGTGATACAGACCATTCACACATTATGAGCAGATTCTGATGTGTTTCAACCCCAGCAGTTCCTCGGTAGAAACACTCTCACTGAAACCAATGGGGCTCCTCTGAGTGTGATTAAGTGTGACTCGACATGAGGAAAGGCATTTAGGGCTGACCTTGTGGGTTTTTATGATGAGGCTAATTATTATCTCTACAGAATTTTTATTCGTATTTTTTTTTCTTTTTTTTTTTTTTTTTTTTTTTTTTTTTTTTTTTTAATTGATAACAATCTTAGTACAACCACAACTGCAGTACATTGAACAAGTACTATAAGTACCACAAGTACAACAACGGTAATTTTCTTCCTGATACTGCTCTTCTACTACCCCCAGCACAGATTTGCTTCTATTTATTTCAGTGGAAAACATTCTACTCCTTCAACAGAAACAGAAACTTCTTTGTGGGATCAAAGTCTTAAGCACATTTGCAAACAGATGTGTTGAACTTTGATGAAAGTTTTTACCATTAAAAAAATCAATCACATACTTTCAATTCCCCTCTACATCAGCATCATAGAAAATGATTTCCCTTCTTTTCAAGTTAAGTTCTGAACAAAGCATTAAATCCTTTAACCACATCAGAATTATTTAATGTTGTGTCTTTCCTTCTGAATATTTATTTAATTTATCTTTTTGTTGGAAAGTGATTACTGTTGATACCTATCACTACAGAATGTCCATGATGTGCTCCCAGTTTTCAGGGGGATTTGAGAAGGCATGTAACCTGGAGAGCTTCCCGCTTTAAAGCATGCTCATTTATCATTTCGCTGTCTCGCACAGACAGAGATTTTGCACATTATCCAATTTAAACACTCGTTTAGAAGCAATCTAATTTTCATTCCTTGCTAACGTCAGCACAGGGACTGTGATGCCCTCCAGTAAGATGGTTACAACTAAGAAGGGGTATTCAACAGGAGAGGGACAAAAATGTAACTAGATATCATTGCAGAATTGATTGTAGCAAATTTTGAACACAAATTTGCTGCTTTTTGTTGCCATGACACCAAGTTTCATTGTAAAGAGTTAAGGATGTCGATATTGCCTTTTAATGCAGTTTTGGGAATTTGAAAAAAATGAAAGACTATGCACTAGTTTCTCATTTTAATTTGCCAGTAGGAATAAAATTTGGCAAACAAATATACTATAAAATGAAAAGCAGTCATACTAGAACAAATTTTCACATTGCAATTCTAACTAATGTTGTTTTACTATAAAATTAGAAAAAATTCTGCCCTTCAATGTCAAACTGACATTTTGTCACTTGGTGTAACTAAGCTTTGATGCCAAAGCAATGTGTTGTTCTCATAGAGGAAAAATGAAATATTGCCACAGTCATACTTAGATTATTGCAGGAAAAGAGCTAGAATGACAATTAAATCTGTTGTGTCTTTCAAACCTATAACACTCCCTTGAAAGTCTTTATTATGAAATAACTTCATGGTAACTACTCTAGAGACATTAAGTATAAAAGTAACTTTTGTATTAGTTTAGGACCTCTGGACCTGCACTTTAGTGGTAAATTTCTTGCTATTTAATATGCTGAATAAATGGTCATGAGGGTTTTTTCAAAAAAGGGGAAAGACATTTTTAGGAGTCATTTAGGAATCTTGGCATTGTGACCTCAAAAGTTCTAGGCAACACAATTTTAGATTTAATTCTGTAAGTTGAATTCTCCATGTACCCAAAAGTCAGACTTCATAGAACTCCTTGTAATTATTTTTTAATGCAAAGGTATTTTTAAGAGCCGCTTAAATGAATTCTTTTTATTAAATTCTACCTTTTAAAATTGACACCCTCCCCATTACCACAGTTACTGGAAAAGCGCTTCAGATTAATTTTATTTCCTCAGTTTAATGTTTTCTGTTTCTGAAATTCTCCCTAGAGAAACCTGAAACTTTCAGAAGGTTTCTGTTTCATTGAGACAAGCCTGCAATAACTTACATTCATGTTCAAACACACACACCATGAGGCACTGCATTTATTAATCACATTGATTTTGAAAGCACTAATCCTAACACACAAAGTCCTGAGCAAGTGCAAGTCTCTGCAGGGCTGTAGTCACAGCAGTCTTCCATAGTGATTTTCTATGCATGAGTTCAGTATTTTCCTTTTGACAAATGCACCTCTCTTGATAACAATTCTGAAGCTGAATAAGTTGAGCCTTCTAAGAGACATATACAAAAGCTTTTATTTGTTTATGAGAAATTTATACCAGTGTTGATTATTGAGAAAATGTAAACTGGTATATGCCCTCCCATCTTCCACAAATATTTCTGGTCAAAGGCAAAGAAAGAGAAGAGAGGAATAGATATCCCCAAAGCACAGAATAGGGTGATAAATGGAAATTCAAATTATTCATGGAGCAGCTCTGAAATTCTCTGTCGCTTTTCTGAAATATCTGTAGAAGAGACCTGCAGAGTGATCATCTCAGGTCTCGGTTGGAAAGATAGATACACTGTTTAAATATCAAAAAATAGACTGTGTTGTGAACATTATTTTTACTTGGTGATTACTGTTGAACAAGATGATAGAAATTGGGTACTAAAACCAAAGAAAGTTAGGCCCTTTATGAGGATTTTATGTTCCTAATTTCAGGCAGTCAGATGCAAAAATATCTTAAATGGGTGCCTCATTTACCCAGTCTATGAGTATGTGTAGACACAGATGGTTTTACACAAAAAGTGATCAAACATTTGTTTCGAACATGAAAAGTACTGATAAGTATGACATAATTGGTAAATCCATTTATTAATCTCTAAAACGTTAAAACAATAAAGCACAAAAAAATACATGTAAGTATATACTATTTTTTTTTTAATTTATGTTTTTAAATAACACATTAACAAAAGTAGAAGAATCTAGAAAATGTTGGTATTTTACAGAACCTGTACTTTATAAAGTTCAGGGGTTTTAACACACTGAAGGTTGGTTTTGTGGGGAGTTTTCTGGTTTGTTTGGTATTTTTAAAATATGCAGTCATAAATGGGGGCGGAGGGGGGGAATTGACCATACATACACAGAGCAAGACTAGAGCAGCTTCACCTTAAGGGGATACTAGAATTTCCACCATTGTGTGAATTGTATATGTTAATGACAGTTTTTAGACAAGGTTACGCATTGAGTAATAGTGAACTCTATCTTTTCAGAGGTAAGTGGAATTTAATCATGCAACCTTTGGATTTTGTGGGAGTTGAGCACTTAAATTCTATGAAGCTCTGAAAATTTAGGGTTAAAAGGGTCTGGAAAACATAAAAATAAGGAAATTCATAATGATGGGTGACCCCAAAAGACTTGAAATTTGGGTAAGCCATGGACAAGTGTCTAAAAGTTCAGATGTTTATCTGATCCCCTAGAGCCTACAGAATTGGGCTGCAAAGTCTGGCAAGAGGATGATTACTTTAAAGATTTCTAGCACTTCTGCTTCTGGTCATAGCTGGGTATGGACCCTAAATAGGCTTTGTTTCTTAGTATGTTCTTTTTATTTGCTTCGGGAAAAGTGATTTGACGGGAAAGCATTTTACAGTAGTGGTCATCTTTTCTAATTTAATCAGCATTTCTTAGGTAAAACTGCAGAAAATAGACCTTAAGATATAATCTAAAGTCATTAATAAATCCAAGGAAATTGAGAAATAGTATAATATTAATACCTCACATTCTGTCTTGCTAAAAAGCAGACTTCAGGGTATTGTGCTCAGCAGGAACTTAGGTTGAGCTCTTGAATGACTAATTTGAGATGAATCCTTTAAAATATTTCATTTATTGACCTGAACACAGTGGGTAGAAGTTTTGTAGTGAAAATTATTCATGTCACAGAACTGGCATTACTGGTATGATGAAGAATGAAAGAAGAAAATTTCACTATGATATAAAATTATAGATTGAGAAGGAAGATATATCCACAAATTTAATGTGCTACTTAACTAAAGGACATAGCAGGAACAAGTGAAAATTAGCATATGGATAAATATAGGAAGGAAATGATAAAAAATGTTCATAAGCATCAGAACAAAAAGATTGTTTAAAAACTTCTTCAGAAACAGTGGAGGCAAAAAATGCAACTGCTTTCAAGATAGAGCCATTACAGGGGATTATCTACTGTGATTACTTGTGATTGCATATGGGAATCAATGATCCAGAAAATGGAGTTACTTCCAAATTAAAAAAACACAATCCTGTTAATTCATATAACACACACAATGTGTTAATGTTTGAAAAGTGTTGCTAGAGTTTAGATATCGTGAAGCATTAAAAGTAGACAATCAAACAAATAAATTAACGCTCTGGCCCTGTCTCCCTGATGTTTGTCTCAACAAGGAAAGAAAATGTTATTGACATCTGCTGTAACAGGTCACTGTACTGAAAATTCATCAATAAATAAATAATATAGAAATGTAAG
Source organism: Hirundo rustica (assembly GCF_015227805.2). Classification (NCBI taxonomy): domain Eukaryota; kingdom Metazoa; phylum Chordata; class Aves; order Passeriformes; family Hirundinidae; genus Hirundo; species Hirundo rustica. The sequence goes on from NC_053450.1 coordinate 18,249,952, forward strand.
CCTCAGCTTACATGTCCTCTGCTTTTCTCATTTGTCAATTGCTAAAATTTTTCAGATGTCTTGTGGGACTAGATTTGCCTCATCAGAGCTCCAATTCTAGGAAATGCAGAACAAAACAGACAGAATCTAGGAGAGCATTTAAATCCAATTTTCAAACTCTGAATTAATCTCCAGAAACCACACTGAATGTGTGCAAAGCCTGTGCATTAGGCCTATACCTTAACTGGGCCTATACATTTCCCTGGCATGGAGAAATTCAGGCTCTGATCCTTTCTTGTTTGACTTTTGTTGGACTTTTTGGGGATTTTTTACAGATATATATATATTTTCCAGCACTCTCTTCTCAACATAGGACCTGAGGAGTGGTATGAAAGCCAGTTCAAAGCATTGTCAGATTCAGGTAGGATAACTTATCCTTTATGTGAATATTTGCGTCTGTTACTTGATGCCAAATTTTCTCTCTTTGCTATCCGAATAAGCTATTTTTAAAGGCATGCTTATCAAACTTGATGTTATTTATAGTATTTTACCTGCTTGAAGAAAAACAAAAGGAGTCAACATTTACAAAAAAGTACTAAAATTCTTCCTGTATTAATTAGTATTATCTTAATTTTTTTTTTCAAATTTAGTGCTTTGAATCAGCAACCTCCATAGACCAAACATTGATATGTGATAAAAGGTGGAACAGCTTCTTTTTTCTGTATATCTTACTTTTCTCTTGGGATAAAAATGCACTGTCAGTTTCTCAACACTCTCTGAATTTGATATACTAGGGGTCTTTCAAAGGCAAAAATGATACATATTGTCTGTGGATATTATAAACTTATTAATTCTTAAGGCAGATCCAGATAATTATACCTATCTTTATTTGTTTATGGTTTAATTTTAAGAAATTTATCACCCCTTATGTTACTATATGGGAAGCAGAATGTGTTTGTGGCAGGAGTAAATCATATCTGTACAGATGTCGAGTTCTTGAAAATAACACTTCTTTAAAAGTAGCATCTCTTTCTCTCATTTATTTTGGACTTTGTGCATTACCTCTACAATGTATTAAGTGGTCTCAAATGTCTAGGCTTCCTAGATTTTGACTATAAGTGCCTCCATTACTAGAGACAATTTGGGCTGAGAGAATGGTAGTGTCTTTTAGAGAAGATGAGCAAAAACTTGAGGTAAGAAAAATTAATCTAGTAGAATATTGCTTATTTATATTTATCATCTTGTGTTTTGGGCAATTATTTTTCAGTGAGCTGGAACAGTACACAGAATGGAAAATAAAATTGAATAAGTGCTCTGAAGTAGAAATTTTATATTTAAAAAAGACAAATTGGAATATTTTCCTTATTACTTGAAAAATATAGGTTTTTTAATATAGGTCAAGCATCTGATTTATGATGAAGTATAACTGAAGTATAATTATGTGACAGTTACATTGCTGACTCACGTTACCTAGATTTTGACTTGACCCCTCTCCACAATAAGAAGTGTATGTGGTTAAAGTTTAAGGCTTTAAAAAGTTTTGTTTTGATGAGAATTACAGAGTGATATTTAACATTTTTAACTGATTCAGAAAAGCAGTTATTCATGTACATTGAAAATAGTAAATATTTATTAGAGACAAAATAATATATAACTTCTCATGCACAATTTCTGATAGAAAGCAAATGTCACTTTATCATAAATTAACGATAAATATATTTTTTTAAAGGAATGAAACTAAGTTTAGAACCATTAAGACCAAGAACTTGTATCTTAACTAAGAATTTTATATGCTAAATTTCAAGAAAATTACTCTGTTTAGAGAAATACTTTGATTCAATTATTTTTAGACAAACATTTATTATTGCTATTAGTGTAATTTAGTGTAATTTTTGTTAGTCCCTTTATCAGTTTTTCACTCATTTGGAAGAAATACTATTATTTTCCATCTGAGTTAGGAATGCCACCCTGCAGATTTGAATATTTGTTTAAAATTAGAACTGCTTTTATCTTTCAGTGACAAATAGTACAATCTTAATAAAATGTACACAGATCTCCTTTTACTCCTTTTCTCTCTGCATATGAGTTTGTTTATATGAATTGTTGGTAGGCAGACTGAATATCGTGAGATTATCTGAAAAGTCTGATACTTACTAATACTGAGCAGGTATTAGAAAATTCAAAAGCAAAACCATCTTGCCTTCATCAGTGTTTTAAAGGTTACCTTAAGGTTCAGATAAGCCTTATAAATACAAAGTCTTTACCTCTGGGACACTTTTTGCATTTCACTTGTGAATAACCTGTACAAGAGACTATGGAATGTAGTCTTTGGTAGGTGACACAATCCAAGTGAATAGAGCTCATTTTTGAGGCTGTCAGAAAAATGTCTTCTCCATATGGGCTTTACATTCTGGAAGATGAGAACATATAATCTCTTGGCAATCTTTTGTTACATTTGTGCCAGACATACAATATTTACATTAAATTAATGTTTATATGTTTGTGTACAGGAAGATTCCTTCCTTGGAATTGTAGCACCCTCTCTCTGACAACAACCAGGAAAGGTTTAAACACATGATTAAATTAATGCATTTTTGTGTACTCATGATGAATTAATGGCATAACTTGCTGGGTACAATTATACATCTCAGCCTGGAGTCTTTATAACTTTGTGGCCATAAGTATTTTATACAGCTTTAGTGGTTCTATCAAAATATTTCAATTTTACAAGAAAAACAAGCAACAAACCCAAAACTGTACTTGGAAATACCAAGAAAAAAGGGACATTTTCTGCCCCTATGTATGTTTGTATTTTTGATTTTTTTTCTCCATTCAGCACTTGAATTAAAGCAAAATTCTTTCAATGCTTAGTGAAAAAAATGATTAATTTACTCAGAATATGTTTTTTCATCAAATGTACAATTTTTGTTATTTCTTTAATTCTGTTTCAAAAAACAATGTATTCTGGACTTCAGACAGCATCCTATCAAATACTATCAAAAGTGATACAATTTAACAAAATATTTCAGTTTTGGCAATAGAACATATTCTAGGAAACACATTTTGTCATATTCGCCCACCAACTTTGCTGTTGAAAAACATCTGTTTAAAAATGATTTCTGGAAATATCATATCCTTTCAAAGGGCTTGGGTTTTTTTCATTTTTATGTGAACTGCCCTTCCATTTGCAGCTAAAACACTGTCGAAATAAATAAGCTGTGTTACAAAGAAAGCCCTTGTTGCAGTATATCAGTCTTGGAGCAGAAAGTGCTGGAAGACAATTCTCAAGATTTCCAGCTCAATTTGTAAGCCCAAGGGGGAATCTCATTGTTTAGATACACCATTTAAAGTTTGCCCAAACCCAGCCTTGGGTCACTTAAAAGTTCAGGAGAAAACTTCTGTTACATGAGCAATTATTGTTGTACTCCTGCAATCTTATCTTTCACACAGAGACTTAGCTAGAGTGCTCAAAGATTAAAAAGAAAAAATTCTAATGATAACATTTTTACCATGGCTGTACAGAGTCCCTACTCTAGAGTTAAAGTACCCATTCAAAAAACCCTGTGAACTTACAGGACAGAAAGGGGCTAAGACTTGCTGCTATATGATAGATAAACAAAATCAGTCATTACAAAAGCCTAGCTGTTAATTTGCTTGCAGAAGTATCTGTACAATGCCTGATATTTCCTCTCATTTATGCAGATACTTCTTTTTTAATGTTGCATACTTTACGGCAGTGTGGCTGACCCTTTAAGGCAGAAAGTAGGCATCAGTGAAATACACTTTCTTTATCTTTTGGGAAATGTGGAAGGGTGATTACGAAATACCTCTGGAATGGTTTATATTTTGATCAGGTGCATTTGCAGACACATCTCTTATCCTTCCCCAAAATTACAGAAGGATTTACAAGTCTTACTGTGAAAGTGGTGTCAAAGACATCTCTAAGTCAAGAAGGACATTCTTCAGAGCTTCAATCCATATGTTGAGAGCTTTCTTGGCAGGCAGCTCTCATCACAACAAGGTGTTCAAAGAGAGGGATTTGCTCTGAACTGGCAAGTTGTAGTGATGCTTCACAGGCATCACATGAATGATATTTAAGTGTGTTGGGATTTAAATGAAACTGCATTGCCTTTCTTTGTAACTGGCAAATTTAGGATATATGCTGTTTTTGAAATACAACAATATAAATGTCCACAGAGACTTTTGTACACTACAGTGAATATAATAAGTTTTTGAATGAACTCAAACTTACTAAAGAAGAGCTCATTTTAACCTACCTGTTTGCTTTGTTATTTTATCATGATGTCATGATGTTCATAGGTAGAACATGTATGCAATTGATTTTTTTGTTGCTCTAACTGCTACTGGTATATAATGGAGGAGTGTGAGAACTAGAACTGGATTATTCAGAGTGTACGTTCAACTCTGCATTTTCTTGTGGTGTTGGATATAGGAGGGGAAATGTCTGTGAGGTTTATAGGGAGAATTGTCACAGTGATCCACATCATCATAGAATGATCCAAAATGCAGGAATCCTGCTGTTGTCTGATCCTAATCAGCTTTTGAAAGAGGTGGAAAAAAACCCCAGTTTTATCTGGGTAAAACAAGAGTATCTGGGTAAAACAGAGTACACTGTAGTTTCAGCAGTTGATTTAGTCTTAAACCCTCACAGTCCTCCATCCTACAAGAATATTGAGATGAAAAAGTAAAAGATAGTTAAAAGTCATGCTAGGCAGGAGTCAGTATGAATAATGTATATCCTCAAGGAGTCAGAATTAACCTTGGGTTATTGCAACCCAGGATAAAATGAAGAGCACATGGCATTTCCATTCTCAGCACAGTGGTTAAGGGTATTTGCTCTGTTGGCAAGGAAATGGGGTTGGCCTGCCAGCAGGAAACAGCTCCAAATTTGGATGAGGGCTACAAAAAGGTGTCATTAATTGGAGGTGAACAGCAGTAACAGATGCCTTGAATCATTGCACTACTCCCCAGACTTTTCAAGACAAATTTGCATAATTCAGGACCACTGTATTTTACCCCCCACAGCTATTGTATATGTTCAAAAGATTTTGCTTCAGCTTTTAAGATTAGTCCCTGAGACATCATTTTTTTAAATGAACAGTATACATGGTTAATTTTACTGACATATTTCATCCCACTGAATTTGGGGCTGTTTTTCACTAGTCTAATATTCAGCAGGAATCATTTTTTCTTAATTTTGGTGATCTAGAGGTGTAAGGAAAAGATGTTAGGAGAGTGCCAGCTAACAACAGTTTAATTTGCAGATCAGTTTTTATCTTGGTTTCTTAAGTTAGATATATACACTGAAGTTCTGCAGAGATGGGGTAGGATTCAGAGAAATTTAAAAAATTTTAAAGACTATATAATTTGGAAGATTTTTAGAATTTTTCTGAATTCTGAGGGAATTATTTTCCGGTAGTTTTAGAAATGCTTTTGGTATTTTAACACCTAAAGCTTTATAAAACAGCTTATTTATTAACTGTAGATTAAAGAAGTAGGTTTTTGATAGAAATGTTGAAAGGGTTGTACGTAATTATTTTTATTTGTCAGTACAAACTACTTCTTAATAGAGCTTTTCAGTTACATTTATATGTTACCATTGAATTTACTAAGGTTGTATTTAGACGAACGTTTTCTAGGTGGAACAAACCAGAATTTATTCTTTACATAAGAGAATCATGGAGGTAGTCCAATTATTTAAAGGTACATTTTCATATAAATTACACAGTAAGATTTCTTATCTTGCCCCTCTCAAAACAGCCCTTTCCCCTCTGCTGGCATATCATGACAAAATGTTAATCAAAGCAAAAAATATTTTACAATAAAATACTATGTCTAGTTCCAATGAACCAAAAAAACACAAAACCCTGTACAGAGGTGAGTCTGTGTCTCTACTTCAGCTTAATTGTTGATGGAAAAGTCTTGGGGAGGATGAATTTATCAGAACACAGTCAGAAAACTGTTATTTAATTATTTATTTTAATTTTAAAAAGTTCTGCTATTGAATCCAAAATGCTGAATAACATATTAGGTTTCAACATTGGTAGATCTTTAAGTACAGCTTTCTTTTCTGGAAAATTAAAATTTTAAAAATGCTAATTTATATGCTAAGGTACTGTTTGCAAATGTGTCTTACAGGCTTTGTTTTCATACAAGTGAAAAGCAAAACCATATTTCCCAGCCTTGAAGTTTATCAAGAAAGGCTTAATATTTTATCCATCTGGGAAGGAAAACTTACTTTATGGGAATCTGCAAAGAGGTTAGTCTCCAAATTCCCTACTTCTTCCTTGAACATACTGGAATTCCTTACCTTTTTAGTAAATATTTTATTAGCAATGTAGAAACAAATTAAGGACTTGTATCTTTCTGTAGAGAATAATTGATCAGATGGGCAAAAATTGATGTGGAGAAAAAGAGTGTTGTTCAAAACCCGCAGCTGCTCTGTTGCTGAAGAGCACTGACATATTTTTCTCTACTTTTCCCTTAAAAAGTGCACAGCCAAATTATATAGATAGGGTTCTACAATACATGCTGTAATTATGTGGTGCTAAGATATGCACAGTAATTATAGTGTTATGGTAAATCCCTCTCTTACGCATAACATGCAAGGAGGGCTTTCTGTAGTTTTTTTTAATTTCTAAGCTGATTAACCAATTAGGGTTTATTTTTCTTCCATTGTAAACTGCAGTACATAATTTTTTTAAGAATACATTTACTCCGACTGACCAGTAAATTCCAGTTAACAATTTTTCCCATCACTGAGATAATCTTAAAACTTATGCCTCTCTGATGTTCTGCTAATTTTTCAGTAAAATTCCTTGATGAGTTCCATGGTAGGTCATTGCTCTTTTCCATAGCTCCCTGCCTTCATTCAGCATTCTTTTTTAAATAGTTTTAATCTTAATTTAGGGGTTTTACATTTATTTTTGTTCCAAGTAGTCTGTTTACTTAAAGTAAGGGGAGAAGTACAATCCTGTTTTCAGCTTTAAAAACGAAAAGAAATCTACAGGTCCAGTGGAGGTCTAAAGTCACACAAACTACGTTACAAAGGACTTTCTCCCAGTTGGGGAATCTGTTTTCTGCATTCTTAGTTTTCACCATACCTGTAAGCTGACTTTTTGGTACTACTACCAGATACAGTATCTGTCTGTCAATCACTGTTTGCTTTTGTTAATTAAAAACAGAAGGCAAGCGATTAAAAAAAAAAAAAAAGAAAAAAAGAAAAAAAGAGTATTTGACTGTTGATGAAGTGGAAAGGAAAAAAATTCCATCCTGAACAGTTACAAAGTTACATCAAATACACACAAATTTATGGACTAGAACTTCTTGGAAAACAGGAACTTTTTGGAAAATAATTATATTTACCAAGAGTAAATGAAATTGCTGTGCCCACAGAACATACAGCTTTGTATAAAAAAGGGCAAAAAATTATGTTACTTGTGGTTGAATGGTTGAAAATGAAAATACTTCATTAAGTCAAGTGATTTTCTTTTTTTCTTTTTCTTTTTTTTTTCTTTGGGTTAACCCTGAATTGATCTCTGTAAGAAAAATCAGTCCAGGTTAAGACAACAGAGTCTACCTGTACCAGGTCAGGCCTCCCGGTCAAATAAGACCTATCATGTTCTCTGTTTGCTCTGCTGCCTGTAGAGTGCAAGTCTGGGGCTTGTGGAGCATTTGGCTGATAATCTCTGATCTTTCAGATATTAAGGAATTAATTAATTAATTAATTTCAGATGATGTTTGACACAACCAGTACAAAATACTCAGACTGCAACCTTCTTCACTCTGGATCAGAAGAGACAATTCTCTTAACTGCAGTGGCAGCGCTTCTACAAGCAAGCATGCAGGTTCCTCATTGCATTGTGAAATTACACATTTTCATATAAAAATGAACACTCTTCCAGCAGCCAGAGTAAGAGGCAAATTAGAGTCGTCACTGCTCAAAGAAGGACTCTGCAACAACATCCAAAACTATGCAAAATTACTTTGCCCAACCTAGATTCTTAACCATGCAGATCAAACATTATCTCAACTTCCAGATCACATTTGCCTCTTTTCTGCTCGGCTTTGAGCTTGAAATGCCTTTGGAAACAACTGGAAAATCTGGTTTTCAGCTGGCATCAGAGCTGAGCCATCCACATTTTAACGTTTACTCTCAAGAGAGTTTCTTCAAGCTTTGAAATTAAAAGTATTTCAGGCTGTTTGTATGAAGGTTGATAATTACTTAAAACCTTTAGTAGCTTCTCTTACTTCAATACAAGCTCTAAAAACATGGTAATTGCTCTTATGCAAATTTTACTGCAGGAGCAACATCAGCTTAGTTTTTATTTTTTTTTCTCAAGAGCAGATTTTCAGATTTTTTTTTTTTTTTCTGTACTGTACTCTTTTGTTATCCTGGTTTAAAAATAAAAGTCTGTGAGAACAATCGAATCTGTAGGAAGCCAGAAAACTTTTCTAGGAATGTCATTGTCATATTATACCTTTTTTTAAAATGTAAGCATATTTATATAAGCTGGGAAAGAAAAGATTGTGAAGATTAAGGAACAGAATAGAATTTCAGGAATGAGAGGAAGGTAAGAACAGTCTCTTTCCTAATATTTCACATTATTCCTGAGTGAAATTTGAAAATGTGCTGGCCTAATTTAAACTGCCTTAAAGGGATGAGAAAGTGTTAAATGAACATGGCCATGCAGTAAATGAGCTTATTGTTGGGGTCACATTTTTCATATGACTGGTCAGCATGGGACATTGTAACATCTTTTATCTTCTACCTAATGCAGAAAATATATATGAAGATATGCTTAAACAATCAAACAATCAAAAACAACAACCCCAGAAAATGCTCTCCTTTGAGAATAGTATCTCCTATCTCCTACAAGAATTATCAGCCACCTAGAAAAATTCAGGTATGTAATTTATCTAAATTGTTGTTCCTACAGTAGTTCTTGCAGGGCAAAGAATAAAACAAGGGGGGGGGGGGGGGGGGGGAATCCATCAGTTTATCTTTCTCTAGGCAGTTACTTTGAGCACATAGGAAATGCAAATGATCCTGCCTGCTGCCCAACTTACTAATTCCAATTCAAAAGAGCCAAGTATCTATTTTTTTTTCTCTTGGGCACATTCACATAGGCATAGCACAAATACAAACATATGCACTTTATTTGCCTGTTAGTTGTACTTTTACTGAAATAAATTATCCTGATTGAAAATTTTCTCATCTTCTCTCAGTGTGGGAAAACTCAAAAAAGCCTTGCAAAACACTTTTGAGATGCTGGCAGCCATGGATATAAGCCAGAATAGTCAGCTGGGTTTTATTTTTCTTTGAAGGGGGCAAAGATGTGTACAAACTGCTGCACTGCCTCTTCTCATGCAGGCACTGAGTCCCACAGAGGGCTCAGCAGTACCTGAATTGTCTTGCTGACCTTTACCCTCAGTAATGCTGTGACTAAAGCACATTATATTGATTACTTTCCGAAGAGAGAGTGGGACTACAGCTGGATTTTGAAGCAAATTCTTTTTCCTTCAAGATCTTGATGTAGAGATACCAGTGAATTATCTGGGAAGAGTTCATTGGCTCTGACAGCAAGTGCTCAAGATGATGTTGGAGTTTTCCCTGAGCAGCTTGGCCCTGCACCAAAATATTGCAGTTTGGACCCTGTGTCTGAAGCCACCACCCATTCACAGGCAAATGACAAGAACACTGGGATCAGTGGCTTTTTGTCTTTCTCCCTGATGCTATTGTAAGTTCCTTGGGTTCTTCCCAGTGGAAAGAGAAAAGCATTTATAAAACCTCAGTGTTCTCTGGGATGAGAAAAGTGTTTCCTCCCTTACTGCAGGCGTTACTTCCTAAACTACATCTTAAGGAACTGTGTACTTTGAGGCTCAGGTTTGAGGCCATGCATATATTGCTTGAGGCAACTGGTGCCTCAGGTCACTTTTCAGTTATTTGGTCATTGTGGAGTGTATGACAATGTAACAAAATGTTAAATTGTAGTTTGAAAAACATTTAGGTATAAACAATAAATACAAGGTACTTGAAGACAAAACTGTTTTGATTTATTTCTCATGTGATATCTATGTCCTGTGTAAATATATGGGACAAATGCTCTGTTAGATGCACAAAATTCAAAGTTTGTCTCTGAGTAAAAAAGAAAAAAAATTCTTTAAGTTGTCCTCCTCCAAGGGTGTAGTGGTTTCATGTTTGCCAAATTCTGGTTGCTAAATTTAGTGTAGTGGTCTTAGTGCTCACTCTTTTTCTGTGGGAGAGAGACTAGGAGAAAAGCAAAGCAGACTCAAGCTTAAAAATGAACAAATAGTTTTATTAATACACACTAAAAGAATGGAAAGTTGGGAAAAAAACTAAAGCAAAACAGAATGAAACTCCAAAACCATGCTTCCCTCCCCTTTTAAACTGTTAACTTTCCTACAAAACAACATAAAGAGACAAAACTTGTAGTTTTCAGTTGGTTTCACTATCTGACAATAGTCTTTCATCAATTCTTTAGGAGAAGAGTCTGTCTTAGAGTCTTGGATCCCACTGACAACCTAGAACAGTTCTCTGGTGGGTTTTTAACTGTCACAAAAACAACTGCCTGGAGAAACCTGCCTTTGTGACCCCTCCCATTAGCAGGTCCCCAAGCTGCTCATGGGTCATGGGTCTTAGACTCTTGCATACTGGGGTGTCAGCTTTTAAAGATGAATTAATTAATTCTAAAGGCAAAGGATTCCTCCTCTCTAGGCACAGAGAAATCTTCTCACTTCTTCACTGGTGCAGAGGGCTTCTCATCTCTTATCTCTGTCTAAGCATCCTATGGGATTAATATTACTTAGTCCATCACAAACACCTTTGCTCAAATCCACACACAAATCTAAACAATCATCTCCCCAAATGCTTATCTTTCCCATGATTTAAAGGGATAATCTCAATAGAGAGTTCATTTCCATGGCTCAATAAGAATAGAATGACAAACTCCTCAACCCCCTGTCCCAACAGTATTTTCACTCTCGCTCTACTGACTTTATGTTGTTTCTTCTCTATGTTCACTCTGTCCCTTTTCTTTTCTCTCTCAGGAAAGGGTTAGGCTTTGGAAGCTTCATGTTGCCAGGAAAGGGTTAAATCTGCCCAGAGTCTTTGTCTCTCCCTCTGTAGCTCCTGGTGTTAGATGTTCAAGGCCATGCTGGTGAGGGAGGAAGAACTCACAGAAACACCAGAGATCAGAGCACCCGAGCAGTCCAGAATCAAAAAAACCAGGCAGGATCATAAATGCCTTTTCAGCCCACCCCTCGGTGTAAATCAGGGTGACCTCAGCCTAAATGGTGCCCATAGCTCTTATCAGAGGCCCAGCAGAGATCTCTCCCTGCTCCAGGGAGTTTGGAGAAAGCAGTTGTTGTAAAGCAGCAACCTCTCCTTCCCCCCACAACCCGGGAGCTGATGGAATCCGGCCAGGCCTCAGGCAGCTCCCCCCCAAAACGGGGGGAAACAACAGCTCAACTCGATGTTACCTGTCTCTCTCTCTGGCCAAAGGAAAAAAGGAATAGGCCCACCTACAGCAAATTAAGGGGTTTTATATGTTACTTCCTGAAGTCGTAGCTGACATTTTTCAGTGGTCAGAACAGATGCCAATATTCCAACTAACCCTCTGATAGGTCCCTGTCCTTTCTAAAGCAATTCCCAGGTCCTGACCCGGAAAATCATCCCACATTCCTCTATGACTGAAAAACTAAGCTGTACTAACCCATGACAAAGCAGGGGGGGAAAAAATCTCTTTTGAGGTGAATCTCACGCTTCATTGCATGCCCTACAGGAATATACTCTCTACATTTCACATCTAAGTCTTCCAAATCCAGAACTGTGCAGGAATTAAAAAGGTAACTATAATAAAAAAAGCTGATTGGATATGGTTCATGTGAAAGGCAATTAGTTTAAAAGCTACTATTTTCCAGTTTCTCAAACCCATGCATTGACTTGTGCTTATGTACTTGTGAATAACACTTTTTCTCCTTATAAAATTTTGTCTCCTTACAGACACTTGAATCTGTAAAGTCAAGTGACTCAGGGCCATCAGGGAAAAACATTTCTGCATATAATGTGATTTCACACCATATTAATCCATGTACAACAGATGTTTCTATAGGAATTGCTCTTCTGTATATACTTGGTCACTTTCAAGAGATGACCAGGAAGACTCAAGTCTTCTGTAGAGGCACAAAAGGTAAGGAATTGTATTATTAATCTTAGGCTGCCATATGGCATCCTTGCAGGCCTACAGGAAATAAAATGTAAGGTTTAAAACAAATGTGACATGGTCTCTTATCTCCAAGATAAAAGTTAAATGCTTTAAGGTTGGGCTGTATAAGACATGACCTGTGCTTGGAGACTCTGAGAGTTATCTCTTATAAGGAAGAAAAACAGCAAGTATTTTTATCACTTTTGTGGAAACATGAAACAGTGGAGCTGTGTGAAAGCCAAAGACACTGAGAAAGAGTATATGAAAATATGCTTCTTATTACAGATTTATGTTAAGCTGGGCACTAATTATATGTTATTTTATAGGTGACATTCAGTTGTTTTCCACTTTCAGGGAAATTGATGTGGATTTTACTGCTGATTTTCCTAGAATTTCACTGTTCAAATATAGTGTTTTCAGCAAACCAAGCTTATAAAAATGAATATTTATTTCCAGAAGGTTAAGGGGTTTTTTTCTACTAAGTGTTCTTTTCACCATGTTATATGATCACTGTTTTACTCATCTTACTACTATACTCGGTCCAAACATCCTCTTGCAAAGTAAAACAGTCTCTTCAGTCATTTTGTGGAAAGATGCATCTCTGTAGCACTGCTTCCTTGAGGCCCGTGGCTCAAAGCAGCACATAACTCGGTAAGATTGACTGAAGAAGATGAACTAAGGTGCCAACTCCTTATTTCTGGCTAAGGTTGAAAGTGAAAGTTATTAAGAATAAATTGCTTATAGCAGTTGTCGGAGAGTAGTCAGACCCATGCTGGATTACTGAGAGGTGGCTCAAAGACCATGGATCTATTGGATGCTTGGGCTCTTGAATGGGTAAGCAAATCCCTCAGCCCCACAGTGTGCAGTGCTGGGTGGGCTCGGCTCAAATCCCCTTCAGGATTTCACTGCTCAGTGGGAGCTGCTGTGGGAGACAGTGGCTGTGATCCTTGTCAGCAGCACAGAGGTACCTGCCAAATTCACAGCACTGTTCACTTCACTGGGCTGCTGGCAGTCATATGCTTTTTATCGGGCTAACATACACACCCTGCTGGTGGTGACACTTTATGTCTTCAGCACTTTGGAAGTTTTGTGTAGTTTGCAACACACATGGCTTTTTATGAGAGTAGATCTTTGATTATTTTCCATTGCCCATGAACTGAGGCATACCCACGCCTCTGTCTATAATTACACCTCTAGTAAGAGCTGTTCACTCCTGGCAAGATTTACATTTCACTGACTGTAGGCTGTGTAGGATTTAACAGCAAAGGTGAGTCCATGATATTCCACAGCTCACATAATTTTAGCACTTGTCAAATACTTCTAGTAAACATTATTCCTGTTGTAAGGTATTTTCCATACATATGGCATTTCAGAGTGATTTATCCATACTGGGGAGAGCAGAAGGCTTGGAATTGGACATTGTCAATCTGTAACATCTTTATTAGCATTATGTAGGAAAAGCAAGTTTCTGACAATAGCCACACACATTTTATCAGAATTTGGTGAAGCTGTCTTCAAGGGGCTGATGCTGCTGCTCAGGAGACTGTGGTGGTAAAATAACTGCATTTCATTTAATATGAACTTCAAAAAGCAGATGAGCTTTTTTTTTGTCTCAGGAAAAGATTACTGAAATAAGAGTAAGCACTTAGAGGTCACAAATCATATTCAAGGTGGATTAAATCTTGTCAGTGAGTACTGGAGAGGACTTCCAGAAGGTGCAACAGAAAAGCAGAGGCTAATCAATCAAGACACAGAATGCCTTCTGAAGCCAGGCTGTGGCTCTTCAAACTCAGGAGGAAGGAGAATAAAATAAGCAGCAGATGAAGTGTGGCTGCAGGACACTTATTTCTCTCCCTTCCCAAAATATGGTCTTTGACAAAAAAATCAAAGAATGCAACATTATTCTTTTGAAAGCTGCAAATAATTTATTTTTTGTTCCCTTTAGGTTATTTATTGAATTTTCTTTGTCACTGGTGAGACAAACAAAGCTAAATCTGTTTAAATTCTTTCTTTCCTAATCCATCAGTTATTTTAACTGCTTTTTGATCTCATCTTAATCTTGTCTCTGATTCTCTTTTGTGTGTTTGCATGTTTATGCTTGAGAACAGGTGGGAAACAAGAGGACCAGTCCTGACTTCCCCTTTACCTGGGGTTAGGAGAAGGCCTGAAAACAAGACTGCTGTAGCCCAGCACAGGCTTTGTAGACTTTACAAGATGTGTACAGAAGAAAAACCTGAAGCATCACATTACTGCAGCTCTCAGCACTTAATTCCTCTGCACTATTTTCACTCATGTGTTCCAGTCACCTTTGCCTGAAATTCAACTCTTTTCACTATATATATCCTAGGCTCTTTATTCCTAACACTTGAAATATCTGTTGTTCAGGATATTAAAAATAAATATTATTTTAGAAAATGTAAATATTTCCAATATTTCATTGCAAACCTCAGTCATTTTTGGCTATGCACAGTGTGGATGATTGATTATATTTGCCTACAATAAGTCAGAAATCAACAAATTTTAAGTAAGGAATACCTGAAATGTATTTATTTAGAAATATAATTTTTATCCAGATTAATAACTTGAATATTTGGTGGTTTTACATAAGGTGCTGAAAAGTCACCTTGGAGGTTTTTGTAAGCATGATCTTTTAATGGAAAGACAGTGGCTGATGTTTGTTGCTTAAGGCAGAAATAATGTCATCAGAAATTGATATAAAATGATATTATAAATGGGATTCCAACATCAATTGATAGAGACAAAACCCACCATACTTTGTTCAGCTTTTAAACTCCTCTTCTAACATCAGTCCAATAAAGGACTTTGGAGAACCTCTGCTGGAATGATGGACTTGCTTATAATTCAGTTGACTTTATTATGTGAAAAACACTCAGATGAGTAAACGGATAAATTTTACTTATAACCCATAAAAATAAATTTGACATAAAAATGGTGAAAAGTGCAACATCAAAAACAATCTAGGGAATGGGAGAATGATGGAGGCTGTGGCTGTGTGTGTTTGAGTCAAGGCAGATTTGGCTGCATGGAGCAATCACTAGGAAGGATTTTGTCCAGACACACATTCTGCTGTGCAAGTTCAAGAGTTGAGACCAGAGGACAATAACAGTGTTTTGTGGTGTAGAAATACTGATGTCCTTTCCTTAAGGAGAGAGGTGCAGGGAGAGGGGAAGGAAGAAGCAGCTCTAGGTGGGAGACCACAGTGAGGTTTCCAGGGCTGGACTGAAGCCCAAGCAGCCTTTAAAGGACACAAAAATATGTAAATGTGGTTTTTCAGCTAAATATGCATGTGGAGGCCTGACTTAAAGCATGAAGTCATAGTCTTAGTGTTCTACCTAGTGATGTTTAAAGCCTTCAATTTGGTATGTCTTTGACTCCTTTGCAGAATAACATACCTCCCTGTAAGAAAGTTTTGAGCTGTTTAGCCTAAATCATCCATTCTTCATTTCATCTTCCAACCCCCTAATCAGTTCCTTTTTCAGTGTTCATGCCCTTACTTGTCCATTGTATGTGCTACTAAGCCTCATCCTTGTTTTGTTCCCTCTCCAAGATAAATAAATTTAGACCTTGTATTTTAACTTATATACGAGTCATGTTTATTTTTCTTTTCAGCAGCCTTTAGTTGCTGCAAGGTTACAATGATTTGCTGCATCCCAGCTGTCTACAGAACGCCTGTCCCATCTTTGGTACCTGTTCACAGCTGCCATGCAAAAAGTGCTTTTTCTTTTAGTCACTCATTCAGCTTCAGAAACACTGCATAGTATTTTGTAGGATCACATATTTGTTGCTGTCAAAATATTAATATGCTGCAATAATTTTCCTAGATTTATTACTTCTTCAATACAGCATGAATTTAATAATTTTTCCCCTGGGATTTACAGCTCTTCAAAGAAAAAAAAATCCTGGTCCTATTCCTTCACTTTCCAGATAGTACTGATGCCTTTTCTAATTCAATGCTGTCTCAGAATTTCATCCATGCTCCCTATACTACAATTTCCAGATTGAGACATCCCATAAGGCCAATTGCCAATCATCTTACCTGCTGTCTCTTCCCATGTGATATTACTTCTGTATTATAATCTTTTATTTGCTCCTTTAGCTAGTTCTAAATCTACATTTGTATTTCTATTAATTCATATTGGTTTGGATAAATATGTCAAGCTAGAGTCTTTGACATAAAATATCAAATGTTATATTAAAATTTAATTCTAAAAAACTACATATCATTCTGTGGACTTTTAATAGCTGATAATCAATTTATGGGTGAAAGGGTCATTTTCCTTCACAGCTAATTATTTCTTATCCATTCTCCTTCATATTTTTTCTCTCTGAAGCACATATTATTTTATTCCTTTTTAATTTATTAGTTGATAAGAACTGCTGTTCCTTCCTGTTGTAAATCAGTATACTTAAACTTTCTCAGTATTTTTGCAACCTACATAAATTGCAGTATCACTTAAAAATGAAGTTGATAGCTCAGTTTGTTTATTTCGAAATAACACAGACAATAAATCAGCAATAAATTATTGTACAAAATTATATGAGAGTTAGATATATATTCATAGTCAGCAATACTTTATTAAAAGAAGGCCCCTTGCAGATGTGATGAAGAAGGGAAGGATATAGTGGCTGTGCCTGGTGATGCAATGGAGACAAGGTCCAGGAGCTTGCAATTATCCCTTTTTCTCCATCCAGACCATGCTGAGATGCACATTCCCTTCAGTACACTATAGCCATAATTAATGATCTCTGAGATATGATGTAGTGACAGATTGAGGTATCTATATATCTTGTGTTCTTAGAACAGACATTGGGTATATGTTTCAGAGTCTTTGCAACATGATTGATTAAAAGATGTCAGCATGTCCAAAATATGCTGCTTTCATTACAGTTCTCTGCAAAGATTTTGAGAGGTTTAGAAAGGCCTGAAAACAAGAAAGTCAGGAAAGAACAGAGCACATGAAAATTATAGTATTACTCAGGAGTGTATTTGTTAGTTAATTTAATCAATTTCTGGTTTCTACTAGAAAAAAAACTTAAACTAGACCTTTAAGTTTTTAACAGATTGAGATGCACTTGGCAGAACTGCCTGTTTTGAAAACAGAAGTTCTCATTATATTCACTCATGAAAGTGTTTAATCCTTCAATTAAAAAAAAAAAGAAAAAAAGGCAAAAACCCCCAAAAAACAAAAAACAAACAAACAAACAAACAAACAAAAACAAAAAACCAAACCAAACAAAAAACAAAACAAAACAAAACAAAAAAAAAAAAAACCCACAAAAAAACCCAAAAACACCCACTAAAAAAACCCAAACAACCCTGAAGGATAGGAAGGAAATGAGAAAGGAACATATCGGAAAATCTTCTGCTCTAAGTTTTTTTAAATCAAAGCTGGGCTAGGAACTGGTTGTGACAGATACCCGGTTGCTGCCACTTAGAGCTGCCACAGTAAAGTGTATTACACTGACTGCAGGGACAGTGAATGAATCCCGGCAAGCAAACACTGCCAATGCAGCCATTTCAAATCAGTTCAGCATTTCAGAGACAGTCTGTGTGAAGAACACATGCCTTCATGAGAGAAGATAATGATGGGAAACAATAGACATTTAAGGGCCTGCAAATCTGTGTGTATCTTTAAAGATCTGGTATCCTGCCTACCATATCTTTGTAGGAGTTAGTTGAAAGTTGCAATGATGACTATTTCACACCTCAAGTCTTCTTCTAGCCTGGAATCAAACTTGGATAATAAAATTAAAACCATAGAAGTTTACACTGGATAAAGGAAGTGGGACATAAATAACACCATAGTAAAAAAATAGTAGAGGTATGTTGCATGCAAAGATATCTGGAGGATAATCAGTTTTTCAGTAAATTTCAAGGTTTAAAAGTTTGATTCTATTTTGGAAAAAAAACCAAAACCAAACCTTTGGAAAATTTTTCAAATTAGAATTCTGGAGAAATATGAGTTTTTTAGTCAAACCAGGAAATGGTTTTATATGAGAGGGTTCTTTTGACTTCACTATGTGTGTGTTTTTCTCTCTCTCTTGTGATCTGGGATAGATATTGTACTGTCTGAGTTGGACTAGGAATTTGAAGCTCTTTCTTTGACATCCCAACATCTGAACTACTGCTTTGTCAGGATTAATCTTAATATTTCTCCTCTTTGTTGCCTGGAATAGTCAAAAGGACTTGGATGTTCAAAAGTGTTGTTGAAACAGATACATTTCTGGAAGACATCTGTTTCAACAAAATTTCACTTCTTCAAAAACATTTATTCAGCTTTAATTGTTTTCTCTTTTTCCTCTTCTACTACTATGGCTATCTGTATTTGTAAAGAGAGGTAAGGACTTAATTGTTCAAATGTCATTACAATGCTGTGGGAGCTAATTATCTAACTCTTTCCGAGTTCTGAAAATGTCAGATATCCTTTCTTTATCAACAGAATTTTTGGAGTGTCCTCTGACAGTTTCCTGCTATTTGCCAATATGTTTATCTTGTGTATATATATGTCATAATCTTATTATTATTGACTTATTATGCACATAATTAATTGATAGAGCCTAATTTCTGCAGGCAAAGCTGTGCCCAGAGAAAGAAAGACTTGATGTCAGACTGCCACGTAATTTCACCAGCTCCTGATGAGTACAGTTCTTTGTTCTTATATATACTTAATGCTGTAACCAACTGCTGTGTGCAACAGATTAGAACAGAAAAAAGCAGAACAGGACAGCACAGAATAAACTAGACTACAATAGAATAGAATATTTCAGTTGGAAGGGAACTATAATGATCATCTAGTCCAACTGCCTGGCCAGTGCAGGGTTGACCTAAAGTTAAAGAATATTAATAAGGGCCTATTATTCAAGTTCAAGTGCCTTTTAAACACTGACAGGCTTGGGGCCTCACCCACCCCTCAAGGAAGCCTGTTCAGTGTTTTGCCACCCTCTTGGTAAATAAATGCTTCCTAATGCCTGGCCTGAACCTCCTCCGATGAAGTTTTGAACCATCCCCATGCATCCTGTCACTGAATCCCATGGAGAAGAGATCAGCACCTCTCTCTCCACCTCCCAAAATAGTTTATGTGGCAAAGGAAGGTTATCTTTATCACAGATATTGCAGAAATCTGTATTTTCTGAAACAAGAGGGCTATTGACATCACAGAAGGAAAAGGAGAGTAAAATGTAAAAGAATAATCCAATGAGCACGCTTCTCCCAAGAGCAATACATATATTTGGTGCTATTTATCTTGACCCAGGTACCTTCTGAATAAAAGAAAGACAAGAGGAAAGAAAAGTCACTTCTGATCTGTGGGAACATTTGCTCGGTTTCTAAAAGGTCTGCTCTTTATTAGGACTGTTCATGGAAGAGTAAAGAATAACATTTGAAAACCAGGGGTAAAGACTTTAACTTGGCCCATTAAATAGGAGGAGCACAGGACAAGACTCTTATCCCAAGGGTAGCAAGTCTAGACTGACTTTGGTCTCTGGT
The DNA here is from genome assembly GCF_015227805.2 of Hirundo rustica. Taxonomy (NCBI): domain Eukaryota; kingdom Metazoa; phylum Chordata; class Aves; order Passeriformes; family Hirundinidae; genus Hirundo; species Hirundo rustica. The sequence goes on from NC_053450.1 coordinate 18,269,686, forward strand.
CTGTCTAGTGGCTTTCTTAAGAACAAGAAAGAGCTGTATTCACCTCTTCTTGTCCAGAGGGAGGTTTGTCTTGGTCCAGGAATTTCATTAAATTATATTTGGAAGAAAACCTGTGCTTTTTGTGAGCTACTTGAAAACACAAATGCCTGAGGTCTTTGTAAGGCTGCTTTATAGGGAGGTTCACATGGCTTTCCTTACATACAGTCAGAGTCACATAATACAGCATGACATAATCTTTTGAACTGTACCTGTGCTTCTGAAAGCTTCCCAATACACTGTGCATGATGTACAGTGTGACCTCTGAACCCACAACCTTGTATAGAAATAGCTTAGAGAGAGCTACGAGAAATATAATGAAACCTCATGTATGAGGGGTTGTGACCAGTATTTTTTGAAGTCCTAGTCGGAGTTATTTTTCAGATGGGAGTAGCTGTATGGTTTTGTCCCCACAGAGTGACAAAAAAACCCAAAAGCCTTTTCTTCCCATTATTGATATTAGTGATATCACAGGAGTTGTCAACATTAAGGTTAAAATTTTGTTTCCATTATAAATCTTGTTTGTGGAGGTTTTCACATCTGGCTTATTTCAAGTTATATCAAGCTTCAAGAAATTTGGTGTCTAAACTGTCAGCACGAGTGTGATTTTTTTTTTAAAACAAAAATGTTTAAATCCATTAAAATATAAGAGCTACGGAGTGTGAAAGTATAACATGTGTTCCCATGGGATCAATGAGAGTTTTGCCTTTGACTTCAATGGAAACAGGAAGTGGGCTATAATGCATAATCAGTCTGAGAATTCCCCAGCCCCATCCTGTGGGCCAAAGTTTAGCTAATTTTTAAAAGAGGATTATGAGGTGTGTAAATGATGTGTCTTTTCCCTTTGCCAACCTTTTAACAATATTTTTGTCATGTTTTAACCTGAATTCACATCTGGTCACAGAGTCACTACACCTCTTCTGAAATAACACAGTCAGAACAATGGCAAACAAGCCACAAAGAAATCTCCAGAGCCTTCAGTATGAGAGACTGGTATTTTGTTTCCAGCCCCCCGAAATGTGAAGTCACAGAGTGAGAGTAACTAGAGATGGAAAGCTAAGTATTAGGTTGCATGTTACTCTCCCCTGCCAGTCTAAAATTTTTCCCTGCAGCTTGCAATCTAGTTTTAAATGACCTGAGTATTAAGGGGCATCTCCATCTTTTCTCAGGAGTATTTACCAGTTTAACAGGCCTTGCTTCAGGAAACATATCCACATAGCTACTAGATACTCCCTGAACTCAGTCTGAGGGTAACCTCTTTGACCACACAAAATAATCATGTTGTCTTTGTCTCCCACCTCTTTCACTTCTTGCTGACAGTGAGGTCTGTTACTTCCCACCTCCTTTACTTTACCTGGATATTCGCACAGGGGTCTTTTCACATGGCCTTATACTATCGGGTGGTGTGGTGGTTGGTTGTGGGTTTTTTTGTTTGTGTTTTTTTTTTTTTGTTTTGTGTGTTTTTTTTTTTGGGTGGGGGGGTGGTTTTTTTTGGTGTGGGGGTGGTTTTTTTGGTTTTTTTGGAACACAGAAGTATTTTATTTTCAGAAATCATAGATAGTACAGGTATTTCAAATGTGTGCGTGTGCTTGCAGGAGATTGCGTTATAGCAGAAATATCCCCAGCCTCTTTCTGAAACTGATAGCATTTCACAACCCACAAGAAGTTGTCTTCTGTTTTCTATTTGTTCTTGCACAAACACTGGCTGTAAAACTTACTGTCCAAAAATATGCCTGGCAGCTGAAATAACATTCAGTTTTCCCCGTATTTGGGAAAGCTGCACTATATCATTTCAGCCTACATCATGTAGTATCTGATACATGTTACCTGAAATAATTCAGCTCAAACAAGAGAATTTTGTGCTGTCATCTTTAGTATAAGATAGCTCAACTGATTATAAGATTATAAGATAAAATAATTTACCAGAAACATGTTTTTGAGTAAGAGTAAGCTTGTTGCTCATGATAGTGTACTGCTGCTCTTGATAAAAAATCATATGCCCAGGATGTACGTCCTAGCTCATCCATTCCCAGATTGTGAAACACTCAGCTGTGTATCTGAGAGTCAGTGAAGATGGGTAGCAAACAAAATGCGGTAAAGTGAACAATCCAAATTGATGTAATCCACAGGGAACTTGTTGGCTATTTCCTGTACTATAAAACAGACTTTTTCACTTGGAAGTGACTTACAATGACCATCTAGTCCAACTGCCTGAAGAATTCAAGGCTGACCGATGTTAAAGCATGCTAGTAAGGACATTGTCCAAATTCCTCTTAAATACTGAAGTGCTTGGGGCATCAACTACCTCTCTGTGAAACCTGCTCCAGTGTTTAAGCACACTCATGGTAGAGAAATGTGTCCTAATGTCCAGTCCGAAACCCTCCTTGTGCAGTTTTGAAGCATTTCCATGTTTCCTGTCACAGGATACAAGGGAGAAGAGATCAGCAAGGGATCAGAGTGAGCTGGGTGAAGCCATGGAGCCACCAAGATTGATGAAATTTCTCCCTTGATGTCAATGAAGTTAAGATTTCAATATTTCAGTACAAAATCTGCATTTAGCCATTACTGTGAAAGATAAAAATAGATCCAAAGTGCCTAAGCATATTTACAGTAAAGACAACTGCAGAACACCAAATGAATATAAAGGAACAGTTCCCAACAATTCCCTCAAGAGCAGTACAGAGAACATACAATAATTCAGACTTGTTTACAGTTATTCCCATTCATACTGGACTGATTGGCAGCTCAGATATTACCCAGTGAACATCCTTACTTCCACAGCTCTGGCCCATTGTTCTTCTAGCCCTCAGCATTCCAGGTCTGTCACCAGTAAAGAGAGTAAAGGAATATTAAATTAAACTGGGAACTATGCATTTATCAGCTTTGCCTCTGTCATGAAGAGGTCTGATCTGGCACCTCTGGAAGCCTCCTCTTCTTATGTTGTGAAAGCTGAAGTGGCCCATATAACACACAGCCAAATTCTCAGTATTTTAGTTACTTTTAAACTAAGTTTTAACAGGACTGTCAAGCACCACATGCAGTATGTCACTTAACACTGTAGAGTAAAATTGACAAAGAGCACTTTATGTACCTTCAGAGCAAGTATATCTTTACCAACACTTTTGAGCTATTTTAGGTTTGTAAGCTGCAAGTATCTCCTGCTCTCAGATTTGATAACAGGAGAACCAAGGCTAGAGATGAGTAGCACCTGGCAATTAATAATCTAGCTAGTCTGCAGTCTTTAATAAGCAGAATGATAAAAGACTCTGGCAAACCTTCTCCAAATACTAAGAAGTATTTTTTTCACAGTTGCAGGCGGGCTTGCCCCTCTCCTTATTTCTACGTAATGATTTTTTAGAAGCATGTGAAAAATCAGAGAAGGCTTAATCCTGAGATAAAATACATAAAAGTAACAGAATTCATTGTGTCTGTTACCAAAACCAAAAGTCCCTCCGTAATTTTGTGGAGGTAAATGACTTTCAAAATGCTTTAATTGTTCCTTTCAACATCACTTTCTTCTGATCATGTCCCAGAATGGCAAAGCCTCTGCATATGCTGTGATTAGCTTTTAAGAACCAGTCACTGAAATGAAAGTAAAATAAGAAAAGGGACATTCTAAGTATTTTTTAGCTTGTCGTGTAGTGTTTCTATTTAATAATATCTGCTACTCATAAATATGAAAGAAATCCCTAACAACCTGTAATACCAACACATGTTCTAAAGCGAGAGTCTGTCACCTCTGGCAGATAGGCGAATAATTTCGTCTAAAGTAATAAAAGCAGAATATTTGTCTGTTCCTGCCCATTTGGTAATGCAGTGTTTTGTCACTGAGGTCTGTCAGGTGGCCCATCCAGACCATGGCCACGCTGACCTGCAAGTCAGCAGCACATCCACACCCAGCCTGCCGCGCCTCGCGCACCAAATCGAACCCGTGCTCGCCTTGCTCCGCCGGCAGCCTGCAGACAAGCAGCCATGGCCAGGACAGGGCCTGTTGCACTGGCTCCTGGGCTGGGACTTCTCCATTGCTGTCCACAAGGCTTAAAAAAAAGTGCTCTTTTTTGAGCAGCACATGGGAAAGTTCTGCCCATCATCTTTTATCTGTGGCTGAGTGACTTGCCTTGGTACACACATCTGTTAGGTAGAAGATGATTTTTTTTCTTCACTCACTAGCATGGTAATTCCAGCAGATATTTATATATATAAGTAGATATATAAATACAAATATATATAAATGTCTGGATATATATATATGTAGATATATATATATATATATAGATGATATAGATTAGATATAAATATATATAAAGAATATGAGAGTTGTGAATTTTAGAGCTTGTTATAACCTTACAGAGACCCTAATAATTTATTATATTGTAGATTCAGATGTAGAAAGGCAAGACTGCATTTTACCTCAAAAACAATCTTAGACTTTGGGACATCATCAGGAACAACATGTACATGAGGTTACATGAAAGGGAAATGGGAAAGGGAAACATGAAAGGGAAGACATGCCCATGAAAATCAAATTATGACAAAAAAAGATTAATAAATACAAAGTAGTAATAATGACTTGACTTTCTGTAATAGACTCCCGGAAATTTTTTCAGAAATCTTTTTTTTAACCAATGCACTAAGTTTGTCATTAATTTGACTCAGTTTAGATACATAAATTTGGGAGGAGCATTATTAGAAATTCTGTGACAAACATAGCAGTAGTAGAGAAACCAGTTCCAGTGTCCTGTACAGGAGGGTAACATAACAGCAGCTCAGGCAGGGCTGGTTTCCATCTGCCCCTCCATGATCTGCACCCTTGGGCTGCTGTGTGGGCTTACCCCATCTTGGGTGCAAAACAACCAGGCTGCAGCAGGGGCTGGGGGGCAGCAAGGGGACTGCAGGGACAGAGTCTGGCAGCCTGGGACTGTCCCACCCCCAGGCAGAAGCAGGGTAGGCCAGGGACATGGGCACAGCCTCAGCCCTCAGGCACCTCTTTCTGGGGACAAAGGCAGGGGAAATCTGAGATGGAACACATTTACAGGTCATTATGAAAACCTTGTATTTTTCTGTCTTGAACTTCATGTATTTTCTGTTGGCCTAGTCCTCGAGTTCTCAAGAGAGTCTGAATGGAAGCTATATTGATTGGCATATCGTTTTGTCCCCTTATTCCAATAAATTCCACAACATTGCTAAGGATGTACTTTGACTCTCCATCCCAAAGAGAAGATACTAAAAATCAGCATAGGCATTGACTTCTGGGATACTGACCAGCCGCAACGTGGATGTAAAATTGATGTTTTCTGAGCACAGTGGTTTCAGCTAGTTTTCAACACCTCCAACAATGTATCTACCCAGCCTATAACTATTCAACGTCCATATGAGAATGCTATGGGAGGTGGTGTCAAAGGCCATATTGAAGTAAAGTTATGATATGTCCATGTACATACCACAGATAGATGCTTTCCATCTGTTTTCACATATGGTCCCTTTATCACAGAAGGTTATCAAGCTGATCAAACATGATTTATTCCTGATGGGTTGATGCTAACTGGTCCTAATCACTTTGAAATCCATGTTGAAATTGAATTACTAAGGGCTTGTTCTATAATCTCTTCAGGAACAGAGGCAAAGCTGACAGACACATTCATCCCAAATTCACTCTCTGGTCTGTCCTAAGAAAGGAGTAACACTACCCTTTTCTCAGTTATTAATAATTTTACTATGCATCATGAATTTCATCAATGATTCAGAACAGAATAAAAATCAAATCAAATCAAATCAAACATCAGCAAACCAATTCAGCGTCCAGATGAATCCTACTGATTTTGGGCTGACTGTATCCAAACCGTATGGCACTATTGTCAAAACATTTGAGTCTCAGATATTGGTATCAGCCAGGCCAGAGCAATGAAGATTTTGATTTTGAATGGAGATTCTTGTCCTTACCATTTGGAGACACATCTAGGCTTCACTGAGTTTTCTTTAAAGGCCACTGAGGCCACTAGGCTTTTTTTTTTTTTTTTTTTTTTTTTTTTTTTTTTTTTTTTTCTTTTTCTTTTCTTGAACTAAAATTCCATTCTCACAGTAGTTTTGTTTCACTATTTTCATTTAGATTTTCCTTGATTTTTAATTTGTCTATATATTTTCCTTCCTCTGAAATTTCATTTGTTGAAGTCAAGAAGTCTCTAGAACAGCTGAGATTTTTGTAATGTAAGAGATGCCTTTTTTAAAACACCAGTAGTCTCGGAAGAAAAAAACAAGATTGGTTTTCAGAAGAGCATGAAGTTCCCATTTCTAGGATCCACAAATGCTAATTTATTCTAAGACATTAAAATTCCTACGCATGATGATCAAATTCCTGGTTCTTATTTGAAATTTGATTGACCAAAGTCTGCTTTAAAAACTGTGACTTCCCATTAGAGGAAGATTTGTTTTATCAATTACATACAAAGTGTTTATTTGAAGAGAAGCTGGTTGATTTTATTGAAGTTCTGGCTTTGGTAAAGTTCTAATCTTTGAAAAGTATTCCTTAATAGTATTCTCCTGGTTTTTGCAAAGACATAACAGCTGCTTCTTTCCTTTAATAGTCGCATGAGGCATAAAAGAATGTTTAAAAAGTGTTTATTCATGGAAAAAAAAAAAGATAAAAGTATATCCTTGTTTCTCATGCTGCAAATAGATTTAAATCAGCCCTTGAACAATCCTTTAGCCTGTTCTGTTGAAGGAAAAAATAATTGATTTTATATGTCTTACGCAACTTTTTTTCTTTGAGACTCTGAAATCCATGTCTACCTATGTTCCTATAGTACAATTTTCCTCATTAATCTGCTACTGTTAGCAAATCATATGCTGAGGTTCTCAGTTCTGAAGGAATCCATATAATAATATGTGATATGTTGCCAAGGGACATTGTAATACTGAAAATATTGGATGCAGAGACAGTTCCTGAAAAGGTTTTTGAGACAGAGTGGATAGACTTGGTATCATTGGCCATGGGGCCACAGGCTGCTGGTGCGTATGAGCTATAACCTTGGAATTTCCTATCCTAGCAGTCAAGACAATAATAATATAGAGTTCTAAAAGTTTTCAAGTTCCTCTTTGTAGGAACTTTGTTCCTCTTTGCTCCTCTTTCTGTAGTAGCTGCATGAGAAACTTCTCCATTAGTAAAACAGAGGTGGTCAATGTCTGGACTTAGGCAGAGGCCTAGCGTTGCTTTTGTTGTTTAGTTGTTGGCAATTAGCAACTATCTCTACTGGCCCTGGGCCTGGTAACAATCTCTCAAAAAAACCTTGACTTTGACCTCTAAGACCAGACAGAAACTCTTCTGGGGGAAATTTGGATGCAACCACCCTGTTTTTAGGGTAAGAGAATTGGCTCTAAGTATATAAAATGCCATACTAGATGGCCTTGGGGTCTTAGCTGAATCTTTTTACTATGAATCTTTTACTTATGACCTTTCATAACAATTTTATCCAAAGTAGGTTTATTAGAGAGATCTCCACGATGAAGATTCTTAGAGCTGTCACTGATGTCCATATTGAAGGTCACTGGCACAGTACAGCACCCTCATAACACGCCAGTCCCTGACACTGAGAACACACTTGGGCACTCCACTTATATCACAAACCAGAGAAAAATGACCAGAAATGTCTTTTTTGCATTCCTCCTAGAGGCTACTTGTCTGCACCCTAACTCAACCAGCCTTTGCTGTCCAAACTGGACAGTTCATCAATGAGTAGCAAAAGTTTGGTATTTTTCACATTCAAGAACAACAGACTGACTGAATCATTTTTAATTACTGCCAACTTGATGGAAGTTTGCAAATAGTCCGACATGTCTTATCACATATCGCAGCCATTTTAGGATCAAATTGCCATCCATATGAGGGCAGTTAACTTCCAGATGTTAAAGGAGCAACTCAAACTTTCAGAATTATATTGGGTTTTTTTCCAAATTAAAAGTGACCTTTTGTGTGTACGCAGACAACAGCAGTTGGAGTGGATGTGTGAAGCTCCTTTTAATATGGTGAACCTGTGCAAAATTACACTAGCAAAGATTATGGCTGCAGGAGAGAGAGAAAAAATTTAAAGCAATCTCCACAGTTATAATTTGTTTGTTTTAAAAAGGAAAGCATTACTTCGTATTTGGTAGGGATCATTTGACATTATTACATTTTAACAGTAATGTTTTTCACTGTGACAAGCAGAGATAATTGGAACTATCTTAAATATCCAGCTTGAAATGTCTTCTAGTTTTCCTATTATGGGAGAAAGGAACCTTTTAGAGGAGAAACAGATAAACAGCTCTTCTTCTTTATAGGGGCATAGAATGAAATAACCCTGTAAGTAAATGAGTTAGATAATCTTTTAGAGCTTAATGAGAATATGGAATCAACAATTATTCTTACAAGCCAAGTAATGTAAAACATATGACTTCCCTAATTAAAAACACAGAGCAATAGAGCTATGACTGAAAAAATTAACGTTAGCGTTTTTGTGGAACTTTAGATGAAAACACTGTTTTAACTCACATAAAAATAGTGCTATATATCCTAAAACGTAGTTTATATAATATAAATAATGTTATAAGACTATTAAAATGCTTTTATTTATTATTGATGAATGCCATATCATAAAATATGTGTGATTTTTATTTGATTTTATATCAATTTTATCCCATTTCCATCTTTACTTTTTTTGTATGTCAAATCATATCTTCTCCTTTCAAAACCAGGTATGCCACCAATGTGGTCTTTAAGCCTGCAGATAATCTCTTTATTTGAAAAATAGCACCAAAGAGGGTATCTTATCTGCTGGCAGAGTTACATTTTCACTTTACTAGACCTCAAGACTGCCCAAGAATACAAGAATGACCATACTGGTTCTCATTAAAACTCCATGTAGGCCAGTCTTCTGCCCATAAGCAGACATCAGGGAAAAAGAAGATACATACAAGCCTCTTGTTAAAGATTTTCCTCTCAAATTTTTTTCAGCCTCTTTCTACTTCCACTTCAGGGAATTTTTTGTTTTGTCTATTTTGTTCATCTCTACATGGACAATTTTACTTCACTGTGGAGCAGTCAGGGCTCCACAGAGCCAAACATATTTTAAAAAAAAACATGTCTATTTGATCTTCTGTTTATAATGTTTTGCATGAGTTTGTCAAGACAGTATCTGCCTGTCACGTCTGTTGAATTCCTTTCATGTTGCATCAGATACAGCAAACCTGTCAATATCCCTGACTAGTGTGGTCCATAAACAAGTCACATCTGAAACTCATATTGTTCTTTGAGCATGAAAGTTGATGATATAACTTGCAACACAGACAAAAGTGATATTATTTCTAAATTTTTACATCTATTTCTACGCATATGTCATTCACAGTAACATAAACACAGTCTCAATTATACCATATCTTCCTTTAGTATTCATGCATTACAGTTGTGGTGAAAAAGGTAGGTTTTCATAGTCATGATAAGAAATATCATCTCTGAGGGAGAAAAAGTTACAGAATCTCTTCTTGTGTTTTTGTGATTGCTCTTTTCACGGCATTTCACAGAATAAAACTGAATAAAAGCATTGATGATCTCAGGGAGGGGCAGAAAATTATGTTGATATTAGAGAAATTGACACACTTCAGAATTAGAAGAAAGTTAAATGACTTAATTTTTATCATCTTCAACTCTCTGCGTCCTCTTCTAGTTCCTTTACATTTCATTTCCATGAGCTGAAATATTGTTACACTCCAAGGCAGTGTGCAGGGGTGAAGGTGGGGTATGGATTGTGTGAGTCTGTAGAACTAACAACATGCCTTGGGGGATTTAAGATTCATAACATCTGCTTGGGGCATGCAGCCTGAAAAGGAATCTTAAGACAAGGCAACGGGAAATACTAAACAGTTCCTAAACTCTGTTAAAGCCTAGTTTCACTTGTGATCCAGAACCTAGAATTCTGAGCATAAATCCTTGATAGAAGAAGAAGAGAGGAGCTTTTGGGGGGAACTTGGGGAGGGTGATGACCTGAAGCCAGGGTGGAGCTTGTTCTCACTCTCCTGACTCTCTTTGACCTGGGTTGTGCAGATCCGACTTGGCTGCCTGGGAACTGGCTTGTCTGGCTGAGTCACTTTGTAGAACAACACCATGGTGGAGGAGTGGCCACTTGTTTAACTCTGTCGGCTGGAGTTGCCCAGTAAGCTGTAACTATAGGTTGAGACTGTACCCTACAGGTATCAACACTAATTCCTAAATTAAATTAAAAATAGCAAGGAGTAAAGAAATTATGGAATCCATGGACAAAAATGGCCAGTTATTTCAAATTGATTGGACAGCAGTTCAAAAGACAGATGCTTTTTTATTTATGCTGTTAAAGCTGGCTTAAACGTTTATAAATTATTTTAGTCAGATGTTGCACTGTCATTTTCACAAGAGCCTTGTAAGATGATAAATTAGAATTCAGTTCTACAATAGGGCCATTTGCTGAATCCTGGGATATATCAGACTTAAAAAGCAAATTTCAAAAACTGTTTCTCATCCAACTGCATCTGTAATGAAGCAGATCTCATCTGGGTGTCAATTACAAGGAAATATGAGAGTGAAATAAATTACAGATTTATTTTCATCTGCACTAGCTCATTAATGTAAAGAGGAAATATATGGATATAATTAGATAGGTCTAAGAGAAAAGTTGGTCAAAAAAAGAAGGAATCTTTGATGAGAAAATTATGACAGCAAAATTTTTCTCTAAATGCTGGAAAAACTGTGACTTATATCAGATTTTTATTCTTGATTAACAAATATTCTGGCCTAGCCCCTCTGAATTTTCCTAGACACTCCCTGTATTTCTATGTTTTTGCTGTAAAACGATCCAGGATGCTAAAAGGAAGATGAGGAGGGCATTTACCTTTTTTCATTCCATTTCAGACAGAAGTATTATGGACAGTAAAACTGTGCCTAACATTGAGCTGTAAAATTGTACACTTTTTTGAAGATGGCAACAATGAAGAGTAAGAGAGACATTCATAATACTGACCAAATATTTTCTCATTTTTCTTCTTCCTCTACCATCTTCCACTGAGAGTGGTCCCCTGTTTTCCACTGAAATGTTGCCATACCATGAGCTAAACTGCTCTAACTGTTGGAGTAAGCCTGATATGACCTGGTTTTCTCAGTAATATGTAGTAAAGACATTTAAAAAATATTTAAACTTTTAGTTGACATTAAAAACTTCATCTGGATTCTTGGCACATTTCTGTACAAAAAGTATATTCAGTTCCTTCTTTGACTTCTGTAGAAATATTCCAGATTTACACTCAGCAGATGCAAGATGAGAATCTGGCTGAGTATGTCAACACATCAGGGAAAAGAAACATCTGGACTCAAAGCTGATCTATAAGATCTTTTTCAAATGCCCAAGAAAGTGAGGAAACACTAGTAGCAGACACCCCTAGCCTGCCAAGATTCTGCAAAAAATGATGGAGCATTTGTTTCTTGGTTAAAAAGATTATGCAGTGGCAGTAGTGCAAAGTACATATTTTATTATCTAAATATGCATTTTCACATTTAAGGAAAAAAAAAAGCAGCATGTGAAAACTGGCGTGCTTTATCTTGCAGAGGAACAGATTGCTGTTTTGGCTCATTGCAAATTCAGCATTACAAATCATATTAAAGGCAAATTCATTATCAGTTGATTTGTGTACATAAAAACAAGGGCACCCATACTTTGCTGCAAGCATTTTTTACAAATTTTAAACTAGAAACGACCATAGATATGAGTTCATACCTTAATTTTTTTATGTTGAAATTTAGAAATTGGAACTTTTTTTCCTCCTTTAAAACAAAACAGGAGACCTTTTGCATCTCTCTTTTCGACAAAAGACAGAACAAACAGCAATTTGTCTGGGTAGAACACTTAGTAATTTGTAAAATCAGAGCTGACTGAAAATTTATACTCAATAATTGGTAAAAGAACATTGAGTTCTTGAAGATTTTCCTTGCATGTCAAGAGAACTGAATTAGCTGCAATTCGAAGGAGTCAGACTAAAAAAGGAAGCATCTTTGAGATAAAATGCTAGCAACAGAATTTTTTCCTGAGTCCTGGTGGAATGCTTCATACTTTGTATGAAATTGCCAACCTTGATCGACTAGGAGCTTTGTCAAATACCTGCATCACATCCTATTTGGACTTTATGTAACCAAATCAAGTGATGTTCAAATATATTCTACCAAATTTGCGTTTAGCAGAAAATTTAATTTTATATGAAACATTTACATACTGCAATTGAATGTTTTCAGTGGAAAACCTGATCTTTTGCCAAGCTCTCACACCAAAACCTTTGTTGACAACCCCCAATTCTTCATTGTTCTCAGCTGATAGCTGTTTGAGTTTTAAGTTCTGACAAAAAGCTGACATTTTCCAGAGATATATTTTGCTTTTTGTTATGAGACTGACTATAATTCCATTTCATGTTTTTTTCATGTCTCCTCTTATTGATCCCTTTTCTAAACAACTCCAAACTTTTCAGTCTCCTTTCACAGAAGTTATTCATGGCCCCAGTCTTTCTCAGAATAGTGCAATTCTGCAAAATGTTGATGGAGAGGGTATGAGCAGTACAGCACACCTCACTGGCAAGGTAAACCAGCCAACTTCTGAAAGCTAGAATAACTTTTCTTTAGCCTTCTCCAACATTGCCTCTTCAAGATTTTATCATCTCAGCTGTCTGTATAGCCTCTTTCCCATAGAGAGGTATCTCCTGAATGCCTACATTCATCTCCTGAACTGACATTAATTCAGTAACATGCTGCAAGTACTTTTCCTTCAGTTTGCATTGTTGCAAACTGAAGCACTGAATTGTTGTACGTGTCAACATGTTCATTCACAAAGCACGATTAAAATGCAAGGAGAGTCAAGATTTTACGTGGTCTCAGTTTAATTAACTCCCCCTGCAACATATTAATATGTAGCTGTATGTATTCAGTGTAAAACTACTTTAATTTAGATGTCTTCTCTGTGCTTGGGTATCTTGCTTGTCTTTCCAGACTGTAGTCCCTTCATCTGAGGACTATGCCTGTGTGACACTTCCAGTGTAAAAGAAGCAATCACACCAAAAGCCTATTTTAAGAAATGGGAAAAGAAATACAGGAAGCAGCAACAGGAAAATTGTAGAGAAAAAAAAATATTTTAAATGTAGGCAATCATTTTTGACAGATTGGATAGGGTATGTTTTTCAGGAGTCCTAAATAATGAGTATGTAATGCTTCAGCCATTAATAATTTAATTGCTATTTATTTATTAATTATTTCTACAACTAAAACTTACTTAATGTTAGGAAGAAATATAGAAAAAACATAGATATAGTATATATAGTGTATGTGTGTGTATATATATATATAGTATATATATCTCTCTATATATCTATATATATCTATATATATATCTATATATATATCTATATATAGTATATCTATATATATAGATATAGTATATATAGTGTATATATATACACTATATATACTATATATAGTGTATATATATATACACTATATATAGATTTGTATAGAAAAAATAAGAGATAGTTTCTAGATTAAAGAATAAATTATAAAAAGAATGTTTTGAGGCTTTTGTGGTAAGAAGAGTGTATAAAGCTGTTGGTAATTCCTCTAATGGATCCAAGAATGTCTGCAGTAGTGTTAATTTCAATCAAATACTTAAAATTACAGAGAATAATTTACAGAGAATTTTTAGGATTTCAATTAAAACAATGATTAAATGAAATTTTGTCTTAGCTCCAGATATCAAAATGTAAGATATTTTGTGATATTCCTGGTATTTTATATATCTTGTTTCATCTACAAAAGAGTCTGTTTAATAAAATTTGAATTGACATCTATAAGGAAGATATAAATTCTTCAATTATGTGTTATTAAACCCACCATAATACTGATCTTCTCTATGTCACATCTGTTGTCAGCATCCATTATTCTTTTTTTTAATCTGGGATGCAAACTTTTTCCTTTTAGCTGTAGATGTCTGAATAAACAAATTATGCTGAATTGTAGTAATATGAATTTGAAATAAAAATGTTTGTTTCTGTTCTTTCTGTTCCATGGATTTTATCCAACACCCTTCTGATATTCATGGCACTGCAACTATGCCAAAGTCTGCTTTTTCCGTTTTGACTTCAGAAAGGAAGGGCACTTTTGGTTTAATTGTTATTAAAGAGATTTGACCATGGCCATGATTGTGTGCCAACTCATGGCTGGTGTCAGCTGAAACAAAAAAAGTAATAAAGCAGAAGGAGATATCAAAACCCTTGGATTCTGGAATGATCTGGATTATTCAATTTTGAGTTAACAACAGTAAATTTACCAGAATAATTCTAGGATAATACGAGAGTATAATTTCATATTTAAAGGCATAAAATGCAACTTGACTATATTGCCAACATATATTTCAGTTCAATGGAAATTCCAGGCTTTTGAGCTAAATTTCCAGAACACTGCTACCTTGTGATCAGGATACATCTGTACTGCACACTGCAGTTTGGCTGCCACAAGCAATCCAGCTGCTGAGGAGTTGGGCAAATTACCCTGTGTGGGACATCCCACAAATGCAGCTATCATGTGTCTGATAATCTGTAACACACCGCAGCGTGAGGTGCAATGTTTATGTTCCCTGGCACAGCAGTGTGCAGGTTTGAGACTCCTGCCATCTCTTGGGACATCACAAGACATGGATTAGGTATAGACTGTCAATGGAGCATATGGAAAGAGAGGAGTGCCAGCACTCTACACAGATAATAAATAACCTAGGCCAGCCAACAGGAAACATTACACAAAATCCACTGCTAAAATTTAGACATTTTGGCTTTGCAACAGTGAGAGATTTCACTTCATATATGATTCATGGACATTCCTGCTATTAAGACCCTTTGCTTAAGGAATGAGTGGAGGATCAAGGTCAAAGGAGGAGTACAGTTGTAGCTGTTTCCATGTAGCACGTATTATAACATTCACTTACCATCAGGAGACTTGGCTACAGGTTCATATTCTACCTCAATTGATTTAAACCCACACCACGTGCTTCACAGGAGACAGTCTTTATCCTACAGCTAGAAGTACATGGGATGGGTAGGGACTGTTCATGCCTTGCCAGGACTTAAAAATACCAGCAATGATACTTGGCCCATATGGTTCAGTAGCTGATAGAAATTGAAAGCTAATATCTAAATATGAATTATAAAAGTTTTTCACCAAAAATTTCCCAGTTTTCATCTTTTTACTGCTCAGAATATTTGTGAGCAGACAAGATATCTATCGAACGTATTTCTCTTTCTGGGAGTAATTAAGTCCTGATCAGGATGGGGCAGAAAAAAATGCACATATCTTCAGGGTTTTCTCAACCGACATTTCGTCTTTCTCAGCAAAGTCAGACTGCAGAGTGTAAGAAAGACTAAGCTTCCTGTGTGACTGCTAGTGTGCAAGGAATAAGTCCTTGTTCCCTGGGAATAAATTAATTTGTTTGCTTATCTGTTGAATAATGGTTTGTTTAATTGTAGTTTGTCAGATTAGTGGTTTGGCTGCAGTTTTGGGTTTGCAGAGTTGGTTTGGGGCTGTTTGTTGAGAGCAGGAATAACATCTTGAAGCTTGAGGAGTGAAAAAGCCTTTCTGCTTTTAATCACTGCCAACAGTGTTAATATTTTGTTAGTTTCCAAATCTCTGTGACGGGGTAAGTTTGACAAAGGTAGATGTTCCAGAAGCCAGAACTAGTAGCAATGACGGGTGACTTGCACTGTAGGAGCATTGTCCTATCTGTATTAAAGATGAGAAAAGCAAAAAAGACAAGGCTGATAAAGCAGCACAGAAAACAAAAAGTGTGAATAGAGTTTATATTTTTGTAGATAGATTTTGATAATCAAAAGTATGTAACCATTTTTTCCTTTGTTTTAACAATTGTCCTGGTATGTGTGGGGTCACATAATAGAATTTAATTCAAAGAAGCTGTTGTTTCTTCTGAAAGCATGTGGTTTGCATGTAGCAAACCATGTTCTATGTTTTGGAACACAGATGTAAGTCAGTTGAAGGCACAGCAATGCACATATCATTTAGGGAGCTCACATGACAGTGATTTTGTAGCAATAAGAGATCAGAGGTTTATATCTGAGACTCACAATACTTGGTGCATCCACTTCCCCATTTTATGAGCCGTGGAATGTGAATCTCAGTACAATGGAGTAAGTCCATGGGCAGATGTCTGAGGTGACTCAGATTTTCTTTTCAAAAACAGTCACCATTTTTGAGGATGATCTATGATGGGAGTCCTGCTGAACCAGGCTGAACTTAACGCTTCTTGCATGACTAAGGTAACATCTTAGTCACCCTCCTAGGCAACTGGTAAAGCAGGTGAAATTTTGGGTGCTGAACACATGCCTCAGTCCTGGTCTTTCAGACTTAGATCCTTTGAGTTCACTTTCCATTGGATATGTGATGGTCATCCATCCTGTATACATACCAGTGCATTTTGGGTGGACTTTTGAGATGAACTAGCAAGGCACTCTGTGGTTTGTCTCTGAGGGAAATTCATCTCAATAGGCAGTATGTAAAAGACAATATCAGGTTTGCTTCTTTACACACCCCTTCAGTGTATGCGTTGCAAGATTTTTCCTCATGTATTTAAATGCTAGTGTAGCAACTCAGTTTCATGACATGGAAACAGCCCCACAGCTGTCTGTCAATAGTGAGACACAATTAAACAATTTCATTTTCCTTTTCTTTTTTTTTTTCTTTCTTGTTTTTCCCTTTGTCCTGCCAGATTCTACCTGTATAGTTCTCACTACCATCTTTTTAATCCCAAATGAACGGGCTTCTCCATCCCAGCCCTGAGAAGGCTCTGGGATGCTGACTCTAGAAATAACAATACAGTTTGGGGTTTGTCAAGGGGAACAGCAGAAAAAATTTAAAACAAAGGATTTTGGAAAACAGATTCTAGAAACAACACGTAACAGGAACCCTGGAAAATTTGATAGTGTATTTAGCTCCCAGCATCACAGAACCAGACTTGATGCGAGCAGGCACTGCTTGCAACCTGCTTTTTTCCTACTAGGTTTTGGTCTCTGGAAGCTAATGGAAGGTAAGTGGACTGTTTGCTTAGGAAAATATATTAGGTATGGATTGGGAGGACTGTGTTCATAAAGTAGGTGACTTAGTATTCTGTGTAAGAACCAGGTACCAGTCAAGATCTCCCACACAGTGTGCTAGGTCTCTGCTGTCTTCTGCCTTTTGTCCTGTTCAGAGCTAGTATGAAAGTATAGTTGAGTACAGCTGTGGCTGTTACTTGGTTCTGGCCCAGGACAATAGCAGAGCAGTACACCTCCTCTGAGCCAAACCATGTTTGCTTGAGTACTCTCTTCATGGCTCCTATACTTTTAATTTCATAGATTACCCATCCACTTGGCCAAAGATCAGGCTCATGTTCCCAGGCAGCTGACTAACTGCAGATGCCCAAACTGTTCAAACAGAAAATAGAAATGGTCATTGTAGATACCCCAGCTAAATGAGCAACCTTTTCCCTAGGCTATATTATGGATCCCAGCTGACATATTCTCTGTCTGCATCAGCCCTGGTAATGACAGGTTACGTCAGTGTGATCTTGGGTCTGGCTGGTGTCCCAGTGAGAATAGAGGAGGGAAGAACCAGTAACTGCTGCATGCACTCTCCAGACTCTTCCACAACTGCATCCAGTACATGGGGAACAAAGGCTTCACCAGACCCATGGTGAATCGTGAGGACCATCTCATGCAGTTATCACCTCTGGCAGTAAATCTTCCCTGCTTCATTATGGTAATCACTCATGTGACTGCAGAGGTATGCAAATATTTCTTCTACTGCAAGCAAACTTCCTATATAGCACAAAAAGCTCCAAAATACAGAAAGCATTGTGAAGGAAAAAACGTGGTCCATGGAGAAGCCTGTTATCCCAGGAAACATCTGGAAATACTTACTGCCTATCTCAGGCTGATGTACGGCTCTATAACTGCTGACACATTAGCTGCAAAGAGAATAGTAAGTGATGATGATGGGCAGAAGTGACACCAGTCCAATCTCTTTTCCCTTCTCCAGGTACTCTTGATGAGCAGGAAAAATCATCATTCTAGATTTTCATGTATATAGATATCCCTCTCTCTATATATATCTCTATATATCTATCTATCTACAGTTTGTATGCAGTATGTCTTCCTATGCCACTCCAGTAAAATAAGCCAGTGAGGGCTTTTTGTGGAAAAACAGGTATGGGCCTGTGATTCACATTTTCCCACGGTGAAACATAATTAGTAGTCAAAACCTCCAAATGTGACAGAGTATAGGTCTTGGAGTAGGAAAGCTCTTTTGAGATTGGAAGGGTTTAGGTAGGCCAGTTCCCAGACACTAACAGAAGGGCAGGGACAGAATTGCCAGCAACACTAGACTGTTCTATTGGCAAAAGGCCTAGGAGCTGTCTGTATGCTTAGAAAATGATAGGAAAAAAGAAAGAGGTACGAAAGGCCTTCAAAAATGATCCAGTTTGGCCTCAGGTGCTCCCTTGTCTCCTCAGAGAGCAACACACAGGAGGCTTGAAATCTCAAACCTCTGCATCTGAGTACATCGCAGTTGCTGAACTTTTCATAGTTGCAGAGTGTCTTCCCATCATCCACACAGCCATTATTATCCTCAGTCCATACTAGTCCTTCTTCAGAACCTTTGGCTTAATCAAACACAGCTCACTGTTTAGTTCTATACCAATAAACAAAACAAAGCCAGGGCCTCTCTCAAGGCCCAGAACACAGGATGTTTGGATGGCTAAAATTTCCCCTTCTCTACAGGAGAAAAAGATGGCCTCAAGTGCTGCTCTAGACCAGACCCTGGCCAACAGTATTTCCACCAGTGGAAGAAGTTCATCTGGCTCAGGCCAAATCCACGTCAAGGAGAGTGTGAACTGTTGAACAGCAGGGCAGGACTCACTGGAAAGCCATGGTCCTGCAGGAGGCCAAGAAAACCACGCACAACCACAGCACAACACAGCCCCTTTGCATGAGCTGGCAAGAGCAGACCTGAGAAGAATCTCCCTCTAGAGCTCTAGCAGCTGTTTTAGATCCACCCACCTTCATTCTGGATTGGGAGCTTTGGGATTAGTGGCGGGATTCGAGTTAGCGTAAATGAGGCACACATGGCTTTGATCTGGCTTAAATCCCATCCCTGCCTCTGTGACAGTGTTGTCATGTGGCAGTGGCAAAGTCTGAGGCAGCAGGCCAACAGAGATCCACAATGCGTGGTGGATCCACAGCTAGGGCCATGACTATAGATGGAAACCAAAGACAAAGAGAAATAAAGGGCTCTGTGCCTGCATAAGAGATGCAAGGCTGCTTCCAAGGACAATGACTGTGGGCAAGTAGGCAGAAACAAAGCAAGAGGGGGCTGTGAGAAGGCTCAGAGCCTATCTGTAGGAGGTTCACTAGCTGTGGGAGATCTGGCATGGTCAGACAGTCCTGACTTAGCATTAAGTTCTCTGGCACAAAATCATCTCATCAACATTTTTGAAGTACTATAAACTTGCTTCGCTGGCTCAAGGGTAAGTTTATCAGCACTCTGCATCATGTAGGGGGAGTGTTCTTATTCCAGCGGAGTCTGGATTTAATCTACAGCCAAACATAGACATAGCCAGGGAAAGCTGTAACAGAACAAGAAAATGGATATGTGTACTAATGGTAAAAAAATGAGGGAAAATAGTCATTACAACATGGAGGAGCAAACTGGCAAATATAAGTGCTGAGGAGAAATGAAAAGTATCCAAAATACCAAGTGATTATAGAGGCATGATGTTATACACAGCATATACAATTCCTATAGATATCAAGTGTATAGCACGCTGTGACAAATGTTTTGCAAATGGCCCAGTGGAAGTTGAAATATACAGCCTTCACAGTAGGAAAGACAAGTGAAAAACACAGTGAACGAGCCCGTGATATGCTCCCTGTGATCCTTAATGTTCATGTATCACACCAACAATTTCCTGCAGGCAAGAGAAATTTCAGTGTTTCTAATTTTACTGGAATTCTCTCCCACTTTCTTTCACTGTTGCTTTATTACTACTGGGTCATGCTAAGCAGAGGACCTACTCTGGTGCCATCTGAATCTTCTCAAAGGTATTCTGGAGACTAAAGTGCATGAAAAATTGCTCCATTCCCCAGTTTATAGATTCAGTTTTTCCTGTAGGTAAGAAGCATTTTATGGTTATTCATATGTCTTAGACCACGCTGAAATCAAAACAGGCAAAGCCAAGTAGAAATTGCCAGTATTCATGACATCCCCGACACACAAGGCAGTTTTTAGTGTTCATAAAGTTTTATGTGAAAAAAAAAAAAAAAGGAAAAAAGGAAAAACCTATTTCATTTGCTCTTGCTACATTTGTTTCAGACAGGTCTCTGCCTTATGCAGGTGACTCCTGTTTCTGAAAAAGTTCCAGCCCCTGGATGTTTGTTACACATCACTTGGAGAGGCAATTTCAGGAGGTTCCCTACAGAAACATCCATCACCTCAGGCCCACCCTGCAGGATTTATCTTCAGATAAATCACTGACTACAACATGATTTTTGTTGTGCAAAGAATGTTAATGCTAGCAGACAAACTTCCTTTAAATTCCCAGAGGGACTCAGACAAGTATTTAATCCTAATATTTGTTCTGTTATTTTCTTAATTGTGAGATATTTTGATTGTACTTCCCTGTTAAATAGAGCATTGTTTCATATTCTTGGACTATTAGACTATTGGTAAGCTGGAAAATACAGTGGTCTACACTTTCATCCTGGTACAACTTATCATTTCTTCATGACTCCCTGACAGCTTTCAATGTGAAATGGGCCTTATACTGGATCTTCTATATCTATTTTTGTGTTTAGAAACAATACATACCATAAACATCTAAGTAATATAAACACATCTTGGAAGGTATTGTCTTGAATGGGAAATTACATTTATGTAAAATGGAAGAAAACAAAGTAGTTATCTCCACACTCCTTTTGTACAGACTGACCTTTCTTCATATCTTAGCCAATTCCCCTACAAGCAGCTCAGCTGTCATAAAAATTTCCGATCATCTGAGAAAAATAAACTTAATAAATTTCTTTGGGAAGCATTCTGGACTCAGAAGATTTGTCTCAAGCTATAGTTTCAAAGTTGGTCATGCTGCAGATGACACAGTGGTCTGGAGAAGGTTTTCATCATCCAAGGATTCAAAGTGCTGACAGCACAAAGTCAATGAGCATAGAGAAGCATATTGCACAGGAAGAATAATGTGATCTCAAGGACAAGACTACTGGAATTGTATAAAAATCTCTAACACGATGTTCAAAAATCAATGACAATTCAACAAAGGTTGAAAACAAAGTTTCAATGAGATGACTGATTTTAATTTTATCCTGAAAAAATAAGACTCTTCTTAAAAAGTAAAATATGGTTGCACAGAGGACTATACAGTACTAAATTCAGCTGTCTAGTTGTTAGATGGTAATTAATTTGAGCTTTTAGAATGTTTAAATATTTTTGTTGTGGTTTTGTTTTTGTTTTTGTTTTGTTTTGTTTTGGTTTTTTTTCTATGATAAAGATAATGTTATCTGAAATAGTACAATTTTGGATATTCTAATGAAGACAGATATTGGTTTTATAGCTGTCATGATTTAAAAAGATAAGTACTGCAAAGTTTGGAGAGAAATGTAATACCAGCTGCCAGATGAACTATCAGAACTGAGGAAAAAAGTAAATCTTTGGATAGACTACTTTTCTTCAGATGTAAGAAGTGATTGTTTACGTGAAAACCAGTGAATTTTCTATGGTATTTAAGTTTGTTTAAGGGCATATAGTTGAATGACTGATAAATAAGCCAAAACAGAAGACTAAGCACAGGGCACCAGATAGATTGCTGAATATATGGAAAGAAAGAGAAAACAATTGAGATAAAATGGTGCTTTATTTATAAAGGGGTTATAAGTGTGAAATATAAATCTGCCAACAAGCATTTTAATTGCATTTTTAATAAGCATTTTAATGGTTCATTTTAATGATATTCCATGTGAACATATCCATACTAAGCCACATTTTTGTATAATGTGATTTATACAAAATGTTTTAAATAATTATTTGAAGACAAAAGTGTTTCAAATTAGGAAAAGGGAGTCAAGAGTTATTAAGTTCATTAGAGAAATTTGATTCAGATTTCAGTACATGCAAGTAAAATACTGAAGGGGTGAAACTAGGCACTGGTAAAACAATATTTACTTTTTCCTGTCATGGAAACATGACATGGAAACAGCTATTAAAATCACCTGCTGTTGCAGGGTTCAATGAACTAACAGATGAACTTTTTCACAATTATTTTAAGTTGTGATTTCAATCCTCAAGAGTACACTGATGTTTTCCTGATGAAATTGCCTCACAAACAAGACAAAATTTAATTGAGTTATTGGCATATTTATTGACACAAGCATCAAATGACTTTGTCTACATGAATTATTGGCTGGTCCAAACATTCCCAACATGTCTGTTTCCCTGAGTGAAAATCAAACACAATTTATCTTGTGTCTAACCTCTACAGTGTTGGATAAAAGTGACAGGAGCCATGATGCTTACAATAATATGCAGATGGCAACAGTAAGACAACAGTGTTTAATTTGCTCCCAACTCCTGGCTACGAAGGCCGTGGAGGCCAGCAGCCGACCCGGGTCCTCTAGCAGGACTAGCAGGACTGCAAGCTTGGCGTGCTGCAATGACTTGCAAATAACCAGAGTTAAGACATGGGAGATTAGTAGTGCCTGCTTGTTGCCACCAAATAATTTAAAATCTCAATGGATATACTGGGAGGAAGGGAGGGAAGAGCTGATCACCACTCATGACTGTTGGAGAGGCTGGAATGTTCCCTATACGCCTGTCCAGTCAACACCCCAACAACTTCCAGACTGATAAACACATATTAAAAAACCTAATCAAAACATAATTAATGTTTGTGGCTTAGACTACCCGGGTATGTACAGTGAAGTTAAAACTAGGTAAAATAGACTTGAGCTGTGTGATGCCTCCAGAAAAAATATCTTTATCAACACTGAGGTTAGAGAAAGAATGGGAAAAAATTCCAGCAATGTCCAGGGCTGAATGAGAGCCACCGCCTTTTGTGTAACTTACTAAGTGCCCTCATCCCTGTCCTTGTTGCTCCAGTTACATGGGAAGGTCTTGGGAAATGCTCCTTAGGACAAAAGCTGGAGGTAGACTTTGCACTATCTCTGTACTGAGCTGTTACGGAACTATGTAGGTGAGCTGCAAATCTACCTATGACACTACTTAAAACCAGTATCATTTACTGATTTGTGAGAAACACCTATCTTCTAATGACCCTGTGATTATTATTTGATCCACACATTGCTTGGTGTTTATTAATGCAAAAAAACCACCCATGAATAAATACACTCTTGAAAGAAAAAGAAAAGTTATTACCTAAATCAGAGTGTATTACCACAGAATAATTAAGAATATTAATAATACTGAAATTTTTTGCATCCTGACTAGCCATCATTTTAGGCATACATTGACCTAATTTGAGTTATATCCCTAAACTGAGATCTTACAGGGAAGTAGAGGCCCTTTGTCTTCAGAATTCAGGTAGTATATAACTGCTAATATTATGGCAGATATACGCACAGTTGTACATTAATAATAATAATAATAATAATAATAATAACAATAATAATAATAATTCCAATTTGTACACAAACCCATGGCTCACTGCATATAATTTTTCCCTCTGTAGTTGAATTTGGTTGAAATCATAAATACTTCCTCAACCACAATCTAAACTCCATGTATCCCTTCAGGAGAAAAGGGATATCATGTGTGTATATATATATATATATATTAAAAAAAATAAATATATTTATATATAAATATATAAATAAATATATATATATAAAAGATAGGCATTATTTAAACATTTGAAAAGATATGTATTTTTACAGAAATATTGCTAGCTAGTGTATTTTCCTAAATTTTGCAAAATAATGGAAAAATTTGTTCACTCTAAAGTCTTCATAATAGCTACTTTTCTGTGAGGAAGCTAAGTCTTTGATCCTTTGACTTTCCTAAAAGAAAAGAAGGCACAAGGCCATAGATAATACACAAATTTTTAAACAGTTTCAATTTCTAAGCCTTAAATTACCATAAAGACATTTGATCCATCTGTATTTGAAACACTTATAATTATAGAGATTTATATTTACATCTGGCACTATGACAGAGTTGTAACTAGCCTCTTTTGGATCCCATTGCCTAGACCCCATTAGATCTGACTCTGCACTGGTAATGTAGAGGACTGGAGAATGCCATAACTGACCCCCACTCCAGAGACTGACAGCTATAAATGGTACTTAGTATCAGAGTTTAGAAGATACTTGTGTTATGTACTTAAAAGATTTCCCAGGACTGTGTAGAAATGAAAGCCATACATCTGTTGAAGAAAAAGGTTTTCCATTAGGAAAGGTCTTGTGTATGTAGTTCCTACACTGTGTCAGAACAGAGTTTGAACAGGACTGATATATTTTTGCGTTATCACAATACAAAATATATAAAGTAATAATTTTAAATATGGTTTTCTGATTCTACTAGAATTCTAAACTTATAAAACAATCGTTTTAGTATTATATGTAATAGCTGCAGTCAAGAATGTTAGGAAGCAGACCTTCTCAAATCTTGAGGTGCAGCTGTGTGTTTCCTGAGCAATGTTTGGGCGGGGTCAGCCTGTGGCCTCAGTTAACCTTGTCAGGTTCTGAGAACACAACTTGCATTACAGATGATTTCTCATTCTTCCTCTACTACAGGCAAATAGAAACGTAAAAATTGTTACAGTGACTGAGTTCTCATTCAGATTTGCCTGTAGGGAACAGCTGTGCAGCACTCCAAAGTGTACACAGTCATGCTCACATAGCTTACAGAAGATGGAGAGTTATCCATGTGCACCTGTAAGCAGTAGGCTCGTAACTTTTTTTTTTCTCTTTCTTTTTCTTTTGTTTAATAGTTGGCATTTGTTACAGAAGCAGCCCTGGAAGACTGGCATGTTTTGTGATAGAACGCAGGAACATTGCTTAAAAAACTCCCCGGGATTTCAGGAATAATCTGAAGTCAGACTGCAGTGATTTTTCTGCATCCTTGAAGTTCTTCTGAATGACAGGAGGAAGATTCAAGGGGCTGACTCTACCAGTAAAGAACTGAATTGAAGAAGCACCTAGGGGGGCCAAAGAAGGAAATATCAAAGACTGGTTGGTATGAGACATACTTGAAATCTCTGTGTGGTAATGGTCAGTTAAAATTCTGACACTGATTGAAGCAAGTATTTATTAGCTTCCATGCTTTTAAATACTTACTGAACAATAACTGATGCTCAAAAAATTATCTAAGAAAAATGAGGTCTTCAGCTTATGCTAAAGAATCATCCAAATGAAGTGTCCAAAAATTGTACAAATGCAATGATTGGAGAAAACACTGATTTATTCTGTATACAAAAGCAATATTGCAGGCGTGTTAGACACAAAAGGGTTTTCTCTAAAAAATGCTTTGTTCTCATGCACTTGATTGTTTTCAGCTGCTGTAGTCAGAAGAGGGTGGCTGTAAAATTGCATTACAAAAATGCTGAAGATGTTGCACTCCACATTAATTTTATTATGAAAACCCAGAATTTTTAAAGGGTAAGATGAATGGGCTGTCAGTCTAAAAGCACAGGGAAAGCTAAATTTAAAACTGGATATAGTTGTGTAAGACAGTATTATGCCAGAAACTGTAATATTAGCACTGAAAGGAGGGCCATAGGCAGCAGAGGGTAAGGTGTTAAACTTCAGCCTTATGATAGGGAACTTATCCCTGCTAAGGGAGTTTGTGAACTAAATTCCTAGGGAAAATACCAACTGGAAAAGATTCAATTTGTAATTGAACCAGAGGCAAATGTATCCATTATAGGATTAGAGAGAGGTCATGCTATGGCGTCACTGTGCATGTTTCTCTCACTCCTCTGCTCCGGGTCCCACTCATGATAACCTCAGAAGTTGGGGAAAGCTGCAGGATAGGGATGAGCAATCATGCTCTTCTCTCATATAGGATAGTTCTTTTCCTGTGGTTAAGGCTAAATGAAGGGGTAGATAGGATTAGTGTGTGTGTGTGAGGGGGAATAGCAATTTCCCAAAAGTCTTTGGCTGTGTACACATGAGAACTGATCCAGGAGGATTTATCTCTCAGTGTGAGCAACCTCCTGAGAGTGATTGGGAATGAGAATATGAAAGCATGCAGACAAAGTGGCATAACCTGCACTTGGATAATTATCACACAGTAGGGTTTTTGTCCTTTTGTGTTGCTTATTTAGCAGAAGTAAATATGTAAACAGCAGATACTGTTTATGATTCTCTTTCCTGGTTTACCAGCATTTGAAGGGCAGGCTTCTCATCCTGGTAAATCCACACTTGATTTGAGATTGCTTGTGATATCCAGAATGTGAGAAACTTTGCCATTATTTGTCCCCAATACAGTACTTCTAGTCCTTAAAATATCATTCCTGTCTGGAACTGCTGCACAGAAAAAATTCTCTATTCAGTACAGTCCCCCAGATCCTCCTTTCTGGAGTCCTGGAGCAGCACTGGTTTGAGAAGGACAGACATTGAAACTCTGTGCTTAAAAAATAAACTTGTGGATTTTTTTACTTCAAAATTTTCATGTCTTTGTTTCAAGACCAAAAGCCTTTAAGCACTTAATGATGTGGAAACAGAAACTCTGTGTAGCTATTTTGTCGTGCTCAAGTTCCTGCTAAGGCTTATGTCTCACATTAGCTGCACAGTAATAACGAAGTTTGCTTCTGAAAGTATTTATGCTATCTATTCTAAATAGTTCCCCTTGGTTTATTAGAGAGTTTTCTGTTTTCTTCTAATAAGTAACATTGAAGAAACATGAAGTAAAAGCCTCCTGATTATTTGCTTTCTTGAGGCTCTGGCAGAAAAGGCACAGGGTCCATACTGCTGCTATGGTATCATAGAATGGTCAGAAGATCATAATAATGTGTCACAAGTAAATGTTTTCAGTGAGACATTAGGCTGAGGTCTGGTATATTTCTAAACTATGGGTCAGGCCTTGAAAGTTTTCAATTAGTCGACTTCAGGTTTAGTAAAGAGAAAATCTCCCTGGTAAGGGGTTATCACAAATATACCAAGGCTCTGTAACTCAGAAGAGCAATACTCACACTGAGCACTTACATGTAGATCTCAAAGAGCTTTTAATCACTGGATGCTTAACCAATTTGCAGCAGATATCTTAGCCAACAATTATAGCCTCCCTTAAACTCCAAAGTACTTGTGGGCAGACCGTAACTCAAACAATTCTGTCACTCAAAATTTTACCAGAAAGTAGCCTTCTTTAAGGAAGACTTTCAAACCGCTACATATCAGTCCTTAAAAATAATTCACACATCGATTTATGCATTTATTTTAATATATATAATTAATCTAGTAAGCATTTAGCACTTATTGCGTTATTTAAAAATGTAACACACGTATACGATACTATAAAATTACTGGAAAATCTATTTATTATACACTGTGTGGTTCACTAAAATAATGTACTGTGGATTGGGTAGAAAAAGTTCAATTTTTAATTTAATTATTTGACATAATGCTATATGTCTGATATACATTAAGGTGTCATTTAACTACTTCTGTTAGCAATGGAAAACTAGGTATGTTTAAGAAAATATGTCTTGAGTATGTATACAATATATTTATAACAATTTAAACAAATTAAAATACTAAAATAAATTTCTCTTTATGAGAAAAAAATGTTTCTGCCCTCAGTATATTAAATATTAGTTCTGGAATTCCAACACCAGGAATATCCTTCTTTAATCAAGAGCCTCAAGAAAGAGAGAAAACAAGAGAAAGCTGAACTGTCGGCTTCTAATGGAACTGCAAACAGGAAAAACAGCATTTGCAAATCCAAAATAAAGCAATTGCATGCTCTAAACTGGGTGCTAGCTCATTCAGGATGTACAGCCTACAGGTGTTACCAGGCAAACTGAGAGGCTGGGGGAGCACAAGGGTTCTGTACCTCCACTTGAGATTTGGTCTTCACTGAGAGCTGCTTTTGAAATGCATGTGAAACTGACCCTGGCCTCCTGAGAGGGGGGTTCAATAAGGAGCTGCAGAAATCACTAGCAACGGGCTATGAAAAGCCACAGAGATGCCAAGAGAGATGCAGAGCCAAAGCATTTATATCTATACCTCCATTGTACATAAGTATGTAACTGTGTATACAAAACACCATTATATATTATACCCTATTTTATTTAGATACATGTTTGCATATGTATCTGTATATTTCTGAATGTATTTATGTTTGTGTAAATGACAGATAAAGACACATATACATATATATGTAGCTAGACTCTGTACTAGTTGCTTCTCAGACCAAATGTGTTTGAAAGTATGTAATTCGAGAAGACAGCTTGATGTTTGGTTTTGGATGTTTTAAAAAATACATATGGTGCTTGCCTCCCTTTCAAATAAAGAAATTCCCGTGGTGATCCAGATGATGAGTTCTATCTCCCTAACAGAGAAACCATGAAACAAAGTAACTATAGTGACATGCAAATATCAAAGGTTTTTCTTTAATAATTCAATCATTCTTTTTACAAAATATCCCTAACTTTAACATAAGGGTGAAAATGAAAGCGAAATTATGACTGACTTTTTTTGTTTTGTTCAAGTAGTTTCCCAGAGCTAGTCCCTATATTAATAGAGCTATTTCACAGAAGTTTATTTGTCTGTGGACTTCTGCCAGTGTTGTATGCAAACACTGTAAGTGTTAGAAAAACATGAAAATTAGAAGTTTAAAATTTAAATATTAAAACACTTTATATAATCTTTCCTTCTTTTTTAGAAAACCCAGTTTCATAGAGAAGTTAGGTACTCAAAATTTCTGTTATCCTATAAATATTTTTCAGATAGTGCAATTAAAGAATCAACTTTTAAAGTATGCTAGTATGACAAATGTTGTTTGCTAGTATGTTAAACAATATATAATGTAGTCTGGTGTTCATAAAAGTATTAATAGTTAGATTTAGCGTGTAGTAAAAGTAGTAAACATACATATTTGTGATTTTTCAAGGCTTACATTTAATGAGAAGAAGATACATATTTAAAACCACTATAGAATTTCTTTTAGTGTGACAGCTGTGTCCTACACATGCACTGACCATAAGGGAATCCATTCTTTCATTGTCATATGCAATAGATCTATTGACATAATTTAAACATGATAATATTGAGGATTTGAGAAATCTTGTAAAAATTAGGTGGAATTGAATAAAAATTTTATAAATAATTCTTTGTCTCCTTTGCCCTTTTTCTTTCTCTATTTCATACTCAATGGTTTGGGGCTTTTTAATAGCTTCCATTATTTCTTGAACTTCTAAAAAGTAGATTTGTTCATGTTTGTCAACTATGGGGGACTGTGCTATTTCAGACTGCAAGAAGTAAACGCAGCTTTAAATTATGATTATTTTCTAGTTCTGCTTTTTAAACTCTCTATATGCTGACTGCATCACTAAAGTTGAGTAATGCCCTGGGGTGCCTTCACCTTGCATCCTGTGTGCAGTTTTGGGCACCACAATATATAAGGAACACATTAAACTACTAAGTAGCATCCAAAGGAGGGCAACAAAGATGAAGAGAAGCTGTATGACGAAGAGCTGAGATCACTTGGTCTGTTCAGCCTGAAGAAGAGAAGACTGAGGAGAGACCTCATTGCAGTTACAGCTTCCTCATGAGGGGATGAGGATCTCTTTAGTTTTGAGACCACTGACAGGACTCAAGGAAATGGCAGGAGGGGTCAGCATATTCTATGGTTCTATGACAAATGCACAGAACTGAGTGTCAGAAGAGCTTTAGTCTACACTGTAGAAGTAGAGCTTCATTCTTCTTTATGAGTCCTTCATACAGGCAAATTGTTGCTTACTTTCTCTTCTGAATTACTATGAAAGATTTACAATCACTTACCGTGCAAGTGGACCTTGCATGTGGTTCCCCACACTATCAAGGAACAGCTATTTTGGTACTTACTGTGCTTTGGATAGCAAATCATACTGGCATAGACCGATTCATACCCATTCACTTCAGACACTTCCTCCCTCTCTCACTTATGTTTGTGAAGCTTTCAGTGGTGCAAATTTACATGGCACCGTTGTTTACTTGAGCATTTCAGTTAGTATTGAAACTACCAGGTCATATATATATCTAAGTATAATTTACCCTGTTTCTGCTTTTGCTCTCAGTGACTAATTTTGTTTCATTTTGCACCTGATAGAAAATATAAACTATTGTAGTTAAAAGATTTTTTGAATCTTTATGCAAGTTACAAGAATAAAGAAGCCACAGCAGAATCCCGTACAAATGTGCATGAATGTTGCCATTGTAAAGCCGTAAGGACATTAAGAGTTCTCTGCTGTTGCTCAACTACTTTCAGCCAGTCTGAAGCAATCTGTCCGTTTGGGCCAGTTCTTTTTTGCAAACATCCCGCACCTCGTGGACCTTCACTGGTGACTTGTGTAGGCATTTGGTGCTGCAGAACTGCAGCTTGAGACCTTTCTTTCTTTAGGAAGGAGCGGACTGCAAGTGTTTGTCACACCACACACGGCAGCATGGGCTCTGAGTTTTGAGCACTCTGAAATGCTAATGTCGCTACACAGTGTTTAAGATTACATATAGGTCAGCGTTATGTGTAAAGGGGAAAATGACATTTCTCCAAGGACAGATAATATTATTTATAACAGATTTCTTGCACTTTCCAGTGATGGTATCAATTGTTTACAGCTGACTGAAACAAGTAGAATTAGTCTGATAAGGGACTGAGGCTTAGTTCCAAGCCCAGATCCTTTTACCTAGGCTGCAGTACAGTGTGTTGTAAGTTAGAGTGTTACTGAAAAAGTAGCATAAATATTTTTAGGCAAAATTCTAGTTCCATGGAAAAATTTTCATTACCTTTAATGACTTCAAGATTTCCCCCCTGCTGTGTGGCTGATTTATCATTGGTACAGGGCATTTTTTAACACAAAAGCCTTTGCTAATGCCAGAAATATGACATTGCCTGGACTGAGTGAGAGGCTTAGTTTTCTTTTCTTTCTTCATTTATGAAGAATATGTCTGTTAAGACAGCCTCTAATGGTGAAATCACATTCTGGTGTAATGATTAATTTGAACTTTTAGAAAATTTTCTGCTTTGAATATTGTGGAGGGAAAAATAGTTAAAATACTTTTGAAAATGTAGTATGTAGTAGTGTGAAAATAATTGAATTGGGAAACTTTACAGAAATTCACAGGATCACAGAATTTGTTGAGAAGAAGGAACCTTAAGGTTCTTCTGTTTCCAACCTCTTCCACAGTCAATGACACCTTCCACTAGACCAGGTTGCTCAAAGCCCCATCCAGCCTCATCTTGAACAATTTCAGGGTTCTCTAGATATCTTGTTCCAGTGAAACCTCTTCAAGAAGTACTATCTATCAGTTGGCAATTACACGTAGAAAACTTCAATGAACTGCAAGCCAACATTCAGTGGCAGTCTGAATATAAATCTCCATTCATCTTTTTAACTTTGTTTAGAAAATGAGAGAGTTAGGGGAAATATGCAGCAAAAGACAGGATTAATTTCCTGTGCACTCTGCACGATATTAAAAGGTATGTTTTTACTAGTGATATGCTAGCGACACTTGCAGCTAGTCAGACCCTAGGGTACACTTACTACATTCACTGAAGGAAGGGTTAAGCACGGGACGGGACCTCTGCCTCCTTGCCCCGAGCCCAGACTGGCCTGTGCCCCGTTCGCACTCCTTTACCGGTGCAGCTGCGCTTGCAGGCGGGGGATGGGGTTACCGGACTACAGGAGCGGCGGGGGACGTGGTTAACGGACTACAGGAGCGGCGGGGGACGTGGTTACCGGAGTACAGGAGCGGCGGGGGACGTGGTTGCCGGACTACAGGAGCGGCGGGGGACGTGGTTACCGGACTACAGGAGCGGCGGGTTCCGCGCAGCAGCTCAAAGCCCGGTCAGCGAGCCCTCGGCGCTGGGGCCGGCGATTGCCGCGATGAGGGCAGCGCCCGGGGCGGTCCCTGCGCGGTGCGGGGCGCGGCCGGCAGGGGGGGCCCGCGCTCCGCCCGCCGCGCCCGGGGCTCGCCGGGGCCGGGAGCGCGCGGCTCCGCCACATCGGCGGCTAAGGAGCCTTATCAGCACCTAATCAGCCCTAGGAGCTGTCCTCGCCGTGGGAAAGATTGCTCTGTCGCCGTCCTTCTAACATCTCTCAATAAACCAACAAACGCCCCCACCTTCTTGGATGGGGGTGTAACAGGAATTTCAAACATCTATTTCGGGTCTCGTGGGGAGTGGCTGAGAGGGCTGGGGGTGTTTAGTCTGGAGAAAAGCGGGTTCAGAGGGGATCTTATCGCTCTCTACAACTACCTGAACAGAGGCTGTAGAGAGGCGGGGCTCAGTTTCTTCTACCAGGTAACAAGAAATAGGACGAGAGGAAATGGTTTCATGTTGCACCAGTGGAGATTGAAATTGGATGTTAGGTAAACCTTCTTCACTGAAAGTACGTCGAGCATTGGAACAGGCTGCCCCGGGAAGTGGCTGGGTCACCATCCCTGGATGTGTACAAAAGACCTGTGGAGAGGCCACTCAGGGACTTAGGTTTAGTGGTGGACTTGACAGTGCAGGGATAACTTCATGTTCCTCGAAGTTTTTTTTCCAGTCTAAACGATTCTATGATTTAAATGTGTAGCGAAAACATACTAGTGACAGTGCTGTAGAGATGAAACTAACTTCTGACTTTGCTTTGCTGCAGTGTCTGGGACTTCTTTTGGTTTGAAACATATTCCAAATGCCTGTATAGACAAGTGCATGGGAACTGAAATGAATGTTTTTTCAAGTAGCCTCTACTACAAGGATGGATATTCTAGAGGGGAAATAATTTTGAGCTATTTTTTTTTTTTTTTAAGAGTAAAATTATAAATATGCCTCCACTGCATAACTTAAATCTTACATGAACATGAAAAATATTCTATGAGTATCTTGTTCAACTTTGCATCTGCTCAAACACAGCTTATCTACCTTTATATTTTTTAACTACTCAATGACTTTTTAACTTGTAGTAGAGTCTATGTAAGAGGTCCCATCATGGGTGATCTTTGTCCTTTTCTTTGGTTAGTAGCACATAAAAATCACTCTTATTAAATCAGAACAGTGCCTAAATATAGAGACGTAGCATCAAGCTGAAGAGATAAACAATGGACTGCAGCATTCTGTTATTGTATTTCTCTTTTTGTTTGGATTCTAATAATGATTTTCCCATAGTAATCAATTTAGCTTAAAACTTCTATGGTCATTGCTTAGAAAAGAGTTAATGTAAACTCTTGTACAACAAAGCACATGCTTTCTTTTCTAGGTCAAACTACCCACAAGCATCATATCCACACTTCCGTTTTCTTTTACCCTTCTGAAAAAAAAAAAAAAAAAAAAAAAAAAAAAAAAAAAAAAAAAAAAAAAAAAAAAGAGTGGTAGTGATTTAACATTAATAGAATTACTTTGCTATAAGATCCATCTGCATATAGAGATACTGATATGCACAGGCAACGTAATTCTAAAAACCCTCTTCTCCTGCTATAAACCCGCACCAGTAGAAGTCTCCCACCATGGGAGATTAGACACGAATCTCACCCCAGCTTTCCAGTAGCTTCCTGACCTCCAGTTTCATCCAAAACTCCTATTTTTAGGTCACCTGAGTAAATATTTATGTATATGAAAATACACTAGTTGATTATAACAGAACCAATGGCAAAATCACAGCCTAGTTATATTCCCTTTCTCTTAGTTGTTTCTTTCTCCTTTCCTAAGGCATGTTCCACATCATCAGAGTGTTGTTTAGACTGAGGAATCATACTTGTCTCCTGCCTTTGTGACATGTAAGTAGAATTTGCACAGGGCTTTTGACAAACAAGTAGGTTTTAAAGCATAATAAACAAAAAACCTGCCCCAAAGCAACAACAAAACAAAACAAAACAAAAACAAACAAAACAAAACAAAAACAAACACCCCACAACCCAATGGAAATAAAACCAAAAAACACAGAGAAAGACCATGCATAAATTTATGTTGCTTAAATACTTTGTAGAGAAATGTGCCTTCCATGTGTAATTAGAAACTTGTAAGGTACTTTCCATCTAAACACAAGCAACCAGCTTCTTTCCCTGAAAAGATGGTCTTTTTCTTTTGAGCTTCCTTATGCTTGAAGATGTTTATCACCCATGGTCTTTAGTAGATCAATTAGATATCTTGGGCAATGTTCATACAACACATTAGTCAAATGGACCAAGATCTTGAACTTGTCATGACATTTTGTCAGTGTGTAGAGGAGGATCCAATTGTTTACATATGCCTGTTGCCAAGACATTCCAAACCATTTAGTACAGGCAGCATCAAAATTGCTGCTCAAGAACCTTGCATCACTATGGTTTGACTGAAAAGTGACTCAGAGCAGATTGATAGCTGTCTGCACACCATATGGTTGTCTTTCTGTAAATTATGTGGATCATAGTCTGAACTGAGCCTTTTACATTGTGTCAATAAAGAAGACTGCACTGTGCAGCTGAAATCTCTCCATCAATACTGATCTGTCTACTGAGTTCAATTATTCTTTTTTGTCTAATCTCTGATGCAACAGGGAAGCCCCTTCTCATCTTTGCATGATATTCTCAGCTACATGTTTTAATCGTGTACTAATAGAAAAGACATGATAAAAAGTATTAGAGGAAGAATTTGTTTTTCTGTTAAGATTCTATAAGCAAATATTCCTGTGGTTCTTTGGGTTTTAGATTCCCCCCCCCCCTTTCTTCTGAGGTCCTGCACTTTTAGGCATTATGTACTTCATAGGACCTAATTCTGATAAATGCTATGGTGGAAAGATACACTGACAAAGGCTGAAGAAAAGAATTTTAAACTTCGAAAGTGTTGCAGGAAACAGAGGGAATGGGCTAATATTAAGTAACAATTGAATGAAAATAGTAACTATTATGTTATCTTGCTTCCATCACATTTTACTAATTGAGTGATTGCCTTGTTTTAGAATATTTAATATCACTTCTGTTCTGTGTTATATTTGCTTATGTTTCCATTCAAGTCTTCAGGAGCTTTCTTATGCTGTTGAAAATATAAAATCTTGCCTGTCACAGGTAGGGTTAAAATGGAAAGCACAAAACAACTTTCAAAATATAAATTGTTGATAGTGCCTGCTACAGAAATTTTGGGAAAGTGGTATGCGTTTTCTTTCTCTCATGAACAGCAAAGGGTAGAAAAAGTGGTACATCCTAATACTTACACCTTTCACATTGATAGGCCCCAGTAGAACATAAATGGTATGCATAATTTATTTTAAAAAAGCAAGAAAAACAGTTTGATTGCAACATAATAATGACATTACAATTTCCTTAGAATTCCTCTGTCCCCATAGACCTTGCTCTCTGCTTCTACTGTATTAGACAAAGCCTGAAACCCCCCTGCCTCTAGAGGGATGCACAGAGGGTGCCTTCAGATGCACAGCCTTGCTTTGCATGTCCAACTGCCTTAAAGTATATTTTAGGAATGGTGATTTTATGCTTGCTTGTTGCCTATGGAAGCATGCAGAGTGATGGTTCCATATTTATCAAAATAAATTATTTAAAAATACCAAATGAGTAATAGAGAACTTGCAGAAGCAGATAAATTAAGGGTGGAGTTGGCAGAGCCACATCAGATGTCACTGCACTTCATCCCTTATTAGTGGTCCCAGCCACTTTTATAATGTCATGTCGGGTAGGGAATGAAGGGAACTTGAGTTCACGGCACTTCGGACTTGGATGTGTGTGTAGCTAGGGAAAATGAAAAATCTGTGTACAGGATATTTGTTTTATACACTTCTGAATCTAAAGAGCAAGATTGCATCATGTAAAAAAATTCTATAAAGCCTGGCTTGCCTGGATCTGATTTACTTCTTCAGAGTTGTACTTAGAATTTTGGTGGTTAAATTTGTCCTCATTTAGCCACTTATTTTAAAATAATGACTTTTTATATAAAAAATAATATTGGCCAGATGGATACTTTTTATAAAGTACAGTAACAGTCCTGTATAAATTACTGAAATGACTGAATACATGATGTTATATAAACATCGGAGGTTTTTTTTTTTTGTTGTTGTTGTTTTTTTTTTTTTTTTTTTTTTTACCTTTTATACAAGGGATGTAAAATACTTTATCAACAGTAATACTTGAATACAGACCTATCTACTCTCCTGCTTACTGTGTTTCTTCTCTGCCTCCTACTCTCTTGTTCCAGCAGTTACAGCTCAAAATAATTCAGTACCACAAACCTGACTCTTGCTCTGGGACCAGCCTGGACATGAGTGGCTGATAAATGTTCAGTGGGCATCAGGAGAGGGATGGAAAGAAAATTTTCAGAAGGAAAAATGTGAATTTCCTCAAGTCATGTCCCACCCAGTCTTCATCATTTCACCAAGATTATTTTTATCTGATCCAAAGGATGGGGTGTTATTATTTCACAGAAAATATGTAGAGAAAGTGGCAGTTGGAAACTCCACATTCTGAGTAAGAAGGTTACATCAAGGATACTAAAAATAGAAGAGTGGTTTTGTTATTTTTTTCTTCTAAGAATTATACAATGTCTCAATGGCAAACCAGGGGAGAAAACCTTAAACTACCAAGAGTGATCCCTTTCCAGGTCATGAGCCCAACACTCCCTAAGAGCCAAGGTTAATATTTATCTGTGCCCTGTGGCAGTAATTTTGAAGGTGTTGATTTTGGGGATTAATTACTGCTTTAAAAAAGCAGTTAACAGTTTAAACTACATTTTTATTGGCATACAGAAGTTAAATGTCTAGTAGTGTGCTGATGGGTTTATGATGACCAAAGTGAATTAAGAGTTCATCTTTGACTTACATGCTATTGGAGGCAGTGGGTCATTTGAGTGCCCTGCGTTAATGTATGTGAGATGTACAGTAAGTGCTGTACACAGATAAAAAAGAGTTCATTTTAAAATATTGTCCCTCAAACCATTTTGTGTTCTATTCATATAATATGAGCTGCAATGAAACTCTCAGGCTACTGGTGCTCCAGTGACCTTGTGCCTAAGCACACTTATTCCTGAGGGCACAGTCCAGTGTCTGGTGCTCATTTTTCAGAGCTGGTTTTCCAAGAGATAGAGAAGAAGGATTGCTGGGGTGTCACAGGTCCTACACTGTACTGTGTTCACAGAAGTGGCTGAAGAACTGGCTGCAAATCTCATCATACTTTTAAAAGTTTGTATTCAATACAGTTGCTACAGCATTTATATGGTGACTGGATTAGAGGAAACAAAAGGTATATGTAGTTCCATTATCTCCATTTTTATGGCTATAGTGATTGGGCATTTTGAGAATTTCAGTGTGAATAGAAGCATGGGACCTATATTCTGGCCACCTGCTATAGGTACCAGTCTCAGAAAGTGTGCCTCTGCCCGCTTTCTACAGGAAACCACTATCCTACAGCATCCCGTGGAGTGAGTTTTACACCCAACACTGGGCACATGTGCCAGAGCAGGTTTTACAAAAGGGCTAGAGAGACTCTCTGAAGGGAAGGTAGAACTCCTTCCCTGTCACTGCAGTGTGACATGGGGACATCAGCACCACAGGGCTGGTTAGAGATATACAGTACTCTATCTACTCCAGAGATCTGCCTGTCCTACTAAGAATACCCTAGTCCCCAGGACATGGATTCCTATCCCTGTTTTCCAGCTCTGTTCAAAAATACTGTCTCTGACTTCTATTAATGACTTGAGTCTAGCAGGTCAATTAGTCAGAGCCAATTTTTGATAAATGTTTCTCCCATGTAAAATTATGACAGCTTGCTAAGTATAAGATGAGTGCCTCCTGTATTTCATCCAAGACATGTGGCACGTGGATGCAGTGAGGCTATTTAGTGCAGTGCAGCTGGCGTGCCTTGCTGGTACAATTCATGGAAAGCTGCTCACAAACCATAGCTAGCCTCTTGCCTCACTCCTATTTATTTGTGTTGTCTGGCTTCTTGTTTCCTAATTAAAAATGACATGTACAGTTGGGAAGAAGCTGATTGGTCTCTTAAAATAATTTTGACCAGTTGATTGAGGTTTCTAGTTAGTTAATGATGAATTTTGGTATTATGGGGATGTTGCCAGAATCTTGCACAGAAAGCCAAGACTCTGCCTTGTATATGCATGTGGAATGTGAAACCAGAAGCTGTTTACAAAAATAAATAATAGGTGTGGGGAGAAAAGTACACTATAAAATATAAGATATATTTTATTTATAAATCACCTTCTTAAATAAGAAATACTTGCAATTCCTAATTCCAGACTGTCTCTCTGTGCCTCTCCCTTTCCATGGCTGCACTGCTGTTTATTTACCTCTTATACCTCAGATTTCTGGTGGCTTATTCCTGCCTTTTTCTCTGCTATATCTGTCATCCAGTACCTGACCCTTAGCTACTAGGAATGAGTGAATAAATAGACTGAATGTAAGGAAGCTGCCATGGTTTTAGGGACTGCAAGGACCTAGATAGATGGAAGTCCAATATGGCAGACTTGCTATCAAAGTATTCATCAGTATTTGACTTAATTTCTGAAAATGCATGTAGTAATAGAGATATATAATATATTGGTCCTGCAGGAGAAAGAACTCAACATTCTGACTCTTTTAGAAAATAGTAAGATTTTAAGGATTTATTTTTTGCAAAATCTGAGCTTGCCAGACCTTGATAATATGACATAATCATGACATAATATAATGACATAATATAATATGACATAATCATGGTGAGCTTATATTTCATATAGGTTCAACTGAAATGCAACTTTATGTTGTCTTTCACCAAGTTTTAGAAGAATGTTGTCAGTGCTTTTGGGTTTGTTCCATTTACTGCATTTAAAGTGCTTCAGCTGAAATTCTGTAGCTTCCAAGCTAGGTTGCCTGTGCTATAAATCTTGCTATTGTCTATGCCAAAAACATCTATATTGTTCATGTTCTGCTCTCTGCTTCCTTTCATACTATTTATCCTCTCCAGAATAAGTACAAGCAAGATGATCCTGAATGCTGGAAAACTGGTCTGCTTATATTGGGTAATATCATCACTATTGGCCTCTCCTGCTCCTGTTAGAGTCAGACTCTGGCCAAAAAGTTAAGTTAAGTTGGATGATCACAGAGAGAACACATGCAGTTGAACGTTGCCATTCATGAAAAATAAAACACAAGAACACGAAAGCTGCAAAATTGAGATTGCTGACTCCTGGGACTCAATTTCTTATTTAAAATGAAATACGTTTTGGAAACATCACTGCATTTGTCACATTCTCCTTTCAAAAAACATTTGAAACAAGTGTTTTAAAATTCAACTCAAACAAGAATAGCAATCCAAACTCTTAAACCTGTTTTCCCAGTTTACAGCTAAATCAAAAGAGAGGGTTTTCACCAATATAATTAACTATTAGCTTGTTGAAGGATGAGTTTTGTCCTTCTTTTGACTGAATGCAGAAGATGTGTTATGATTGTTCGGGGAAAGTGATAATATCAGATTTTTCACAGAAACTTGTAAAATGAAGTTTTGATACATTCCCTGCAGCTTTTTTGTCTTTGCCTCTTAGTGTATAGATTACATCTCTTCAAGCCTTTTTTTTTTCCTAGTCCCTTTAATCTGCAGGCTTTTTTCAAAAAAGTATGTAAAAGTTAATCAGAGCTCCACAAAATCTCAAGAGAAAAAGTTGATGTTCATAACTT
This sequence comes from Hirundo rustica, assembly GCF_015227805.2. Taxonomy (NCBI): domain Eukaryota; kingdom Metazoa; phylum Chordata; class Aves; order Passeriformes; family Hirundinidae; genus Hirundo; species Hirundo rustica. The sequence goes on from NC_053450.1 coordinate 18,309,633, forward strand.
CTACCACAGTATCATATCCAATAAAATTAATTTCCTGTGGATTATTTTATCTAAGTCTATTTTAGGTAAAATTTTTAGGAAAATCAGTATTAATCAGAAAAACCTATCTATGTTTCAAGTAGTAGGTCTATATTCTTTCTACATGTACTATAGCCAAATAGTTAAATTCTTGTAGAACATAAGTACTGAGAACTGACCTGGATTTGCTATGTGAAGGAGAATGTTTTACATTTTAATTTTCAATATATCATAGAACAGCAAAGACTGACTTTTGCAGTTGGTGGCTCAGGGTGTCATTAAAGTTGATAGGGAGTCTAGCTGATGTGTGTCAACCAGCAGAAGAAATCAGAACATGAACTCATGTTTTGCTATGAATACACAAACCCAAAGGGACCCCAGAGTCTGATTCCTGTCTCTCTCCATATCAGGCAGTAGAAGGATTTATACCTCACCTCCATATGTTCTAGCCATCCTTGTCAGTGGCATCATTTCCTTCTTTGCTGCAGTTGCTGAGTTGAAAGATCGGAGTTATAGAGAAGTCTGTGAGGAAAAGGCTTTGTGAAAAGACAGAAAGACTGAGCTCACAGGAGCATCCTGCTCAGGGAAGGCTGGGTAGACCTCCTATTTCTTCTATGGAAAATGTAAGAGATTTTGTAACCAATATTTTGTCTCTTGTCTCAAGCAATTATACAACTAGCTCCCCTCAGAAACAAGGCTTTTTAAGCACCTGAATCAGAATATTGGTTTCCATTAGGGAAGAAGGTTATAATCTTAAGAATTTTGAATTAACGCTCCAAAGGAAAGATGTTAATTTGCTAGTCCATAGAGTCTGAAGAAACCTCAGTGGTTTTTTGGTTTTTTTTTTTTAGTTATTAAATGTTCAATTTTTACCAGTATTTGGAATAATCTTTTTCATTTACACTTGACTAGGGGACTGCAATTATTCCTTTCACAGGCAAATCACACTAATGTGGCTCCTGCTTTGTGAGCTCAAGAACAGATGCACATGCAGCACTGCACTTGAGGCAACATGTTAAATTAAGTCAGGAACTGAAGGTAACGCACCAAAGGATTGCTGTTTGTCCCCTGTATTCTCCCTGGTGAGCATTAAGACACAGACGTAATTCACAGAATAAGTAAATCATTCAACCAAACAACACTGCTGATAAATAATTTCCACCAAACTGCTCTTTCAATTAATTTGTAACAGAAGGCACATTCACTTGATAGGGCTGAAATGCCTGTAGGGATATAAAATATTTTTCTTTTAAAACCAGGCAGTTTTTGGTTTTGTCTAGGCTTTACAGGGGAAGATTACTGTTGGTCTTTTCATCAGGCATTTTGATTAGGGCATGTATTTTTATAACTTTGAAACAGAAACATCATACACACTGTGTTCCATTACTGTGTATCCTCCTCTTTGATATTGTCAGGGGTTGGTTAAAAAACTTATTAAAATATTTTAAAATATTTAATATTATTAAATATTTAAATAATTTTAAATAATATTTTAAAATAACTCAAGTATCCAAAAATTTTTAAAATAATGGACAAAAATTACCCTAAACAGATAACAAGAGGATGCTTGCAACACTCCTTCCTTCCCCAGTGAATGAGAGTACATTCAACAGAATAAATCTATGTGTTTTGGCTCTACATGCAAAAGATCAAAGATTGTTTATGAATATAAGAACAACTTGATTTTTCCACATCATGAAAATAAGTTTTTAGGAAACATACACTGTCACAGTGCCCTTCTCAAAGCAGCGGCTCCGTCCACCCAAGCTAGCTCTGACACTGTGATGAGACAGGGAACACTCCTCTGGATTTTGGGAACCAGAGGAGTGGCTAAAGGAGTTTTCCCCTTGTCACAGGGGGACACGTGGAGAGACCACACCAACGGCAGAGGAAAGAGTCTGACTCAGTTGGAGGGCAAAGTCCAAGGTGTTTATTCAGTCCCACCCAGGGACACCCAAACCTTAGAGGAGCCTCTCCAGCCAAGCCACCAGGGTCGATGTACTCCAGGACTAAATATGGGGGAGGGACTAAGGGAGGAGACAAACCAACATCCAAAGAGGGACAAGGTGGGAGCGGAACAGGGTTGGAGGGACATTCAAAGAAACCAATGACAACATAAAGGGAGGAACTTCCTCGGCTCCTGCCCTATCACTTGATGTCCTTACCCGAACTCTCTAGGAGCCAGGAGGAACAATCGAATCACAGGCAGGGCCCGTCGGAGGGGACTGGGAGGAATATGGGATGGGAGGATTGACAGGGAAGAGGGGCAGGGACAAACCTCAGAGCATAGCATTTTTTGGGAGAACAGGTGAGTACAGAACAAACCATTATAACAAAAATAAATAACATAAAATACAATACGAAAATAAATAACACTGAGCACAATGCAACAATCTACCTCTCTCATCTGCCATTATATGGGAAAGAAACCAATAAAGCTTCCATGTGAGACAAAATTCAGACAGGTATAAACCATAGTTCAGATGTTTCTGTAAACAACCAACTTCTTCTAAAAGCTACTTTTTCGCCATTCACTGTTAATGTTCACAGCTGTTTGCTTGTTCTCAGGTGTGAAATCAAATGCTGGGAGGGCTGGGCTGGACTGCAGTATGACTGAGCACCCATCACCATGCTCCTTTGAAGGAAGAATCTGGCAAGCAGCATTATATGGGATCATGCCTTAAGTATGCATATGTGAGTATACAAACTTCAGTCCTGAGGAGAAATTAATCTGAGATGATTACTTTTTCCCTGGAGAGCAAGGAAAGAAAGCCTACAGATATTGTATGCTGTGAATAACTGGGACAATCTCCACTGAAGAGAAGCATTAGCACATATGCAGTCAGAGTTGTGAGATTTAAGATCTCATTTTATTTGCTAGAATTTATATGTGTAGAGTGAGGTTCTTTGGAACGTGCTACACTAAGAATAAATATTTTGTGCTTTACTATTGGTTTACTGAGAGAGAAAATCTTGCTCATTATACCTATATTCAGAAGCCACTCTGCACTGATTTCCCACACACACCAAGGAGGCTGAGTTGGAGTAATTCCAAGTACTGTGTGTGACATGATGCAACCTTATTGCAACTCATCTGCAGCAATGACACATATTACAGAAGAAATGTAAAGAAAAAGAAATAGATTTTGGTTTCCCAGAATTTATAATTGAACTCTGAGCATGCATATGTATTGGTAAAATCCACAAAATTACATTAATTCTAGACGTGTAGGAACCAATATCATGTAAATGCAACCTTTATCTGCATGTTTAATTCCCAGTTATTTTGCCTTGTGGGATTGATTACACAGTGAGCTACAGTATTTTACATAGCTATTAAATAAACGATGGATTTGAGACTTTGCATAGTCTGGGAAGGAAGGCTCTGTATCCATCCCTTCCCTGTTACACACAAGGAAAAGTTCAAGGAATACAAAACTGATCATTGTGATGGAGGAAGTGGTCTTAAGAAAATAAAAAACCTTTTAAACACATCCCTACTCAGTTTCTGGTTGAGCAACTGTGCAATCCTGGGCAAATCATTTAGATTTTATCTGTAGAATATAATGTAAGATCCTGCAGAAGTACCCACAGTGACTTTGACAGAACTGTGAGAACTATTTTTTTCCTCATCTCCCTGAAATCTTCAGTTCTTGCAAAGCTGGGACATGTCACATAGATCACATGGTGCTGGAATAATGGACTGTACATTTATCAAATCAGGTGTAACACATCAAAACACTGAAACTCTTGAGAAAGATGTTTTATTTTTCTGGTTGGTTGGTTTATTTTTGAAAAGAAAAACCAAACACTTCAATAGGAATAGAGAACTTTAGGAAATAAAAACTCCTCTTATTTCTGAATCTGTTGTCCTTAGAGAAAATGGAATTCCTTATAAAATTTCAGTGTGGAATTAAATGGAATAATCTGTAGATCTGGAAAAAAGATTTTTTTTTTTAATTTAATTTTATTTTATTTTTTTTTTAGTATTGGTTGTTGCACTTTTGCCTGTGTATGCAGGGAGCCATGAGTGTGTCAGGGAGGAGTGTAAACTGAACCTGGTCTGGTAGGTTCAGTGTGTTTATCAACATGACTTGCTGTGTGTTTGGGGAAACAGCAAGCTGACCTTTCTGGTCCCTGTGTTACAGGACTGGGAATGTCTGTCTTTCTAGTTAGGGACCCTGGTGAACAGCTTCAACTCTGAGGTCAGCCACAGCAGCCCTAAAGCTTGCTGAGTTTCTCTGTACCCAACAGACCTGCTACTATTTCAAGGAACCCTTGAAAATATTTAAGTGCATCCCACCACAATTCATGAGTCCTTTTCTGTGCCTCCCAGTAGGCTACAAAGGCTGCAGACTAGGAGTGACAGAGTGGTACCTGGACTTCCACCAGACTCCTGCCATCCCTCCCTTGCCTCTGCATGGGACCCCACGTGTTTGGACACACAAGACATCCCAGAGACAGTTCTACAACTCAGATGTGGACAGTGTGTGGGTAGGGGGAATTGATCCTCTTTAGTAAGGAAGCTTTAGTGCAGTGTGCTGCTAGGGGATGCTCTGGCTGCTGCACGGCTCTGCCACATCTCCTGCAGTGACACCTGACAGCTGCACATTGCCCCTGATCCATCCATTCGGGGCCTGGGGTAGGAGGTCTGAGAGGCAGGTGCTGTGGTAGGGAGCTAAGCTGGAGGAAACAAGCAAATGTCAAAGATGCATGGTAACTCTGCATGGTTCTTGAAAGTCTTGGTGGTTGTTATCCCTCAGGAAGAGGAGGACAGAAGGGGAAGGAGAAGCCACCTCAAGCCAGCAGGAAGGGGCCATGTAACAGCAACAAAGTGAGCCAGCTCTTCTGTGAAATCCTAATCTGAAAAACATCAATTGTAAATTTCCAATCTCACTTCTCCATATTTGCATGTGAATAAATCCGATGCTTAAAAGCTCTGCAGAAAATGAATGAGGCATTTGTGTAAATGTGTGTTCATATTTGAAAAATATCAACTAAAAATCTAGAAGGCCTTTGTACACCCACCTTTGCTATCCCTCTTTCAGCTTCTCTGAGGCCCTTTCATAAAGTACTCTTTTTTACTTACAAGAAAAGCATGTATTGTTGCCATGTTTGTGCTCTGGTATTTTTGCTTTGACTCAGGGGGAACAGCTGCTTTTTTGCCAACCCTTCAGCTCAGTGTCTGATCTTACAATTTTCTTCCCTTTTTATCTCTGATCTTAGGTGAGCAAATACCTTAGAAATGCATTTCATGATAATTGCAAAGACAGTGTAATAAACTACTGCAGCATTAGTTCTGGTGGTGGTGGTGAGTTATGGGAAGTCCTGTATGTGAGGAAGAAAACAAACTAAGAAGTTGGTTTTCAGAAGCAGAGAAACAAGTGCAAAGTAGGCCTAAACTGTTCAGAGGTGGAAGGATAGTCTGATTTTGCTCAAAGCAACAGTAGCACTGATGCTTTGCTTTCAGCTTTGTGTTCTTCCCTTTTTTCTCTCTCTCAATAAACTGGATATATAAAAAATTTAGAGCAACATATCAGTTTCTCATTTTTTTCTATTTTATTGTTGTTTCTTTCCAGGTGCAAGATGTTTTGCATTGAGTAGTAATAGCTTGCATGGGAATGGGTCTGATGCCTGTCTAAATATTCCAGGCAGTTCTTTTAAAATGACATTGTAGTTGGGATACAGGTCACAATTACATGACCACTGAAGTTGTTTGCACTCAGTATTTGTGCAAGTAGGCCTCCTTGATGTTTTTTTTAAGTGATTCACTATTGCTGTTTAAGAAACTACTTACTTTCATGGGAAATATTGTGCAAAGTGCTCCACATTAGTTTTGGCTCATATTTATTTAACAACAACAAATACTAGTGCAGGAACTCAGATCCAGATTCCTCTGAATTTCATGAATATTGCAGTCCTGTTTATAATCTGTGCATTTTTTTTATTTGTCTCTAGCAAATACCAAAGGCATTATTTAAGATAGTTTCTTAAGCAGTTACCACAGTCTTATTTTCAGGAAGTTGTCCCAGAGTAAGTTTCCACAAGTAACAAGGAGTGCTGGTATAGCCCATACAAACTTGCAAATTGGTGTTATGTATGTGATAACTAGGCAGTGGTACAGAAATTAATCTGGAATAGTTCAGTCACCATCTCTCACTGGTTTTTAATTAGCTACCTTAGCTTAGATACCAAACTCAGAAAATTATTATCCTTCTGAACTGCCTTTTGCAATTACTATTTGGCAACTTTAATTTCAATATATGATATAAACCAGCTCCCTGAAAACTGTTAAAGAAACACAACTGTCTTAGAAAATGAAATAAACCTAGTGAGGGTTAAACTTAACTTTTTTTCCTGTAAATGTCATTCTCCCGACCTAGAATTCTTTCATAGATACAGAGCAGAGCAGAACTGAAAGTATTTTTAATTTCAGCGCTTTGTATATTTACAGAGGGATTACAACAAACTTCTACACTTTATCTACATTTTAATAGGTCAGTGGGAACATATGAAGTGTATTAAGGTGGACTGACTTGCTTATTAAACTTACGTGAATTCGCCTGAAGCCCCCAGCAGTTGTATGCAGCAGGGGCTGGGCAGACATGCATGATTGAGGTCATGCATCCAGCCAGTTTGTAAGATGATCCCTCTGTGCTGAGCCATCAGCCATCCTTAGCATAGGGGCGCACTCATACACGCATTCCTGTCAAGTCATCTTGTGAAAGACTGCTTGCTTCCAGCTTGGCTTGAAAGTGCAACCTTAATAAAACTCACTGAAGCCTGAGAGAAAATAGCAGTTCTGCAGCAGATAGTGTAGGGGAAAGAGACTGGGATATGCATATGCAGCTGACTAAAGCAGGCTACATGCTGGACTGGAAGAGAGAGGAAACAATAAATCTTAGCTACTATGCAATAAATATTCCCAATTTTAACTAAGGAAGCTATCCTCACAGTGAAATTAAAAAACCCAAAAAACCAAAAAAACAGTTTACCCGAGCTCGATTGTTAAAGCGTGCTGCTCTGCTCCTTTTTCCAAAGACTTTAAGGGAAACTCAGAACAAATTTAAAGAAAGAGGAAGAAAAACTTTTTCTTAAAGCAGGAAAGGAAAGTAATAATAACATGTCAGTTTTCTTTTCCTTTGCTTTCCTGGCAGTGATTCTTGCTCTTGTAGGCTGTACTAGCCAGCGTCGGGGTCCAGAAGCCAGTGGGAGAAGATTTAACCGGGTTCAGCACGGGCAGTGCACCTACACTTTCATTCTGCCAGAACAGGACGGGAACTGTCGTGAAAGCACGACAGACCAGTACAACACAAATGCTCTTCAGAGAGATGCTCCTCACGTGGAACAGGATTTCTCTTCCCAGAAACTGCAACATCTGGAACATGTGATGGAAAATTACACTCAGTGGCTGCAAAAAGTAAGTGTGTCTTTTGTTGTTTCTCACTAAATGATTTTTGGGGGGAGATGTTTATGCTGTTCAAAGTTTTCATTAGTTTCTATGAGAACAGAAGTAATAAGAATTGATATAGTTCTTGACTGTGTAGGAGAGAAATGTTTTAGCTAGAGTGCATCCTTCCTAGTGACATTGATTTTGGGAGCTGAATTTTCTTCACTTTACTGAAAGATGTGACTTCTTAAGGCTTATTTTCAAGAAACTGTGGATGCGTGTGAGTTGGGGAACACAAAATTCCTCCAGACACTCTACTGACAGAGCTTACCAAGTTCTTAAAAGCTCTACTTATAGTTCACAGATTCAGCTCAGATGTCATGCAGGATACCTGCTACTGTGACAGCAAAAGGGGGCATTTAAAAAATCAGCATTTAAGGGCACTGGGTTAAGAATATGGTTGTTCCTTCATAAACAGATCCTGTAACGCTATTCTACCCAGCTGATTGCTGGAAAGGAAAATATATAGGCATTCAAACTTCACAGTAAACAGTTTTAACCATGTTGCATACACTGGTCTTGAAACAGCCTGCTTCAATTTGTGTTTATAGAAAGAAATTTGTGTTTCCTAGAAAGGGGAAAATGGGTTTCAAGGTGTTGCAGTAACTTAATAGAAGTAATTACTTTTGTGAAGTTTGGGTCTGAAAGGTTTAAATATGCGAATAATTTCACTCATATGAGCAGTCCCAGTCACCTTAGCATGATTACTCATGTGTGTAAAATTGCATACCTTGCTGTCCATACCTTGGTAAAGAAAATGCTTTGGGGTAACTGACCAGATAAAATAAACAGCCTGTGTATAGCTATTTGTGAGATTCCCATTCACATGCTGCCATTTTGACCTGGCAAAACTTAGAAAATTGCACAGCTGAGTGATGCAACTAGTCATGTAATGTGGTACAAGAACACTGCTGTATGTACCCATTTGAGAGATACATGATTTAACTCCAACACAAGTTCATTTTAAGAATGAAAATCAATAAAACTCTAATGAAGACTCTACTAGCTGGGCAGAAACTTCACGTTAGCATAGTTGCTGCTAACCTATCTCATTTGCAAGTTTTGTTTCATCCAGACAGTATATAAGACATAAATGTTAAAAAGCATATGCACCGCCCCCCGCCCCCCTACCACCCCCCCCCCCCCCCAACTCTACTAGAATTTTTAGAGGGGATTTCCTGATTTTTTGGTAGATTATTTGTTCTCTTGCATACCTGACCATAGCAAGAGAGAAAAAATTCTGTGTGGAAAATATAACCAAGCATATAACTTTTAGACTGCTTCCCTCATTTTTTAATGTCTTGATCTGCCTTGGGGAATATAGGGCTGGAAATAAGTGGATGTTTTATATAGAGGAAAAGAAATTATCTTACTGTGTCTTGGCAGGCTGAGACAAGAATAAAAAGAGCAAAGTTGTTTTCTGTTTTTATACACATATGATTTTACTTGAGGAAATTGCCTGCTGAATCATGCTTCTAAGACTTATTCTGTGTTTGTCCACTAGAGACTGAACTAAGATCACTGTTTCACTGAACATGAGGAAATATGAGTCTCTGGAGTGTGAATGTCTGAGAGTTAGTCCTCTCACACTTTGGAGGGAAGTGATTAAACAGGTAGGAAGTCCAGTGAAAGGGGTTTAAATTAGGACTGTTTTCTTCTGCGATGATTGTAAAACTGGCTGAGAGCAGAACTGTTCCCCTCCTCCTTTCCCTCCCAGCCCCCAGTGCCCTGCTCCCAGGGGTTAGCATAAAACTGGGATTATGCATGTATCCCCATGTGTCAGTTTTCCTCGGAGTGAAAGGACCTGTTTCTCTGTGTGAAGGGCCATGTCTCACTCTGAACAAATGAGGCTGATGCAGCCCCTTTATAGCATCTCTGAATGCTGAATTTGCTTTGTTGTTGTTGCCACTACAAAGCATCTCAGCTATAACTCATTTCCTTTCAAAACATGCATAATGCTCAGCTGTAATGAATATATTACACAGATATCTCACATCTTGTTCTTATATTCTGCATTTATTTTTCCCCCTAAACTTTCTACACTAGACAGCATTTTACAATGCACCTGCTGTGAATTAACTAAAGAATAATTAACAGTTGCCAGTCTTTTACTGGAAGAGAGTACATAAAATCAGAAATAATGTTTATGAATTTTAGGAATAGTCTGACTTACATAAAGGAGTTACATTTATTACTTCAGGTAATATATATAGCTTTCATTAAAAATTTACGTAGCCAATTTCAGGAAAGTGAATTATTTCCTCAACACGGATTCTCCCCTGTGATATTTAAAAAATATTTACTGTGAAATTTTGTAAGAATCATGGCTTGCTTAAATTTTAATTTTTTTTTTATTTAATATCCAAACTATCAGATTCCTAGAAGCAAAACAATATACTCTTTCATAATTTTTTTTTAAATGTAAAATTGCTTCTTTGATGATCTGCAAGCTTGATTGTAGAAAAAAATGCCCTTGCTTGGGGTGCCAATTATAGGCAATTAAGGCCCAGCCTTGTCCATTACAATTTGCATATCTATAATCAGTGTAACTGGGGTTGGTTGACAAACCAGGGACAGGGCAAAATGCTCTGCACAGAAACTACGCGGAAGAAGATGACTTGGTAAACATTTTTAGAGAATTTCCTAGAACTGTTTATTTTAATACCGGATAACTTTCCCCATTGTTTAAGCTTGGGTTTCATTTCTGCAATATGTTTATACTGGTAGTTCAAAACAAACAGTTCATCACATTTTCTTTCTTGCAGTGACTGGCTCACGTGACACTGTTTGGTATTTATTTGCAGTGTCTAAGTATTGCCAAAGAGGAGTTACATGAAATGTTATCATCCTGTCTTGCTTAAGAAGTTGCTGTTGGCTTGCTGAACTTACAGTATGGATGGACTCAACATACATTCAGGATAACTCTGTAGATGAGTGTTCCATATACTTTTCCTGACATCTAAATGGTAGTAATAATTGTAACATAACAGTAATAAGTGAGTTTTACATGATCCACTCTTTCTTTTCTTCTTGCTCATTATTTAAGCAGAGTACCATAAAAGTTTAAAAATATTGCTTAACGATAGTATTCTATTAGAAGCTAAGGCATACAAGTATTACAAGAAGGTAGATAAACAAAAACCAAAACAAAACAGCTTCAATTCACTCCCTCTCCCTTCAAAGTGCCTGTGCTGTTATTTACTAGCTACTACTGAGGAAATATGAAAATACAGTCTTTATTCGGTCATTAATGAAAGAAATTATAAACAGTTTTTCTGGAATATCTGTAACCATTTGATAAAGTGTATTATTAGAATAATTTAACGAAAATATTTTTTGTGGCATTTTTTGTGGTCTTTGTTAATATCCTTATTTTGCGACAGTAACAGCACCAGTGCTCACCTAGGTTTTAAACAGGTAAGGGATCTAGGTTTTGAGAGGGCCTATTATTATGTAGACACAAATGGCTTTTGGAAAAACCAGTGTCTATGTTCCGTGACTCCACTGGAAGTCTGCCATTTTGTCCTGTCTTTACCATCAGGACCAAACTACTGTTTCCCTCAATGAACTATATATTATAATATGCTTATGTGTCTGGAGCAGCTGATTTTTGGCTTGGATTTTATATGGTTTTCTGAGGATGGGAAAATCCTTTACATGCCACTCTTGCTGTGAAGCTGAGTGGAAATATGGCACAGCAAGCTGAGTGAAAATGTGACAGAGCCTGCCCTGAGCCGAACAGATCTAAAGAGCTGTAATAATGTCCTATCAGGCAAATTTATATTAATATAAAGATGGAGACTGTTGTGTGTGTGAATTTTTTTTCATATTAAGAAACTAATTTTCACTAGTTGAACTGTCACAAGAAATACTAACAGTTTCATTTTATTCATAGTGATGTTTCATTGAGCATTTTGCAATGTAACATGAACTAAAAGTTCACATGATATTTGGATATTAAGTGCAACCAGAAGATACATGATGAAATCCTGCTAACTCTCACATAGAAAAGGTGGTCAATGGATTTGGAATCTGCTATTCTGCATGTATGAGCATTACTAACAGAGCTGTGTAAAGAATGGCTTTCTGGTAAATGTTTCCTTTTTCAAGGTAGACCAGAGCTAAAATAAAACAGTCACAAAGTTTCATTCAAAACTGGGCACTAGCTTCCTATTTGGTATCCAGATCAAACCTGTATTTTTTAGACCCAGATGCTGCTTACTAATCTGGGTGCTCCTTTCTGCTTTGGAGTCAATGAATTCTCATCCTAGTGATATTTGAAGTGAAGTTCCCACAAACATGTGAAACAAAGGGTGGAATACACATTAGTGGGATTTCTTAGTGTACTACTCACTGAGCAAGTATATATGTATAAAACCCAAATTTAAGGAGCAAAAATAACTCAATGGAAATAAACTGCCTCCAAGAAAATTCATGTTTGAGTGTAAATCCAGAATTGTTGATATACCCCCAAAAATCCATTGACCAAAAAACATGCCTGCTTTTCAAAGCTTTATTAGTCAATTTGCTCAAATCCTTGGAATATTCTGGTGTACTGACAAGAAAGAGGCAAGACTTTCAAATGTGGAAGTGCCTGAAAGTTTTATATTATTGGGGAGTAATTGATTTGGCAATGAATTTTTTTAAGAAGCAGAAGAATCAGAGAATTAGACTGAAGGAAAGTTTCACATGTTGCCACATTTAGTAGCTAACTACTTTAAAAAATATTTCCCATGCTTGGAGGGAAGGCTTTATCATAATGTTCAGTAGGACCTGAATGTGTTTATTTACAGTGATGACAGCCATAATTAGGCAATTTCTGGTAACAATAAAATATTAAATTTATTAGTCGTCAAATTATTCAACAGAGATGCCCATTGGGAGATCTCATTTGGAACACTGAGAACTTTTCCAAATGAAACTGAGATACAGTAAATGGCATGTCATTTTGAGGGTGCTGAGAACTCATTGTTCCCATTCAACTAAGCAACTTACTCCACAGTGCTTTGTGCCTGGGATTAAAAAAAAAAACAACAAAAACCACAAAACACAACAAAAAAACAAAACCACCAAACAACTGCCAAGTCCAACCTTTGGCACATTACCACATCAACTAAATCATTGCACTAAGTGCTACATCCAGTCATTTCTTGAACACCTTCCTGGACAGTGAGTCCACTAACTCCTTGGGCAGCCTGTTTCCATGCTTAACCACCCTTTTAGTGAAGAATTTTTTCCCTGACATCCAACCTAAACCTCCCCTGGCTTCAGGCCATTTCCTCTTGTCCTGTCACTTGCTGCATGGGAGAAAAGGCCAACCCCCACCTCACTACAACACCCTTTCACATAGTTGTAGAGAATAAGTCCCCTTTAGTCTCCTTTTATCCAGGCTAAATAACCTCAGCTCCCTCAGCTGCTCCTCATCCAACTTACCTTTAAACTATACCAGCTTTACTGCCCTTCTCTGGAGCTGCTCTATCCGCTCACTGTCCTTCTTGTATTGAGTGGCCTGAAACTGGACACAGCGCTTGAGATGTGACTTCACCCATGCCCAGTACAGGGCAATCACTTTCCTAATTGTGCTGGCCACTCTAATGCTGATCCAGGCCAGGATGCCACTGGCCTTCTTGGCCACCTGAGCGCACACTGGCTCATGTTCTGCTGCTGTCAACCAGCATGCCCTGGTCCTTTCCCACTGGGCAGCTTTCCAGCCACTGTTCCCACTGCAGGGGGTTGTTGTGACCCAGGGCAGGACCCAGCACTTGGCCTTGTTTAACCTCATACTGTTGGCCTTGGCCCGTCAATGCAGCCTCTCCAGATCCCTTTGCAGAAACTTCCTACTCTCCAGCAGATCATCACTCCCACTCAGTGCAGTCTGTGAATTTACTGAGGATGCATTCGATCCCCTCATCCAGTTCATTGGAAAAGTCATTAAATAGGACTGGCCCCAATACTAAACCTTGGGGACTGCATGAGTGACTGGCCACCAGCTGAAAGTAGCGCAATTCACCATCTCACTCTGGGCCCAGTCTTAGAGCCAGTTTTTAACCTAGCAAAGAATGCACCTCTCCAAGTTATTGGCTGCCAGCTTCTCCAGAAGGCCAGTTACCCAAATAGATTTTTCTTTGCTGTGGGGAATCTCTTAGTGCTGTGTCATGAGACAGTAGCAAGCCCAGAGGAAGAGTCAGCTGTCTGAACTGTTCTGTTGAAGTCCCTGTTTCTCTTTACTGACCCCAGGAAAATCCTGAGCGGCTCATTACCTGATTTAAATGCCTCAGTTAAGTGTGATTGACTTAAGCTTTACTTCCGTCCATGCCTGTAGTATGGACTTCACCTGTGACTACTAGGAAACTGTAAACTTTAAATATTCCGATTTTCCTTTTCTAATACAGATATAGCACAATTTCACAAAGCTGTTGGGAGGCTTCATATGTTATTTTTTTGTGCTGCTTTTGGAGTCTTTCTTGTGGAAAGTATTTTGTGTGCTCTTAACAGTGTATGTATTATAATAATGTTTCCAATATTTTCAGAAAATTTTGAGATTAAAAGTCTGTTGGAAGGAAATTGCTTTTAATATAAGTAACTAAAGTAGTTAATAAAAAATGAACAGATAAATACAATGAATATGCCTCTATAGAGCCAAGAATATCTTGAAGGTTGCAGTTAGCTAAATGGGTTATTTGTGTCCTGCTCACAGCCAGAATAATCCTTATTCTTGAAGGGTTTTCAAAACCCATCAAGCAGCTGCTGCTCCAAACTGAAAGGGACTGAGTCTTGTACAGATTCTCATGAAGACCAGTGAGAAATACTTTATTATTCAGAGCTACCATTAGCAAAAATCTTGGATAAACTTGTTGTTATCAAAACTGGGGTCATTTGCATGACCTATTGCAAGCAAAATCTGAAAGGTGAAGATATTTAACTGTCTACTTGTATTCATCTCAATTTACAGTTCAGCTTAGTTCAGTTGTATTGTCTGTATTTGCAAAAGTTGCAGACAAGGAAGAGCTAGTAAATGAGGACCTCCTAGAACCAGTATCACGGTTTAAGTTTGCTGTGAACTCATCTTTAACACCAGCAGCTCAAGTGTCTTGAATAAACAACTCTGGTGTAGCAGTCTTCCCAGTAGCATAAGAGTTTCCTCTCTTTTTAAGGAGCTGATGTTTGATCAGGAAAAGGAAATTGAAATAGTTTTATATTTCATAGAAAAAAATCTTTTCCTTATGAAACCAGCTGTACTTTAACACAAGGTTATTTTTGTGCAACCACATGTGTATATTTTAGACAGTGTTATGAAACACCAGGGTGGTGAATATTCACTTAGAAGGGTAGCTGAGAAATGCCATAAATTGCTGCACATTTGCAGTGTTCTCATTAATATTTCTGCACAAAGATCAAGATTCACTTTTCATTGCCTTAGTTAAGGAATCAGGTTAATCTAATGCAGTGAAAGTTACTACTCAGCTGGGATAAAAATTCTAATTAGGGACTTGCACCAGTTTAATTACCCCTTTTTAAGACTGATGCAAATCAAACTAGTATAACTTCCTTGTCTAAACAAACCTAACAGTGGGTTACACTCAACATTGAACAAGAATATGGTGCATACAGTCAAAGCAAGAGAGGTGCAGAGTCAGCTGGAAAGATGCTCAAGATACACTATATAAATGGTTTGCTTTCAGATTTAAACCGACCCACCAAAAAAATTGTTTAAGCTAGTGCTGTAATGACTCAGAGGAAATCATACAGAAAACCCGTGTTCAAGGCCATCCAGCTACCTGATTGAAGGAAATTTCCTATATTTCCTTGGCTAGCTTTTAGGAGGAGAAATGAAAAAAAAAAACCACCAAAACCCAGGGAAAAAACCACAAACAAACAAACAAACAAAAAAACCCAACAACAAAAAAAAGCCAACACAGTAAGAAAAAGGTAAGAGTAAGATAACTATTCTAGTTTCATGGCAGAATAGGCGTGTCATTAGGAGAGGTACTTTAAAGATCTGCTATATGATAGTATGTGATCTATCATATGATCTGTGTTACTAATTCTTTTTTAAATGAGAGAGAAATAGGCTGAAAATCCATATAAAATGTTGCCGTTGGAAATTCTGTGTAGGAGATCTATGAGTAAAAAGTGGCTGATGAAAAACTCTCTAAGAAGTCTGCAGAATTTCTCTCCTCCCAACACCTCACTCTGGTGCATCAGTGTGTGCACACATATATGAATTTTGATCTTTGGACTGTTTGGTGTTAAGATACTTGGAAATCTGTTCTTAAGTGCTGTGCCTTAAATCCATTCTCATGTTTTATACCAATGTACCTGCTGTCAATCTGTTGTTCTCCTCAAACTGGTCTGTTGGCTAAAAAAAAAAAAAAATAATTATAGCAAGGTGAAACCTTGTTTGTTGCACATGCATTAATTCTGTGGGAACAATTCCCCAGTTGTATTGCTGAAAGAACATTTTGAAAAAGCTCATTTGCTTTTGTCTATTCCAGAATGTTTATGAAGCAAGAATTTTCATATATTCTGGAAAAATGTTGGACTTTTGTTCTCCCCATTCCAGGCATGTTTCTCTCCTTACATGTGTGTATGTTTCCAACATGATTGTGCTCTGTGCATGCACGACATCTGCTTCTTTAACAGAAAATGGCAAAGGTGTACAGCTATAATTTTTCATCAGTTCTTCTGGGGGTTTTTATTTATAAATTCTTGCCATTTCTCATGTTGTCTCTAGTTGTCTTGTTGCAAATAGAGGTACCAGGCATTCCTTCTGACATAGAAGGAAACAACAAAAATTCACTTATCACAGTTAGCCAGATTTTCTTCTGATTCTGTTCTGCCTGAGAACTTGGGTACTGGTTTTCTTTCTCCTCCTCTTGTACCAAGGAGGCTTGAGAGATTACAGTAGAAGTAGGATAAACTCAGAGCATTCCTGTCAGGATGAAATTGAGCCAAGACTAGAGAAGAGTGGGAGAAAATTTGGAGTATGAGCAGACAACCTTGGAAGGTAATTTGTCTGGTTTTGATTGCATGGCTTCTTTCACACTACAACACAGATGATCAGATTGGTACTAATCAATTTTGAATCTAAAAATGGTCTGCTGCAGGCTGATGTGCCATTTATAGACTGATCCTGCCTTCTTTCACATCTGTACTTCCCTCAGAGGTTTTCTGTATGCAAGAGATTTTTCTTGAAAGATACTATTTAAGTTACAACACTTAAGTCTTAAGGATAACACTGTTAGCAGGTCAGACTTTTAATTTCCTGATCTGTGATTCACCAGTATAAAACTGCAGAGGGAACTTGCAAGGTTTCAAAGAGAAAAGCACTGACTTTGAGGCAGGTGAGTGCTCCTGCCCACTATTTTAAGTGTTGCACTAAATTTTGCGTTGTTACCAAAGGCCATTCATTCTCTAAAGTGGTATTCTTACGTCCTGATTATAGGTGAAAAAAAAAATCTGGTTCTCAATATGTAAATTTAATATTTTGAGATGTATTTTAATTTTTCACCTTTAATATACTCCAAATCCACAGAACATGTTTTAAATACCTGCAAAAATCAAGTAAGTCCTAGTACAATGTCTAGAGATGCTTTTACATTTATTTTCAGGATTGTGATGGACTTGCCTGCCCTCTGGATCATATTATTTATTAATGTTTTAAAGTTGTCAGCCTGTGTTTATAAAGGTATACTTTTCTTTTAGAATCTCTTACCCACAAATATGGTCTTGCACAGCAGAGACTTAAGAAAAAATAATTTTGTTGTTGTTAAATGATAATTTTTTAATGTTTTCTTTTTTCTAGGCAATCTAGTGAATGAATTTTTGAATTTGTATTAAACCACCCATGATTCTATTTAATAGCATTGATTTTCACTTTCATATGTTCAGCTTTGAGTAGCTTTAGTGAATTATTTTCTGTGAATTTTACTTCTCATGCAGAAGTCTTTTGAAGGAAAGAAAACTGTGCTAAACAAATCTTTTCTTTAAAACTCTGTCATCAGTTCAGTGTATGGGTAACAGTGAGAGTGATTAATAGGGTCACTTACATGTCTTTCTCTTCTCACTTCTGAATCATGCATTTGTGTCTCAAAAAGGCAAGGATTTTCAAATAATTTTATCACTATCACTATCAGAGCACTACTTCTAAAAATGTTGTGGTTTTTTTAAATTGAAAATCCTGTGTTGAAATTACTTGATGTTTCTGAAATCTCAGAGAAATTCTTCATGTAAAGTCTGTTTCCCTGAAGTCTCCTCCAACAGCAAAGAAGACTGCTGCAGCCTTTGAAAAACTGGGCATTCATATTCAGATAAAAGTAACAGAAATGAGGATTTAGGATCACTGCCTTTATCATTTAAGTATTATGTATGTTTATTTGTGTCATAGTTAAATATTTACCCTTCCCAGTCTTAATTCACCAGAAAATTCCTGTAGCCTTCTAGGCCACGTCAGCAAGTCAACACAGTAATGGGAAGCCCCCAAACCACTATGTCTTTGGTGTTGTGCCTGGAATTTTGAGGATCTGCTTAGAAGGAAAATTGCTCAAAGAGATGATCTAATCTCTTCCTGAATGAACTATTCCCCTTTGTTCCTTGGCTAAAACTTCGTACTTCACTCTGTGTGTGACTTACCATGGTAGAGATAAATGGTCAAGGGCCACCTATCTTTCCTGCGTCACTTCTATCCTGTCAATGGGAAAGGCCATCAATGCTCTGCTAGAAGGTTTTTCTGTGTTACTATTTTTGCGTGGAGGAGATATGGACTGCAAAATTCTTTATCACTTTAGCCTGTGAAATACAGAGGCGATGATTAAGGTTGTTTCTCTTCACATTTTTCTTGAATGATCCAGTTTGATCTCTTGGCTTTTCTAAGAATTCTGGCTGATGCAATAAATACTCTTTTGTAAATTCCTCTGACATCGTTGACCTCCATGACATCCCACAGCTCAACCATTAGAGTCTCTGCCTTCATATCTGTTGTTAAAAGAAATATTTGTACCTGTTACAATACCAAGGTTTTGTGCAGGGAAGCGTGAGCGAGAAAACTATATTTGCAGAGGCACACAAGGGAAGAGGAGTTTGCCATGTACCACGAGATTATTGTTAAAGGTAAAGGATTATTACAGCAGAATAAATAATACAGATTAAATAATAATTGGCAAAAAAAGAAAAAAAAAAGAGGATCTGCTTGATGACCCAGTTTCTAACTGTGTACTATCAGTCTAGGGAGGGTCAGCTCAGGGAAAGTGTAAGGGACACAAAGAGATATTGAAAAGGCTAAATATAAAGTGGGAAGTGAGGGTGGTGCTTCAGAACACAAATTCTGTTGATTTGAGATTGAGAGAAGACTTGATTAAAAATCCCTAGGAATGGTAAATGATGCAATCCACAAATTTGTGACTGCCAAGGTTCCAGCCTATCACTAAAGTACATACAATCAGATACCTTGTCCTGATGTGACAGAAAAGACTGAGAAATTACTTTGGTATTTGAACACAGCAGTGTGTTCAGTAAAATGTCCTGTAACAATGCAGATGTAAACTGTTTACTGGTGTGTGGCACTGTGTTCAGTAAAATGTCCTGTAACAATGCAGATGTAAACTGTTTACTGGTGTGTGGCCCTAAAAATGTCATAATACTGTTTATTTCAGCAGTAGTACAGCCTGCTGAAGAAAAAAAACTCATCATACTTAAAATAAGATCTTCCTTTTTTTTTAAAGAACAGGAAAATTATTTTTCTAAATTTAAGAGTATAGCAATGAGTAAGAGAAACATGCTCAGCAGCATGTTTTAATGAGGAAACCAGAAATTCTCCAAATTTTGCTGCTTGTCAAGTTATATCAAAAATGCAGACGATCCCAGACTGAAATGCTATGTGGAGCATTACAGGTTGTAACTGATGTGTCACTTTGTCACTAGGAATACCCTTGCAGCTATCAATGATAACCTCATAAGTAATGTTTGTGTTTGCTGCTTATTACCATTAAGTGAAGAAACAATTTACTAGCATCAAGCAGGCACCTTGGACAGTTTGTGATGATGAGTTAGAGGTCAGGAATACTGGAAAAGGATTTTCCCAAATTTGCCGACTTTAAATTTTGCAAGATCTAAGAACTTGACCCCAAGTGAGCCAAGGGTCTCTTTTTGAGTTGATGTACTCAAATGTTTCATGAGGCAAGCTTTAACCCAGTAAAATAAATTGTTTTAATTGCATCATTGGAGTGCTAACACAAGGACATAGCTACTTTTCACAGACTTCAACAGTAGGTAGAACTGAATTGGTATTCCTCTGTTACACTGAACAAGCACATGTATATTTTATTCTTTAGGATAAGTGGGTGGGAATGAGAAGTCCAGAGAATTTTTATAGAGAACATTCACACAAAAGTTAAAAAAAAAAAAAAAGGTGAATTATAATTCTCATTATGGTATGTGCTGTACTAGCCACTGTACAGAACAAGAATACATTAAGTACTTAATTGCTTATTCAACATATTTATATATTGACTTTTTAACTGAAAAGGATGTACCAACCTTAAAAATAGTTATAAAATTAAATACAGTCTGAAGAAAAGAACTTGTGAAGAATTCAGGTTTTAAAGCTAGGAGTAGTGATTGTATTTCTTTAGTGCTAAGCCAGTAAGACAAACAAAACCTTTGTCATTTCTACCTTAATATCTCCCACAAAAAAACATGCCTTACAAATCCTAGAAACAGGGGAGAAAAAAGGAAAAAAAGAAGTTTCCTTGACCCAGGATTTAGTACTCCTACGCATCTTGGAAACATCTAGTAATTTGGCCACTCACCCCTGGGGTATTTCCTAGAAGCAGAATTGAGCAAGAGTGAAAATGTTTTTGTTCCACTGTTATGGGCATGAAGATAAGACATGAATTCTTGATCCATAAAATATGTACCAACTGTGACATCTTTTTTCATGTGCATTTTTAAAGACTACTTCAACATTTTTATTTTTCATTTCCCATTTTCATTATTCTTGAGTTTCAAGATGACACCTCAGTGTTAGTTCCATCAGCATGGTTTTTAATGCTGTCATGTTTTCACTTCCATAGTAAAATCCTTCATTTTTAGAAAAAATCCTATTTAGAAATTTAGAAAAATCCTATTTTTAGAATACTACTCATAATGCAATATAAGCTTTACATTTTGAGTCATCCTAAGTCAGAATTGCTCAGTGTTTTTTCTATTGTAACAGATATTTGGGGTTTGCTTCTCTTAGGTTTAGCCTGGCATTGCTATTATATTTTCCAGGTGTTGTTATCATGATATCTTACCAAAAAAGTCAACTAGAAAAACTAGTAATTTTCCATGGGAACATAAACTCAAAGGAGATTTCCAACATAGTCCACAAATCCAAACTATTATCATTAAAGGGTCTCAAGAGGATTAGAAACTGAAAAAAGGTCCTGACTCTGACTTGGAATGTGATGTTAATGAATTTGTATGGAGCTTGTCCT
Organism: Hirundo rustica; assembly: GCF_015227805.2. Classification (NCBI taxonomy): domain Eukaryota; kingdom Metazoa; phylum Chordata; class Aves; order Passeriformes; family Hirundinidae; genus Hirundo; species Hirundo rustica. The sequence continues at coordinate 18,330,576 of NC_053450.1, forward strand.
GATGCTGCCCACAGTGAATCAGCAGGAAAAAACTAAGCTCAATTTCTCTTCAGAAAAGGGGGTTTCTCAACCTCAGGCCCACCCAGCTTAAGCTGTCTCCTTCCTTTCTCCTTCTCCTGTCACTTTCAGAAGTGGCAGAAATTCCAGGTCTACCTTTTGGTACCAGCTGTCTGGGTTCACCTACATCAAAATGTTTCTGCCCTAACATAAGGGGGTTTCTCTCTAGTAAGAGACATACAGACATCAGCGCTATCCAGGCAAACACATTTGGCAGAACAGGAAATTCCCAGATGGTCAGGAGGAATTTTAAAGGCTTGGAGTGCTATGTTGCAAAACACTAGCCTGGCACCCACGGAGACTGAAGTCTGTTATTTATAGAAAATAACAGAGACAAAATAACGGATTAAGTGCTTCATCGCAATATGCTCTACAATCACTGCATTGTGTCCACATGAATTTGTGGGGTACCACATCAAGATACGAAATGATAGCATGGACTCTATCCTCAGCCAGTTCCTTACTCCATATGCCTAGAAAGATAACAACTAAATCTGTGAGCAGTGGAATTTTTATAATAATGGAAAAAAAAAAGGAAGACCTCTTTTAAAAAGCCCTGGAACAACAGCATAAGCCGTAAAGCATGTAAATCACTGGCACCAGTGGAAGAATCCCAATATCGGTCTGCTGTATCTTAAAGAAGAGGATTCAAGTCCAGCCTCTGTGAAGCAGACAAGCTCAGAGTTTTTGTTCATTTGAGGGTAGATTTCAGTGTACAGCTTTTATTATGCATAGAGCCTACTTCAAGCACTCTCCAGGCCTGAAAGGGGGATCATGAGGTACATCTCATGAGAATAATTTTATAGAGATATTTTCAGTATTAATTTTTATTTCATGTCAAAAAGAACATAAAAGCAACTTTGCATGCCTTTTCTCACTCTTCTTCTTTTCCATCCTTTAAAACACCAAAGAGGAACTGAGATACTTGTTGAAACAGAAGCACTCAAAATAAGCAGGCAGATTATCTTAATTTAAACCTGGTCTTGGATTCTATGTGGCATCTAGTTTTCAGGGAACATTTGAGTCATTTTTTGCTGAAGCCAATCAGGAAATAGTTTAGGGTGGGGGTTCTTTTCTGAAATATCTTAAAATAGAAAACTCTCCAAACTCCTAAAATAGAGACTGTCCAATCTGAGGTCTTGAGACCTCAGGTAACAACAACCACATGGCACAGTGCAACAGTAAACCAAAATGCTGTGGTTTACAGCCAAGAGGTTAGAATTCTTAGCTAAATAATGTTATCCTTCTCTTTTTTGTCTATTTATTTATAAATTAGTCTTAATTTTCTTTTAAAAACCTGAGTTTTTTCAAGAACTGAAAGAAATATCATTGGAAAACATTTTCCTGCTGGTAAAATCAGCAGACTGATTTTTTTTCTCCTTTCACATGAGCTAAATTAGCAAGCTAAAAGTTATTTTTCTTAATTAAACCAAAACCCAGGGCATTGAAAGAAAAGTTACAAATAGTTGTCTTTGAACTCAGATGCCTCTAGTTCAGTGGGTACAATTTGCATGATGTTTTCTACATCAACAACATTCCACATGCATATTCTTTCTATCTTCCTCAAGAAAAAAAAGGAACTGCAGAAGCAACTGTTTCCAGATAAACAAGAGGACACTAAAATAGTTCATCCCCTTTCTTTCTAGAAAATATATTCATGTACTGTGGCTGTACACAAATATTACATTTAGGCTTCGCCTTCATACACCAAGATAATACCAGGACTTGGTTCTACTCTCGCCCAAGTTAACCCTAAGGCAGTCACTTTGTAGAAGTCTGTTGATTTAATCTATTGAACACATGATAATATTCCAGTGGTTTTTTTAGTGATATACTAGAAATATGTATCTGAATATTAGATTCATTGAATTTTTGATGTTGAAAAGGAACTTAAAGACCATCTAGTTCTACCCCACAACCACAGTCAGGCACATCTTCCACTAGACCAGTTTGCACAAAGCCCCATCCAACCTGCCTTCAACACTTCCAGGGATAGGGCAGCCACAGTTTCTCTGGACAGAGATGCCCCGAATACCAGGGGCACTTTTCTTCCTGAATTTTTTGGAGCCCGTGTCTTGTTTGATAAGGTTATATGTCATCCCTCTGGCTTCTTATGACAAAGATATCTTTTAATTCCATATGCCAGTCACCAAGCCCACATACACTTTACTTTTGTGCTTCTACACTGCAGCACACTGAGAAAATAATCTTTCTGTGAAGGTCACCAGATAAAATTTACAAAAAAATTCCTGAGGGT